>NC_092875.1:166862855-168062855 GCF_028372415.1 Notamacropus eugenii | reverse complement strand
AGTGTGTGAAGAATTTAAATCACAATACCCTGTTTCATGTTTAGTAATTCCATGCTTTCTAACCTGTGAATATTAGGACTTTTATTACCATAACTCATGATTTAAACAATAATAGATAATATTTTCTGTTTTGTGGTTAAAAATCTTTGTACATCGAAATGTTTGTATTTGTTGATAAGTTCAAAATAACAATAAAAATTTTAAAAATTTTTAAAAATTTAAAATTTAAAAATGATGAAAATATTCTCTTACCAATGAAGAAAATTTCAAATTTCAAAACATTTTTGCTTGTAACAGATACACAGTAATGCAGAGATAGCAAAAGCTACAACTGGTATTTTCTATATTTATATATGATTGATGTAAAAAAATCCCTATATTTTATTTTTGCTAACATGGTAGAATAGATTTCTTTTCTAGTCCTAACTATGACATCGCTTACTAATCTTTCAACGTTATTACTCTTTTGATTTTTGCTTTCCTGGTTATAACATAATATAAACTTCAGTGTCTTCTAAATGCTGATAAGATTCTGAATTCCATTCTCTTTTCATTGTTCCTGCTGAGAAGTGATTGCATATTTTAAAAACCACCAAAATAGAGACTGATTGCTATTGTGGAGAAAGAATCCCAGAATCCCAGAATACCGGAACAGCTATTCATAGCCATAACCTTGCTTCCTGACATAATGGTAAGGGATGAATATGTACTGAACTAGAAAAGTCAGTTTTCTTCCTCACTCCCCTTTCCCACCTCCCATTCCCCTCTTCTCAGGCACCCCCCTCCCCAGCCTGATTGTAGCCACTGAGCATCCATCTCCTTTCCTTCCTTGTTCATCATTTGACCACTGGGCCCATCAGCTATTCAAGTGTGTGCTCTATGCAGAGCACTTTGACATTTCCAGGCAAAACACATCTCCTTCTGCTGGCTCTTCATTAATGTCCATCAGATTGTATGTTTTATATTTAAAAATGAGAATGTGCTGAGATAGAATGCCAGAAATAGGTCATTTCTCTTGGTAATGGGCAAACAGTATCAGTGGGACTTTTTAAGGCGTGAACCCTGTGTCTGTCAGGAGCTAAGTGATTTGTCTGACAAGGTAATGAATTGGTTTCTTCTCTCAGAGAAGGTTGGCAAAGAATATTTTTCCCCTCTTAGGATGAGAAATTTAGGAAATGTTGTGATAGGAGCAAAAAGCTACCTTAATGCAGATGGATTCCAATCAGAGATGTAGACAGGTATCCTGGAAATATCTTGAAAAATCCCCTGCTGGGTTGACATGTGGCTGTTTGAGATACATTGCATTACTGTAGTAGCGAAATTAGGGATAGACTCTATCCTATTTAGATTCTTATCTAAGGGAAGATGTAAAATCACAGAAAAGGTGATACTGGACTTTTGGGAAAAAAAACCCCAACAAACTTCAGTTTTAATAGAAATAATACATTGCATTTACCTAGAACCTTCCCAGAAGCTGGTGAGATAATACATGTTCAAATGCAGCTGATTTATATTTTCTATACAGATTTTTTTTTTTTTTTTGTGAAGGGGAGAAGAGGGTTCACGTCTGTGATTTCATTGGCAGAGAGTTTCCAGTAAATAAGGACCTTCTATCAGTGCAGAAACAACCATTCCATAACAGTTTCCTGGGTTCACTGAGGAGTTGTCACACTGCTGCACATGTCAAAGACAGGATTTAACTCCAGGACTTCCTGACTGAAACAAGCTCTCTACTCTGCATTTTATCATAGTATAGGATGCTGGCTCTAAAGTCAGAAGACCTGGGTTCAAATTCTGCTCCTAGTACCACTTGACCTCAGTTTCACTAGATAGAATCTAGGATAATTCTAGGTGATCTCTAAAGTCCCTTGAAACTCTGTGCTAGACATACATTTTTGCTCTTCATTTCCCCTGGAATTTGTCTATTAATGGACAAGAATATATTAAGTACTTACTTTGTACCTGGCAGTCCTAAGGGCTGGGAACATAAAAGAAAGTCAGGAACTGTCTTCAAAGAGCTTACATTGTAATGGGGAAGGCAACATGAACAAGGAAGCCAAAGGAGTAGGCTTTAGGGTGGGGATAGGCAGCCTGGTGAGAAGTGAAGAGATGGCTGACCTGGCTGCCTTCCTTTAATGGAGCTTCTGGGAGGAGCCATCCATTCAGAGGACTGAGGGTCCTTCCAAAGTGTGAATACTAGGGCTGAAGTGATCTTCTAGTATGAAGAGATTTCTGGGGCAAGATGGAGTCTAGATTTCAGCTAAAATCTTAACTTTTATAGGAGTCTTTCCTGATTTCTTGTAATTCTAGTGCCTTCTCTCTGCTGAGTAGCTCCAATATATCTATCTTCCCTATATCTTGTTTATACATAGTTATTCTCCTGTTGTCTCCTCCATTAGACTGGGAGCTCTTTGAGAGCAAGGACTGTCTTTTACCTTTCTTTGTATCCCCAGGACTTAGCACAGTGCCTGCCACATAGCAGGCACTAACAAATGTTTGTTGACACATTCTAACAGGAAAAGGAAATGCCTTACCCCTTTAACAAACTGGATAATGAAGTTCTCCTTTGTTGCCTTACTAGCTGTAATCAGTACTTCTGTGGTACTTAGGTAAAGAGTAATTTTTTTCCCTTTTATCTAGAATTTATTTGTCAGGTTCTCCCTCGATATACGTATACCTGGACCTTTGGTTAGATGTAACGGAATCAAAGGATTTTAGAGTTGTAATTCCGTCATCTAATCCAACCACCACATTTTATAGGGGAGAAAACTGAGTACCTGAGAGATTCAGTGATTTCCTGAAGGTCAAATAACTGGTAAGTAAAGTATTCCTGAAACACAGATCTGATTGTGTTACTCCCTTGCTCCACTGGCTCCCTATTGCCTCTAGGTTCAAGTGCAAACTACTCTGTTTAGCTTTAAGACTTTCCTCAGCCTGGGTCCAAACTATATTATTAGACACTTCAGCTATGGTCCAACTAAACTGGCTTTCATGATATTTCTAACACATGACACCCTCTTTACCATCACCATGCTGGCTGTGCCTCATGCCTGATGTGCACTTCCTTCTCATCTCCACCTTTTTAGAACTCCTGGATTTCTTCAGATTCAGTTGAAATATCACCTTCTGCATGAGGCATTTCTTGATCCCTCTGGTTGTTAGTGCCTCCCTTGGAAATTTACTTTGCATAAATTTTATACTTATATGTGTTCCTGATGTTTCCACTGATAGAATACAAGTTCTTTGAGGGCAGAGACTTTCATTTTTGTTTTTGTAACCCTAGCATCTAGCACTGTTGCTGGTATATAGTGGGCACTTAACGAATACTTATTGATTCATAATGGGCACTTAATAAATGTTTACTGATTCATTGATCGAAGTAAAGACATAAAAAGGGACAGTTGAATCCAGGAGAAGAAACAGGGGGTAGAAGGGCACTTAAGATGTTGCCTGATTCAAAATGTGGCCAGTCCAGGAGAGGCATGGTGGCCAAGAATGAGAATGGTAAATTGGTAGGAGGAAGAAACTTGAAAATAGTTCTTACTCTCTCTAGACAGTCCCCTGAAAAGTCTCTGCTCATGATATTATTTACTAATATGAATAATAATAGCTAGCAATTATATAGTGTTTTAAGGCTTGCAAAGTGCCTTACATTATTGTCTCATTTCATCCTCATATCCTAGGAGGTAGGCGCTACTATTTCTCTCCATTTTACAAATGAAGAAACTGAGGCAGACAGAAGGTAAATGACTTGCCCAGAGTCACACATGCATGAGGCTGGATTTGAACACAGGTCTTCCTGACTCCAGGACCAGCTTACTATCCCCTACTTTACCTCCCAGCCTTTTCTCACCATACTGAAATCTAGACTCTATCATTCCCCAGAAATCTCTTCATACTAGAAGATCACTTCATCCCTAGTACTCACACTTTGGAAGGACCCTCAGTCCCTGTGGTCTCCTTTTCTCTGAATGGATGGCTCCTCCCAGAAGCTCCATTAAAGGAAGGCAGCCAGGTCAGCCATCTCTTCACTTCTCACCAGGCTGCCTATCCCCACCCTAAAGCCTACTCCTTTGGCTTCCTTGTTCATGTTGCCTTCCCCATTACAATGTAAGCTCTTTGAAGACAGTTCCTGACTTTCTTTTATGTTCCCAGCCCTTAGGACTGCCAGGTACAAAGTAAGTACTTAATATATTCTTGTTGATTAATGGACAATTATTAAAGCTTTAGAAAGGTAAAAGGAAATCTTGGTTAGATATTTGTGCCTCTCTTTTCTTTTAGAAGCTTCCAAAATGAGAGGCAGCTCTGAGGACTTGAGATAAAACCTAGGATAGTTAGAGAGTCTGGTGAGAATGATAACTGGCTCACCTTCTGGATTATCTGTGATTCTGTCCCATCCTCCTGGAATGAGATCAGAAGAGTTAGCTTAATTATGCTGAACTAGAATTGGTTGCCAGGGAGATGGATAGTTAAACGAAGGGGCCAGAAGTAGGAAGCAACGTTTGAATCAAAAGAAGTGTGGTACCATTTTAAAGTGTGAACAGAGAGAAATGGTCTGGGCTTAAGGTTGAAGGACTGATATTGAGATACTGTTGTCTGGGTTCTAGACACAGTTGACACATTTAGAGGTCCAGATTCAGGGCACATGAGTGTTTTATATCCAACTACATAAGGATGGTTTTACCTTCCAGCTTCCTCTAAGGTAGAAATATCCTACCAGTTAGGAGCAGCATGTTCTCTATGGAAATGTTTGGCTCTAAGTGGCAACCAGAGAGGTAAGTAGAGAATTCTGGGACCAGCAATTTCAGTTGGAAGTTGGGGTAGTAGCGCAGGCAGGCTTTGTGTAGGGCAATCTACTTGCTGGTGCTGCATGTGGGGAGAGGGGGCGATTCATCCAGTTCCTTTTTCTCCCATGACTACTTGGTGGTCTTTGTCTTATCCTTTTCTTTCTCTCACAGGATCTCCTTCTGCCCTCCTTTAATTTTTCCAGTCATGGATTGAGGCACAAGAATAGCATTCTCTGCTTTCTTTCATGAAGGAAGTTGGCATCCAGGGAAAACTCTAGTTGTCTCACCCGCTCTTCCCCTCAGGATCCTGAGGCTTGGCTTGGTCCAACTACTGTTGGAAGTCCTCCATGAATTTGGGAGCATTAAAGAAGTGTGCAGGCTTTTAGGTTCTTTCCTTCAGCATGTATCAATGAGTGCTTGGTTAACTGTATGACCTTGGGCAAGTCACTTAACCCCAATTGCCTCATCCTGGGTCATCTCCAGTCATACTGATGAATATCTGGTCACTGGATTCAGATGGCTCTGGAGGAAAAGTGAGGCTGGTGACCTGCACAGCCCTCCCTCACTCAAAACAAAGTCAAGTGCAAGTCATGTCATCATTTCTCTGATGGCATTGTCTTCTTCGCCAACGAAGGAAGAACACGTATGAGTGCTAAGGGTGACTCTATGAGTCAAGAATCTCGGATGAGGAAATTCTCCTTCTTCCTGATCAGCGTTTGAAGCAGGCAAAGATGTAACAATTCTACTATAAACCCAGATCTACATGTGTAAAGTGGAGCAGAAATTGATAGGTAATTACCCTCAAAAACTAGGAGGAGATAGGACAGTGGACTTATTAGCAGAACAATGGGTAAATTATCATATGACCATCTATCAGCTACTTTGAGGATCTAAATGTTTGGTGCAGTCTGGGTCCGATCTGTCCAAGGTTTATAGGCAACTTTGGCCACTTGCAGTATCATCTGTAGACTGACCTGGGCTGTTTCCAGTTTTGCCAGGAAGTTATCACCACTGGTGTAGCCATGTGGGAAGTGAATTCAGGGAAAAAAGTAAAGGCAAAAGTCTCATTTGCAAAGATACAGGAATAAATATTCAGGCAGAAGAGTACATGTGCTATCATAACAGAACTTTCCAGTGAGCAAGAAAGTGTCCCCTACTTACTAAGTCCTCATAATAATGAAAGACAACAGTAATAAACCACTTGAATACTTTCTGGCTAATTCACAACTCTAAAGTACTCGGTCCTCAAATGCTCTCTATTTGTGTTGTCTATTGCTGTCTAAAACACATTTTTCCATTCATTCCTTTCATGAACTGAATAAAGTTATAGGCCTCCCTGTAGGATAAGTCTGGTGAAGATGCAGCTGGTCTAATAAGTTAGAGATCAGGGGTGGAGAATACATGCTGTGATAGCACAGAGGGTCTCATAATTGTGTCTGAATTTCTGTTCCCTATTCTTTTTCTTTATGAAGAATATCAGGACCCTAAGGGAAGAGGTGGAAAGATGGATGAACCCCTTATGCATATTCTTTCTCCAGAAAGCCTGGCATGCTTCCTCCTGGTTCTGGTCAATAAAGAGCCATGACTCCAGGAAATGAAAATACTGGTAATAAAATGAGTCATGCAGTCTGTTCTGTTCAAGAACAACATTTCCACCTGGATGGCTCTTAACTCATCCTGAAGCTCCTATTAACAGCAGCACTGGTGTACTTTCTGACTCAGGAGACCACATGCTCACCTCCCCTGAAATTCAGGTGGCAGATTTCAGAGCAGGAAAGGATTGACTTCCCCTGAGGCTCACCTAATAACTGGATGATGCTAAACCAAACATGTAGGCTGAAAAATGATTACAAATACAGGAGATCAAGTGACAATGGGTAGAGGCTGTCAGCACCAGACCAGTCATCCTTCATTCTCTGGACTTTGCCACCAAGCCCCTACTTTTTTCATTTTTCAACTCTTTTTTATGTACTGTCTTCCCCCATTATAGTACAAGCTCTTTGAGGGCAGGGGCTATCTTTTTTTTTTTTTTTACTTGTTTTTTGTATTCCCACCACCTAACAGTACCTGGAACATAGTAAGCATTTAATAAATACTTGTTGATTTGTCGATTTGACCATATTCCCCTATTCTGTGCCCCACGATGATTTTATTTTCCTGAGTCATTTTTCCCAAACTTCATGTCTACCAATGAGCCAACCAATCAATAAAGCTTATGTAACTGGAATTTCTAGGACCTCAATTTCTGACTGTCTTCTGCCTTTCTGTTTTCTGTTCATGAAGACAAATCAGAGACTACATCCTGAGAAAGGATATTTTTAGCCTTGCAACAGTTACCTTATGGATAATTCTGAATTCCTGAATTAGGGAGTTTGATGTTTGGATATCAGCTACACAGATGAAGATCTCCTCAGCAGTGACTTAAAGTAGAAGAGAAACATTAACAAGATGACCATTCAGTAGTTGAAACATTAAACAGTAGCAAGCTGGGCAGGAGATCTGAACTTTGTCAACGCTTCATGATAATTGCTATGAGTTGTTTGAACAGTACAGGGGTGAGATGAGTGGTAAGTATCTAGTAGTCCCACAAAGGGCTTTTTGCCCCCTGGGGCAATATAATGAGTCCCATGGGATCCTTGAGTGGGATCCTATATTTCTGCATATGTTCATAGATTCTTGGACATTGTATACATCTTATAAATTTTCTGTGTATGAGGAAATAAAAAGCTGACTCATATCTGAAATCCATATCATACACTGGTTGCCTTTTTTGTGAGGGGATACCTATTATTAGACATGAACCATACCTAAGCTTTGTTTTAGAGATTTTCTTGGAGGTAGAAAGAAATCTGAACCCATTGATTTCAGACCCCCCCCACAGTATTGAACCCATAGAGTCCCTTTGGGGTACCCTGGACTATTGGTTACATCTGCAGTGCTCTCCTTCACCTCACCTGTGTCTTGGAACCCCTTAGCTCCCTTCAGCTTTTCCTGATTTTCCAGTTACTCCCCTGTGCATGTATAACCTCTTTCTACTCATATGTTTTGTTTCCCAGGTAAAACGTAAGCTCCTAAAAGACAAGGGGCTGTCTCATTTTTGTATGTGTATCTTCCATGCCTTGTACATTTCTGATAATGATAAGAAGAGTTAGCATTTACAGAATGGTTTAAAGTTTTTGTAAAGTGCTTTATATTTATTACCTCATTTGATCCTCATAACTATGTGAATTTGGTACTATTATTATTCCAATTTTACAGATGAGGAAACCGAGGCACTGAAAAATTGTATCTTGCCCAGGTCCCAAGCTAGTCAATGTCTGAGGCAGGATTTGAACTCAGATCTTTCTGATTCCAAGTCTGGTACTCTACCCACCATTCACCCAACTACCTCCAGGACATAGTACGCTTTAATAATTGTTGATAGATTGGATCAATTGCTAGACACTGTTCTGAAGGCTGGAATAGAGATACAAAAAATGAGACAGTCTTTGCCTTCAATGAGCTTGTATTCAACAAGGAAATACAACATGTGCATGGATGAGTAAATACAGGATAACTAAAAAGAAATACATGGTGGGGATGTGTGTGTGGTATTAACAACCAAGGAAATTGGGAAAGATCTCTTGAAGAGGAGCCGTTTGAGCTGAACCCTGATACTCTGAGCTCACTCAAGGACTATGGAAACACCTTTTCCCTCTGGGGTTGTTTCATGTGCCCAAAGTTTGCTGACACCCTTGGAATCTACCAAGATCTGAACCTGAAGCACCTAGCTTTAAGAGGCAGGAAAAGAAGGTATTTTTTTGAGGGGGGGGTGGAGAGGAGGCATCTTGCTTGCAAAGGAGGTATCTTTACCATTAAATTGTTGTGTTCCTTTTGTCCTATTCCCTACTTGGGAAATTTCTCTTGAATAGTGCTTTGAAAACCCACAGAACCAATGAACACCCTTAATGAAACATCAGACCCCTTTAATCCAGGCTGGTTCTCTGTCAAGGTTTCTAGACTTATTTAAGGTTGGAGCTGATTGATATTTACTCCATCAAATCTCTATACTTCATTTACAGTATGTGATTGCCCCCATAGCCATTATCCAAGGAAGCAACTCTTTGGAAAGCTGGGGTCTTTTCCCCCCATCTACTGACAACTTGCAACACACAGGACAGGCAAGTGAGCCCATATGAAGCAGCAAAGCATGCTAAATCACAGGCAGGAGGCAGCAGATGCCAGGTGAGTCAAACTGTCACCACTACCTTGACCAATATCTTCCCTTAGACCCCTGATGGAGACAGCCCAGAAACTTAAGACTAAGAACCTTGGGAATTTCAGTGCCTCCCAAACCACCAAACATGCTTCTGGCTCGAAATTGAGAGCTGAAATCATTGTGGAGAGGGAGCCCACATTTCTCATTACCACCAGTAACAACTCCTGAGCAACTGTAACTAATGGACAGATAGGCAAAGGAGCTAAAGGCAGTACTCCCCAGACCACCAATTCTGTTTCCAGCTGAGTCATGACAGCAATCACCTGGGGAAAAATTCCTGTGGAGAAGCGGTTAGCCTTCCCTACTCCAGAGCCCATGGACAACCAGCATCAGCTTTGAACTAGTAAGTGATTAGAGAATTTCCCATCCAGGGAAGTTCCATCTAACTGAAGGGTATTTTCTAAGCCGGGGACAGTTAGGTGGCACAGTGGATATGAAGCAGGCCTTGGAGTTAGGAGGAACTGAGTTCAAATGTGACCTTGGACACTTACTAGCTGTGTGACCCTGGGCAAGTCACTTAACTCCGTTTGCCTTGGTTCCTCATCTGGAGAAGGCAATGACAAACCACTCCAGTGTCTTTGCCAAGAAAGCACCAGTTGGGATCATGGAGAGTACGATGCAAGTGAAATGACAACACATTTCGCTAAACTTTTCCCTCAGCAGGTGTGTTGGAACTCTGACTAGTGATCAGGAAATAGTGATAATGTTAATGATGATATTTATATAGCCTGTTAAGATTTGCAAAGCACTTTTCATGTTATTTCATTTGATTCAAGAACACATTATAGTTATCCTATTTTTTTATAGACTATAATACTTTTATGTCTCTGTACTCAAATATTTAATACCAGGACCCGACCAAGTTGAGTAGAACTAGGAGTCTAAGAGGATCTGAGATGGTTTGGTTGAGAGCTGCTTCTCTCCCCAACATAACCAGTCAACCGGAGGTGCTGATGAACTACCGTCATTCCCATCCCCTGGCTTCAGTCCTGGAAAGGAAGGCTAAAAGTACCATCCTTACATTCTTGTGTGCCACAAAGTAGTGCCGGGAGGAAGTGGGGCCCACAAGATTATGGACCATATGACATACCATATCATCTCTCCCCCAAACCAGCCTTCTCCTGACTTCCTCCCTAACTCTGCCACTCAAGCCTTATGTACTGCGTAAAGTCAAGGAATCAAGTATCGTACATAAATAAAACAGGCAGTCTGGTTCACAGCATAGGCTTAAAAGAGGGACATGCTTGGGGTCATACAGAAGGAGAAAGGTCAGTTCAGGAATTCAGAGGCTAATCTTGCTTGTACTGACTGGGCTACCACAGGCAAGCTAATTAACCTCTCTGTGCCTCAGCTTCTTATCTGCAAAGTGAGTATTATAATAGAAGGACTGCAGGTCATACTACATACTCTGCAAACGTGATGATTCTAAAACCTTCTGCAAATATTATTAATAATGCCTGGTCCCAATTGGAAAGCTCCAAACCTAACAAAGAATTCAATCACCTTCCATATTTCTCTGCCTAAAGACTGTCATGTTACACCTTTTGTCTAACTGCATTTTTCATTGCAAGCCTGTGTTTATTTTTGTATATGTATAACTTTATGTTTACCCCAGAATGTACCCTCTGTTTTAGAAGCCTGTTGTTCCATAGTAATATACTGGATCCTAGATATTTGGTCTCACACATATTGACAAGCACCCATTATAGCAAATTAGAGCAGCTGCTGGAAGAGGAGAGGAGGAAAGAAGGTATTTTTAACTTCTTTTCAGACTGACAACTTTTCTTGCCTGTTGAATGAGACATGTACGCCTTTATTGTCCCATAAGCATATTGCAATTATATTAACCATGGTTAAGCAATTCAAAATTGGATCAGTAGGCGCATAATGACATGCCAAAGAAGTGGCACAATGAAGGAGCTCTTAGTTGGGCTTTATTGTGGATTTGCTGATTCACATTTAAATTGCCAAGTCTTTTGTGACATTTCTAGTAATTCTAGTGGGAGGTATTTATATAACTGTATTCCTTTGGTGGTGTAAAGATTACCAGTTCCTGTCATTATTCCTGGTCATTATGCCATAGCTTCTTTAGAAGAGAAAAAAAATAATACACAATCTTATTTAACAAAAAAATAGTTACAAGATTGGAAAAGCCATTTCTTTGCATCCTTGGAAGAGATTCATGCAGCATTTTTCTTAATTTTTTTTCTTGATTTATGCTTCATAAAGATATAGGCTATGTCTGTATGATGTTCTCTTTGTACTGGATATAAACTAAATAATCTGGTTCGTTTGGTTTGATACATCTCAATCTTTGAAGACTAAACTGACATTATGCAGCCCAGTTTGGTTGGCTCTTCTCTGCAGAAACTCCATTCCATTCAAACTGGACAACTAACTCTTCCCTGACCTCATCCAATCTCTGCATTCATAGAAGCCATTTCCATAGGCCTACAACATATACCTTCCTCATTCACTTCTCAGAATCCTTGTTGTCCTTTAAGTAAGTTAAGATGACACCTCCAGTGGGAAGCCTTCCTCAATCCCTCCAGTTGTTAGTGCTTTCTCCCTCTTCAGCTTACCTTTTATTATTGTCATCTGTAACTGTAATATAGCACTACTCTACTGACTCCTATCTGCACCAATAGGTTGGATCTCCAGAGCGAGGCTAGCTAAATCTCCTCTTCTGGATTATAGGGTACCCCTGAGGTATTAGAGGTATCTTTCTAATCCTATAGCACATAAACTTTTATGATCTCCCCTCTCCGCTTCATGATTATCAGTCGACATCCATTAACCAATCAGATTTACTTAGTTTTGAATTAGTGGCATATGAGATGGTATTAAAACCCCCCAAATCCAAAACCAACAACAATTGGTACAAAATGTTCCCTCTTTCCTTAACCCCTCCAAAAGTCTGGGACTCTCTCTTTCACAAGTCCATAAAGAACCCAAGGGAAAGTGGGATCAGATTTAGAGGGCATGTGTAGCAAAGGAGTAACTCATAGCCTCTGGTTACTGGAAGTCATTTTGTCTCTTTTGTGGCATCTGATGAAGCTCCTTGGGCATACAGGAGCAGAATCTTGAAGCTATCTTTCCTCAACATTGTCCTCGGCTCTTGATACAGACACTACATTGGTTATTCTGGGGATACTGATATAACTAGACTTCTGATGGGAAGTTAACCTTCTCTGACCCTTTGAAACTCTCAGGGGCCTCCTCTGGCCAAGGAGGTGGGAGAAAGAGACCAATGCCAAGGCTAGGAATGAAGCTTCTTCATTCCCAAACTAGTCCTTTTATGGACTTGGCCGGAAAGCTTCCACCCCAATTTACTAGTCTTGAATCTCCAGTTCCAAATTAGATTGCTAGTTTTATGCAAACACCATAGCATGTGACAAAGTCCCTCAAATAAACCAAATATTTGTTGTCACATTTAGCTGAAACTAGATTGGTTTTGATTTGATTGATTACAATTATTCTAGGCCTAGGGGGTCTGGGTCTTATTCACACTTAATTTATCCATTTGATTGATTGATTCAATCCAGATGTATACAGATGTATTTTCATCTAGTAAAAGTACCAGGGCTAAGTATGGTGGGGTGATGGATTGACTCAACCTCCACCATTATAAGTACATGTTGCATGCCCCTTTAGAATGCAATCTCTTTGACAGCAAAAATTGTCTCAGTTTTGTCTTTGTATCCTAGTACAAGTATGTATCTTAGTACTCGTATATGGTAAGCACATAATAAATGCGTTATTAATTGCTTGATTTTTGTTGAAATTCCCTAGTAGGATGTTATTTTCTTGAAAGATGACAGTGTTAGTTTTTGTCTTTAAGTCCCCAGTACCTAACAGTGCCTTTAACAGAGCAGGAACTTACTAAGTTTTTTGATTTGAACTGAATAGACAAAGGGTGGTGAGTTGAACTGAATCAATGGTTCTGTCTTGGATCACTTCCCTTGTGTAGATATGTTGATAGCTATTCTATTAGCCTCTAAAGTAAAAAAAAAAAAACCAAAAGAACAAGGTCTATGAGGAGCAGGTGTTTGAGTTTCTCAGTGCAAGCTAAAAAATTTTTATAACATGCATTATATGTTTCAGAAAATTCTTACTTGTCTGCTTCTTTTTCCCAGTTATTCGTTTCCTTCTGAATTGGTGTTATTCTGCTTCGTTCTTCTGGATTTTGAGGATGTACAAGGTCAGGATTTAAGTTCTCCCCTGGAATTACATCTAGAAGGGGGGGAAAGTACAGCTATAAGAATAATATAATAATAGTACACAGGAAAATTACACACGGAACTCAAAACTATGAAGATTTCACTTGTTTTTTTCTAAGACACATATTGTTATAATTCTTAGGCAAAACTTCCCTTTGGTGGCTGCTTCAAATGATTCAGGGTCTCCAGTAAGAGAGAAATATAGCAGAACCCTTATAGGCCAAGGATTGTGGTATTTCAATGTAGATGTATTATGTAATAATACCATGTTTTACAGGCTATTTCTTTGTGACTCCTGCAGAGCCCTGGGTAGTTCAACTTGACTTTAACATAATACCTGCTCAGTATTTAAAAGGAGTTAGAAGGAGGGAAGAGAACAAGTTTTTGTTGAGTACCTACTATGTGCCAGATACTGTGTTAAGCAGTATTATCTCATTTGATCTTCACAACAAAGGCTGAGACAGAACTTACTTACTAGGTATTGTTGCTTTGCTCCTGTTGGACTCTTCCTACCCCATTTGGGGTTTTCTTGGCAAAGATATTGGAGTGGTTCTCCATTTCTCCAGCTCATTTCACTCTCCAGCTCATGAAGAAGTTGAGGCAAACAGGGTTAAGTGACTTGCCCAGAATCACTCAGCTAGTAAGTGTTTGAGGCCAGATTTGAACTCGTGAAGATGAATCTTTCTGACCGATATGCCAGGATATGCCTGGCATATCCTCTGCATCACCTAACTGGTAGGTACTTTTGTTATTCCTATTTTCCAGTAAAAGAAACTGAGACAGATAGAGGTTAAATGATTTGTTGAGGGTCATGCAGCTAGTAAGTCTCCAAAACTGGATTTGAATGCAGGTCTTCCTGATTCTAGGTCCAGCTGCAAAAACATTTTTTCTTTTCATCCATCAGAGTTCTAGCTTCCATAAAAATCTTCTTCCCTAATCTTCCTTTCCTTCCACCTTCCCTTTCTTCTTTGTCCAATGATGCCTCATTGTAATGTGCAAGAGTGGATAGATTTTTTATTTTTGTCTTTGTAGCTCCAGTGATCAGCACAGTGAGTATGTTTGCTTAATTTGTGCTTGTCAATTGATTGTTTCTTAAAGGCTATCTGAGCCCATTGTGAATTCTGGCAAGTCTGGCTAAGTGAGAAAGGTTTTTAGTATGGTATGGCAAGGGACAGCTATCTCTTTATTATATGGGGGATCAGTCTAGGTCCAAGAGGTTCACCAGCATATGAATGATGACATCTTTGGCCATCATAATTCATGAAACTAACTTGTGTGGGTGGAAATGTTCTAAATCTTAAGTATCAATGAGGCAATTCACATTTCTTAAGTGCCTTCCATGATAGGAGATGAAGATACAAAGGACAAAAATAAAAGTCCCCACCCAAGGAGCTTACATTATATCAGGGTAGATGATGTGTAACATATATGTATTTTCATACCATATGTAAAATGAATACAAAGTAATTTTTTACGTATTCACTTAAAAATTTATTTTAGACAAATACTCAAACTTACATACATCATAAGAAAAAGAAACATTGTAGACTTAAATATAAAATAAAAAAGTCATGTGCACAACAGAACAAAAGAGAGGATTCAAAATGTGTATCAATAGCTTATTTCAAGAAAGTCTATATATTAACTATGGTGCATTAGATTGAAAGTTGTCCATCTCTCTTTGGCTGCCTTGTAGATTTTCTTTTATTCTCTGCTGTGCACTTTTTACTTTGTGCTTTTTCCCTCCTTCCTTCCCCCTACCTGCCACCCCAAGACTACAATGGAGCATGGATATATTTTAATAGGTACCGATATATACAAACACCTATACATACATGCACATACATACATATATGTAAACAGATACTTTCCCTAAGAGATTCTACTCCTAATCTTGCTTTAATTTTTGTGCATATCTCTTTTTTCCTATTTCTCCAAACTCCTTTGCTTCTACCTGCTACCTTCCCCATTCCTATTACTTAATCTACCTCCACTTCAACAATCCCTCCCTTATCCTCCCATTCTCCTAAATCTAAACACCCTTCTATATCCCCCTTTTAACCTATTCCCTCACCCTCTCCTCTAAAGATCCCTCCTTTATCCTTTTCCTCCCTCCCTATTCCCTTAGTTTTATTTTTTTCTAAATTTAGAAGACTTTTATACTCTTCTAGATGAATGTGTATTTTCCCCTCTTAAACCCATTCCCCATGAAAGTAGGTTTTGAAAACTAGCAATCCCCCTCTCCCATCTAATTCCTCTGTATTAGTTCTTCCTCTTGCATCTTATTTAGATAAGATTATCACTCTTTTGGCTGTTCTTGAATGATTTTGCTTCTTTTTTTGGATATACAATTTATTTATTTTTCAGTTCTTAACATCCACTTTCATAGGAATTTGAATTCAAAATTTCCTCCCCATCTCTCCCCATCCCCCATCCCAGGACAGCATATACCCCATCTACTCTTTCCTCCAGTCTGTCCTCCCTTCTATTACCTACCCTTCTTCCATCCCCCTTCCCCTCTATTTTCCTGTAGAGCTAAATAGATTTCTATACTCCATTGCCTTTATAGCTTAATTACCAGTTGTATGCTAAAACATTTTTTAACATTAATTCTTAAAACTTTGAGTTCCATTTTCTCCCTCCCTCCCCACCCACCCTCATTGAAAAAAGAAGCAATTCAGTATATGTTATACATGTGTAGCAATCCAAAGCACTTCCATAATAGTTATGTCATAAAAGACTAACCACATTTCCCTTTGTCCTATCCTGTCCTTCATTTATTCCATTCTCTCCCTTTACCTGTCCTCCTACAATAGTGTTTGTTTCTGATTATCCCTTTCCCCAATTTTCTGTCCCTTCTATTTTCTTCCCTCTCCCTTCCTCTTCCCCCTTGTCTTCCTGCAGGGTAAAATAGACTTCCATATCCAACTGAGTATGTGTTATACCCTTCTTAAGCCAAATACCATGAGAGTAAAGCTCAATTATTTCCTTTCATCTCCCCCCTCTTCCCCTCCATTGTGAAATCTCTTTCTGCTCTCTTTTATGTGAGATGATTTGCTACATTCTACCTATCCCTTTCTCTTACCCCTAGCACATTCCATTCAACAGTAAATTTTATTTTTTTAGGTATTCTCCTTTCATATTCAGCTCACCCTGTGCCCTCTGTGTATGTATGTATATATACATATACACACACACATATATACACATATACACACATACATACATGTACATATACGTATCTACACAAATATAATATACACATACGTACATACCTGTACACTCTTACATATATATTCTCTTTAATACTGAAAAAAGTTTCATGAGTTACAAATAATATCTTTCCATGTAGGAATATAAACAGTTCAACTTTAATGAGTTCCTTAAGGCTTCTCTTTCCTGTTTACTTTTTCATGTTTCTCTTGGTTCTTGTATTTGAAAGTAAAATTTTCTATTAAGCTCTGGTCTTTTCTTTTCTTTTTTTTATTTCACTTTTAACATTCATTTTCACAGAATTTTTGGGCTCCAAATTTTCTCCCCCCTTGTCCCCTCCCCCCCCCCAAAACACCAAGCATTCTAATTGCCCCCATCTCCACTCTGCTCTCTTCTCCATCATTCCTCTCTGCCCTTGTCTCCATCCTCTCTTCTGCCCTGTTGGGCCAAATAACTTTCTATACCCCTTTACCTGTATTTCTTATTTCCTAGCGGCAAGAACAGTACTTGACAGTTATTCCTAACACTTTGAGTTGCAACTTCTTTTCCTCCCTCCCTCCCCTTCCCCTCCCTTTGGAACGCAAGCAATTCAATATCGGCCAAATCTGTGTAGTTTTGCTAATGACTTCCATAATAGTCGTGTTATATAAGACTAACTATATTTCCCTCCATCCTATCCTGTCCCCCGTTACTTCTATTCTCTTTTGATCCTGTCCCTCCCCATGAGTGTTGACCTCAAATTGTACCCTCCTCCCCATGCCCTCCCTTCCATCGTCCCCCCCACCCTGTTTATCCCCTTGTCCCCCACCTTCCTGTATTGTAAGATAGGTTTTCATACCAAAATGAGTGTGCATTTTATTCCTTCCTTTAGTGGAATGTGATGAGAGTAAGCTTCATGTTTTTCTCTCACATCCCCTCTTTTTCCCCAAACTAAAAAAAAATCTTTTGCTTGCCTCTTTTATGAGAGATAATTTGCCCCATTCCATTTCTCCCTTTCTCCTCCCATATATTTCTCTCTCACTGCTTGATTTCATTTTTTTTTAAGATATGATCCCATCCTCTTCAATTCACTCTGTGCACTCTGTCTCTATGAGTGTGTGCGTGTGCATGTGTGTGTGTGTAATCCCACCAAATACCCAGATACTGAATAGTTTCAAGAGTTACTAATATTGTCTTTCCATGTAGGGATGTCAACAGTTCAACTTTTATAAGTCCCTTATGACTTCTCTTTGCTGTTTACCTTTTCATGCTTCTCTTCATTCTTGTGTTTGAAAGTCAAATGTTCTTTTCAGCTCTGGTCTTTTCATCAAGAATGCTTGAAAGTCCTCTATTTCATTGAAAGACCATTTTTCCCCCTGAAGTATTATACTCAGTTTTGCTGGGTAGGTGATTCTTGGTTTTAGTCCTAATTCCTTTGACTTCTGGAATATCCTATTCCATGCCCTTCGATCCCTTAATGCAGAAGCTGTTAGATCTTGTGTTATTCTGATTGTATTTCCACAGTACTTGAATTGTTTCTTTCTAGCTGCTTGCAATATTTTCTCCTTGACCTGGGAATTCTGGAATTTGGCCACAATATTCCTAGGAGTTTCTCTTTTTGGATCTTTTTCAGGTGGTGTTTGGTGGATTCTTTCAATATTTATTTTGCCTTCTGGTTCTAGAATATCAGGGCAGTTTTCTTTGATAATTTCATGAAAGATGATGTCTAGGCTCTTTTTTTGATCATGGCTTTCAGGTAGGCCCATAATTTTTAAATTGTCTCTCCTGGATCTATTTTCCAGGTCAGTTGTTTTTCCAATGAGATATTTCACATTATCTTCCATTTTTTCATTCTTTTGGTTTTGTTTTGTGATTTCTGGGTTTCTCATAAAGTCATTAGCCTCCATCTGTTCCATTCTAATTTTGAAAGAACTATTTTCGTCAGTGAGCTTTTGAATCTCCTTTTCCGTTTGGCTAATTCTGCTTTTTAAAGCATTCTTCTCCTCATTGGCTTCTTGAACCTCCTTTGCCAATTGAGTTAGCCTATTTTTCAGGGTGTTATTTTCTCCCTCATTTTTTTGGGTCTCCTTTAGCAGGGTGCTGATTTGTTGTTCATACTTTGCTTGCAAGTCTTTTATTACTCTTCCCAGTTTTTCCTCCACCTCTCTATCATGATTTTGAAAATTGTTTGGGCTCTTTAAGACCTCTTCCCAGAACTGATCCCATTGAGTGGGCTGGGATGTAGAAGCACTGACTTCCGTGTCTTCCCCTGATGGTGAGCACCGCTCTTCCTCATCAGAAGGGAGGGGAGGAGAAACCTGCTCACCAAGAAAGTAACCCTCAATAGTCTTGGTTTTTTTCCCTTTTCTGGACATTTTCCCAGCCAGTGACTTGAGCTCTGAATAATCTCCTCACACCCACCTTGCCTCCAGATCCTCCCAGCCCGCGCTTGGGGTCTGAGAATCAAATGCTGCTTCCCAGCCTCAGGGCTTTGGGTGGGGGCAGGGCTGCTATTCAGTGTGAGATTAAGTTCAGGTGCTCAGGTGGGGGCAGGGCCGCCTCACAGGCTCAGTTCCCTCAGGGGGTTTATGCAGAGACCTTCAACAATGGATCCGTGCTCCTGCCTGCTTGGGGAGCCCCAGTCTGCTCCTGCCTCCGCTGTTGCCTTCCGCAGGGGCCTGAGTATGGGGGCACCCCACTCTCCTCTTGACCCACCAAAGAGACCTTCTCACCAACCCCCGTCACCTGTGGGTGGAGGGACCCGCGTGGCCGCTGGAGATCCTGTCTCTGAAGTCCGGATCTGTTCCTCTCGTTGTCGGGGCAGGTGCAGGGCTGGGCTGGGCTCCGCGTCCACAGCGTGACAGACCTTTTGCAAGAGGTTTGCAGGTCCCTCTGGAACAGAAATCTTATCCGCTCCACTATTATGTGGCTTCTCCTGCTCCCGAATTTATTGGCGGCTCTTTACTACGGATATTTCATGGGCTGTGGGTTCGGAGCTAGTGTATTTGTGTGTTTCTACTCCGCCATCTTGGCTCCGCCCCCCTGGTCTTTTCAACAAGAATGCTTGGAAGTCCTCTATTTCATTGAAATTCCACTTTTTCCCCTGAAGTGTTATACTCAGTTTTGGTGAGTAGGTGATTCTTGGTTTTAATCTTATCTCCTTTGACCTCTGGAATGTCATATTCCAAACCCTTGATCCCTTAGTGTAGAAGCTGCTAAATCCTGTGTTATCTAGATTATATTTACACAATACCTGAATTTTTTCTTTCTGACTGCCTGTAAATATTTTCTCCTTGACCTGGGAACTCTGGAATTTGGCTACAACATTCCTAGGAGTTTTCCTTTTGGAATCTTCTTCAGGGGGTGATTGGTGGATTCTTTCAATATTTATTTTGCCCTCTGGTTCTAGAATATCAGGGCAGTTTTCCTTGATAATTTCATGGAAGATGATATCTAGGCTCTTATTTTTGATCATGGCTTCCAAGTAGTCTCACAATTTTTAAATTGTCTCTCCAGTATCTATTCTCTAGGTCAGTTGTTTTTCCAATGAAATATTTCACATTGTCTTCTATTTTTTCATTCTTTTGGTCTTGTTTTATACTTTCTTGGTTTCTCATAAAGTCATTAGCCTCCATCTAATTTTTTTTTTTAAATGAAAGAAATCATATAACAAATCAAAACATGATACACAAACACATACACATACACAAACATGATCTGCTACATTTTGTGAATGACTTCCATATTTCTTTCTCTGAGTGTGGAAGGCATTTTGCCTTGAGAACCACCTTTGGGATTTTTTTTTTTTTATAAGAAGTTTTTGCGTTATTACAAAATTCCAAGTCTACCAGAAAAAACTCTTGTACACTGTGGTCGTTGCTGTGCACAAAGTTCTCCTGGTTCTGCTCCTTTCACTCAGCATCAGGTCATATAAGTCCTTCCAGGCCTCTCTGAAGTCTTCTTGTTCATCATTTCTTATGGCACAATAGTACTCCATTACATTCATATACCATAATTTATTCAGCCATTCCCCAATTGATGGACATCCCCTTGACTTCCAGTTTTTGGCAACTACATAGAGTGCTGCTATAAATATTTTTGTACATGTGGGACCCTTTCCCATTTTTATGATCTCTTGGGGATATAGTCCTAGTAGCAATATTGCTGGGTCAAAGGGTATGCACATTTTTGTAGCCCTTTGGGCATAGTTCCAAATTGCTCTCCAGAATGGTTGGATGTGCTCGCAGCTCCACCAACAATGAATTAGTGTTCCAACTCTCCCACATCCTCTCCAGCATTTATCATTTTCTTGTTCTGTCATGTTTGCCAATCTTCCATCTAATTTTTAAAGAACTATTTTCTTCAGTGAGCTTTTGAAGCTCCTTTTCCATTTGACAAATTCTACTTTTTAAAGCATACTTTTCCTCAATGACTTTTTGGACCTCTTTTGTCATTTGGGTTAGTCTATTTTTAAAGGTATTATTTTCTTCAGCATTGTTTTGGGTCTCCTTTAGCAAGCTGTTGATTCACTTTTCATGATATTCTTGCATCACGCTCATTTCTCTCCCCAATTTTTCCTCCACTTCTCTTACTTGATTTTCAAAATCCCTTTTGAGCTCTTCCATGGCCTGAGACCATTACATATTTTTTGGAGGTTTTGGATGTAGAAGCCCTGACTTTGATGTCTTCCTCTGATGGTATGCTTTGTTCTTCCTCATCCAAAAGGATGGAAGAAAATACCTATTCACCAAGAAAGTAACCTTCTATAGTCTTATTTTTTTCTAATTCTAATTAATTCTAATTGTGGCCCAATCATATGTAAATTGTTTTTTTTCTTGTTGCTTGTAATATTTTGTCCTTGATCTGGAGGTCTTGGAATTTAACTATAATACTTCTGTGAGTTTTTCTTGTAGACTTTCTTTCAGGTGGTGATTGGTAGATTTTTTTTTTCATTTCTACTTTCCCCTCTTGTTCTAATGCCTCAGGATAATTAAAAAGTTATTTCTTGTATTATTGTATCAATATTCTTTTTTTGATCAGAACTTTCAGGTAGTACAATTATTCTTATGATTTCTCTTCTTGATCTGTTCTCTAGATCTATTGTTTTTCTTGTGAGAGGTTTCACATCCTCTCCTATTTTTTATTCTTTGTATTTTGTTTTTTTATTTCTTCATCTCTTATAACTTCACTGGTTTCCTCTTGCCTAATTCTAATTTTCAGGAAGTCATTTTCTTCCTTGGATTCTGAATCTCCTTTCTAATTGGTTGACTTTCTTGTCATAATCTTCTTGTTTTTCTTATATTTTATTTTCTTTTTTAATTTTTCCTCAACCTCTCTCATTTGATTTGTAAAGTCTTTTTTAAGTTCTTCAATGGATTCTTTTTGAATAGATGACCATTTGACATTACTTTTTGGAGTAGAAGAGGGTTTGTTTGTTTGTTTTTTTTTGCTTAAGTATACTCCTCTGAAGATGAACCTTGGTCTTCTCTATTCCCATAATAGCATTTTTATTTTTGGTAATAATTTAGGTTTTAGTTCTGGAGTATGGGGGCATGGTGCCTTTACACTCAGTTCTCCCCCTCTGACCTTGAACTCAAACCAAGACCTCCAACCTCCTGTAAGTACCCACAGCCACCAATGTCCCTGCCCCCACTGCTTCTGCAACTCACCTCAGTGCACTGGTTCCTTCTCATCCGCGGCTCTGCACTGCGGGGTCTGGCATTCCTTGTTAGCAGAGGTTCCTTAGATCTTTCCAAGGTCAGAGGCCTAACTCCCCTCACTGTCCTGGGAGTAAAAGTTCCTGTGGCTGGGGCCTAAGGCAGCCTCTCAAACCAACTAACCCCAGGGATGGCGCTTGTTCTAGCCTGGAGGTGTTTATTTTTCACAGGATGAAATCTAGTCTGGGATTTTTCTTCAGATGGTCCTCCGATTATCCCAAAGGGACCCCTATTATGCCCCTACTCTTATTTGCTTTCATGGCTCTAGGTTCACCCAGAAGCACTATTTTATCTCTTTTTTGGAGGAAAATCTTGAGAGCTTGAAATTTTCTGACCCACTCCTCCACCTTCCCACAATCCTCCCAAAGTAACTTTTGATAAGGAAGGATGAAGGTTCTGGGAAGCAATTTTGGGGAAAGAGGTTCTAGTAGCTGTGGGAATAAAGAAATAAAAATAAGAAAATGTAATACCTGGAGTTTCATTCAGCTCAGGTGCAAAGCAAGACAACAAAGAAGGAAAATGCAGAAGAGATATTTGAATTGAAATCACTGATACTCTGTATTAAATTTGAGTATTTGTCTTTTATGAAACTAAACTTTTAAAAGCTATTGGTCAGTTTCTGTTACTGCCTAGGACTGAAAGTAACAGAATCAATAATAACAATAAATAAAAAAATCTATGATCACAAAAAACAGGAGCAAAAAGAGTGGGCCAGAAAGTTCCATGAGCAACATGCTGTTGATTTGGTGATGATCAAATAAGCCATCAGAAAGCCCCATGGCAATTCTATAAACCCCTCAATTGTGGTGCCTTCCTTCTGTTAATTGCTGCTTATTTATTCCTTTATGTACCTTATTTGGTCATATTTGTTTGCTTGTTGTTTCCCCCCTAGATTGTGAGCTTCTTGAAGGTAGCGATTGTCTTTTGCCTCTTTTTATATTAGCATTTAGCACAGTATCTGGCACACAGTAGATGCTTTAATGTTTATTGACTGACTAACTGAATATCTTAAACCTTTTGACTTGATTCTTGACTTACAGCTTAGTCATGGATTGTATATAAATAAAATTAATCTACACAGAGTCAGAATGTCAAAGTATTTGATGTCCATGCAGAAAAACAATTTCTATTTAAAATAGACCTCCATTGCAAAGTAATGTCAAGGATGGTTGATATCAAATGCGGTATTTTCTAATCAACCAACCAGCATTTATGTAGTGTCTACCATATGCCAGATACCATAGTAGGTGGTGGGATAAAAGCACCAAGAATTAAACAGTTACTGTGCTTAGGGTAGCTAGGCGGGGTAGTGGATAGAGTACTGGACTTGGAATCAGTAAGACCTGAGTTCAATCCAATCTTAAACCTTTACTAGTTGTGTGACTGCAGGCAAGTCACTTAACCCTGTTTGCTTCAGTTTCATCATCTGTAAAATTAGCTGGTGAAGAAAATGGCAAAGTACTCCAGTATCTTTGATAAGAAAACCCCAAATGGGGTCGTGAAGAGTCAGACACAACTAAACAACAACAATAGCTGGGCTAACCTCTTTCGCTATAAAGACAAAAAATGAAATGGTCCCTGCCCTCAAGGAACTTACATTCTAATGTGGGAGGCAAAAATGTACATATACGATTCTATACAAAATGAATAAAGCTAGTTTTGAGTTGGAATGTACTAGTAACAGAGGTTATTAGTAAAAACTCATGTATAAGGAGTAAACTAGGGATTTAAAGAAGCAGAGGTATATAAATAATGTATTCCAAACATGGAGGATAGACAGTACAAAAGCATGGAGTCAGGAGATCAAGGATTGTGTATGAGGAACAATAAGTAAGTCAGTATGACAGGAGCATGTACTATGTGGAGAGAGTTAAAGGAATACCAGTAACAGTGAAGAATACTAGAAATCTAGGAAAGGGATAGGTTGCAAAGAACTGTCAATGTTAAAAGAGCTTATATTTGATCTTAGAAATAACAAGGAATCATTGGGGTTAATAGAATGGGGACTGATACAATCAGTGCTTTAGGAAATCATGGTATTATCTGGAGGATGAATTGGCCTGGGAAGAAGTTTGAGGTAGGCTGTCCAAATAAGTACCTATTATAATAGGCCAGGTGAAAACTAATAAGGAAGGACTGTGGAAGTGGAGAAATGAAATATGGAAGAGATGTTGTGGAGAGAGCAGCAAGGTTTGCCAGCTATGTGGGCTATGTGGCATGAGAATGAGAAGTCAAGGATGACACCAAGGTTGAAAATCTGAATGACTGGAAGAATAGTGAAGCCCTTAACAGTAATTGGGAGGATCAAGAAAGGACTGGAATTTTGGGGAAAGATGTTTTTGTCATGTTGAGTTTGAGATGCTTAAGAGACATCCAGTTCAAAATGTCCAATAGGCAAGACTGGAGCTCAAAAGAGAACAGTAGCTAGTAGAATCAGGCAAGTTTCCTTCCAAGTGGATGTATCACTGCAGGTTGCAAAAATTTAGTATCTACCAGATACCTGGAAAAATAGCTAGAGTTAAGCTCATTATCTTTTATGAACAAATGGATGACAGATCCCTATAGTACAAATACAAACCCAAAAGCATCCTTGAGAATTCATCAAATAAATTTTACTGGACCTAGCCAGTACTGCCTACAACTCTATGGACATAACACTGATCCATAAAAATTTTAGAATAAGATTTTAAAAGATGTTTTCATCCTGAATACTCAATGTCCAACCAAATAAGATGTATAACTTCCTGTATATAAAGACCTCATGGAAGAACTGAAAACAATTTGGGAACAAGATAAAGTACATGTCATCCCTTCCATTTTATTTGCTGCTTTGATGTTGCTTTAAAGATAAGCTTAAATTCCAATGTTCTTATTCAATTTCAAAAGTAGTAATTTTGTTCATCTGTGTAACAGTCAACAAAACATTTAATATATGTGAATACTAGCAGGGAAGTGACTTGCTCTTGGGCTATTTGTTTCAAAACCTATCAAAAAAGATGAGACGAATGAGATAACAGTGATATGATGATGATCATGATGATGATAGGCATACCAGGTAATAAGTTGTGTAAGTTAAGTAACACACTGACTATGTGATCCTGAACAAGTCATAAGTCATTTTAGTGTTCTAGTCAGTTCTGTAAGACCCTAAGCTAAAGAGAAGATGCCAACATGAATTGGTGAAGAAAATTTTCTCACTCGGCAGTACCCTATGCAAATGAAATCAAAAGTCCAGACCCTGTCCCTAATAATAACCATATATATCTAGATCTATGAAACACATAATGCTTTGAAGTACTATCCTCCCAATAGCACATTAAATGATCTTGCTTTGCATTCAATGTATGAAACTCTTTCCCTCAAATTGTACATATAGAGCAGTCCATTAATAAAGATTAATTTAAGATCTGCCCCTGGAAAATTCATGCTTAAGCAGTGAAATTGCTGAAAAGTTTTAATAAAAGGAAATTAATGTAGAGAGAAATATAGAATAGGAATAAGAGGAATGATATGAGAATCATGTAAAGTACATTTAGTAATTTGTTTTTAATTGGATGTAGTCTACTTAAGAAATTACAATTGCCCTGGGAAAACTTTCCTTGTTTAGTTTTCTGAATTTCAGTTTGAATACTTTAAACAAACACTATATAAGAAAATCTGTATTTACGAAACCAGGAAATTTGAGAGTGACCATCCATTTAATGCTACAATTGTCTTTTAAATTACAAACTCCCCACACACGTTTAAAATGTGATTTGATTTACCCAATTTGATTTTTTTCATGTAACATTGCAAGAACTATATCATTTGGAAGAAATGAGACACATGCAACCAGCGTAAAATTGGATAATTAGTCATATTTTTAAATGGAGAAGAGAAAGTTTCATGCTATAACTCTCCCAAGATGCTTTTGGCTATTATACCTCTTCTACCTAGATTCACTTTAGAGTGGGAAGATAATTTTGGCCTGAAGGTAGCAAATATAAACATCAAAAAAGTCTCAGTTCATTTTAAAGTCCAATTCCCAGAGCTGTAGCAGACCCCCCCGACTCTATCAATATGCAAACACCCAGCAGCCTCACTCTAATGCTGTCCTGTAGGTCTAGTCAGCAGGAACATGTTTTAGGTAAAACACTGCTATCTGTATAATGAGGTCCTGCTGTTATTCCAGTAATAAAGCCAAGGGTTTATTCCAAGGGAACAAGCAGCAGGACCTCATTATATGTATAGCAGACGTTGGAAAGGGGCCATCCTTTTACCAAATTCCACACTAGAAGGTCATGATATAGCAAGATATAGGATTTAACGGAGAAAATCCAGCATTTGCAGAATAAATCACTTCCCACTATGAAGGCTTTGAGAATAACAAGATGTACCGTATTTCTCACTCTTTTACACGTTGAGTCGGGATGGCATTTTTCACACATACAAACAAAAACGGATCCACTCTCAAATTTATGAGCTCGTTTAAAAGGCAACCAAATAATCTGTCTGGGCTCATAAATAACGTCAATTTTGGTTCAACTACAGAAAAAAATTTACATATATTCAGGTCTTTCTCCGCTTCCTTCCCCTCTCCCCAACCCCAATTAGCTGCCTTGAATGTTGGCATTGGGAAAATGATGAGAGATTTACTATAAAAGGTGAATATAATGATTGCTTGTAAAATCTGAATGCCTAGCAAGAAACGGCTAACCAGTTGAGATTTTAGAATCAAAGAACATGAAACCTGGAATAGGCCTTAGGTATCATTTAGCTCAACCTCTACATATAGTAGATATGTAAACAGATCCCGGAAAACGAATGTCTTAGACTTTGGTCACATAGTTTCCAAATGGTATAGCCAAGACTTAAACCTAGGTCTTTGCACTTCAAATCCAAAGCTTCTCTTTCTATTCTTAAAAAGGATTTCATGAAACTCTTTGTTTTTAAAGCCTTGGGAATGTGCACACAATTATTTATAGTATGGAAGTTACTTGAACTAGTGAAAAGAACACAGCAATTAGCGTAAGAAAATCTGAACTTAGCTTCTGACTTCTACAGTTGCCTGCTTGCCTTGGATTGACTTGTCAGCCTCTCTGAGCTTCAGTTGTCCTCCTTAGTAAAGTGCTGTTTTAAGACCTACTGTCCCTTACCAACTTCACAGAATTGTGGGGATCAAATGAAAGTATGTATATATTTGTGAAATAGTTGAAATTTATATAATGCCCATATAGGGTTTGTAAAAAACAAACAGCAAAACCCCCAAACCTAGATTTTATTTTCATTAACCTAGTGAGTGATTATCCTAATGAAAATTATCCTGATTTTGCCAATAGGGTAATTGAGAACTAGAGAAACTGTCACCTGTCTAGGGTCACATAGCTAGTAAATAACTGAGGCAGGGTTTGCACCCAGGTTTTCCTGACTCAAATCCAATACACTATCCGCTATCCCCATGCTACCTCAGTAGATACATACTTATTTTATAACTTTATTTTCTTTCATTTGTTTCATAGATTGCCATGATCAACAGTCTCATTGTCTAGTGGGCAGACCTGCATGAATTAAGGTAAGGGTTACTAATGGAAGAGGCAGTGGGAGAATCTTATATTGTGAGTGAGAGATAATAGCTAGTCCACATGCGGTATTGGTATCCATGTGATGTCAAGATATTAAAAGGAGTATGCCTATTGTCCTGGAAGGACTCCCTGTAGGAGGATTTAGGTAATATATGTACAAGAGTCACATAGGATGAGAAAGGATGGATGGGTTAGAATTCACAACATTGGAGAGAGCACCCACATGGATGATATCATAGGCTCATGGTAATTTTATAGCAGAATATCCAATTCCTTGCTATTCTCACTAATTCGAACTATAGCTGCCTGCATGTCTAATCTCTTTACGGTATTTGCAATATTTCCTCCCATGTTATTATTCAAACATGACTGTCCTGTAACTCTCTCCCACTCTGATGATTTTATTAATGATGGTTCACTTTTCCTGGCTGCAGCACATGGCTTAAATTAAGCCAAAGCAGAACTCAGCTCCCCACCAGGGCTTTTCTTGTTCTCAGAAGTCATGAAGACCTTGTAAAATGACACCACCTCTGTTATAACAGGAATAGTAGAAGTAGCACTTGCCTGACAATATGTTTTTCTTCTTGGAAATAACCACTGAATTACCAGGTAAAGCTTGGGGGAATGGTATGTTGATGAAGACCAAGGAACCTACAGATAAGTTATTGCACATTCTTGGACCCACAGCCAAACCACTATCTGAGGAAAAAAAAATGTCTTGGAGACTTTCAACAAAAGAGCTCCAGGCAACTGCAGTTTAGGGTGGGTGTTTCTTTGTACAGAGTATGACTTTTCTTTTTTGGGAGAGCAGATGGTCAGATTGATTGCATCATTTTCGACATGAAATACGAATCCAAAATACATGGCACATTTTGTTTTGGCATCTGGGTGAGGTTGTGCCAGCCATGCATTGTGCTTCATCCCAGACTTCACATAGGGACAGCAGGATTCCTTTCTGGGGCCATGCAAAGGAACCGTGTAAATCATGTTGCCTGCCAACCATGCTTTTTACATTGCCCTTCACATTTGCCAACTTCCTTCAATGCACATAGTCAAATTATGCCCTGGGATGCACCCACATAGCTCCCCATGAGATCCAAGCTCAGCATGCTTAGGGATAGGTTGGTTTTTATCAAATAAGGAAGCATGATTAAAGCACAGTTAGCCTTGCAAACAGCTGATGCTGACGATCTGTTTGATTGTTTCCCACTCTGAGTGACTATAATACACTTCCAGCCTGCTGTGTCCTGTGCTGTAGCAGGGCACATTGGAGACCCTTGCAGGTGTGAGACATCTGTTCCCCCTTCCAGTGATGAAATCATGATGCAGAAAGCCATTAACCTTTAGCAATTAATCAATGGCCCTTAGTCATTGCTTTAAAGGAGGTCTATGAAAAGTGACTAACTTAGGAATGAAATCTTATACTGCATCCAGGATCTAAATTAAACAACTCAGTTTTGAGTGATAAGATCACTCCTCCTTTTTTTTAAAGGTCACAGAAAGAAGGCCTTGGCTATTCCAATCTAACTAGTCAAATCAACAGGAAAAGATAATGTATTTTTATTTTATTTCCAATAGTTATATAGAGGTAGCATGGGATAGTACTGGGCTTGAAGTTAGGAAAATCCATTTCCATGTTTAATACTTACTAGCTGATCCTAGCAAATCTTTTAACCTTCATGTGCCTCTGGAAACTGCCTAGAATTTGTCTAAGTCATGTGTGGGTTGTGTTGGAGGAGAGATTTCCCACACAGGGAGGAGTCAGATCACCCATTCTTTCTATATTTGTGTATCCCAACAATGATAAACCTAAACAGCAGAACTGTTCTATCTCAACAATAAAATCTATCGGTAGAATGTAAATTTATCAATGACAGGGATTGTTTTGTGTTTTCTTTTCTTTTAATCCTTTAGCATGGTCCCTGATTACTTAGGAAGCAATTTATCAATGCTTATTGAATTAACTTAAGTAACAACTACCTAAGAGGTGAATGTTAAAGGAATTCATGATTATATATTGATATTTTGGTTAAATACATCAGTGTAAACATATACTTTTTTTGTTGCTATGAATGAGCATTTGGGACTTAAAGGGGTATTTACAAATATAATGATAAATTATTTTCTGATGTGTCTTCATTTTTTATGATGACTTTTGCTGAAGTGCTCATGACCTGTAATTAGAGAAAGTATATTTAAAGAAAATCCTCCTATTTAATTTACTATTATGTAGCTGCTAGAATGCATAGCATCTCTAGAATGATTTTAATTATCCTCTGTTGGGGGTGGAAGCTCAATTCCATGTGGACAGTCTCGGGCGGGTAAAGGTGGGAACTTCTAAATCTTAGAGTTCTCATGAGGCCCCCCAGGAAACAGCAGGGAATTGAGGAGTGAGACCGAGCTATCTCGTGTATTTCCGCCTCTTCCCGTGAGAACGTGATGGGAGAGGCATCCCTGCCCTCGAGACTGGCCCGGATCTGGGCACACCTATTGTTATCTAACAGGCACGGTATTCAGGTGCAAACTATGCAGCAGGAGAGCTTAAGTAGGGTCAGGAAAGCCTGAAGGCGTTCTTAGCGCTGAGGGGCCCTTACAGGACAGAAGGCCCCTCTTCCTTCTCTCCTCTCTTCTTTCTTCCCTCTCCCCTCTCTCCCCACTTCCACTTCTGCTTTCATTCTCTTACTGTAAGATCTTTGCCTCCTTGGGAGATTTCTCTCTCTCTCCTAAGGAAGAGTTCCCCCTGCACATGTAACCAGGACCCTGAATAAAGCCTAACCCTTGTTCGACTCTGGAAAGTCTCTTCTCTCATACGTTTATCCGGTTTGGCCAGCCGAAGACCTGTGATAGGTAAGGTAAGACTCGGGTAGCCCTCAGGCCTCTAGGCCTGGCAATCCTCTTACTATCACTTTTGAGATTATGCTTTATTTTGCATAAATCATTTAAGAGAGAATAGCCAAAATACAGTTCCAAGGAGGAAGATTTTGGCTATCCACTGAGTCATCTAGCTGCCTACTGTATGCCTAGCTTTGGTGTACAAGCATTAATAAATGGAACAGGTATTAAGAAATAGTGATACTGAGAAGTAGATACTTATAATGAACCATCCCTGTCTGTGTGACTACAGGGAAGTTACTTTTTGAAACAATTTCTTCATTTATAAAATGAGAAATACTTATGCCATAAAAATTTCTGTAAGAATTAAGTAAAGGCTCCATTTGGAGAAGACATCACATAAAAACATAGGCTCTATTTTACCAGGGAAGAGAGTATAAAAAGCATTTTATTTTGGAGATACATTAACTCCTTCAAAGTACCATGACACAGTATGATGGGTGTTGGAGCTACAATTTATGAAAAAGGAACCCCAATGGACTAAAAGGTATAATGCAGCTTCCCAGTGAGAGGCAATTGCCTTCCTTTAACTCTACAGAGAGAGACTCAAGGTCTCCAAGGGAGAGATGTGGTATTTTTTTCTGTTGAATTACCGAAGAATTGTTAAGAAATGTGAACTATAAATTTAGGCTTAGACATTTGCTTAGAAAAAAGAAAAAATGATTCACTTTGCCTCAACTATCTTCTAGTTTCGGTGAATTTTTTTTTTAGTTCATAAAAGAAGACATATAGAAATAGATTGCTTTTAGAGAGAACTGAGGAATGTCATTAAAAAAGTCCCACATCTATCACGGTAAGAAGATATTCTATATTTGTTATTTCTCTAGATAAATTTTCTGACACCTTTTATATCAAATCCCTTCAATTTCTAATTTATTTTGATTGTTGAGAATATGTTCAGTAATGTATAAATAAAAAAAAAAAAGGTAAAAAAAATTCCTTAACACCACAAAACTAACAGATTGCCATGAAACAGGTCATTTTTGGACAAGATGAAATAAAATCTTTCTGAAGTTGAAGAACACTGAGGCAAATTGACAGAGTAAATAACGTATTAGATCTGGAATCTGAATGCCTGAGTTCAAATTTTAACTCTTCAACTTACCGCTTGTATCACCTTTGGCAAATCATTTGATACCATTTGTCTTTAGTTTCTTTTCTTTTCTTTTCTTTTTTTGGTTTTGGAGGCAATGGGAGTTAAGTGAGTTGCCCAGGGTCATAAGTGTCTGGGACCAGATTTAAACTCAGGTCCTCCTAACTCCAGACCTGGAGCACTATCCACTGTACTGTCTAGCTGCCCCTGGTCTTTAGTTTTGTTATATCTAAAATGTGAGGGGGTTTTACTAGAATAAGGTTTTTAACCTTTAACTTGTGTCAGAGACCTTTTTGCAATCTATTAAGCCTATGAACTTCTCAGAATAAAGTTTTTACATACATAAAACACATAGGGTTACAATGGAAACTATAGTGAAGATTAAGATATATTTTTTTTCCATTCAAATTCACAGACTCTTCAAAATCTATGCACAAATCCTTAAAAGGAGTTAAGAAGTCTTGGACTCGATGATCTCTAAGGTCTTCTTCAGCTCTAAATCTATGAACCAAGTATTGATGACTTGACTTCATACATTTCCCTATTCCCTTTTTCTAATGCTTTTCTTTTTCTAGCCCAGGAGGTTAAATCAACCAACTTTTGTAAGGGTTACCCAAATCTCTAATCCCTGAAGAACTATCAGGCAAGCTTGTTGCTTTAATATATCTGTGCACTAAATAATTCTCACAAATGAAATTTCAATGAACTTTTGGGAGCTGCCCACCTTTCACACCATGTTCACATTCGGTCATAATGAATGAATAATTATTGATGACTAGGAGCTAATAGTGTTTCTCTATCCAGTTAAAACATGGATAATTTTTTTAATGGAAAAAAGGTAGCAGTAGAATCACTACTCAATTTGGTAACAAATAATTTGTGATTATATATAGTACTTTTCAGTTTGTGAATGCTTTTCTCACAAATCTCAGAATAGGTGTGAAATGATTTGAGTAATGTTTGAATGAAAATCCCTTTAATTCCAAATCTCTCTCAATGTACCTTAAGTTTTCAGTAGTGTTTGAAATGGGCATCATTAAAGATTCACTTGAATTAGTGATTTATTAGAGTGAAAAGGATCTTAGAGAGTTCTATTAAAAAAAAATTATCCCAGGAGATATCAGCAAATATTGATCCATATGCTTACTTTTTTTCATCTCTAAAAAGTCTTTTGAGAACTCTATTTACAACAGAAGAGAAAGTGGAAGCAGTTTTCACTTAATTGAATGCCATGCTCTTTAAGTTTCAGAGTACTTATTATGTTATGCAATAAGCAACAAATTGCACAATATTGATGTTGTAGAAATGTGTACAAAATCCATATTTGCTCAAAGCATTGTATTGCCTGAGTACTCTTCTAGAAAATTCTTTGACATCTATAAGCAGTTACAATAGGTTTGTCTAGGAGAATAAAATGTTCACAATTTTTACTGTATGTACTTTACTAAAATAGTAAAATATACCTGTAGTTTGATATTTTAATTTAATAATATGATGCTCTCCTTAATTTTACAATATGGATTGGTTTGTTAAGATAAGAAAAGGAACAGACAAACTGAATTATAATTAATATGCTAGTAGCTGTGGAAATGGCATCAACTCTTCATTTTAAAACTTACATTAAGATAATGATGCGACCAGCTCATGTTTGTACAGTAAAATGAATAATGACCAATTGAAACAGACTTTCTCTCTCAGTTTTTTAGTCTTGGTTCAGTGTAATTCTTATTCAAAATTATCAAACATTTCATTTGATGATCTGATTGGTGGTGGTACACGCAGTTCATCAATCCTCTCTTTTTCTAATTTGTTAATGTATGTTTTTAGGAACATAATTTTTCCTCTGAAGACTGTTTTTGCTGTAGAAATATATGATATATATTGTTGATATATATGAGCCATCATTATCTTTTTTTTACATATTTATCATTTCTATATTTTCTTCTTTGACCCACTCATTATTTAGGATTTCTACATTAAGTCTCTATGGCTTCTTGAATTGATTGCTATATTTATATTATTGTCTTGGAAAGATGTGTGTCTGTCTGTTTACACGTATTTGTAATGTATGACCCATTTTTGTAAGAGTTCTGTTTGGTGCTGAGGATATATACATTCTTTAGTGGTCCAATTCATAAGGCATTCTCAATCTTTTAACTTTAAATCCCTTAAGAATTTATTTGATTCCATCTTCCTATTTGTTCATCTTTCTTTTGGATTTGTCCAGCTCTGAGAGAGGAACATTTAAGTCTTCTAATATTATCATGCTATTATTGATGTGATATTGTAATTCAGATAATTTTTCTTTCATGAATTTAGATGATATGCCATTTGGAACACAAGTTTGATGTTGATATTGGTTCATTGTTATGGTTCCTCCAAACATAATGCAATTTGTTTATCTCAATTTATATTTTGAATTTTAATTTTTTCTTGGCCTGGGATATTTAACAAAAAAAGATTAGAAAGTTACTACCTATTATCTAGAAGCCCTTCTTAAGCTAGATTTAATATGTTTCCTACAAGTAAATTAGGTAATAAAAGAATGTTTTCTCTCTGAATGTTAATGAAAATTATAGGTGAACAGAATACAACTCATCAAAGAATGTAGCATTTTGCTTTTGTTGCTATTTCTTCTCTATGTGATGCAGCAAACAAAAGTTATAGTGAACCAGCATTTATTGGTAAAGAATTTAGAGATTGGAATGGAGCTGACAAATGTTTTGGAAAATCACTATCTGTCAAAATTTTATGTGCTGGTCAAAGTTTTATAAAGGGAAACTTATTGATAAATCTATGGAAGAGCACAAGCAGTTTTATCTAACTAAATAAGAAGGATGGTGTCATAAACAATATTTAATAGAATGATTGAAAGGCTTTGTTTTGTATTGAGAAAAAGACAGAAGACCTTTGAAAAGTCATATTGAAAAAGCTAACTGTTGTGAGGAAAGTTTATTTCTTAATATTGCCAATATGATCCATAGATGTGATCTTCAAAATCTTTCAAATAACTTGAAATAATCTCTTTAAAATATATATATATATCTGGACAATTGGATCCAAAATAATATAATTTAAGTTTTTTTTCAAAAATATTGTGAAACAGAAGATTATGTCTTCATTAAGTGGAGAAATGATCTCAGTAGTGAATGATACTACTGACTATACTCACCATGAACAAATAGCATTTGTCATATATTATCCTGCTGAAAAAAATTCCAGTTGAACTTTTGTGTCTGTTTAGAGACTATTAACAAGTTATGCTCAATCCATTTTTAGCCAGTTTAAAGATATCTTAAGTATTCTTAAAGTTGATGTCTGTTTATTTTAATCATGCAACTATAATATCAGATTTTATTGTGGGAATTCATGTGAATACAGGAAAATATTCACATGAATATACATAGAATATATATATATAAATAGAAATATAGAAACAATGAAATATGTACTCTGTAAGTTGCTATACATATTATTTGAACTCTATCCCAATAGAAGCATTCATTTAAAGCAAAAATAGACTGTTTTTGATTTTTGGGATGTCATTCAGACTCTTTATTCCTTTAGACCTTCAAAATTAATGATTTCTTAGTTACCAAACTAATGGTCTTTTATTAATCCTTTTTCTTTTTGACCTTTCTGCTGATCTTTGACATCGTTGATCACCCTTTTCTCTGATATTCTGTTCCCTCTAGATTTTCATCATGGCACTACTTTCTCCTAGTTCTCTTTACATTTTTGACCACTCCTTTTCAGTTTCCTTTGCCAAATCTTCCATCCACATCACACCTCCTGAGCTAATGGTGGGGGTCACTCATGACTTTGTCCCAGGCTCTCTTCTCTTCTTTTATATTATTTCTCTGTAATCATCTCAACTCCCATAGATTCAATTATCTGTATGCTTATGACTTTCATATCTACTTATCAAACCCTAACCTAACACTGACCTCTTCACTATTCCTCAGAGAAGATAATCCATTTCCTGACTTGGGGCATTTTCATAGTTTCCCTTCATTCCTACAGCTCTCTTCCTCCTCCTCTTCACCTTCTGGCTTCCTTCCTTCAAGTCCCACCTACTACAAGAATACACATACACACACAAACTATATGTGTATGTATATATATATGTACATATACATATACACCCATATATATGTACACATGTGTATATATGTATATGTATGTGTATTCATACATAGTTTGTGTATCTCTCTCTTTATCTGTTTGTACATAGTTTGCATATTTTCATCTCCCCCAATAGACTTGTTCCTTGAGGGAAAGTACTGGTTTCTTTTTTTTTTTTTTTTTTGCTGTCTTTTTATCTCCAGGACATAGTACAGTGGCCGGCACAGAGTAGGCACTTAAAATGCTGATTTACTGACTGACTGGTTCATGGAGGGATTCTTATGTAATATGTGGGAAATTTCACAAGAAGAAAAACCCAGTTGATGACTTTGAAGTTATTGTTAAACACTAGATGGCATGCAGAGCTGAATCAATGACTGCCCTAAAATAAAACTGTTTCATCATTTTTCAGATATTACAGGAGATTAAGCTAGGTGGCATGGTGGATAGAACACTGGGCTTGGAATCAGGAAGACTCATCTTTCTGAGTTCAAATCCAGCCTAAGACACTTACTAGCTGTGTGATCCTGGGCAAATCACTTAACCCCTTTTGCCCCAGTTTCTCATCTGTAAAATGAGCTGGAGGAGGAAATGGGAAACCATTCCAGTATCTTTGCCAAGAAGACATCACAGAGTTGTACACAACTGAAATGGCAGGAGGAGGAGGAGGAGAAAGAGGAGGAGGAGGAGGAGAGTTTTCTGACACAATTTGCCTTGATGATCTTAGTTTATCCATGAATAAAATTCATTCAAGTTTATCTTTGCCCTTTATTTGCTGCATTCTATTCTCCAGATTGTGGTAAAAGTGATTAAAGCTTTTCTAGCTCCAGATTTCGACTCAAGTCACTGTCATCAAAGCAACAAAAAGCATGTATGACTTTTACTGTGATGAGAAGTGGACCAAAAGACCTATTTTCAAAAATGGTGTGAATGTGTGTACAGAATGATATGTAAATTCCCACAGTTAGGAAAAGAAAAACATTTACTTTTACAGATGATTTGTTGCCTATAAAAGAAAATACCTTCTTTTTGCCCATTTCTAGGCTCTGATTACTGGTATTGACTGGTGATTTGAATAAGAGATGTGTAAAATTGTGGCTGTAGTACGGAAACTGCATTGGGAGAGACAATATAAGGAACTATTGATGATTTTCCTTGGATAAAATGGGAGCTGAAGTAGGATTGCTTTGGGGTGATGTTGTATCTGTTCCTAAAGGAAGCATAATTAATGCCAACAGTGAGTGGTTTGAGGATCAGCTGAATTTTCTATGATTCGTATCTTTTCAAATCTATTCCATACTTTTCAGTTTTATTTATGAGAAACTATTCATGGGACGGGTATGGAGTGGTACCTCACAGTTGTTTTAATTTGTATTTCTCTAATCAAGAGTAATTTTGAGCATTTTTTCATATGACTATAGCTAGCTTTGGTTACTTCACGTGAAAATTGCCTTTGACCATTTACCAATTGGGAAATGGCTCTTATTTTTATAGATTTGACTCAAATCTCTATATATTTGAGAAATAAGGTCTTTATCTGATAAACTTGGTGTTAAATTTGTTCACAATTATGATTGCTTTGTATTTCCCTCCATTCTCTTTCCCCCTGTATTTATCCTACTTCCTCTCTCCTTTTACCCTGTCCATCCTTGTTTTTTTTCTGACTAATACCTCTCCTAACTCAAACTCTTTTGTATCAGTCCTGCCTTTTCCTATTCCTTCTGCTTTCCAGTGGAATAAGATAGATTTCTATCTTATGTGTATGCTATTCCCACTTTGAGCTAATTCTGTTGAGAGTAAGTGTTGTTTAATTCTCCCCTGCCTGTTTTGCCTGCCATTGTAAAAATTTTTTTGTGCCTCTTTTATGTGAGATAATTTACCCTAGTCTATCTCTCCCTTCCCCCTTCTCCCAGTGCATTTCTCTTTCTCATCCTTTAATTTTATGTTTTTAGATATTATTCCATCACATTCAACTCACATGTATGCCCCTTGTCTTTATGTACTTCCAACTGCTCCAATAATGAGAAAGTTCTTAGCAGTTATGAGTATCATTTTCCCCTGTAGGAATGCAAACAATTTAAGATTATTGAAGTCCTTATGATCTCTCTTTCCTTTTTACCTTTTAAAAGCTTCTCAAGTCATATTTGAAAGTCTTATTTTCTGTTCAACTCTTGTATTTTCATCAGGAATGCATGAAAATTCTCTGTTTCATTGAATGTCCATTCCCCCCTGCCTCAGTTTTTCTGGGTAAGTGATTCTTGGTTGTAATTCTAGCTCCTTTGACCTCCAGAATGGCATATTCCAAGTTCTATGATTCTTTAATGTAGAAGCTGCTAAATCTTGTGTTATCCTGACTATGGGTCCATAATATTTGAGTGGTTTCTTACTGACTGCTTGCACTTATTGACCTGATAGCTCTGGAATTTGACTATGCTATTCCTGGGAGTTTTTATATTGGGATCTCTTTTAGGAGGTGAATGGTAGATTCTTTCAGTTTCTATTTTACCCTTTAGTTCCAGGATATCAGAGCAATTTTCCTTGATAATTTTTGAGAGATGATATCTAGGCTCTTTTTACAAAAATCATGGCTGTTAGGTAGTCCAGTAATTCTTAAATTCTCTCTCTTCAACTATTTTACAGGTTAGTTGTTTTTTCAATGAGATATTTCACATTTTATTTTTTTCCCTTTCTTTTGATTTTATTTTATTGCTTCTTGATGTTTCATGGAATAATTATCTTCCATTTTCTCAGTTATAATTTTGAAGAAACAGTTTTCTTCAGTGAGCTTATGTACCTCATTTTCCATTTGGCCAATTCTACCTTTAAACGACTTCTTTTCTTTAGTGAATTTTTGTATATATTTGTCCATATCTTTTTCCAATTCTGTTTTTAAGGAGTTTTTCTCTTCAGTGAATTTTTGTGCTTCTTTTTTTTTAACCATTTGGCACATTCTATTTTATAAGGTGTTATTTTCCTTAGAATTTTTTTGTGCCTTTTTTACCAAGCTGTTGACTTTTTATCATGATTTTCTTGTATCTCTGTCATTTCTTTTCTCAATTTTTCATCTACCTCTCTTATTTGAATTTTAAAATTCTTTTTTGAGTTCTTCCAGGAATCTTTTTTTTTGGTTTTGAGACCAATTCCTATTTTTCTTTGAGGCTTTGGATCTAGCAATTTTGAATTTTTAAAAAATTTATTCTAAGTTTGTTTTTTGGTCTTTTCTGTCATCCTAGTAATTTTCCATGGTTAAATTTTTTTTTTTATTGTTTGACCATTTTCCATTCTATTTCTCTTGACTTTTAAGTTGTTATTAAAGTTGGGCTCTGTTCCCAATGTGGAAGAGGCACTGTGCCAAACTTCACTTTTTTTGTACAATTTTTTTTCAGTGCTAGTTCTGGGATTTGTGTAAGTTTTCAGTTCTTCTAAGGTGGTATGATCTAATGAGAGATGTGTTTACTACTCTCCTGGTCTGTGCTCTAATCTGTGAGTGACCAAAAGCACTCTTTTCTGCCTTGGAACAGACATCAGGGTCCCTGTTCCCCTGTGGCTACAAACTATTGTGTGTTAGTGGCCCACCTTGACTGTGACCTGGATCCATGTATGGGCAATGCAACAGGATCCTGCACCCAGTGCCAGCAGAAGAGTCCTGTGGGCTCTCCCAAGTTGCCACTACCACCACTGATTTAATTGCCTCCAAGACCTGATGATGGGGCCTGGCCTATGCTGGACTGACTGTGCTCCATTCTCACCTTGGTGTGACAGATCTTTCCTACTAACCTTCTAAGGTACCTTGGGCTGGAAAATTCTTTCACCTTGTCCTTTGGTCAGCTCTGCAACTCCAAAATTTGTTTTGAGGCATTGTTTAAAATTATTCAGAGGGGAATCTGGGAGAGCTTAGGTGAGTCCCTGACTTTTTCCCCCCAGTTTGGCTTTGGCCCCCCTTAAATTAAATTATTTATATGACATCAGTTGTGATAAGAAGCATTGACTTTTGAGTCAATAGACCTATGTTCAAATAACCAAGTTCCATTTATTCATCTGTAAAATGAAAGCATTGGCCTCTGTGACCACTAAGGTGTTTTCTGACTCCAGATCTATGAACCAAGAATCATGGGGGTGGACAATGAGCTAGTGCTTAAGCCAAATGGGAAGAGTGTGGAAGTGTGTCACATTTAGCAAATCACAGAACATTTCCAAGGATCCTAAGCAGCTCCCTGTCATAAAGATACACCTTTTAAAACCTATATTCTCCTAGTGTTACTACATGGCTACAAACCATGGAATATCACAATCTCAGAAGATCAGAATTTTAGGTAAACTAAAAGATGATGAAAAGATGCAAGATGAGTGCAAATAACCTGGAGCATTTTACTATAAATGCCTTACTTTGGAAAAGTGGCATGAAAGACATTATCAGGAAGGACTGTGACAAAGAAAGATACTGGCCAACTATGTAGGGAGAACCCATGGAAAACCTCAATGCTCATACCCATGAAATATTTAAAAAAATAGGAGAGTCTCCAGCATATTAAGCATATTATCCATGTAAAATATAAGGAAAGAAATTGCTTGGAATGAAAATACATGGATAGGTAATGACCTGAATTGAGAGAATGAACATCCAAATTAATGGAACACAGATTCACGGATATAGTAAAAATCCAGGTTCTTTCTTTGTGGATTAAGTCAGTGCTCTATTAAAAATGCCCAGTTTTGGAAGGTACCCTTATTGTAAATAAGTTTATCAGAGTACCTCTTGAATGCCACTTATCTAAGAAAGAAAAGAAGTAGAGATAGGTAAGAAACAGAGAGAATAATGGAATGGATTTGGAAGGTCTGAGTTCAAGAGCCAGCCTTCCCATTTATTAATAGACTGACCATGGAAAATGACAATTTTTCTGAGCTTCAGGTTTCTTATATATAAATTGAGAATTGGACTAGATGAATAAGGGTTTTCAAAGTACCTTCCAGCTTTAAAATTCCATGACTAATGTAAGCAAAAGGGATAGATCCAGACTATAGGGTAATGTCAGAGAATCGTCAAAGGACTTTAAAGGTCACCTTAAAGGTCACCTAATCCAACTCAGACTAAATGCATGAACTTCCTCTGTAGCACCTTTTCAAAATAATCATTCAGCCTTTGCTTGAATACCTCCAGTTATGAGGCACTTACTACTTTAAAAACATTAGATATCTTTACTAAGTAGTTCTAATCGTTAGTAACTATTTCTCACACTGATTCCAAATCTACTTCTTGTAACTTCTCATTCATAGGATCACCATAGAACCAGAACCTGAAAGCTTACCTCAGAAGCCAATGTCATCAAACCTCATCATTTTACAAAAGAGAAAACTGAAACTTGAGGTTTGCCAACATCACACAGAAGCAGCTAGCTGGTACATTGGAAAAAGAGTTGTGCCTGGAGTCAGGAAGACTTGAATTCAAATCCAGCCTCAGACACTTCCTAGACAAGTTACTTAGCCTGTTTGCCTCAGTTTTTTCATATGTAAAATGGAAATAATAATAGCACTTATCTTTTAGGGTTGCTGTGAGGATCAAGTGACATAATAATTGTCAAATACTTAGCACAGTTCCTGGCACACTGTAAGTATAAATTTCTTCTTCTCCTCTTCCTCCTCTTGTTCTTTTCCTCCTCCTTCTTTTTCTTCTCCTTCTCCTTTTTCTTCTCCTCCTTCTCCTTTTTCTCCTTCTCCTCTTTCTTCCTTCTTCCTCCTTCTTCCTCCTCCTCCTCCTCCTTCCTCCTGCTCCTTCTTTTTCTCCTCCTCTTTTTCTGAGGCAGGATGTCCACAAAAGTCTAATTCTTCTTTCATAATATTTAAAACTCATTGGCACATCTTACTTGGAAGGGTACCAGATAATATGTCATACAGGACACTGAGCCTCCAATGGGACAGTTTGAGGACCATTTGTATGAGGGGGTGGATACCATAACTCATGAAAGGACCCCTGGAGTGGGAAGGTAATAATGTGACTCAGAAAATCATGGACTTCAATTTTCTTATCTATACAACGAGATTGTCCATTTAGATGATAGCTAAGGTATCTTCTAGCTCTAACCTCCTACTATTAAAAACTTTGCCTACATCAGAATTTTTCTTAGGGTTGGTAATTTCAGCAGTCTTTTCTCCTTTTAGCAGCATCAAGTCAACAAGTATTTATTAAGACCTTAGCATGTGCCAGGCACCATGCTAAGCACTAGGGATACAAATAACAAATCAGAAGAAAGATAGTCTCTGCCCTTGAGGGGCTTACACTATAATGGGGGAGGAAAACACATAAAAGGGAGCTGGAAAGACTGAGTTGGGGAAGAGGCGATGGTGCTGGAGCCACCTCCACCTGACTTTTGAGAAGTGATTGTTAAATTTTCAGTCTGAACATTTGTACCTTAGAAATCGACAAATGCTACAATTTGATGTATTCTTTATTGTTTTGTTGATTATCTTGATCTAAGAAAGTGTTGGGAAAAGGTTAATAATACAGATTAATGTTTTTAACTCAAATATAGTATTTAGCTTTACTTGATATTTTGTTCTCTTAAAAATTTTATTTATTTTATTCTGAACCTAGGGAATAAAATGAACGTTTCCATAATAGAGGAGAATAGAAAAAAAGATGATTGTACATGAAATTACAAATCTATTATGTACAACTTGCTAGTCCTTTTAAATATATAATGAAGTTACCATGTAACTCCTTTTTTTTCTTTCCTCCCCCCTTAAAAGTGTATTGTAGGCACATTTTTCTTCCTCTAGAGAGCTAGTTATTGCACATTTAAGCAGCACACTTCTGGGCAGAAGATATTTGTGTTGGGATATGGTGGCAAAGTCTGGAGAATTAGCAGCAGAACAAGGAGAAGAATGCAGGATGGCTAGCCTGGACCCTTGCTCAAAATAGAAGTTCTGGGTGGAGCTCACAAATGGGACAAAGGGGCATAGGAGCCAAGGGATGTTCCAGGTGAGATGATAGTTGAAACATGGTAGTGCAGTCTGCAGAGTCAGAAGCAGAGATGACAGAGGCATTTGGGAAGACTGACCTAAGACCTTCACCTATACCCTCACTGCCTTTGGAAGGATTTGAATCAATGATGTTTACCTTGAAGCAGTGTCTCATATAGAATATGACTTTGACATCGCCATGCTAAGCTTTTAACTCACTTATGATTACAGCATTAGCTTTCAGGGTTCTCTGAATAGGTTTGAATTCCACCATTAGTTAAATTAAAATTGTTTTCAGAAAGCACTCCATATACTCTAGATAGGGAATGGAGAGAGAGAAGGATCACAAATGTGATTTCATTGATACAGGAAATTTCTAATGGCAAACTCTTTCTACCAATGTAGGCTAAAACCTTCCTTGCACCTTACAGTCTTAGAGCATTGCCTAGAGCAGTGAGAGACAAGACACTCGATCTCTCAGCTCTAAGCCTCGTCTCTGACTAGTCTACATTCCTGGAATGCCCTCCCTCCTTTACTCTGACCACTGACCTCTCTGGTTTCCTTTAAGTCTCAACTGAGATCCCACCTCCTACATGAAGCCTTCTTCAACCCCTCTTCATTCCAGTGCCTTCCCTCATACACTATTTCCTATTTATGTTGTGTATAGTTTGCTTTGAATATATTTGTCTGCATGTTGTCTCCCTCATTAGAGTATAGGTCCATTGAGGGTGGGGACTGTCTCTTGTCTCCTCTTGTATCCCGAGCACTTAACACAGCACCTGACACATGGTTGATGCTTAGTAAATGTTTATTGAGTTGAACTAAATTGAAAAATTAAAGGGTTTGCCAGGAGCTGACATATGTCAGCGGTAATACAAGTGAAATGAGAAAAATACAGAAAAAGCCCTTTTAAAGTAATTCTCACTCTGAAATAAAATTTGTTGCATTGTGTATTGCATTATAAAGGTTAAAAATGACATGGGTGGGGGAGCATGACAACTGTCTTCAAGTGCTTGAAAGACTGTCATGTCAAAAAAGGAATTAAAACTAGATACATAAGTCCCAAAGAGATCAAAGAAAGGAGAAAGAGCCATCCATGGAAACGTATTTACAACAGTTATTTTTTGTGGCAAAGACTGAAAAATGAGAAGAGCTTAAACTGGGGAATGACTGAACAAATTATGCCACATCAGTGTAATGGGATATTACTGTGCTCCAAGATATGACAAAAAAGGTGGTTTTAGAGAATCCTGGGAAGACTTATGTGAACTGAAGTGAAGTCACGTGAACAGACCCAGGAGAACTATTTATATAGCAATTAAAAGACTGTAAAGAAAGACATTTAAAGAATAAGAACTCTGATTAATGGAATTGCTGTGGAGGAGTGATGAAGAAATACGTAGCTCATCTCCTGACGGAGGAGTGACGGATTCAAAGTGCAGAAAAAGACATAAGTTTTTGGACAAGGCAAATGCGTATGTTTGTTTTGCTTGAAAATGCATATTTATCATAAAGATTGTATTTTTCTTTTCTTTTTGTTTGGCAGCGAGGTAGTTGTTCCAAAGAAGGGAGCTAGTGATAGAGTTGACAAAAAGGTAAAGAGAAGACAACTGGAGTATTGGGGCATTAAAAAATATACAAAAGAGAAGTCAAGGAGATTAAGAAAAAACAAATAAGGATAGTTTTGAAAATAACATGTTGAATATGTTATATACTTTAAAAAGCAAGTTATATGTAATAGAAATTCATGTTTTCACAATATGCTTCTCATTCTGTTCTACTTATTATTATTTTGATGATAGTCAGATTCCAAATGGAAAAAAGTGATTAGACTTGTCCCAGAGGGTAAAACTTGGAGCAGTAGGTAGAAAGTACAGAGATACTGATTTTAAATATTTGTAAGGAAAACTTCTTAACGTTTAGAGCTATCCAAAAGTGGAATGACCTGCCTTATGTGGCAATGGATTCCCCCTCACTGGGGGTCTTCAAACAAAGTCTAGATGATCACTTATTGGGAGTGGTTGAAAGAGGATTCTTGTTCAGGTATGTATGGGTCAGGTTAGACAGGTTTTGAGGTCTCTTCTCATTCAGCAATTCTGAGATTCTGGGGTGTATGTCTTTTTTCCCCCCAGCAGATAGAATTTAGACTGAGCTCTATAACATAGTGCTATAATCGGCAGCCAACATCTGCGGACGTTGTGACATTGCACCTGCATGTTTTGAAGTGAGGAAAATGAAAATTCCCAGCACATATAAGAGGCTATCTTTAAACACTAATAATTTTGTTTTTTCAAGACCAAATAGCTTTTATAGAACTCTTATTCCCATTAAGGAATGTAAGTACATGCCACGTCTGCAATTTTAAACGAAATCGTCTTTCCGCCCACTCTCATATAAGTCAGAAATAGTTTTTATCTTTTCAGTGAAACTTCCACAAAAGAAATCACCCTTCCCTGTAGAATACCAATGAAAAATATAAGCTTACAAGGAAATTTTTTGGAGGAAGGACTAGGACATGAATGAAGCTGACTGTCATCACAATTTGAACTTCATTTAGGTCCTATAGTGATCTGTGATCTTTGGTTACATAGGTCATTGGAACATAATCTACCTTCTAAATGTAGGTTGTCTCCATATGTAAATAATGAGAGAGTTTAGGGAGTTACTAGAGTTAGATAATTCCAGCACAAGAATTTATCTGGTCTGAATTATCTGGATAATTTTATGTTTTTTTCTTCTTTAATTGGTTTTTGAAGATCTGGCCTATATTGTAGGGGATATTTTATTATTTTCCATATGAATATTACATGATATAATACAGAAAATTGCTATTTTATATAGGAAATTCAATAAGGCAGTTAAATGGTAAAGTAAATAGAGTGTTGGCTCTGAAGTCAGAAAGACCTGAATTTAAATCCTGCTTTAGGTACTTACTGTCTATGACCCTGGTGAAGTCATTTAACCTTTGTCTCTATTTTGTCTTTTGTAAAATGTGAATAATAGCTCCTCTCTCTTATGAACTGCTTATTCATATCCTTTAACCATTTATCCCTTGGAGAATATTCTTGGCACAAAGTAAACAGTTAATAAATGCTTGTTGATTGATTGACTGAGGAACGCTGTAACTTTCCCCTTCCAAGGAGAGGCTTAATAACCCCAGTACTCCCAAAGGAATGGTGACGGTGACTGAAAAATCCAACTGTCAGAATCATTATCTTTTCCAATAGAGGAGAGCTTACTACCTAAAACATTGCTTAGTGGATGTTTGAGAGGGTGTTAGGTGACCTTGAAGGTGGATGCATAACTGGAATTCAGTTTCAGTGAAAATATAATGGTAGGAAACAAGGGTGAGCAGAAATCAGCATCATAATGTCTCTTGTAGAAAACTGATACTTTTCAGTATTGGGGATGTGAGTTGCCCCTCGATGCTTGTGTCCTATCCAAGTTTGCATGCTCCATGTGATTCTTGTCCACGTCCTTTTTCTTTACTTATTGGGGTATATATTTGTTGACAAGTGAGCTCTGAGTTTTTGAGAGGATCATTCTAAAGTTACTTTTCTCATTTGACAATTTCATTAAATGCCTTTGCTTTCTCTGGCTAGCGAGTAAACACAAACACATTGGTAGGGACTTGTGCCATTTATGGTCTGAAGAGAATTCTGACCCACAAAATACCTGGAACCTAGGGTAGGTGAGGGCAATCCTCAGTGCTAACACCATAAGACTATTAATTTTGCAAGACCACAGTTTTTGAAGGATCAAAATTGTGGAGAATGAAAGACAATGTAGACAGAGATCATATTCCTTATTTACAAAGATACAAAAACACATTTTTATCCTATATTTTGGGTGTGGAATATTTAAAAAATAAATATATCTATTTGAAACACATCCTCGTTAAAGGCTTACATCATTTTGTAATGATAATAATAATATCTAATATTTATATAGTGCTTCAGGGTTTGTAAAATACTTTAGAAATATTATCTCAATCCCTCAAACTCTTGGAGATATATACTATTATTATCCCACTTTACAGGTCAGAAAACTGAGGCAGACAGACAACTTGCTCAAGTTCTTATGGCTAGTAAAATCTGTAAAATGTTTTATATATATTCTTTTATTTTATCCTTACAACAACCCTGTAAGGTTGTTTCAATTGTTATATTAATGGAAATTAATCAATGTACCTTTAAAACCCAAGTTTTTTTTTTTTTAAAGTGGAGAATGTTAAGAATGGACAGAAAATCACTATCTTCATGGTACTTTGGCCACTGTATTATCTCTTGGTCAGATAGCCTTGAAAGGGGAGGGTCAAGATGAACTGGGAGTTGAGATACTTTTAACAGTATCTTTAATAATGAGTATTCATTTGATTGAGAATTTTATTTTTCGTCTGCCTAAATCTTTGAAGTCACCCAAACTTCCCTATTTTGGGACCCTTCAGTAGAGGTAAAACTCATGGGGTAGTTAGTTTGTAGCATTTGTTCAGTGGAGGGAGAGGTGGATTGTTATGAAGATTAAACTGGGCATATTTGAAGATCTTTGTAAGCCTTAAAGACCCATATAAATACTAGTAATCATTAGAGTCTTTTAAATTTCCCTATTTCATTCCCTTTTTTTTTCAGTTGTAGTAGTAGATTTTCTCCTTGCCGCAAGAGCCCTTGCTCTGTATTGGCACCAGAGAGGAAGGGAAGGTAGGTGATGGTTAGGTAATATCTGTGTGAGTCCAGGGCTAGAATGGCCAGCTATGCAGAAATCTCTGCATCAGTCACCACCAGGTGGCATTCTGAGCTCAAGCTGCTCCAGCTCCCAGACTTTTTCACTTCCTATGTCCATGTTCAAATGTGATTTGCTTGGGTTCCCCCATGGCTTATTGCTAGTGCCTTGCCCAGGCTTTCTGACTAGGGAATGAAAATCCTAACTTATTTGGTCTGTTTGCCTCCATTCTCATTAAGATTCATATCTCCTTTCCAATTTCACCTGACCCCAAAAGGACTGTAGTTACTTCATGGAATTGAAATTAAAAAGATACAACATTAAAACTCCCAAGTGGCTGAACTCAGCTGCTCTCAGAAAAAGGTCTGAAATTTCAATTTCTCAGTGCCTGCAATCACTTTCCTTAAGGCCTAGGAGTAGTGGCAGACTGCAGGATGATAGGGAGAAGGAAAATCCCGGAGGCTAGGAAGGCCAATTAGAGGACTAGGTATTCTAGGTATGTAGAAGGCAACAATCTAGGTAGGGAATAGTAATAATAAGGACTTGGACTGAGATAATGGAAGATAGAAAGAATGAAACAAATGTGAGCATGATTTTCAAGGAATAATAAGGAAGATGATGTGTGAATGAATATGGAATATGTTGAAAATGTACCACAGATGACTGTTTTCTGGGATATTAGAAATGGGGTGGTTTTATTAATGGAACCTATAGAAGTTAAGCTGGGAATTAGTTTTGGGGGATGAAGGGATGTAGTGAAATGAAAAGGGCTTTGGTTTTGGAATCAGGTGACCCAGGTTCATGTCCTGTCTCTGCTATTTATTCTGTGCCAAAGTGGGAAATTTACATTCCCTCTGTAGACTTTATTATTCATTTGTAAAATGAGAATGTTGTATTATGTAATCCCTAAGGTCCCTTTCAAGTAGGGATATATTGGTAAATGTTTACTCTCCAAAAACAACAACCAACAAACCAACAACAACTGTGTGTGTGATACATTTTAAAGTTTTATCAGTATTGTCAACATTTTTCTACCAATCAACAAAAAATAAATGGAACTCTAGTTTGTAGTGTTTGCCTGATCTGATTTGCCTTACACATCTGATGTGTAAGCGCTACACTGAAAATTGAACAATTAACTTTTGGGAAGTTATTGGTATGAGGTGACTCTAGCAAACCACTGCTTTCAACTCTAAATCCTGTCATTCTATGATGAGATCAACTTTAGACATGCCAATTTTAGGTGACAGTAGGAGATATAACTGGAAATGTAGAGCAGGGAGTCGTAGCTGGAGTTCAGTCTCTGTGGGGCTAGAGTTATGGATTTGAGAGTCACATGCAGAGAGGTGATAGTTAAAGCCATGAGTTTGAATGGTGGGATTACTATGGGTCAGAGTAAAGCGAGAGAAAAGCATGGGATCAACAATGGAATTGTTTTTTTTTTTTACAAATTTGATTCTTTAGATTTTCTTCATTCTTTAAAATTCTTCTGTATGTTTTGGTTGGTCATGCTGTTCTTTAATCTCTAAGAGGACCAAAATGACACTACAATGTTGGAGTAAAGTGTGTCTGACTGTGGCTGATCAGACCAATACAAACTTGGAACACCCTACTGCAGGTTGGGCACAAATAGTCCACATGAACATTTGGAATGGAGATGTCTCTAGGTTTGTATAATTTCATTTGTGCATGTTTATTTTGAGTTACTACAGTCTTGCTTTGATCATAGAACACAGAGCCGTCTTTGATGTGGGCAAGCCATGCTGGGCAGTCCTTTGCCAGTGTCTCCCATGTCATGCAATTGATTCCAAAGTTCTTCAGAGAGACTTTGAGAGTGTCCTTATCTTGTTTCTTCTGACTTCCATATGAGTGCTTGCCTTGTGTGAATTTTCCATAAAATAGTTTTTTAGACAAACCTAGGTTTGACATTTGAACAACATGGCTAGCCCATTGGAATTGCACTCTCTGAAGTAGAGTTTGAATGCTTGGCAGTTTAGCTTGAGAAAGGACCTCAGTGTCTGGTACCTTATCTTACCAAATGATCTTCAGAATCTTTTCAAGATAATTCAAATGGAAGAGATTCAGTTTCCTTACATGGTTCAGGTTTCACAGGCATACATCAATGAGGTCACCACAATGCCTCTATAGACTTTGAGTTCGGTGGTTGTTCTAATACCTTTTTATTCCTGCACTTTCCTTTGAAGCCCCTGAAGCACTGAGCTCACTCTGACAATGAGTGTGTCAACTTCATCATTTATGGAAACGTAAATGGAAAGTGTATTGCCAAGGTAACTTATTCACAGTAGTCAGTATTTCTCCATTTGCTGTAACCAATGGTTTCACAAATCTGTGTTTTCTTGATGTTAATCATTAAACCAAAATTAGTACAAGTGGTAGAGAATCCATTCATGCTTTGTCTTGGCCTCAGAGGCTTCACTGAGTGCACAATCACCTGCAAACAAAAAATCATGCACCAACTTTCTCCATTTTAGTCTTGGCGTGTAGTCTTTTTTGAGTTAAATAATTTACCCTCTGACCTTGATGCCCTGTTTGTCCTCATTGAAAGAATTGGCAACATTAGATGGCAGAATAACAACACTGACTTTTTAGAGTACTCCCACAAGCATAGCCAAATACCTATAAAAATGGAACTAAATAAATTCTAAAGCTGCAGAACCCACAGAATGATGGAGTGAAGTAAATCTCCAGTCCAAGACAGTCTGAAAGGTCCCTGGGAAGTGTCTGTTGCACCACTCTGGTCCAGTGTGGCCAGCACCAGTACAGAGGGACCTGAGCAGGCCTTGGGGAGACTGAATCTCTCGGTGGCAGTTTCCAGACTTCAGACCCCCAAAATACCAAGGACAAATTGGTCAGTGGAAAAAGCCTGTGGGACCAGTGTAGAAGAGTGGACTGGTCTGGCCCCAGCTCCAGAGCAGCAGAGGGGGGAAGGGATGGAGGAACCAGCAGCAACCACAGCAGCAGCTGCAGCCACTGTTTCTGGAGCTCTAGGCCCACAGATTGTGGGGGGAGTTGAGTGGCTGACAGTACACTCCCCAACCCCACTGGAAGCACAGAATTACTGCGGCAAAGAACTCAAAAGTCAAATAAATGACTGGGGAAATGAGCAAAAACCAGAAAAAAATCAGACTATAGGATCTTACTTAGGTGACAAGGAAGACCAAAACATGCAAACAGAAGAAAACAAAGTCAAAGTTCTTCCATCCAAAGCCTCCAAGAAAAATATGAATTGATCTCAGGCCATGGAAGAGCTCAAAAAGGATTTTGAAAATCAAGTAAGAGAAGTAGAGCAAAAATTGGGAAGAGAAATGAGAGTGATACAAGAAAATCATGAAAAATGAGTCAATTGTTTGCTAAAGGAGACCCAAAAAATGCTGAAGAAAATAACCCTTTAAAAAATAGACAAACTCAAATGACAAAAGAGATCCAAAAAGTCAATAAGGAGAAGAATGCCCTCAAAAGCAGAGTTGGCCAGATGGAAAAGGAGATCTAAAAGCTTACTGAAGAAAATGATTCCTTAAAGATTAGAATGCAGCAGATGGAAGTTAATGACTTTTTGAAAAATTAAGAAATTATAAAACAAGACCAAACAAATGAAAAAAAGAGCAGACAATGTGAAATATCTCATTGGAAAAACAACTGACCTGGAGAATAGATATAGGAGAGACAATTTAAAAATTGTGAGACTACCTGGAAGCCATGATAAAAAAAAAAAAGAGCCTAGATATCATCTTCCATGAAATTATCAAGGAAAACTGCCCTGATATTCTAGAACCAGAGGGTAAAATAAATATTGAAAGAATCCACCAATCACCTCCTGAAGGAGATCCCAAAAGAAAAATTCCCAGGAATATTGTAGCCAAGTTCCAGAGTTCCCAGGTCAAGGAGAAAATATTGCAAGCAGCCAGAAAGAAACAATTTGAGCATTGTGGAAATACAATCAGGATAACTCAGATCTAGCCACTTCTACATTAAGGGATTGAAGGACTTGCAAGGAGCTGGGATTAAAACCAAGAATCACCTACCCAACAAAACTGAGTATAATACTTCATAGGAAAAATGGTCATTCAATGAAATAGAGGACTTTCAAGCATTCTTGATGAAAAGACCAGAGCTGAATAGAAAATTTGACTTTCAAACACAAGAATCAGGAGAAGCATGAAAAGGTAAACAGGAAAGAGAAATCATAAGGGACTTACTAAAGTTGAACTGTCTACATTCCTACATGGAAAGATCATATTTTTAACTCTTAAGACTTTTCTCAGTATTTGGGCAATTGGAGGGATTTTATACATATAGACAGAGGACACAGGGTGAGTTGAATAGGAAGGGATGATATCTAAAAAAATAAATTTAAGGAGTGAGAGAGGAATATATTGGTAGGAGAAAGGGAGAAATGGAAAGAGGCAAATTATCTCTCATAAATGAGGCAAGGAAAAGCTTTTTTAATGGAGAGAAAAAGGGAGGAGGTGAGAGAGAAAAAGTGAAGCTTACTCTCATCACATTTGACTTAAGGAGGGAATAACATGCACACTCAATTTGATATAAAATTCTATCTTACACCACAGGAAAGTAGGGGATGAGGGGATAAGAAGAGTGGGGAGGATGATAGAAGGGAGGGCAAGTGGGAGGAGGGGGCAATTAGAAGTAAACACTTTGGGGAGGACAGGGTCAAAAGAGAGAATAGAATAAATGGGGGGCAGAGTAGGATGGAGGGAAATATAGTTAGTCTTTCACAACATGACTGTTATAGAAGTATTTTGCATGACTACACATGTATAATCAATATTGAATTGTTTGCTTTCTCAAGTGGGGTGAGTGGGGAGGGAAGAAGGGAGAGAACTTGGAACTCAAAGTTTAAAAAACAAATGTTAAAAATTATTTTTACATGCAACTGGGAAATAAGCTATACAGGTAATGGGGTATAGAAATCTATCTTGCCCTACAAGAAAATAGAGGAGATGGGGATAAGGACAGAGAGGGGTGTGATAGAAAAGAGGGCAGATTGGGGGAAGGAGTAATCAGAATGCATGTTATTTTGGGTTGAGGGGAGTGGTGAGATGGGGAGAAAATTTGGAACTCAAAATCTTGTGGAAATGAAAGTTGAAAATTAAAAATAAATAAATAAAAAGAATTTGACAACATTACTGATATCATGCTAAAAAGTATGGGGAACAAGCACATAGTTCGATTTCACTCCATTGGTAACTATCAATCTCGAGAGTATTGTTGATTATCCAGAAGTTGGGCAAGCATGCTATCATGAAACTGGTACATGATACTTACGAACTTCTTACAGGTACCCATATTTTGTCATAATTTTCCACAAGTCCTCATGGTTGACAGTATCAAAAGCTTTGGTCAGATCTGCAAATGTTATGTGCAAACCTCTGTTATGCTCCTGGAATTTCTCCTGAAGTTTTCAGACAGCAAACACATATAAACAGTTTTTCCATCCTTTCTGAAGCCACACTGGTTCTTGGGTGGACAACCATCTTCCATGTGAAGGATCAACCTATTAAGGAGTACTCTGGCAAGAATCTTGCCATCAGTAACTAAGAGAGAGACTCCCCTGTGATTGTCACAGGACTACTTATTTACCTATATAGAGATGGACAAAGGAGTCATCCTTTAACTTCTGGGGGATAATCTGCTCTTGCTGTGTAACTCAGAAAATTGCAGTCAGTTTTTCTATGAACAGTGAATCCTCTGCCTTGTAAATCTCAGCTGAATAGAATCAGTATCAGGTGCGTTGTCACACAAGTGGAGCCCAATTGTATTGAAAACCTCTTCTTCAGTTGCAAGTTTTGGCTAAACAGGGATTGACTTCAACTTAAGTGTATGGTCAATGACTTCAGCATTGATTGATGATGATTTGTTCTGAACACTGTGGAATTGTTCAGCCCACCTCTCCAGGATCATGTCCTCATTACTAATCAATGTGACTTCATCAGTACTGGGTGGTTGAGATGCACCATAGATCTTTGACTCATAAATATCCACAGGCCATCATAAAAGTATTTTGGTTTGTTACTTTCAGCTTAAAACTGAATTTCCTCTGCCTTCTTACTGAGCCAAGAATCCTGCATCTTTCTAAGTTTCACTTGTACTTTACTTGTGATGGAGTTAAACGTTGCCTTCCTAGAGATGGATGAACTACCTTGCAGGTAAACCCTTTGGAGTTCTTGTTTTTTGTTTCTGGATTTTCCCATCATTTTTTGTTAAACTGATTTTGATGTTTGTGAGTTTTCTGGCCCAGATGAGTAATTGCAGTGCTGTGCACCAAATCTCTGAAACCTGTCCACTCCTTTTCTGCTCCACTGTTGCCAACCATGGGTTGACAATTTTCCCTCCAAATTAGCCTAACTGATCTCTCATGAAGAAGCACCCTCATCTGTTGACAGTAAGTCTTCTGGTAGTTGTCTTGCTTTGGGGCAATTCATTTTTGTTGAATGCAAATTTTTAACTTGGAGAGGATATCTATAATCACTCTGCACCATACATCACCTTCATCACTCACATCCTTTTTTTCCTCCTTAAATGACATCTATTAAATGTAAATGTTTGCTGCAGAGGTGCATCCACAAAGTTTTATTGTGTTTAGGTAAACAGAGGACAGTGTTGGTGATGAGAAAGACATGAGGCACATAAGACTTCAGTGGTAAATGACCACTGCTGTTGCAGTTTGCAACTCCATTCCTCCCAAGGACTTCCTGCATGTCTGGAATTCTGAGCCTACCCTTAGAGTATTAAAGTCACCTAGGAGGATAGTTTGTTGTCTTTTGGTACATTGATGATGCAGGTCTCCATAAAATTTTTCTTTAACCACATCAGGGTTTATTATACAGGGAACATATGCACTGCTGATGGTGGGATGATGCTTTTTTGCAAATGGCAGTCACATCATCATGAGCCTCTCATTCACTCTTTTTGGGAGACATACACGCTTGTTGACTAGATTAGTTTTGATTACAAACCCATGCCAGTTTCACGATGCTCCCTTTTACTGTGGCCACTCCAGAAAAATGTGTATCCTGCTCTGACTTTGATAAATTGGCCTTCATTTGCCAACCTTGTTTCATTCAGGGCTGCTCTTTGGCTATGGTATTTGCTGATTTCTCTCACAACAGGAGCTCTTTGTCTTTTTGGTCTACTGGATTTTGTGCTGTCCATAAATGTGCACATATTCCATGTACTGATAGTGAGTGGAATTATCTTTGCAAAAGTTTGTGTTCATTTTTTGTGTTTTCTGCAGGGTGGGATCCCCACCTGCCATGGTTAACAGGCCAGGGTTGGATGAAGCAGAAAATTTTTAGGGCACCTTTTTCTACCCTCTTCCTTACACCAGGAGGGAGCAGTGTAGTCATTAAAAAAAGACTGCTTAAGACATCCAGGAGGCTTTTCAATCCCATTGCTGCTTCAGTACAGTGAGAAAAAAACCCTGTACCCTGGGCTGCTTATGTGCAAAGTTGTGATTACAGCTCCCATTGCATCTGCACCTGCTGTTTCCTCACTTACCTGTTGCCACAGGACTTTGAGACAGTTAAAAATGGTAGAATAGCATGGGTGATATCTTTTGATTCGTGCGTAAATTGGATTTAAGTGAGGCAGAGCTGCACGAAGGCATTGGCCTCATTCTTTCAGTCATTGAAGTCCAGTAGCAAGACAAAAGTCAAGATGACTGATGATGGTTCGGGATACAACAGATGACCTTGGCATCTTCAATATCTAAACAAGCTCTAAGTGCTCCACAGCACCTGCTTTGGCTGCCTTTATGGTCATTGGAACAAATTGTTTTCACCTGCCTATTCTGCAGGGGATGTCTTCACATGCTTGGAGAAGACACTCTGCTAATTCACTGAAGGGTTTGCAATGCATTGGTTACCCTTAACCTGGTTCAGTCTATCTGCCAAAATGGTTTACTGGGATGTGGCTATTGTGCATGCTACAGTTTCTAGGAGCTTGAGAGTTGGGGGGCAGGTGGAAACAAAACATAGGAAATAGCACTGAAAAGGACTTGGCAGCCCTTCACACCAGAGGTACTAACCTTCCCTGAGCACACTCTACACTTAGAATAGTGACTTTTTTTTGTTCTACCCCCCCACTTATGTGTGTATATATACATATATGTATATACAACATGTATATGTCATGTTAATAGAGATATTTTTCCAGAGAGAAGAAAATTTCCAAAATAATTTGACTCAACATATTTCTATGACAGCCAAAAATTTCTGTTTCATGCCACTTACTGACCTTTTCTTTGGGGAAGTGATGGTTCACCTGAGGCTGAAGACATCTTGGCTTTAGGAGGTTCCTTTTCAGCTTGACATTCTCTCTAAGGTAACAAAACATGTGCATGATGTATTAAAATATGAAATTGGGTATTGGTCAAACATCAGTGCCTAGTACAGTGTCTGACATATAGCAAATGTTAAAAAATGCTTCCATTCATTAATTTTTCTTTTTTCTGTTTGTAATGCACTTAGAAAATAATACCTTATATCTGTGTATTTAGTCTTCACCTTTCTTTAGTCAAATTTAAAAAATAACCTTTACTTGGTTAGTGACTCTTACTTTGTGGTCACCCAGGTAGAGTGGTCATAGGAATGCTACCCTTGAACCCAGTCATTATTGCTTGAGATTTCCCTTTCTTCCCTTCTTTTTCCTTTCCTTATCCCTTCCCTCCTTTCCTTCTTCTCTTTCCTTTCCTGTTCTCTTTCCTTGCCTCTCTTCATTACTACCCTTTCCTTGCTTCCTTTCTTCTCTTTCCATCACCCTTATCTGTCTTCTCCTTATTCTGCCCACAGTTTGGTGTTGTCTAAGACTCAACCTTCCAACATTGGTTCCTGCTTCTGACATCTTCCAGTGTTCATGTAGATACAATGGAGTCTGTAGCAATACTGAGGGGTAAAAAAATTGGGGTAGGTAAGTTCTCTAAACTCATCAGCTGAGATGAAATACCCCAGAATCTCACTGAGTCTGAAATACTGATGAGTTTAACTTTCATTCTTTGTATACCAAGGATGAACCAAGGGGAAAGGAAGGGAATAGGTATTTATTACGTGCTTATTATGTGCTAGGCTCTGTGCTAAATGAAATTTGTTTTTCCTCTGGGGTCTGAGAAAAAAAATAGAAGGGGGAAAGGTAGAGAAGATTCTCAAAACTATAATGTAACAGATGTGCTGAGCCAGAGATGAAGATTTGGGAATCCCTTGTATAGAGGTGATAGGAGCCAGATTAAAAGAAAAATCATCTATCTCCTTTTGTTACTGGTAGTAAAACCTTTGGGCAAAGGTTGAAAAGGTTTTGTGGCTTGCTTTTAGAGGCAGAAAAATATGACGATTATGTGAGACTACATTGCTTTGTTCTGGGCCAGTGGAGGAGAAAAACCCTGGCCAGAAGCAGCAGGTAGATATGATTGAAATGGAAGCTCGCAGGCTGATTCCTTAGAAGAAAAAAAAGGGAGGTGATTATGGATAGTTTATTCCAGCAGAAAGGTCTGGGCTATATTCTTCCTCTCTGACTCACTGGAAACCCCTACCCTCTTCTCCTACCCCCTCACTTGAATGGAGCTTCTGTCCATGTAAGCTTAATAAAACCATTGGAAATTGGGAAAGTATAAGTGGACAGGAATGGGGAGGAAAGGGATTCTCTAATCATGATTCTGGGGTTAAATTAGAAGAAAATGTGTTTCTGACATCCTAAGTTAGGACCTCCCCACTCTACCCTCCTCCTGGACCACGGATGGTTAGGTTCTAATATCGTTAGTATTGAAGTGCAGGAGGAAACATTAAACACAGTTTACAGGCTGCACAGCTTCCTGTAGCACTACCAAGTGCAACCTGAACCAGATTAAAATGTAATTGGGAAGTATGAAAAAAAAAACTACAAAATCCTTCTACACAGATAATGTTAATTTGTGGTTTTCTAAGTTGATATGTGGCCTGCTGGGAACCTCATATATGGTTTAGCGGCCTCAGTTTCTATTTGAGTTTGATACCACTATTGAAAAAGACTGTTTTTCAGTACATTATGGGTTTCTGTAAACTGACCTGAAAAGATAACCACTTATAGTATTATTTCTTTGGGAAAATGCTTTTCGAGTTCTAAGCAGTTGACTACTTACCAACAGATTCCTCCATTCATTGATTTGTGTAAAAACACCTGTGTAGAGCTTTATAGATTGCAAAGTACTTTTACAAATATTATTTAATTTTAATTTTTTATTTTAATTTATTTTTTAATTATTTAATTTATTTAATTTGTACATGTTAAGTCTGAAAGGTATGTAGGTGAGATATTATTATCCCTATTGTCCAGATGAGGGTACCAATCAGTAAGCATTTATTAAGGGAATGTTATACAGTAGGAACTGAGCTGGGCATTAGGGACACAAAGGCAGAAATGCAATGATCTCTGCCCTGACAAAGTTTACATTCTTTCCTAATTTTCTACTGGTAAATTTAGTTTAGTCAGTCCTCTGTAGCTAAGTGACACAATGGATAGAGTCCTGGACCTGGAGTCTGGAAGTCTCATCTTGGTGAGTTCAAATCTGGCCTCAGACATTTCCTACCTGTGCAACCCTGGGCAAGTCACTTAACCTTGTTTGTCTCCGTTCTTCATGTGTAAAAGCTGGAGAAGGAAATGGCAAACCACTTATATGTCTTTGTCAAGAAAGTCCCAATGACTGGAAAAGGACTTTACAACAACAAAAACCAAAGACCAATCAAGGGGAAGGGAAGAAGCATTTATTGTTTGGGAGAAAGTTCCTTCTATTAGAGACATTTAGAAAGTTATCTTTCTAAACAAGGAAGATTAAATAGTCATGGGTCTTTTCTATGTCCAATGTAAATGTTACCTGCCTTTACTTTCTGTGAGAAAGTAAAAGAACTTTTTATGTGAAACTGGCCTGAAGTCTTGGAGTCATGGAGAAAATCTTCAAGAGAAGGTTCAGGCTTATTTTAGAAAAAAAATTGTGTGTGTGTGTGTATACATATATACACATATACATACATATATATGTGTGTATATATGGATACATATGTATGTATATGTGTATATATAGATACATATATATGTGTGTATGTATATGTGGGTGCATATATACATATACACTCACATATATAAAAGTCAGGGAATAAGACCTCTGAGTTATTCAAAAGGGGTGGTTTTAGGAAGTCCCAGATTGATCTGAGTGAGTTTTTTAATCAACTTGATAAGATTATAGGGTGTGTGAACCTTTGTTTGAAAGCATCTAAGGGACAAGTCTCCAGGGAATTTGAGTGTGCCCACTTAATTGGATAGAGCAGTATTTTAGGATTCTGTCCTACAGTTGCTCTTGTTTTTCCTTAAAAGGTATTAAAATCATCCTGGGAGATTAGGAGGCCCAGGGGACTAACCGATAGGGCAAAAGTCAGGTTATGAATAATAGCTGGCCTTCTGAACCACAGACCAACTACTTGCTCAATACCAGCACAGGATGTCTATGTTCAGTTGAACAAACATTTTTTTTTCATGAATAACTTTTCCTTGCAGTAAACTTCCTTTCTTTTTTCCTTTTTAACTGTTCAATGGGCTACAAATGACTCATTTTACCTCAAACACAAAGCACCAGACCTAGGTCAGGCCTACCTTACTACAGCACTGTTGCTTTACTGATGGGATTTCAGAGACTACGTTACCCCTTAGAATCAGCTGTACCTTTTCTGCTACTCATTTTCCCCTTTCCCTGTCCCTCTTTGGAAGAGTGTTGGGAGAACAGCAGTGTGGACCAGCACTTTGATCTCTAAGCTTGTACCCTTGTACAGTTTCTTTCCCCAGGAGGAGTTCATGGTGATTTGTAGCAAAAGCACATGAAAAGCTGCATGTGTTTGCTAGGGTGACCTTAGGGGAATTTGAAGATCTCAAGTTTCATTACACATATAAGAATATAAAAAGGAATTTCTCTTAAGAAGGGGATAGACTGATTATAAGCATCATGTATGAAGAAGGAAGACAAAAAACTTCAGCTCAATGGTAGATACAAGCTAACCTCACAAATCATCTGTCAGGATCCAAGACTACCCCTCTCTTTTCACTCCTCTCTTTTACTATTAGGAGATAGCCTGTTTTCCAGAGTTAAGGTCCAGCAAGTGAGCTTGGCATAACAACAATCCTTTGCACTCACCTTCTAAATAATCACTGCTGAGCCAAATCACAGAACTGATGGTCCTGGAGCTCAGACAAGCACCAACAGGCCCAGGCTTGAAGCCCTGCTACGATGGGCTCTTTGTTACTAGGCAACCTTGCCTCACCGTTGCTGTTGTGTCTTACTACTGTTGCTACACTACACTGTTTGATTCTTTATCTAGCCACAAATATATAAATCAAGGTTTAGCCCCACTGCCTCAGGTCTCCTATTAGAGGAGGCCCTGACAAGTGTCTAATTTCTCTCCCCCATGGTAATAAAGAAAGCTTTTTGCTTCTAACCTGCATGGGCTCTGGTATCTTTAGTGTTAACAATGGTTGTAAAACCTCTGTGACTCTTTGGTCATCTGTTACCAGAGTTGACACATCCATATTTCTAAATGGAAAGAGAAGTGTCATTGAAAATATTGAATATATACATGTATGTATATATATATAAACATACATACCAACACAAATATATACATATATACACGCATATACACATACATAGTTATATTCATATACCCAGATACTTGTAAAACCTATAGAAAGATAATAAGACTTTTTTATTTGGTCAGAAATAAAGTGGAATTAATTCAATATTAGTGTCAAGGTTGAGCCAATGTAGTTTACCTATATATAGATTACTTATATATTTACATCAGGCATATTTAGCAATACCCTGAAGTACAGCTCTCCAATGCTGGTTTCATGGAGGAGAAATGACTCTTAATGGTGATAGACTTCTAAGAGAAAAGCCTAGAAGGACAGAGATATGGAATAAGAGAAGAGGCAAAGAATGGACTTTGAATGGTGAATGGGGGAACCTTTGAGCCCCAGGCATGTGAGGGAAATCTGGCATCCCAGCATGTCCATTGATTCTCAGCATCTACACCCGCAGAGATTCTGAGTGGACTACTCCAATGAGATTATTCTTCCCCTGGTTAAACTGAAATTGAATTGTAATTCCACACAGAGTATCTTGGTTCTTCTTGTGGTTTCTATTACCTAAATTGATCTGTGTAATTTTCCTGCTTCTCTGTTTCTAGAATTCTCTCTATTGATTGGGAATTATCTCTCCCTACATTTAGAATCACAGGACTGTCCTCCAAGGAGATGGACAAATTTACCTGGGGGTGGAGGTGGGGTGGGACTGCAGATGTAAAGAGCAGCAGTATGCAAAACAATCTATAGATTTAATGTATTATCTATCAAAATATAATGGGAAACCTGTAAGAAATGGATAAAATACAAGAAAATCTATGTGGAAGAAAAGATAGTAAAGAATTTAAAGAGAAAATATAAAAACAGAAGAAGGGAAACTTTTATTGCCAGACATCTCCAAATATATGACAAATCAGTCATCATCAAGGCAATTTAATTGGGTTCTAAAATAGAAATACAGATTTGTTAAATAGATTTGATGACTAAGAGAAGGAAACAAAGAGATTTAAAAAGAGTGTTTGATAAATCCAAAATCACAAAATACAGGAGCAGGAACTTATTCAGTGGAAACTCTTGGGAAAATTGGATAGAATTAGCTGAAAATTGGACATTACATATTATATACCACAATAAATCCCCAATGAATCTGTGATATTTCAAAAACCACTTTAAAATGAGAAGATAATGGATTGTTATATCTATAACAATTAAATCCTTAGCTTTTAACAACAGGAGAAATTATTGGAAACAAGAGACAAATTTGATTATATAAAAATAAGGTGATCTCGTAGGAAGAAAAAGCAATACATACAGAATAGAAATAAACACATTAGCTGAGAAATCATTGAGATTCCTGACAAAAGTCTGACAGCTAAAATTTGCAAAGAATGGGGACAAATTTATGAGTAATATCCATTTTCCAAAGGATTATTGCCAAAGAATATGATCAAACAGTTTTCAGGAGGAGAAACATATAGATTGATAGCCATGACAGCCAATAACATGACAGTTATTCGAACTGGTCTAATGATCAGATAACATGAAAATTAAAATGACTCTGGAATACCACCTTTTGCCCATTAATTTGGCAAAAATAGTTTACAGGGATAAAATTCAGTGTTGACACGTCTTGGAGAAACAGGAATGCTATTATAATGTTGGGTGGAGTGGTGAATTGGTTCAATCTTTTTGAAAAAATTTGAAATTACACAATACGAAATACAAAACTGTTCATATACTTTGATACCAGTATTCCATTACCATTATAAGGATGTTATCAACAGAAGGAAAAAGATCTATTTGTGAGAAAAATTCTCAAAACGTGATATATGAACCTACTGAAATATAATTGCTGAAGAAATTATTGTTATATGTGAATTTAATGGAATAACATTGTGCTACTGCAATGACAAACTTAAAAAAAATACTAAGAAATATAGGAAGACACAGGAAGTGATGCAGATTAAAGAAAGCAAAATCAAAATAACTGTATAGACATCAATAATAGCAACAAACTCTGGAAAAATATACAGTAATTGAAATAATTTCATAAGGGGATATGGAAAGAAAGAGAATAATTTTGTTACTACCTTGTTAAAAGACAAATTTATCTACAGAAATAGTAAATCACTGATGTGATTCCATATGTATTTCTTGGTTTTGTGTATTTGAATGCTTGTGTTTGTTGGTGGTTATTACATTTCTAATTTTTAAAAAAAGTAATAGTTTTATTAATAACCTTTTTTTGCATTCAATTTATTGCTGAATGTTTCCCTCCCCATTTCCCTATTCAGTGAGCCATCTCTTATAACAAATATTTTTTAAAAGGGGGGGGGAAAGAAATGCACCAAAAGAAAAACATGTATATTGTGATTGGCTGCATATATAATATTCCATAGTCATAGTCTCACATCTCTGCAATTAAGGGAAAGGGTGAATTTTCTTAATTTTTTTCTCTAGATTCTGTTTATTTTTTCATTTTTTTCTGTATATGTTATTGTGGTCATTGTGTATATTGTTGTCAGTTTTTCTAAAACTTCCTGTATTTCTCTGAATTCTTCATATTTGTTCCTTCTTATAGCAGTATAATGAAACAAATACTGATGAAGAGCTCAGATGTGCCAGTCGTTCTAGTGGTTAGTGACTTTAATTTGCACATCTAGTGTTAGATTTGGTCCCAAAGAGATCCTTGCCTGGTAGACTACTGTGTTAAATATTTATTTACTCATTATATTTGCACATCGTAGTCCACAAAGTAAATTTTAAGACACTGACATATTTAGAAATGAGCAAATCTAATAACTTTCAAAGATAAAGAAGTAAGTGAAGGACAGGAAGTGTACTTCAGGAAAAAAGAAGGAGTGGTCTTATTTTTTGGATAAAATGAACTTAGAGAATAGCAAAAACCAAAACCAAAACCAGCCCCCTCAAACCTAGATGATTAAAAAAATGGTTCTGGAGCAATTGACTTTCTGTTTTACAATAATAACTTTAAAAATTTTTTTATCTTTGACCTATATTTGCTCATTTTCTCTCGTGCTTTTGCTTTTCAAGGCCAATCCCTTTCCATGAACCCTTGATGCTGTCGCCTGTTGATTTTTCTGGAAAAGTATACTAAATAATATCATCCTTCCCCCCTTACATTCCCTCTACTCTCTCGTTTTTAATCTTTCCCTGTCTAATGGCTTCCTTGCTGCCTACAAATATATCTAAGTCTTCCCCTTACCTTAAAAAAAAATCCTCATTTGATCTGAGCATCCCCAGAGGTATCATCCTCCCCTTCTCAGCAAAACTCCTCTAGAAAGCTAGTTAAAATTGATGCCTCTACTTCCTGCACATTTAATCTTTTCTAAACCTGTTGCAATCTGGCTTCCAACATCATCATTCACCTGAATGCTGCCTTATCCAAATTTGCCAGTGATCTTTTAATTGCTAAATCTCTTGGGCTTTTCTCAATCCTGATCCTAGCTGACCTCTCAGGCAGTTAGTCTAAAAGCATTTGTTAAGTGCTTGCTGTCTCAATTACCGTGCAAAGCATTGGGGACACATGGAAAGGCAAAGCACAGTCCCAGCCTTGAAGGAGTTCACATTGCAAAAGGCGAGACAGTATGCAAACAAACTATGAACATACAAGATAATTATAATGTTGATCTCAGAGGTAAGGCGCTAAGTGGGAGAGACTGAGAATGACCTTCTCTAGAAGGTAGAATTTGAGCTGAGTTTCCTGGCCAGGGAAGCCAGGAAAAGGAGGTGAGGGAGAACCTTTCAGGAATTAGAAATAGCCAGTGAAAATTCAGTCAGGAGATGTATTGTCCTCTAAAGGGAACAGAAAGAAGACTAAGGTTGCTGGATGATAGAATTTATGAAGGGATATAAAGTGTAAGAAGACTGGGGAGGTAGGAATGGGCCTCTTCAAGGGAAGAGATCTATGAGAGGGGAAGATCTATGAGGAGGGATCATAGAATGGTAGCAGAGGAGGTCAGTTCTCTCCTGGGCAGCTTACAACTAAATCTCAGGGACTCTTAATGAGGGACATAGTTAGCCACAGGACAGCTGCCACGGTAGCTATGCCTATGACTTTAGTTCAGAGTTGATTTATCACCCCTTAAGCAAAAGGATAGGTGGATTGTCTGTTCTTAGCACAGGCCCATTGGTCAGGTATCATGATAGTGAGGGAGATGGAAAAGACTTTGCCCCTTTGATCATCCTTTCTCTCTTTCTAATTGTCTATTTCTCCCTATACATTTGCTCCATCCTGTTGTCTGCAAATATGGTGAGGTTACCCTTATTCTTAAAAAACAAAAACAAATCTTCAACTTGACCTTATTTTTTTCCTATTATATCCTCTTCTACAGTCAAACTTCTAAAGGGGGAAAACCTGTTTACACGTTGCCTTCGTTTCTACACCTTCCACTCATTTCTCAGCATCTTGTGGTCCAGCTTCTGACCACTCTACTTGATCGGTCGCTTCCTTCAAGGTCATCAACAATCTCTTAATCACTAAACCCAATGACTTTTCCTCCTCATCATCTTTCTTAACTTCTTTGAATTATTTGACATCATTGACTACCCTTTTCACATCAATAATCTCTCCTCTTTGGATGTTTGTGGTAATGTTCTCTCTTGTTCTTTATGTGATTGCTTCTTCTCAGTCTCATAAAAAGATCATTTTCTATGTTTCATCCCCTCTCTGCGAATGCACCTCAGAGTTCTGTTCTGGGCCTTCTCTCTTTACTGTCTCTGCTGCTGGCCTCACTAGCTACCATACATTTAGCTATCTTCTCCATGCAAATGACTCCCAAACATACACAGTAAGTCCTGATTTTTCTCCTGAAATCAAGTCCCATGTCATTATCTTCATTCTGGACATCTCTACCCAGATGTTCCATTGGCAAACTCAACACAACCACAGCAGAATTTTTTTTTTTGCCCTAAATCCACCTCCCTTTTTAGCTTCCCTTTTCTTTGAAACTTTGAGTCATTTCAAATACCCAGTTTACAAATTTTGTAGTCATTCTTGACTTTTCCCTTTCCTTTACTCAATCAGTAACAAACATTAATTTAGAACCCACTATGTGTCAAATATTATGCTAGGTGCTTAAAACAGAAATAAAGTAATCCCTGCCCTCAAGGTGCTTACATGTTACCATCTACCATATTCATTCCCTTCCTAAGTATTGTCAGTTCTACCTTGACATCTCTAGCATGTATCTCTTTCTCTCCACTTACTGTCAGGCTCTCATCATCTCTTCCCTGGACAATTGTAATAGTCTCCTGACTGGTCTCTGTGCCTCCAGTCTCTCTCCTTTCTGATCCTTCTGCTAAGCTGCTAAATTGATACTCTTTCTTTTTTGTATATTTTTTATTTTCTCCCAAGTACATGTTGAATAATTTTTCATGCTTGCTATTTTTTTAAGTTTTAAGTTCAAATTCTATCCCTCACCACCTCCATCCACAATAAGCAATCAGATATAGATTATATATGTGCAAATTTGATATTTACAAAAAAACAGGTCTGAGCACCTTACTTCACTATTCAAGGAGCTTCAGTGGCCCTCTAACACCTCTAAAACCCTTTACAATCTGGCTTCAGACTAGCTTTCCAGACTGATTTTATATTACTGGCCTTCACATTTTATGTTCCAGCCATATTGGCTTTTCTTACCATTAAAATGCTTCATGTCCCATCTCCATGCCTTCTTACAGGTGTCTCCCACAGATGGAATGCTTTCTGTCTCTAGCTATCTCTTAGAATCCATCATTCATTTCCTTCAATATTCAGCTCAGGAGCCCCCACCTACAAGAAGCAGTTCCTGATTCCCTTGTTAGTGTTCTTCTCCTGATGCTACTTTTTGATTTATTTTGTATTTACTTATCTCTGTGCATGTTATCCCTGATAAGAAGATGACAGCTTCATTTATATCTCCAGTGCCCAGCATAGTGCTTGCCACAATTGACTACACATAGGTGAAAGTCTGAAAGACAGTTGACCTGGATTTCATAGGTTCACTGCCTTGGTCTCTTCTGACATGTATGTTCAGCTAAGAAACCAATGGTCATTTCAAGTGAATATTCTTGGGATTCTTTTCAATCACCCTGCTCTTTTTCTCTCACCCCCAGTCCCAAAAACTTCAGGGTGGGAATTTTATTTTTCCTTTCAATTATGCTATAGTAACCTAAACATAACTTGTGAAAAGGACTTATGTCTTCAATGGATAAAAAAAATGCTATGACACAATGTTATTTACAAATATGCTCTTCATTCTCTGTCCCATTTTCCTCCATCCTCAGCCAGGTGAGCTGATAAGATAAGGTTGACAGAAACTGAAATGAAGACAACACAGTCTCTTAAAAAGCTGGAATAGCTTTCTTTTTGAGTGATATCACATATTAAAAGCTACACCCAACACTTTTTTTCTGACATAGGAAACAGCTTCCCAATCCTTCATCACATACCAGTAAAACACAGGTAAATGGACAGAGAGAGAAAATAAACCATAAAAGAAGAAGAGATATTTTGAACAGATGATGCTGAACAATCGTAGGGAAGCCTTGAGATTTCTCCCATGTTACTGCCCTAATTTCCATTAACCATTTCAAACACACAGCTGTTTCACATGAGTATATTCAACATTGCGTGTACATTACCTGGTCCATGGATGACTGAACATCTGGCTTAGTAGTTTCTTCATTCTTATTTCCTTCTTTAGGCTTCACCTTGTTGAATTTTGCTTTTAGTGGCTTAAACATCTTCCCTTCCAGATTAGGAAGCCTTGTTCTTCTGCCTACATTAGTCGATAGAGTTGTGAACCTTGTTTTTCTTTCTACCACTAGATAAGCCAATTAGATGCTTAATCAGGATTTTGTTCTGGTTAATTCCTAGAACCAACTCCCTAGAGAAGCAGGCTTTTCTAAGACATATTTTGTCAAAGGCCTTGATTTTAAGAGAAAGATATTTCTACTTTGGTAGTCAGCTGTGTTTAGAGAGTCACTTTCTGTTTTTCAGAAATGTGTGTGAAGGGAATGTTTGAGAGGCTTGGATATTTAGTTGTAACTAAATTGCCCAAACTAGTAACATTTCCTCACATTATTTTTGAATATGAATTCACAGTTATGCTTTTAGATTTAATCTTTTAGTTAAAAAGACAAAGATATAATGGGGAACTAGTTAAAGAACATAATTGACACATAATAATCTGGGCATGCCATCTTCTAAGGTGGTATATTTTCCCAAGTGGAACCTTTTTGATTCCAAAGCACTTGCACAACTTCTGTTATATAATACTATATGAATTTTAAGACTTTGTTCAGTTAAATTTCATTTTAATTTCCATTTTGGCAGTATTATCAAAATACAACATACATTTAGTTCAAGTGAAAATACCAAGAGAAGATGGAAAAATCATCTACCCAATACTGTTCTTCACTGAGACTTGGACTTGCAAGTGGGGACCCAAAGCCTGTTTCCCAGGAACCTCATGATATTGTTTTCCTTTTGAGTCAAATAGCTTAGAATCTAGTTCACTGGCATACTGGGTTTTTGGTATTGCCATTTCTTGTCATATTATTTTTTTTAAAAAATATTTATTTTCAGTTTTCAACATTCACTTCCACAAAATTTTGAATTTCAAATTTTCTTCCTAATCTCCCCCTCCCCCACCCCAGGACAGTGTATTCTTGTTACCCTTCCTCCAATCTGCCCTCCCTTCTATCAGCCCCCTCCTCATGTCCTTCCCTTCTATTTTCCTGTAGAGCAAGATAGATTTCTATATCCCATTGCCTATATATTTTATTTCATAGTTGCACATAAATACAGTTTTTAAAATTCATTGTTAAGGTTTTGAGTTCCATATTGTAAGGGGTGCTGACCGCCACACCATCTGGGATGCCACACTGACGGACATCAGGTAAACTGAGTCCGGTGCAGGGAAGGGTGAACAAGATGGTGCTGGAAGGGACGGCCCCACCCCTGGTTTGTTTTTGTCACTATAGTACCAGCTTGTGTTCATTACTATAGCTTTGGGTTTGTTTGTGTGTGTTACCATGGTTCACTGGGCTAGCTGGCAAAGACTATATAATCAGAGTGCTTGCTTGAATAAATTGGAGTTGCTTCATGACCCGCTCTCCCGCCTCATTCTTTTACTCGCGAGCTCCACAGGAGGACAAGCAGCCTGCTGGTCAGGCATAAGACTTGCTCCTCTTGGTAAGCTATGCCATCACTATAGCACCATATTCTCTCCCTTCCCTCCTTCCCCTCCTCCCTCATTGAGAAGGCAAGCAATTCCATATAGGTTATACATATGTAGTCATGCAAAACACTTTCATAAGTCATGTTGTAAAAGACAAACTAGATTCCCCTCTATCTTGTCCTGCTCTATGTTTATTCTATTCTTTCCTCTGACCTTTCAATCTACCAAAGTGTTTGCTTCCAATTATCCCTTCCCCCAATATGTCATCCCTTCTATTATCCTCCCTCTTGTACCCCCTTCCCCCTTACCCTGTAGGGTAAGATCAACTTCCATATCCAATTGAGTATGTGTTATTCCCTCTGATAAAAGGAAGGCTCACTTATTCCCTCTCATCTTCCCCTTCATTTTAAAAGATCTTCTTGCCTCTTTTATGTGAGATGATTTACTACATTCTACCTCTCCCTTTCTCTTTCTCCTAGTGCATTCCTCTCAACCCTTAATTTTCTTTTTTAGATATCATCCCTTCATCTTCAGCTCACAGTGAAAAGTCATGGAGTTAAGAGATGAAGTGTCAAGTGCAAAAGATAACAAGAAAGTCAATGTTGCTGGATTGTGGAATATATGGAGGAGAATAAAGTACAAGAACATGGGGAAGGTAGGAAGGGACCAGTCTTTGACAGCCAAACTGAAGATTTTATATTTGATCTTGGACATAAAAGAGAGTGACTGAAGTTTATTGAGTAGGGGGTGATGAATTTACATGATCAGACCTGTGCTTTAAAAAGATTACTTTGGCAAATGAGTGGAGGATGGACTGGAGTTGAAGCAGGGAGATATATAGGGTTATTATAATAGTTCAAGCATGAGGTAATGAGGGCCTGTATCAGGGTGGTGGCTGTATAAGTAAAGAGAAGGGAATGTATATACTAAGATATTGTGAAGGTAGAAACAAAGTTTGGCAACAGGTTGAATATATGGGGTGAATATGAATATAATGAATGAAACAAGCCTTCCCCTCAAAAAGCTTATATTTTAACTGAGGAAATACATATTTAGATATATGTATAGATATAGACAAACACAAACAGTGCATATGAAGAGAATAAATACAATTAAACATAAAGTAGTTAAATATCAAGTAGTTTGAGAAATAGGTACATAACAGTTGAAGAGATCGTGTATGAGTTGGTCCTTTAGCTGCATTGTGAATAGAAAGAGGGTTCCATGAATCATAATGTGAGAAGAGAGTTCATTATGGAGGACATCCATTACAAAGGCACAGAGAAAAGAACTGGAGTACGTGTGTGAAGAAGAGAAAGAAGACCAACTTGACTAGGTCACAGAGTAGAAGAAGGGGAATGAGGGAGGAAAAATAGATTGGGATAAGGCTTTAAACAACTTTAAAAGATAAACAGAAGAGTTTTTATTTGATTCTAGGGACAACAGGAAGCCACGGAAGTTTATTGTGTAAAGGAGTGGCGTGATCACATCTTTACTTAAGTGAAATTATTTTGGCAGTAATGTGGATGGTCTCAAGTGAGGAATGACTTGTGGCAGGTAGAAGAATTAGGAGGTTGTTGCAATAATCTAGACAAGAGGTGATCTAAGGTGGTAGCTGTATGAGCAGAGAGAAGAAGTCAGATGTCAGACATGTGGAGGTAGGAGCAATAAGACTTCACAATTGGTTGGATATATGGGCTAGGGGAGATTGAGGTGTCAATGATAAAGCCAAGGGTGCAAACTTGGGAGAATGGAAGAATCATAGTACCTTTGACAGACTTAGGGAAGTTTGGAGGAGGCATGGGTTAAAGGAGAAAGGTCAGTTTTCAACATGCTGAGTTTGAGATGTTTCTGGGGCATTCAATTTGAAATGTCCAATAGGCAATTGGTGATACAGATTTGAAACTCAGAGGGGAATGAATGTATAGCTTTTGGAGTCATCAGCATAGAAATGATAATAAAACCACTGTCATCTGAAGAGGTCATCAAATTAGAGAGTGTAGAGAGAATTCTTGAGGAACACTTACAGTTAGGTGGCATGATCTGGATGATGGACCAGTAAAGGGGACTCAAAAAAGAGTAGGCAGATAGGTAGCAGGAGAATGAGGATAGAGTAGGGTCATGAAAACCTAGATAGGAGAGCAAATCCAGGAGAGACTGGTCAGCAGCAACACATAAGGAAATGAAAATGAGAACTAAAAAGAGACAACCAAATCTGATAAGTAAAGATCATTAGTAACTTTGGATAGAACAGTTTCGGTTGAATGATGACATACGAAACCACATTGTGAAGACTGAGGAATACTGAGATTGAATGAGAGATTGAAGGTCTCAATGAAGGTAAAAAAATGGTTCTAGGGGCAGTGAGGCAGAGAGAGAGAAAGAATGATAGGAGGTAATGGTGAGAGAGAGTTAGTCCAGTTTTGATTCTTATAATATAACTGATACCTTAGTGATTGATACATGCTTCTACACCAGCTGTGTGGACTCTGGGCAAATCAAACTTTCTATGCCTAGCTTTTCTCATTAGTAAAATGTGGGGTTTCATTCAGTGGCTTCTATCATCCCTTCTAGCTTGACATCGGTCATTCCATTTTCCAACAACTAGATGGCCTCAAGGGTCAATTTAAGCTCTTAATCTATGATCCTATGAATTTATAATTCAAAAGTTACTCTTCTTTCTCTTTTTTCTTTCTTTCTTTCTTTTTTCTTCGTTCCTTCCTTCCTTCCTTCCTTCCTTCCTTCCTTCCTTCCTTCCTTTCTTTCTTTCTCTCTCTCTTTCTTCTTTCCTTCCTTCCTTCCTTCCTTCCTTCCTTCCTTCCTTCCTTCCTTCCTTCCTTCCTTCCTTTCTTTCTTTCTCTCTCTCTTTCTTCTTTCCTTCCTTCCTTCCTTCCTTCCTTCCTTCCTTCCTTCCTTCCTTCCTTCCTTCCTTCCTTCCTTCCTTCCTTCCTTCCTTCCTTCCTTCCTTCTGTCCTTCCTTCATTCCTTCCTTTTCTTTCTTTCCCTGCATGTCATACACTGGTTCATGATGAGGTATGAACCACTCTGGTTCTTGTTGGGGTAAATTCTGACAGCTGGACTTTTCTGGTAATCTCTTTCCTTGATAATGAATTTGCCTCATCTATCTGACCATCTTTTCACATGGAACTCTTTCTCTACAATGTCCCCACACTGCTCACATAATGGCAGCTTCCCCTCCCCCAATTATATTCTCCTTCATTCTGGACTTAGGTCCTCTGGCAGGCCTGCTTCTAGCTTTCCTTTCATTGGTTATGCTAAAATTGGCTAAATACCATAGGACTAATGGATGCTTTGGTATCAGCTGCTGGCCCTAGTCATTTCCATTTCCCTACCTCATAAGCAGTGTTACAATATTTTGTTTTATAAGTTATGTCTCTTTTTTTTTTTGCTATCATGTTTTAAACAGGAATTGAAATACAAATATTTATCCTTATAATTATCAAATGTCCTTGAACATCATTCTTTATATTGGTAACTTCACAGACTGCAATAAAAACATGGTCCCTAACCTCACAGTATGTTTTTGCAGCTAGACTCTCAACAGTAAAGTCAGGTCCACATTTAAGAAGTAATATAGATGCTTATTAAAATATTTTAGAAATGAAGAAATGATTTATAATAATCTTACTTGGTAAACACAGTGGTGGTAAATTCAGCTATTAAAAATTAACTATAAAGGAATTTTAGTTTCAGTATCACTTTCTCTGTGTTAATCCTCTCACCTTCCTCAAATCTCTTATGTTTTCTTCAGAGCATCACCATAGATTTACAGCTATAGGGGGCATTGGAGGCTGTGTACACATTTTAATGCCATGGTTTATTGTAAGATCCTAGTGTGTAGGTACTCTTTCATTTTGTTTTTGTGTTCTCAGCCACTGGTAGAATTAGTTGACCAAAGCAGGCATACGATGTTTGTTGAATTTAAATGGAATTGAATGGAATGCTTTGTGTTCTGTCTTTATAGATCAATTCCCAAAGCATAGTTAAATTTTCTCCATCTAGGCTGTCTTCAGATATTTACATGTCACTATATTGTCCAATGAGAATAACTGTGTATACACACGCAAATGTATATACATATACACATACATATGTATAGCCATTGTAGGCTATATTTAGTAACATCTATGATATACACATTTGTTATATATGCATATACATTCTCATATAAGTACATATATAAATATGTATATAGATTCCAGGATTGATTTCATGAGCATAAAGAACTTCTGACAAGAAAATCCTGGCTGCCAATGCAGATGAGATGTTCTGAAACTTCTCATTTTAGAGTTGCCTGGGGCAGGGAGAGGTTAAATGACTTGCCTAGTCACACAGTTGGTATCTGAGTAGCTGCTTATTAGCAAAGAGGCAGATGCATAGTCTTTTCTGACTAGGGAAAGTGATTGAAGAAGGATGGCAGAAGTCTGGAAGGACAGGGAATCTGGGAAATTTTTGCTCTCCATGTAGAGAGTTAGGGAAGTCACATTTGTGTGCCACCAAGAGTGTGCTTATTGGAAGGAAGGGTGATCTAACTCCAAACTGAATATAATTGTGAGCAGTTGGAGCCTTGTCTAGCTCACTGACACACTGAAGGAGTGATCTGCCTTCACAGAATTCATTGTTTGTCTGGCTCTTCCTGTTTGCAGCACTGTGGGACAAGATGAAGCTATCTCCTTTCCACTTCTCTCCTCTGCCAGATTACAGTTCTACTTTGCATTACTACCCTGAGGAGTCACCTGCTCTCCTTAAACCTTGTTTATTTGCTGTTCATACTTTTACAAGGTTTGGTTTACTGAGAAGTTAATTTTTGGCATATTTTGAGCAAGTGTTTTCTATAAAGGAATATACTGTGCAAGGGAGGGGATGTCAAAAGGGAATGAACAAAATGACTACATCTGATAGTGTATGTGACATTTCATGTCATCTCTCCAAAGAAAATAGGGTAGTGCATTTCCTCATGTTTTCTACTGGGGCCAAGATGGGTCATAATTATACAGAATTACCTCTACTTATTTGTCTTCTTTTATTTCTCTTCTGAAATTGTATTATTTTCTGCTACTTTCCCCCATGCCCATAAAGAATGCAATCAGATATTGAGGATGCTATGAAATTCTTCTGGTTTAAGTTATGGTAGTTTGATTATAATTCTTTATAGACAATATAGAGAATAGGATCAAAATTTCTATACGGAATGAGATTGTTGGACTAGATTACAGCTAAAGTATCTTCAAGCTTTAATATTCTTTTATACTCTTATTCTACGATTCAGCAAACTTAAAATGAATGATTAGTTTGCCACAAACTGAACCCAAGATGCTCAGGATTCGGAATTAATCAGAACTAAACTAAATAAAGCTTAAGCAGAAGTTTTGTAGACATACTTTCTTCATATAAAGAAGTAATTCACATGAAAACAAGCTGATAATTACCTTGAGGCCCTGTAATATTTTGGCATCATTGAAGAAAAAGGCCATTATGTTCATTTGCTATCTCTACTAAGGCAGGAATGAATGTTAGTACATTTTACAAAGATTTGCAACAATAAGGGTTGGAATAACATGTAATTTTCTGATAAGCCTCTGAGTTAGTCAGACAATGTTAAACAAAATATACAGGTTTTTTTTCTTCTGAGCATCTTGTTAATCAAATTTTGAGAAAAGTAAGTGCAAATTTTGGCAAAAGTAAATACAAAGCACAGAAGATATTATTACATTAAATTATAAGCTAGACTATTTCTTTGTCATTATTGTCTGACCTGTGATTTCTTTGTTAAAAGGCACTCTCTGGTAAGAAAACTTCCTCTACCAATGCAGATATGCAAGTGTTCTCTAATTTACAGTTTTAGCTATTAGGAGGCATTGAAAGGTTAAATAACTTTTCCTTAGTTACCCAAATGGTAGATGTCAGGGGCAAGTCTGATTACAAAGTTTCTATAGCCACTATGTCCTCTATTCACTATGTCCTGCTGCTTTGTATCATTCTCATTTTTAAGCGTTGATTTCAAATCTTTCAAGTTTTAAATATTCGACATTGTTTGTGTAGGAAGCATAAGGTGCGTAAGATGAATTGCTAAAAAAAACTTCAGAATATATTTATTTTTTCTTGAGTTTAATAATTTGAATACTTAATGAATTTATAAAATTGCTACTTTTCCCACCATGGAATATGTAAAATTCTGTTTAGAAATATTTATCAGTATGATTTTGTGGATTACAAATTTAGACTTATTTAAATATTTTTTTTAGTCACTTGCAGGTGTAATGATAATGAGATGTTGCATTTTTTCAGGTGACTCAGCTGATGCGAAGTTCTGTAACTAACATACTTTTTAATATGATATTTCAGTAAGTAGAAATGATTTCAGTTTCTTTGATTATAATATTTGCATTGCTTTTAATTTATAATTAAAATGCATGAAGAGGGTAACAGATATTAAGGATGAAAATGCCTTTAGGAAGTTGCTAATAACTATTGGCATCTGTGACTAATGAATACTATATTGGCTTAGGCTGTGACTAATGGAATAAATGTTTTGGGAAAAAAACTCTTGTATGTTATTATTTTATAAACAGCAATCAGACCATGATGAATTTGTTATGTGAATTCAAATGAGATAACTGTTTGACCTTTACTCATTCTTTGCCACTCCACAAAGTTGATTAACCTGCTTCCTTATTTGATTCCCTTCATGTACAATGCCTCTTTGTTTGAAAAAATCATTCATTGAACGTTCCGAAAGCAGCTTCATTAATCAGACATCATGATCAACTGTTAAGTAAGAAGATTAATAGTGTGGCTGGCAAAGAAGATAGTCTATAACCAATTAGCTTCTTAGCTAAGGTACATTTAATCAGTGTGCTTAAAAAAAACAACTATATGTTAACTTTGCCAATAGTAAAAACACAAATGACTTGCAAAGTTATTCTATGTTTTTCTTAAGTATAACAAATAATATTCTCATTAACCCTTAATCCAGTAATAGAAAGCTACATACCCCAAACTTCCATTTCTTCTATCTTTGGAAACATGAAGTTATTACTAAGGTAAGTTACAAATTTGTCACCTGCTCTGCTTTTGGCGGAAAAAGAGCACTGTATGCTCACATCCTGATGATGCATTTTTATGACAAGTTCAAGAACTGTAACTTCATCTAATTCCTTCTTCTGTCCTGATGGTTTTTAGTATAAATCACTTTGAATTTTGACCTCTTTTGATCTCACCCAAGTGTTTTTCTCTATGTTTGTTTCTCTCAGTTTCCTGGAGGTCCTAAAGCATAAAGCATTTTCAGGGAAGTAGGGAGAAGCTACTGTAGTAGTGGCATAGAACAAATAAAGGAAAGTTATGTGACATGTGGCCGGAAAGGTGATATGATAACCACATTATCTTTTTATATCAATTTGAATGGGATAACTGTTTGAGATATAACCTTTCTTTTACCTTCGCTACTCCACAAAATTGATTAATCCTTATTTAATTCCCCTTCGTGTACATTTCCTCTTGGTTTTTAAAAAAATCATCCATTGAACATTCTGAAAGCACTTTCATCAAATGGACATTGTGATCAACTGGTGAACGAGAAGATAACTAGTGTGGCTAGATCCTATCTGTAGATAGGATCATAGAATTCCTGAGTTGGAAGCAATCTCAGTGATCACCTAGTCCACCAAATCATTTACACTGCAATATCCCAAGTGGTCATCCAGCTTCTGTTTGCAGATCTCTAGTAAGGAGGAAGGAACTCTGTTTAGTGCTTTATGAAATAACTCTTCGCTTTTGCACAGTTCCAAAATTTACCCTGATATTAACCCTAAATTTGTCTCTATAGTTCCCATCCGTTACTCAGAATTCTGTCCTCTGAGGCCAAACAGAACAAGTCTAATCCCTCTTTAACAGGACTTTGTTTCAAATATTTGGAGACAGCTATCATATTCTCTCTCAATTTTTCCTTCTTCAGGCTAAATATCTCTAGTTTCTTCTAATGATCTTTCTATATAATAGAGTTAAGGCTATTCACCATCCCAATTGTCTTCCTCTTGACACTGTCTAACTTGACAATGTCCTTCTGTGACTTCAGTGCCCAGCACCAAACACAATACTAGAAAATTTTGCATGATCAATGACAGGTTACAGATAGACTGTATGTATCACCTCCTTATTTTTCTGGAAGCAATGTCTTGCTTAATGCCATTTAAGACTTCATGGGCATTTTTTGGCTGCCATATTAGACTGCTGATTCCCATTGATCTTGAATTTACCAAAATGTTTTTGTCTTTTTCAAATTGTTGTTTTCTAATACTCTCCCCATCTCATACCTAGGAACTTGATTTTTTTGAACCCAAGTTTAGTATTTTACATTTTTCCTTTTCATGTCATCTTCTTCAATTCAGACCATAGTTCTACTTTGTCATGAACTCTTTTCATTCGGACTAAAAATGTCTTGTGTTGGTATCTTTGTATTTGACAAGCATACTAACTATGACTTTTCCCAAGGCATTTATAGAAAGATTAAATAATGCTGGACTCTAGTCCCTGGAATACTCCACTGGAATCTCAGTTGACATAGAACCATTTTTTACTCAGGTAATTCAATCCCTTCCTAATTCATCTTACTGGACTATTATGTAACCTGCATGTCTCTATAGCACAAGATACTTTATCAAAAGGTTTATTAAAATCTATATCTCTTTTTCTTTAGTATTTTTTGGGTCTCCTTTAGCAAGTTGTTGACTCATTTTTCATGATTTTCTTGCATCACTCTCATTCTTCTTCCCATTTTTTCCTCTACTTCTCTTATTTGATTTTCAAAATTCTTTTTGAGCTTACATGGCTTAAGAACAATTCATATTTTTCTTGGAGGGTTTGGACGTAGGGACTTTGACTTTATTGTCTTCTTCTGGTTGTATGTTTTAATCCTCTACAATATGATACCCTTCCCCCCAGTCCCCAACTGTATGCTCATTTTCCCACTTTGACTTTTTAGTTCTTTGTTAAGGTATGACTCTGCTTCCACTGAGTAGGGTATACTGTCCCATGCTTCAGGGATTTTGTATAGCTGTTTTTAGAGATACTTCTAGGGACATATAAATTTTCAGTTCTTCCAAGGTGGTATGATCAAAGGAGAGGTGTTTACTCCTCTTTTCTGCCTTAGAACTGTGAGGAGGATTCCCTCTCTACCACCACAAACTCTGCCATGCCAGCTCTCCTCCTTGTCCCAGGACTACCACCCAGGATTGCAATACAAATCCAAGCATGAGCAAGGCAAGAGAATCCTGCCTCAGCACAAGCAAAGAGATCATTGCAACCTCCCCCCCTGCCCCCAGCTCCTTGATTTCCCCAGTCTGTAGGCTGAGAGTTCTGGAAGCAACCACCACCAGTGCTGCCTCCGTAGCCACCCTGAGGCTACAGCATGCTCCTCTCTCACCCAGGTCCCACAGACCTTTCCTACTGACCTTCTAGGTTGTATTTGGTGTTTGTGGGTTGAGAAGTCTGGAAACTACCACAGCTGCCAGTGATTCAGTCCCCTGAGGACTGCTATGGCCCCATCTGTGCCAGTATGGCCTATGGTGGGACTGCACTCTTCTCTTAGACTGGTGCAATAGACTTTTCTTTCCAGGTTGTTTTAGACTAGAAATTTGTTTCACCCTGTCATTTTGTGGGTTCTGCTATTCTAGAACTCATTTAGAGTCATTTTTAAAGGTACTTAAGCGTGTTTGGGGGAGAGCTCAAGAAGATCCCTGCTTTTACTCTGCCATTTTGGCTCTGCTTATGTATTAAAATCTCTACCAACAAATTTGTTCTTATCTGTCATTTTAGAAACCTTGCCAACAAAGGATTAGACAATTCTGGCTTCTTTTTGTGGAAGCCATGTATACAATTGTAAGTTCCTTTTCTAGCTATTCAATAAACATCTCTTTAATTCTAATTTAAAAATGGATATTTTTATATTGCCTTAATTTACTTTTCCTCTCTTTTTCTTAAGTTTTATTGATGTCTTTTAGCAAACATTTACATATTATATTCATTCTATAAGAGGGATCTTTTAACAGATTAAGACTAATAATTAAATGACCTCATCTAAAAGGGCATGCACTTTTCCCATAACTGCGATATCTCACTCAACTCTCTAAAAAAGAAAATCAACAAAAATCTATTCTCACTTTCATCCTCTACCTCACTGAGAAACGAAAATAAGAAAAACAAATTCCTTATAACAAATATGCATTATCAAACAAAATAAATTCCTTCAGTGACTGATACACACACATTTACCTTAAATCTGTCACCTCTCTTGTAATGTTTCATCATGGAACCTCTAGAATCATGAATGGTCACTGTATTGATCATAGTACAGCTTTTAAAGTTTTTTTTGTGTTATCATATAAATTATTCTCTTAATTGTACTCATTTTATTAATCAGTTTATAGAAGTCTTCAAAATGGTTCATTTTTATAATATTGCTGTTACACTATGAAATATTTTAGTTTTGCTTCCTTCACTCTGTATTAGTTCATATAAGTCTTTCCTTGTGTTTTTGAAATAATCAATTTCCTATTTTCTTACTGTACAACAACATTCCATTACACTGATATCAGGCATTTCTTCAATTGATGCTTTTCCCCTTAGTTCCCTTTTTTTTTGACACCACAGAAAAGACTGCTATAAATATTGTTCTAGCTATAAGATCTTTTCTTCTTTCTTTGATCTCTTTTGGGTATAGGATTAGCAGTTGTATAGCTGAGTCAAAGGGCACACTGTATTTAGTAACTTTTTGTGTATCATTCCAAATTGTTTTCCAGAATGGTTGTACCACTAACAATAAATCAAGAAGTCTGTTTTCCACAGTCACTTCAAAATTTATTATTTTTACTTTTTTTTTTTTTTTACCTTTTCCATTCTAATGAGTGTGAAGTAGAATCTAAGAATTGTTTTTATTTGCATTTCTCTAATTTGTAGTGATTTGGAATTTTATTTTATATGGCTATAATAGATAATGTGGAATTCTTCTTTGAGAACTGCCTTTTCTCATTGTTAGGCCATTTATGAATTGGAGAATAACCTTTAAGTCTTACAAATTTGAATCAATTCCTTATATCTTGGAAATGAAATTGTTATCAGAAAAGCTTGCTGAAAAGAAAATTTTCCTTTTAATTTTAGTTTTATTGGATTTGTGCAAAAACATTATAATTGTATATAATCAAAATTAACTAGTTTATCTTCTTTGATTCTCTCTATCCCTTGTTTAGTTACTTTTCCCCTTTTCCATAGGTATGCTAGACAATTTTCCCCCTTAGTCTTCTAATTTGTTTATCATGTAACCTTTTGTTTAAGTCATGTATTCTTCTAGAGCTTTCTTGATTAAAGTATGAGGTGTTGATCTAAATAAAATTTCTTCTATGCTTATTTTCAATTTTTTTTCAGTAATTTTTATCAAATAGCAAGCTCTTGTCCCAATAGTGGGGGATCTGCATGTTAATCAAATACTAGGGTACAAGATGCGTTTGCTTTTATATGCTGTGCACTCAATCTGTTCCACTGTCTGATTTCTGTTTTTTTAAACCAGTATTAAATTGTTTTGAGAATTATTGCTTTGTAGATCTGGCATCTTGGCCTACTTTACCCCATTTCTTTTTATTGTTTCACTTGAGATTCTTGATCTTTTTCCTCCACATAAATTTTATTGTTTTTTTCTAGTTTTTTAAAAAAATATAATCCTTTGGAAATTTGTTTGATATGGCATTGAACAAGTAAATGAATATAGTATTGTCATTTTTACCTCTTCACAGCAAACCCTCCCTTGAAACAAAGAATATATTGGAAAAAAATGCACTTCAGCAAAACTAAGCACATAAAAATATATTGACAGTATATACAATATTTCAGGCCCCTCATCTCCCACCTCTGCAAAGAAAGGAGGTAGCTGCATCTTTTTCATTTCTTCCCTGGAGCCAAGTTTTAGTCATCACTTTAGTAGTACTAGAATCTAGCATTTTCTGGTTTTTGAAGTTAGGTTCACTGTTTTCTAGTTTGTGAGATTAATTTTCTTTTCTTTTTTGCAAGCAGGGGAATTCATGCAACATCTGCCCTTCTTTTATCCTGTGGTTCATCTCTCGGTCTCTGTCATCTTTCAGATATTACTGACAGTGACTTAGTAATCAAATCTATCAGTGTTTTTAGAACTGAAGGATGTAGTTCATTTGGGACAGGTGATGTAAAGGGCATCAGTAAGGTCAGCAAGGTATTTCTTATTACTTTCTTCCTTATCAAATCTCATTTGGCCATTTTGTTCTATCTTTAGGCTGAAAGTCATTTTTTTTGGCAGAAACCAGAACAAAAATAAGAGTTCAGCTTCTTGACCTTGTTATTATCAGTTACTATCACTCCATCCATGAGGAGCAGCTAATCCAGTCCTTTTTTGGTTCTTTTTTTTCCCTTTGATCCTCCATCTGCCCCATATACCAAAAACAGCTACTTTTGTTGTTTTTAGAGTTTTTTTTTTTTTTTGTCAATTTCGGAACATTCTGAGCTTTAATACTTTTGGTACTATTTTTATGATACCATGTGATACAGGATTATATTAATCCTCTCTTACCTGCCCTTGCTTCCATCTTCCACAAAAAACCTTAAAAAAAAATCGAAGTTGGTTAGTGACTTATCTGTGTACATATAATGGTCTCTAAAGGTACTTCCAAACTGGATCAGCTTGTAGATCTGGCCCTCTGGGTCTGTACTTCTGCATCTTAGACCTCCAAAATTCATACCCCTAATTCTTGAGAAAGTTAACTCACTCATCTTTGTGGCCCTAACTACCAGATATTACAACTACAACCCTTTTGTTCAGAGTCCCAAACACAGAATTGAGGACACTACAGAATCAGAGCTCCTAACTAATTTTTGCCAGTCGTGATAATAGCAGTGAAGCTCCAAACCCCTAAATTGAGGTTTACTTGGGCACACTGACCAGCAGGAAAATGCAATAGGATCAGACCAACAGATCTATCTAGCCCTGGGACTGATCCAGAAGGCTAGTCCATAACCACTCTGATCATCTGGCTGAAGAAAATTTGTGAATCCATATTAAAACAGCATTGGGAGAAGAATAGACTATCTGGCACTGTCAGAAAGATGATAATCCACTGTCCTGTAAGGCATGCCAAAGAAAATATCATTAAATAAAACTGAAAATTGGTTTAAAAAAGGTCAAGTTTATTGAGGGACTTTAATATGAGCATAAGGAGTACATATTTCATTTCGTAGGCAGCGGGAGGTACTGAAATGCTGAGCAGGTAAATGCTAAGTCCTATAGAGAAGGAAGATTAATTTGACAATATTGTGAAGGATGAGTTGGAGAAATGAGAGAGAAGAGAAGGGGAGACAGATTAGGAAGTTTTTAGCCAATAATAAATAATGAGATCTAGAATTACAGTGACAGCACTAGGAGAGGGCAGGGGGTGGAAGCAAGAGAAGTTTTGGAGACTGAAGAAGACTCAGAAACACTTTTGACTACAACCTATAATTCAGGGCAATTTTATGGAACAAAAATTAAGATTACCAAGAAAGGTACCAAATTGGAATTTCTGGAAAAACAATGATGCTAACATAGTATTAGCACTTTTCCAAAAAAAAAACAGGTAACCATCAAAAAATGGTTAATTCATATTAATAATTTAACTTTTAAATTGTTATATTTTTGATAAGATGAAAAATTTGTGAAAAATTATTTTTAAAATAATGTAGTTTTAAAACTCTTGCTGCCATTTCTTGAGTCTAAAAATGCCCAAATATTATAAAATATATTTTTTAAAATATAGAAACTCTGTAAAATAATGAAGTAAACGGTCACTTCATGATGATTGTCTGCCTGATGCTATGCAAAACTTCACTGAATTACATTAAAATATTCATAACATAACAGTTTGAAAAAATTCTTCAGTTAGGGGGAAACTATAAGGAAATAAAACTTCCAATGAAAGACATGGAAATACATGTGATTTTCTCCCGAAGCTCCTTTTCCCTCGCCACAACCCATAATCTGAAGGCCATCAAGTATGCACCTTGATCAGCTCTAAGGGGCTAAGCTTATATGCTGATAGTCAGTTTTTAAAAACAGTCTAGAAAAACAGATTCAACACAATTCGACCCACAGTCTTATTTTATTGTTAGGCTTGCTTCATTTCACCATAGCTTCCTACAATAAAGATTCCTGTTCTACAATAAAGATTGAAAATTACAACTTTCTGCTCGAGTAGTTTCACTCTCTCTAGATTTATTTTATGCTGCTAGACTCCCTTAACTCTTTGGTCTATAGCTTGAGCATTTTATGACATATAACAATAAAATTAAGCTACTTTTTCAAATGGGGAGACATTTTGAGTCTTTATTGTATTAATTTTGAGCAACCTTTTTATGACAATGAATGAAGAATTTGGAAAAAGGAAAGGGATTATTATCAGATACATAGAAATAAGGTGGGGACACCTTACTAAAGGCCTATGGTGTGCCCTCATTCTGTCTCTTGATGAATGAAATCACTTTGGTTGGATCATGCTCACAGTATACCCAAAGAAAAATAAGAAGAATAAACATTCATATAATGGAAATTATTTGTATGACTGTGCAAAGTTTCTTGCAATGATATTTCGCAAGATCTTGATGTTTTAGAGAGTTTATGATCCTATTGGAGACAACTAGACAGAGACATAGATAGACAAATACTGAAAGAGTGAGAGCAGTGTGGTGTATAGGAGCATAACCATTGGACTTGGAGTCAGAAGAAACCTAGGATACAAACACTAACTTGAAGATTTACTATACATTGTATTTCCAAGTGTCTTCATATCTCTGACCACCTGTCTCTTTATCTGTATATTGTTACCAGATACTATTGATAACTACTTGCTGGGAACTTCCACATTTGCCCTGAAAATTTCTTCCTGCTCTTCTTGGTAGAAGTTCTTTGCTGTATATAGAACTTGGAGTGTCAGTGACACTTTAGTTTTAGCCTTCTCTATAGTTCACAGTGTATAGGACAGCTTCATTTTCAGGGTTATTTGGAGTTGTAGATATATCCTAAGTTAGAACTTAGCTTTGAACCCCTTGCCAACTGGCAAAATCCCATTTTCTCCTCTAAATTTGCTATATTGCAATAAACCTAGTCATGTAGCCTTGGCAAACGGAATTTGTAACTTATCCTGGGCTTCTGCCACCGTCAGCGGCCTCATTGTTAACAATGTCTTCTAAGGCCCACTTTTGACTTTGTTCTCCAGGATCTGTGGCTCTAGATTAGTAACCACACCATGGAAGTTATTGATGTTGACATCTTTCTTCTTTGTATTCTTGCTACCTCTTAATGTCTTTTGCTTTTGCTAAGTCTACCACTTTTGTCTTTCACCAAGCCCACTTTTTCATGAAACATTTTCCTTGACATCTCTATTTTCTTGAAGAGAACTCATCTTTCTCATTTTATTGTTTTCTTCTATTTCTTTGCATTGTTCAAAACCTTTTTATTTCTTCTTGCTATTTCCTGGAATTCTGCATTCAATTCAATATTTCCCCTTCTCCTTTCCTCTTTCTTCTATCCCCAACTATTTGTAAAGCCACATCAGACAGCCATTTTACTTTCTTGGTCTTCCTTTTCATTGGAACTTTTTTGTTGTTGTCTCCTAATTGTCCATATTTCTTTAGGCACTTTATCTACCAGATCTAATACCTTAAATCTATTCATCACTTTCACTTCATATTTATAAGGAGTAATACTTAGGTGATACCTATACAGCCTGATGATTTTCCTTATTTCCTTTAAGTCTGAATTTTGCAATAAGAAGTTCATGATTGGAGCAACAATCAGCTCCAGGTTTTGTTTTACTGACTATATAGAGCTTCTCCACTTTTGGCTACAAAACACATAATCAATCTGATTTCTGTATTGACCACCTGGTGATATCCATGTGAGTTGCCTTTTGGGTTGTTGAAAAAGAGTGTTTGCTGTGATCAGTGAGTTATCTTGACAAAACTCTGTTAGAATTTGCTCTGCTTCATTTTGTACTCCAAGATCAAACTTGCCTGTTACTTCAATTATCTTTTGATTTCCTGCTTTAGCATTTCAGTCCCCTATGATGAATGTGACATCTTTTTGGGCATTCTTTCTAGAAGACGTAGGTCTTTAACTTTGGCCTCTTCAACTTCAGTGGTTGTAGCATAGCCTTGTATTACTGTGATGTTTAACAGTTTTCCTTGGATTTGGACAGATATCACTATAATTTCTGAGATCATATCCCAGTACTGCTTTTCTCACTCTTTCATTGACTGTGAGGGCTACTCCATTTCTTCTAAGGGATTCCTGCCCAAAGAAGTATATGTAGTGATCACCCGAATTAAGTTCACCATTGAAGTCATACTATTCTGATTAATAAAAATGAAAATGTAGAAAAATAGAATAGCATCTGATTAACAAAAGTCTACAACATAATAAACCAAGGATTGAGAAAATGATTCAAGGAAGTTAGGTATTAACCATATTGATTGTTTTCCAGACATTAAAATAACAGTATTTAGATGCTGTAGAAGAGGTGACAATGTCTTAACTATTTATGTGTCTTAAAGTCTATTTGGACAACATAGGGTCTGACTTCTTCCATCCTTTATCAAGGGCAATGCTGAGATTTTCTCCTTGTATACAGCTTATTAATCAATTAAATAAGTAATGGTATATTTTGTGATAAATGGTAAAAATAACTTGTAATATTTACTCAGTCATGTGTTATTGGAAGAGATAACCTCTTCCCTATGTACTGGATGAAAAAAAGATTTGATCATGCTATAAATTATGAGTGTGTGTGTGTGTGTGTGTGTGTGTGTGTGTAGTGTGTCCATGCAAGTGTGTTTATGTGAGGTCTTTCTCTGGTCAGAGGCAGGAGCAGTAGGATACATCCACAGGATATTTTATCCACAGGAGAAAGCTGGTAAGACTCCTGTTGGGTCTACATGGGGCCAATTATGCCTGTTCTGCATGTACCAGTGTCCTTGGAATTCATTAATGTATAAGCAACTAAAGTATTTTTTTACATTAATCAATTAATCAGAAGGTATTTGTTAGGCAATTATTATGTTGTATCTAGACACTGTGCTTAGTGTTGGGGATGCTAAGGCAAAGAGAAAAGCAAAGCAGTCTCTGCTCTCAAGGAGTTTTCTGGGGGAGTAACAGATACATACAAACACAGGGTAAATACAAGGTAATTTAATGGTGGGGAGATTCACTAGCATCTGGAAGGGGGACAGGAAAGGCCTCATGTAGGAGGTGTTACTTGAGCTACGTGTTGAGGAAAACTAGAAATTCTAAGAGGCAGAGCTGAGGAGTGCATTCACACATAAGAAACAACCTATGCTAAGGCATGGCAATGAGAGAAAGAAATTCTATGTTTGAGGAGTCCTGAGTAGGTCAGTTTGACAGGACTGTAGATTTGCGTATGGAGGGGAGTAATGTTTTGTATATCTGGAAAACTAGGCTAGCTGCAGATTGTGAAGGATTTTAGTCCTAAACAGATGAGTTGAAATAGAAGGGAGTCACTGGAGCATATGGATTGGGGAGGTTAGACTTGGGCTTTAGGGATAGCACTTTGGCAACTTTGTGGAGAATAGAGTGAAGAAGATAGGAGAGAGGAGAGAGAACAATTAGGAAGCCATTTCAATAGTCTAAGCAATGGATGATGATGACCTGAACTAGGGTGATGGTCATGTGAGTGGGAAAAGGGGAGAGATGTGAGAGATACTAAGACAGAATCAACAGAACTTAATGACTGTGTATATGTGAGTTGAGAGAGAGTATGGAACCAATCAATCAGTAAGCATTTACTTAGCACTTATTACATATTTGGCATTGGAGTTACAAAGACAAAAATGGTATGGTTACTGCTTTCAAAGAGTTTACATTCTGGATACAAAATAAATAGAAGGCAATTTTAAGGAGCAGCTTGGGGGTAGGGTGGAGGTGCAGAATGCATTAGAAAGACCTCATATCTTCATATGAAAGATAGCATTTGTGATGAATTTTGAAGGAAATAAGCAAGTCTAATAGGCAAAAGAGAGTATATTCCAGGCAGAGGGACAACCAATTTAAAAGAATAAAGAGGGAAGAGTGCCACGTATGTAGACTGGCAAGGTCGGTTTGACTTGACCGTAGAGTATGGAAGGAAAATAGGGTTTGAAAAAGTTGGAAAGATGGATTTGAGGCCAATTGTTAAGGGTTTTAAAAGTCAAACACAGGAATTTATACTTAATCCTGAAAGCAGTAGAGAGCCATTGGAACTTGTTAATTAGGGAAGCAACATGATCAGACTTGTGTTAGGGAAAATCTCCTGAGTAGTTGTGTGGAGAATGAATTAGAGGGGGGAGAAACTTGATGCAAGGAGATCAATTAGGAAGCTATTGCCATAGACCAGGTGAGAGGTGATAAGGACCTAACCTAGAGGGGTGATTTTCTAAGTAAAGAGAAGGGGACGAATGTGAGAGTGTGAGATTTGTTGTAGAGATAGTCTTTGACAATCATTCTCTTGCCCTTGACACTCTCCTTTTTAGGGTTTTGTGACACTATTCTATCCTTATTCTCTTCCTGCCTGTTTAACTATTCCTTCTCAGTCTCTTTTGCTATTTTTGCATCCATGTCAAGCTTGTTATCCATGGGAATCCAGACTCTGACCTGGGACCTCTTCTCCTATACTATTTTGCATGCTGATTTCATTATCTTCTATGGATTCAGTTATCTTCCCTATCTATGCTGATGGTTTTCCAATCTATTTATCCAGCCCTAATCTTTTGGCTGATCTCCAGGCTCCCATCTCCCATTGCTTATTGGACTTCTCAGACTCAATGTCCCATAGACACCTTAAGACTCAGCATATCCAAAACTGAACTCGTCTTTCCTCCCAAACTCCTTCCTCTTCCTAATTTCTTTATGATTGTGAATACCACTGTCCTCCTAGGCACATGGGCTCCTTATGTGTCATTTCGAGCTCCTCACTCTTATTCCCATATCCAATTAGTTGTCAAGGGCTGTCATTTCTACCTTCACAAAATCTCTCTTATATACCACTTCTCTCCCCCATACTACTATACCTTGGTCCAGGTTTTCATCTCCTCACACCTGAAAATGGTTGTGTGTATATTGTCTCCCTCATTATTAGACAGCTCTTGAGAGCAAGGGATGTCTTTTATCCTTCCTTGTATCTCCAGTGATCAGCTAAGTGCCTGGCACACAGAATATATGATAAATGTGTGTTGCCTGACAAAGATAGAGACATCTGCCAACTGATTGGCATATGTACATAACCTACAATAAGGATAATACTCATATTGCAAAACTATGATGCAAAGGATGTTCTGCCATTAACAGATATAGGAAGGTATAGAAGGGGGTTGATTTTTTTTTTTTGGAAAAGATAATGAATTCTATTTGGGACATGTTGAGTTTGAGATGTCTATTAACCATTGATTTTGACATGTTCAGTAGATTGTTGGAGGTACACAAATGGACTTCAAGGGAGAGACTAAGGTAGGTTTGGTAGGTAGATTTGGGAGTCATCTGTATAGGGATGATAGTCAAACTCATGGGAACTGGCAGATCCCCAAGATAGGGAGCATAGAGGGACAGGGCCCAAGACCAAGACTATACTTCCACAATAAGAGACATGATACAGATACTGAATTCCACAAAGGAGATTGAGAAGGAGCAATCGAAGAGGTACGGAAACAGTCAGGGAAATTAGGGTCATTGAAACCCAGAGAAGAGTAAATAGTCAGGAAGAGAGTGTGGCCACTTGTGTCAAATGTAGGAGAGGTCAAAGAAGATGAGGACTGAGAAGAAGCTATCACATTTGGGAATTGAGGTCATTGGCAAGTTTGGAAGGTACAATTTCAACTGAGTGATGAGATATTTTAGAGGGTTGCAAAGAGAGTGAAAAGAGAGGCAATGGATGCAGTGAATGTAGATGTCTTTCTTTCTAGGAGTTTTGCTGACAAATGGAGGAAAGATATAGGATGCTAGCTTGGGTGGGGTTGTTGAGTTCTAATGTGGATTTCTTTTTTTTTTTTTTTGAAGGATGGGAGAAACTTGAGTTTGTTTGTAGGCAGTAAAGGAGGAACAGCAGAATGTCACTGAAGATTAGATATAGATGAAATGATTGTGTGTGGACAGTCTTCTAGAGAAGACATGACAGGTGGGATCAAGGGTATATATAGAGATTTCTTGGCTTCTCAATAGGTGGTGAAGGGGTGGAAGAAAGTGTAATTGGAAATAAATGTAAAATAAGAGACATGTATCTATATCTATGTATCTAATCTGTAGAGATGTTGAGTTTGAGATGCTTAATAGGACATGTGGTTCAAAATGTCCAATAGACAGTTGGTGATGTGTGATTAGACTTCAGAAGAAAACTTGGGTAGGTGATTTGGATCTGAGAATCATCTGTATAGGAATGATAATTGAACCCAAGAAAATTGATCAAAACATCAACTGAGAGAGGATGGATAGAGAAGAGAAGAAAGTCTAGGACAGAACCTTGGGTTACAACTATAGGTAGAGTATGAGACATGGATCATACTGGTCATGCTAGTAGGAAAATGAAGAGAAGACAATATCCCAACAAACCATAGCAAAGAGAGTCTCTAGGAGGAAAGGGTGATAATTAAAGCTAAATTTTGCAGAGTTCAAGAAAGTTGAGTTCTGAAGGAAGACCACTGACTTTCACAATTCAGAGGTAATTTTGGAGAAAGTTCATTTGCATCATGAATTTACTAGTTAAGGTGAAAGGGGTTGAGAAGCCAGTGAAAAGAGAAGAATAGACATCAAGAACAGACATCTTTTTCTAGGACTTTGACTATGAAAGGGTGGAGAGATATAAGACAACAGCTTGTAAGGTCAAGTGAGAAGTTTTTTTTTTTTGAGGAAGGGAGAAAGATCTGGATGTGTTTATGCCTTAAAGGGAAAGAGTCAGTAGATAAGGAGAGACTGAAGATTATATACAGAAGAGATGATTAAGTGGATGATTTGTTGGAGAGGGTGAGAGTGAATGATATCCAGGGCATGTGTAGAGTGATTGGTCTTAGTGAGGAGAGGGACCACCTTTTCATGAAAGACTGAAGGAAAGAATGGAGGGTTGATATCAAAGAGTTTTAAGATGTAAAGAAGATCAAAGGGAGAAATTGTGCTAATAATTGTGTTGTCAAAGTGCAGTTTCAGGAATGGACTCTTTATATATTGAGACCTGCATGCAATTTATGCAACTCAATTCAAATACTCAAATGGATCTGTTTTGATTGAGGAGTTCCTTTAAAAAATGTCAACCCATCTATACTCAAAGTGTGTGACTTTCATCTATATTCTCCCAAATGTTTGCCACAGGGGATCTGCCTAATGCACTCTTCACTTTCTCCTGACATTATTAGGGTACCAGTAGAACACTCTGGCTGTTTGGGTCATTCCTTGGTTTGGCTATCTGACCAATTCTTCTTTTTTCATATTATCCAATTCCTTAATGACATCTTTTATTTATAGTCTTCCTTGGAGTTCCTTTTTGGTTATATGTTCTTTAATTATCAATTCTATTTACAATAAAATACCCAATGTTTTAATTTTACATTCTCATTATCACTGAGTCAAATAGTTTCAGTTCTTACCAAGATGGTGGGGGAGCCATAGCTGAGAGATGAAGCAAAAAGGGAAGAGAGGAATAAAATTTGTTTCAGTGAAGTACAATGTAGTTAGCATAGATTTAGTTAAGTCAGGAATTATTGAATTACTGACTGCCCTCTTTCATTTTCAGGTGTTTGGGGATTTTTCTGCAGACAGAGCCTTAGAGGGGTCAGGAAATAGCCACAGGGAGATTCTAGGGGATCCAAATGAAAAGCTCCAAATTGTTATTGCTTCTAAATTTGATCTTCAAAGAATGATTTCATTTTTCTATTTCACCTTAAGCTAATTAATGGTCTAATTCACTACTGGGCACATTGCTATATAAATCTGATCTTCAGGTCTCAAACTAATTAGGAATCTGTCCACTTGAATTTGTGTCTCTTTCAGAATCTCTAGTCTCATCTTTACCATGAGTGGCATTCTGTGTAAATTCTTCCAGATTTATTTACAATGACAGAAACTCAAAAAATAATACTTTGTTAGTTGTTTCTTTGAATATTTTTTTTGAGTAAGTAATTCCAGAGGGAGAAAACTCCATTCATTTTGTAGACAATTACATTCTTGTAATCTCAGGACTTTCTGTACACATCAAAGAATGAGAAGGAAGGTGTTTTGCTTTCAGAAGACAGGGGAAAAAAAGAGAAATCAGTCACTTGTGGCTATCTTTAGTAACCTAAAACTCTTCAGGAAACTGCAATGTGTTATGATATCAAAGGAAAAGGCTCAAAGAGGTACCGTACTTCTTCCAGCCCTCATGTTGTGTTGTCTGCACTTTCCTGAACCATTAACCTGAGAGTAACTTCCTGCTGCATTGACACAGAGACTTCATGTTCTTTTATCATGAATATTTAAAGCATGCCACTGTAGAAACCAACTTATTGAATTCACAGCATAACCTGAGAAGTCTTGCTCTCTGGTAAAATGAGAGCACTTAGCAAAGGGGGAGTCTATCCCTCCAACTCTGATGATCATCCTGAACAAAACTGATTTTTTTCTTAAGTTTTGTCTCTGACTTGTGTGGAAATATATGGGCAAGTCACTCAGTATGCCTCAGACAATCTCTAAGACTTTAAAAATAGTTGTTCTTCATTGGTGGAACAAGTTTAGTTTCCCTAAGTCAGTGAAATTACACATATGGCCAAATTTTTTTTTAATTTTCGCTCCCATACATTGGAATTAAATTGGTTTTTCCCTGATATGACAATTATTTAAGAAACCTTGGAGAGAGAATTCTGGGAAGAGTAGGTCAGAAAATTCTAAACTCTCAAGATTTCTTCCCACAAAAGAGATAAAATAGCACTTTGAAGTGTACAAAGTATGAAAAATAAATAAGAATAAGGGCACAATAAAGGTCTTCCAGGGATAATTTGAGAAGATCCGAAGAAAGATCTCAGGATGGTTTGGTCCAGTAAAGAGTAAAAACTTCCACACTAGAGTCTGCATTAATGAGCTTTAAGCCACTTAAACAAGTGGCAAGCCCTGGGGTTAGTTTTTTTGGGAGGCTGCCCTGACCCCAGCCATTAGAACTTTTCCCCTGGGATAGTGAGGGGAGATGGGCATCTGAGCAGGGGAAGATTAAGGGAACCTCTGCTGACAAGGAATGTCAGACTCAACTGTGCTGCTGAGAGTGGTGAGGGGAGAAGGAATCTGCACACACCAGGTAAGTGGAGACGCAGTGAGGAAGAATGCCCTTGGCTGTGAGCACTTGCAGGAGGCTGGAGGTGTGGCTTTGGTTCCAGGTTAGAGGGGAGAACTGAAGATCTGTGGCAAGAGGCACTATCCCCCACACTCTAGGACTAGAGGTGATTACAAAAATCAAACTATTACTACCAAAAAAAATGCATAGACAAACGAGAAAGAATCCAACCATAGAAAGTTATTATGGGAATAGACAAGACTGAGGTTCATCTTCAGAGGAGGATATAGAAGCAAAGAAACCCTCTTCTGCCCAAAGAGTAATGTTAAATGGTCACCTGTCCAAAAAGAATTCATAAAACTTAAAAAAAAAACTTTAAAAATCAAATGAGAAAGATGGAGGAAAAGCTAAAAAAAAAAAAAAAAAAAAAAAAAAAAAGAATAATCCAAGAGAAGCAGAACAGTCAATCAATTAGAAAAAGATATCCGGAATTTTAAGGAAGAAAATGATGCCTTGAAAATTAGAATTGGGCAAGGCAAAGCCAGCAAAGTTATAAGAGATCAAGAAATAATTAAACAAAATATGAAGAATAAAAAAATTAGAAGAGAAAGTGAAACATTTTATAAGAAAAACAACTGATCTGGAGAACAGATCAAGAAGAGAAAACATAAAAATAATGAGACTGCCTGAAAGCTATGATCAGAAAAGGAATCTTGATACAGTAATACAAGAAATAATCAAAGAAAATTGTTCTGAAGCAGTAGAACAAAAGGGAGGGAAAGTAGAAATAGAAAAAATCCCTCCATCACTACTTGAAAGAGATCCTATGAGGAAAACTCATAGGAATATTATAGTCAAATTCCAAAACTCCCAGCTCAAGGATAAAATATTAAAATCAACAAGAAAAAAATCCAATTTAAATATGATAGTGCCACAATTAGAATCAGACAAGACCTAGGAGCAGAGACATATAAAAGACAGCAGGCCTTGGAACACTATATATCAAACAGCAAAAGAACTGGGGTTGTGTCCAAAAATATCATAATCAGAATGAAAAAATAAATGAACGTTTGATCAGCTATCAGATTTTCAAGACTTTGTTAACATGACAACAACCTGAACTTAATAGAAGATTTGACATACAAGTGCCAAGAGAAACATAAGTAAGGTACATCCCAAAGACTGATTACAAGGGATTTGATAAGGACAGACCATTTACTTTTTATGTATGTAAAATGTAAAATGTACAATTAGTAACTAGGTAGTTTGTAAGAAAGATCAGGATAGAACTGAGTATGATACGACTTTAAAAAGTAAATCCATTTAGGAACAGCTAAAAGGAGTAATTATTCTATACAAATGCGGTGGAAGAGGAAGAATCAATAGTGAGGAATTAGAAGGGGGAGTTGGGCTGGTAGTTCTGATAGCCTACTTTCATCCAGAATGGGTTTAGGAGAAAACAATACATATATATACATATATATCTAGAAGAGCATAAAAGTCTTCTAAATTCAGAAGAAATAAAATGGTAAGGGGATAGGGAAGGGGGACAGGACAAGGGAGGGATCTCTCCTCTAGAGGGGAGGGTGAAGGAATACGTTAAAGGGGCTGTAGAAGGGTGTTTAGATCAATGGGAATGGGAGGATAAGGGAGGGATAGAGGAGACAGTGAAGGAATAGGGAATAGGAGGTCATAGAAGGGTGTTTAGATTTAGAGGAATAGGAGGATAGGGGATGTATCCTTAGAGGTGGGTAGGTTAAGTAATAGGAGGGCAAGGTAGGAGGCTAAAACGTAAAGTAGAGGAGGGGGGAGGGATAGGAAACAGATATGTACAAATATAATAACAAAGATCAGGAGTAGAATGTACGTATTTATGTTTGTGTGTGTGTGTGTGTGTTTGTATAAATATATCCACATTCATTTGCAGCTTGAGGTGGGGAGAGGAGGAAGGGCAGAAAAAAAGAGCAAAGTACACAGCAGAGAACAAAAGAAAATTCGCAAGGAAGCAAAGATGGACAGCTCTCAACACAACATATAGTATTTATCATACAGGCTTTCTTGAAATGAAAATTTATCATTACGTATTTTGAATCCTCTCATGTTCTGTATGCACGACATGCTTTTTTTCTTTTCTTACTTTATTATTTATTATTATATTACTTTAAGTTCCAATATTTAAGATTTTTTTCTCTATTCTGTATTTGTGTTCTAGTGTTTGAGTCTAAAATAAAATTAAAAAAGAAATCCTGTGTCCCCATGGACACAGAGCATGAGGGAGTACAAATTTAAAGAAATTAAAGCCATTTAATATGGCTTTGAATGGGACCTTAGTTAAATGGATCACTGGTCACTTTGCACTTTGATTCTTAAGGTGTCATTTGTGCTTTATAAAATAAGTAAGGGGATCAAGAGGGTGTGGGGAAGATAAGAATGCTAGGAAAATGAACTTAAACTACCTGGAAGGACAATGAAATGCCAGCAATATACATATACATATATATACACATACATATACATATACGTATGTATAGTGAATATGACTCTTCATTCGTATATGCATATATTAAATATTTATGTATAGGCAGATACATATAATACTTATATGTATGCACACATGCACACATACAGATGCTAGACAGACAGACAGAGAGATAGAGAGGAAACAGACCCAGAGGGCTAGATTTATAAATAAAAGCATTAAATTCATAACTTGGCTCTGACCAGTGACTGCTTTGTGGTTTGAACTCTTTGTGCATTTTTTTCCTCCCCCTTTTCTTCCTGGGTATCTAAGATTAATATTAGATGTGTGCTGTATGCCCTTACTACCTCACCCTAAAAGTTCATCCTTATTGAGATTAGCACCACTCTTCCCCAGGCCAGCTTCTAACCCTCTCCTAGTATGTTCCACAGGGTACTTTGAAATGCCTGCTTTATTCTTAAATTTCTTGAATTTTTCTTCCCCCAACACACTTTTCACCTTGACTTAAATCTGACTTTCCACCAAGAATTCCATAGTTCTTTTCACTGGAGTTTCCTGCTTTTGCCCTGACCATTCAAAGACAGGAGAAGGGTTTAATATACGGTATTTCTTGTTCTTGGGTGTGGTTTCCAGGCCACTTCTTTTGCCATGGGTGTTTCAGTAACTTTTCCAGCTTTAAAGTACATGAACTCCAATTGTTTCATCCCCAGGCCTCAGTCTGAACAGATAAAATAAAAGGTGTAATAATAATTGTAATAAATTGTGTCAATAAATTGTGTTAATTGTGTAAATAAATTGTGATTACAAGGGTGTAATAAATTGTGTAATACCTTGAAGGTCGTTACAACTCAAAAACTCTGAAATTCTATCATCCTTGTAACTTTCCTGAATTCTTTGATTTTAGGTCTTGTTTTTCAATCTTCCTAAACATTATTCATTGGGATAGAGAGGTGACATGGACTTTGAGTCCACTGGGTTTGGAGTCAGGCAGTGAATCTTGCTTTAGATCCATGTAAGATATGAGAGGCTGAGAAAGTCCGTTAAGATCTCTAAGTATCAGTTTTCCCATCTGTAAAAGGAGAAAAATAATAGCACCTACCTCATAGAGTTATTTATTGTAAGGATCAAATGATATAATGCATCTAGTGTGGTTTGCAAACCTTAGCACACCATATAAATATCAGCTAGAATTATTGTCCTTGCTGTGCTCCCATGACCCTTGATGCCTACTTATTCTCTTAGTCTGAGAGCCTCTCAGGGTTAACCATGACTAAGTAATGAGTACTCACTTGTGTTATTAGTGACAGAATTATGTTTTTTAAAATAAGGCTGAATATTACTAAATGCCTGATTAAGGGAGTTTATGGGCCAGATTATGCAATAGAAGTTTTGCATAGTATTTGATTTTTCTCCAGGGCCAGGTTATCAAAGTAGGTTATAAATTGTTTTATTCTGAGGCAACGATGGAAAATATATTGATACCCAATCTATTTGGATGAGAGAATATGCATAAAATGCCTTGCAAACCTTAATTGTTATATCTGTGCTGTTTAAATGAACATTGCAGAAAGATACAAAGTGAGAAATAGGTCCAAGGCTCATTTTACAAAAACTATAAATATGAACTTTAGAAATATTATTTACAATAGATGTATACTTCAGGGGGTAGAGTTATTTTCTGGGTGCTGAGTGATATTTTTCTTAATTACTCTTTGCTTTCTATTAGAAATGTTTCAAGGATTATCTGTGGCTTTCCTTGTGAAACTCTTTGGATATTTTTTGGGCTCAAGACTTCCCTCAGGCATGTCTGAAGTATAGCTTGGAGCACAAGATTTCCCCATGGACACAGAGCATGAGGGAGTACAAACAGTAATACAGACAGAAGACCATGTTACAACAACACTGAGGATGCACAGATATATCACATAATCATAGAATGTTGATGCTGGAAGCAACCTTAGAAGCCATCTCATTAGCTATATGGCTGCCATATCACACTTAATTCATATTAAGCATTAGGTTCCCTAAAACCCCTAGATCTTTCTTTCCCTCAGCTAAATGCTAGCTAATAGTCCCCTAGTTTGCATTTGTGATGCTGATGAACTACAAAGATGTCTCACCTGGTTCCTCTCTCTCTCTTTATAAAGAGAGCTCTGTGCTCTGCATGTTGACGGGGCCATCTTGTGTCTTGCTTTGTAACAGTAGTATAATGGGCCAGCATCCCTGTCTGAATAAAGAAGCTCTGCCTCCAAACTTCTATTTGATTGAAAGGCTTTTGGTGAGCAAGAAAATGCAGCCCTTTTTTAATGTTATTATTAGAACAAACTGCTGCATTTTGACCTATACAGCTCAGTTACCTTAACTTTAATATATGTCTCTCTCTCTCTATATATATATATTCAATGATATCTTTTGTTTTTACATTGCTTTGATTTCCCCCTCTATCACTTCTCTTCCTTTCCCAGAGAACCATTCGTTATAACATTGAATTTTTTAAAAAGAAAAACAAGGAGGGAAAAAATGTTTTATAAAACTGAAACAATCTGACATTATATGCAATGTGCCATACCTATTGCTGCAAAGGAGTGGGAGGAGGTATCACCTTATATCCAAACTTATTCTTTATACTTTTGGAAATTTTCATTTTTGATTATTTTATGGTAGTTGTTCCATTTACATTGTTATAGTTATCATATTTTTTTTTCTTCCTGGCAACTACTCTGACTTTTAAATAGTTGCAGTAAAACTGCAATTCAATACTGAAATGTTTATTTTCATTTAGTATGACAGCCAAATGCCATCAAACTGTAAGAAATATATTCACATATGTATACATACATACATACACACATGTACTCCTATATATCTATATCTTGCTTACTGTATACTCAGTTGCCACAAAGTTCTACTCAGATGACTCTTCATGGTATGGTGTCAGTGATGCTTAAATTCCAATAAGTTCTGCTATGTTGAGAAGGCTGCAAGTATGATCTTAATGACAGAATGAGTCTCTGAGGATAAATCTAGGTAAGGACAGACATGTTCTGCATTTCTTCATCACAGCATCCCATGAAATAAAGTAAAAAAAAAAGGTTCTTAATTCTGTGTGGTTTTCTTCTACTTCTGTTGTGATAGAGAGGAAGATAATGAGACAAAAATGATTGTAGGAGAGAGTTTGTAGATAATTTATTTAAATAAAAAATTTATTTTTAACATTCTTTTAAAAAGATTTTGTGTTCCAAATTCTATCCTTCTCTCCCAGCCCCTTCCATATCCACTGAGAAGGCAAGTAATTTGGTATCAATTGTACATGTGAAATCATGCAAAAAATGTTTTTACATTTGCCATATTTTAAAAAGGCCATGAAAAATAAATAAAATGAGAAAATTATACTTCAATTTCCACTCAGAGTTTATCAATTCACTTTGTGGAGGTAGATAGCATTTTTCATCATGAGTCCTTTAGAACTGTGTTGAATCAATGTATTTATCAGAGTAGTTAAGTTTTTCACAGTTGATCATCATTAAAAAATTGCTATTTCTGTGTATAATGATCTAGTTCTTCTCACTTCACTTTGTATCAGTTCATAGAGGTTTTCCCAGGTTTTTCTGAAACCATCCCCTTTGTAATTTCTTATAGCACAACTGTGTTCCATCACAATTATATACCACAACTTGTTCAGTCATTCCTCAGTTGATTGGCATCCCTTCAATTTCTAATTCTTTGCCACCACAAAAAAGAACTCCTATTAATAATTTTGTACATGTAGGTCCTTTTTTTTGATCTCCTTGGGATACAGATCTAGTAGTGATGTTACTGGTTTTATAGCCTTTCGGGCACAGTTCTAAATAGTTCTCCTGAATGGTTCAACCAGTTCACAACTCCACCAGTGGTTCATTGGTGTCCCTATTTTCCTATATTTCCTCCAGCATTTGTCATTTCTGATAGGTGTGAAGTGGTACCTCAGAGTTGCTTTAATGTGCATTTCTCGAATCAATAATAATTTAGAGCATTTTTCTTATGACTAGAGGTAACTTTGATTTTGTCTTCTGAAAGCTGCTTGTTCATATCTTTTGACCATTTATTACTTTTTATAAATTTGACTGAATTCCCTACATTTTTGAGAAAGGAGACTTTTATCAGAGAAAATTGCTATAATTTCTTTTTGATATTACTTCATTGTCTATGGTAAATTTTTTCAAAATATTGTTTCTCTGATTATTTTTTAATTAGGTCTACTTTCTTTTTGCTTTCTGATCATAATTGCTACCTTTGCCTTTTTAAAGACAATTTTTAATTTTTTCAATAAAAAGCTATATTTATTGCTTTTTGCAACGTTCATTTTTTATAAGATTTTGAGTTCCAAATTTTTTTCCTTCCCCCTCCTCACCTGTTCTTATACATGTACAATCATGTTAAATATAATTCTACATTAGTTAGGTTTTGAAAGAAGAATCAGAACCAAAAAGAAAAAGCACAAGAAAGAAAAAAAACACCAAAAGTGAAAATAGTATTCTTTGATATATCTTTAGACTTCATAGTTTTTTCTTCTGACTGTGGAAAGCATTTTTCATCATGAGTCTTTTGGAATTGAGAAGAGCTATGTGTATCAAAGTTGGTCAGTTCACAATGTTGCTGTTACTATGTACAATATTCTCCTGGTTCTGCTCACTTCATTCAGCATCAATCCATATAAGTCTTTCCAGATTTTTCTGAAATCTGCCTGCTCATCATTTCTTATAGCACTATTGTGCACTCTTCCATTACATTCATATAGCACAGCTTGTCCAGCCATTTCCTAATTGATAGGCATTCCCACAATTTCAAATTTTTGCCACCACAAAAAGAATTGCTATAAACATTTTTGTACATGTAGGTCCTTTCCCCTTTTTTAATAATCTTTTTGGTATACAGACCTAGTAGTGGTATTGCTGGATCAAAGTATGCCTTTGGACACAGTTCCAGATTGCACTCTAGTTAGATAGTGGTTAGATAAGTTCACAACTCCACCAACAAAGCATTAGTGTTCCAAGTTGCCTACATCTTCCCAAACATTTATCATTTCCCTTTTCTGTGATATTAGCCAATCGGATAGGTGAGAGGTGATACTTCAGAGTTGTTTTAACTTGAATTTCTCTAATCAATATTGAGAGTATTTTTTCATGACTATGGATAACTTTAATTTCTTCATCTGAAAACTGCCTGTTGATGTCCTTTGTCTATCTCTCAATTGTAAAATCACTTGTATTTTTTACAAATTTGACTCACTTCTCTATGTATTTGAGAAATAAGGACTTTTTTTAGAAACACTGGCTGTAAAAATTGTTTCCTAGCTTTCTGCTTTTTTTCCAATCTTGATTGCATTGTTTTCATTTGTGCAAAACCTTTTTAATTTAATGTAATAAAAATTATCCATTTTGCATTTCATAATATTTTATACATAATATTTGTATGATAAATTCTCCCTTCTCCATAGATCTGACAGGTAAACTATTTCCTGCTGTCCTAGTCTCCTTATGGCATCATCCCTTATGTCTAAATCATGTACCCATTTTGACCTTATCTTGATATAGAGAGTAAGAATTGGTCTATGCCTATTTTCTACCATACTATTTGCCAATTTTCCCAACAGTTTTTGTCAAATGGTAAGTTCTTATCCCAGAAGCTGGAGTCTTTGGGTTTATCAAGCAGTAGATTACTATAATCATTGACTACTGTGTCTTGTGTACCTTACCTATTCTACCACTGTAGTTTTTAGTTAGTACCAAGTAGTTTTGATGATAGCTGCTTTATAATATAGTTTTAGATCTGGTACAGCTAGGCCACTTTCCTTTGCATTTTTTTTCATTAATTCCCTTGATATTCTTGACATTTTACTCTTTCACATAAATTTTGTGATTATTTTTCCTAGCTTTATGAAATAATTTTTGATAGTTTGATTGGTATGACTCTGAATAACTAAACTAATTTAGGTAGAATTGTCATTATAATTATATATTAGTTTGACCTACCTATGAGCAATTGATATTTTTCTAATTGTTTAGATCTGACTTTATTTTCATGAAAAGGTGTTTTGTAATTGTGTTAATATGGTTCTTATGTTTTTCTTGGCAGACAGACTCCAAAATATTTTCTGTTGTCTACAGTTATCTCAGATGGAGTTTCTATCTCTTGCTGCTAGGTTTTGTTGGTAATATATAGAAATGCTGATGATTTATGTGGGTTTATTTCATGTCCTGTGATTTTGCTAAAGTTGTTAATTATTTCTAGTAGTTTTTTAGCTGATTCTCTAAGTATAATCATAGCATTTGTAAAGGATATTTCCTCATTGCCTGGTCTATTTCCTTTAATTTCTTTTTCTTCTCTGATTACTAAAGCTAACATTTGGTGATAATGTGCATCTTGTTTCAACCTTGCTCTTATTAGGAAAGTTTTTAGCTTATCCTCATAATAGATAATGCTTGGTGGTAGTTTTAGATAGATACTGCTTATCATTTTAAGGAAAGCTCCATTTGTTCCTATGCTGTCTAGTGTTTTATAATAGGAATGGGTGCTGTAATTTTGTCCAAAGTTTTTTCTACATCTATTGAGATAATTCCATGATTTCTGTTAGTTTTGTTATTGATATGGTCAATTATGCTAATATTTTTTCCTAATGTTGAACCAGCCCTGCATTCCTGTTATAAATCCCACCTGGTCACAATGTATTATCTTGGTGATAAATTGCAGTAATCTCCTTTGGCATCAATATTAATTTGGGAAATTGGTCTATAATTTTCTTTCTCTGTTTTGGCTCTTCCTGGTTTAGGGATCAGCACCATATTTGTGTCATAAAAGAAATTTAATAGCATCCCTTCTTTGCCTGTTTTCCGAAATAGTTTATATAGTATTTGAATTGATTGTTCTTTAAATTTTTGGTAAAATTAACTTCTATATCCATCTGTCCCAGGAAAAATTTTTTAAGGTGTTCATTAATGGATTCTTCAATGTCTTTTTCTTAAATGGGGTTATTTAAGTATTTTATTTCTTCTTCTGTTAATCTGGCCCATATACACACAAAAATAAAATATTCATCCATTTCAGTTAGATTGTTAGAGATATTGGGATACAATTGGGCAAAATAGCTGCTAATTATTGCTTTAATTTTCTCATCATTGGTGGGTAATTTACCCTTTTAATTTTCATCCTGGTAATTTGGTTTCTTCTTTTTAAAAAAAATCTAATTAACTAAAGGTTTATCTATTTTATTAGTTTTTTTCATGAAACCAGCTCTTAGTTTTATTTATCAGTTCAATAGTTTTCTTACTTTCAGTTTTATTAATCTCTCCTTTGATTTTCAGAATTTCTAATTTGGTATTTAATTGGAGATTTTTAATTGGTTAATTTTTTTTTTTTTAGCTCTTTTTAGTTGCATGCCTAATTCATTGATCTGCCCTTTCTCTATTTTATTCCTGTAAGCATTTAGAGATATGAAATTTCCCCTAAGTACTGCTTTGGCTGCATCTCATAAATTTTAATATGCTGTTTCCTTATTGTCATTCTCTTGGATGAAGTTATTGATTGCTTCTATGATTTGTTATTTGACCTACTCATTCTTTAGGATTAGATTATTTAATTTCCAATTAATTTTTAATCTATCTTTCCATGACCCTTAATTACATGTAATTTTTATTCCATCATGCGATATAATTTATCCTAGTGTGCCTCCCCCTTTCCTGTTCTCCCAGAAGAATCCTTTTTTCCTATCTCTTAATTTTTTTTGTCATATAAAAGTTAACCTTTACTCACACCCTCTGTCTATATATACTTCTTCTAACTGCCCTAATAGAGATACAGTTCTCAAGAGTTACAAGTATTATTTTCCCATGTAAACAGTTTAACTTTCTTGAAAAACATACTTTATTCTTTCTTGTTTACCTTTTTATGCTTCTCTTGAGTCTTGTATTTGAGGATCAAATTTTCTGTTCAGCTCTGGTCTTTTCATCAGGAAAGATTTAAAGTCTCCTATTTCATTGAATGTCCATCTTTTCCCCTGAAAGATTATGCTCAATTTTGCTGGGTAGTTGATTCTTGGTTGTACAAGTTCTTTTGCCTTCAGGAATGTCATTTTCCAAGCCCGCCAATCCTTTAATGTAGAAGCTGCTAAATCTTGTGTAATCCTGATTGTGGCTCCTTGATATTTTTTTTTTTTTTTGGCTCCTTGATATTTGAATTTTTTTTTTCTGGCTGCTTGCAGTATTTTCTCCTTGACCTGATAGTTCTGGATTTTGACTGCAATGTTCCTTGAAGGTTTCATTTTGGGATCTCTTTGAGGTGATCAGTTAATTCTTTCAATGATTATTTAACCCTCTGGTTCTAGGATATCAGGACAGTTTTCCTTGATAATTTCTTGAAAGATACTGTCCAGGCTCTTTTTTTGATTATGGCTTTCAGGTAGTCCAATAATTCTTAAATTATCTCTTCTGGATCAAGGGAGTTGTTTCTCCAACAAGGTATTTTGCATTCTCTTCTATTTTTTTCATTCTTTTGATTTTGTTTTACTGTTTCTTGATGTCTCATAGAATTATTAACTTCCACTTTCCCAATTCTATTTTTTAAGGAATTATTTCCTTCAGTTATCTTTTGTACCTCCTTTTCCATTTAGCCAATTCTACTTTTTAAGGAGTTACTTTCTTTAGCGAGTTGTTTCCCCCATTTGGCCAATTGTATTTTTTACAAATTTATTTTCTTCAGTCAATTTTTGTTCTTTTTTTTTCAAGCTATTGACTCTCTTCCATAGTTCTCATTTCTTTTCCAAACTTTTTCCTATCTCTCACTTGATTTTTAAAATCCTTTTTGTGTTCTTTCAACAAGGCTTTTTGGGCTAGACACCAATTCATCTTCCTCTTTGAGACTTCAGACACAGGTATTTTGACATTGTTGTCCTCTTCTGAGTTTGTTTTTTGATCTTCCTTGTCACCATAGTAGCTTTCTATGGTCAGGACTCTCTTCTGTTTTTTTCTCATTTTCTAGCCAATTTCATGACTCTTAAAGTTGCGTTCTGCTCCTAGGGCATAGGGAATATTGTCCCAAGCTTTTGTGCTAGGTGCCAGGGGACTGGTCACTGGCTTTCTGCACTATATCCTCAGCTGCTGACAGCTTACTCACTGCACTGGGGTGGCCTGGCCTAGTCATACCTGTTGTGATGGGATTCCTGGGCTGGTAGTTTGCCTTCCACACTAGGGCTTGAAGTTTCACAGTTGGCCTACTGTACCACTAACCTATTGAACCAGGAGCTAGGGGCCTCAGTTGCTGATCTGTGCTGTGGCAATGAGCCTCCTGCTGACTTGTCTAGATACAATTCACTGGACTGTGCTCTCCTTTTACCCAAGTGAGACAGACTTTTCCTGAAGTCCTTATAAGATATCTTAGGCTGGAAAATTATTTCACTCTATCTTTTTGTGGGTTCTGTCATTCTAGAATCTGTTTAGAAGTTTCATTTGATGTTGTTTCTGAGGGAAACTGGGAAGAGCTCAGGCAACTTCCTGGCTTTTCTCCTCCATCTTCTGTGTCTGCCTTTTTTGCCTCAGTTGAAGCATAACAGATTTCTGATCCAGCCCCTTATTTTAACCCTGTGTGTGTCTTTTTGTTTCAAGTATGTCTCTTGTAAACAACATATTTTTGGATTCTTATTTCTAATACTTCTGCTATCTGCTTCTGTTTTATAGGTGAGTTCATCTCATTCAGATTCTCAGTTATGATAATTAATGATGTATTTCCCTCTATCCCATTTTTTTGACATTCTCTGTCTCTTTTTACCCTGCCCTTCTTCAAAAAGCATCTTCTACTTTTCCTTTACTTGATAGTTCTGGAATTTGGCAACAATATTCCTTGGTGTTTCTAGTTTGGGGTCCCTTTCAGGAGGTGAAAGGCGGATTCTTTTGGTGACAATTTTGCCCTCTGGATCTAGGATTTCAGGGCAATTTTCCTTGATAATTTCTTGGATGATGTTGTCCAGGCTCTTGTTTTCATCATGGCTTTCTGGTAGACCAATAATCCTTAGATTTTCTCTCCTGGATCTATTTTTCAGGTCAATTGTTTTTCCAATTAGATATTTTGCATTTTCTTCTATCTTTTCATTCTTTAGATTTTGTTTGACTGATTCTTGATGTTTTACAGATTCATTAGCTTCTACTTGTCTGATTCTAATTTCTTCTACTTGTCTGATTCTAATTTTTGTCAAATTGTTTTCTTCAGTTAACTTTTGCATCTCCTTTTCCATCTGTCCAATTGTCCTTTTAAGGAGTTATTTTTTCCAGTTAGATTTTGCACTTCCTTTTACATTTGTCCAATTGTCCTTTTTTAATTCTTCTGTGATTTCTTTTTTCATATTTGTAAAGTCATTAGTCAGTTTTTCTTCTCTTTCTCTAATTAGGCTTTTAAAATCTTTCTTAAGCTCTTCCAAGAAGACTCTTTGTGCTTCAGACCAGTTCATATTCCCTTCTGAAGTTTCAGATGGGAGTACAGTTTCAATGCTGACCTCTTTGGTATTTTTGTTTTGTTCCTTCTCCCAATAGAAAGATTCCATGGTCTTTTCTGCTTTCCTTTTTATTCATTATAATCACCCTTTTCCTGGATTTTAAAGTAGATCTCTGCTTCTGGGGCACAGGGGGCTCTGTTCCACAGTTCTTGTGCCTAAAACTTGAGGGTTTATGTGTTGTGGTCTCTGGTTCTTTCATCTAGAAGCTAAAATGTTGCAGCTTACCTGGAGCTGAGCTGGTTGGTGTTGGAAAGCAGAGGCCAGGTGAGGTCTTTTTGGTTTTCCCTGCAGTTACCCTGTAGCTAGCTTGTCAAGTGTAGGGGAGGGGTGGTCTGGCCACAGGGGGTCTCCTCTGCTGACCTAGAGCATAGGGAAGCTGAGGGGTTGTGCTAGTGTCTTCCCAATTTCTCTGGGATACTGAGGTACACCCAGGGTCCTGGTATTGGCAGTTGCTGGCTTCACCCCACCATGGGGCTCAGGATCTTTTTCTGGTTTGTGGAGGTGGGGCTGTCTGGGACAGCTCTGATCCTGTACTGGTTCCCTTTAGCCAAAGCAAGAGAGACCCTCCTTAGCAATCTTCCTAGCCTCATGTGCTAAGAGTCTGTTTACCCCTTCAGCTGCTCCCACTGTTCCAGGGTTTTTCCCATGGAGATATTCTCTGGGCTCGTCAAGATCAACGATGGGAGGCAGATAGCAATTACCAATTACTCCACCATCTTGGCTCCCAGAACCAGAAATCTCATCTCTTTTACTTCTGGCCACTACCTCCCTTAATCCTCCCTCCCTTTTATTGCCCACCTTTTCCTCTTATCCCCTTCCCTTCTTATTCCCTGTTAGCTAAATTAGATTTCTCAACCTACTTGCGTGTGTTGTTGATAATTTGTAATCATCAGCTTTACTGCATGTACTCTAAATATGAGATCTTTGTTCAATGACATAATATTGATAAATTTGTTGGAAGAATCAAACCATAGAAACACTGATATTCATAAGAATAATGGTCAGATTAAAGGAAATTGATTTGTTTTCCTTGAGTAGACAAATGAAGGACTTGGTGGAATTGGTCTTATTGGGCATCAAAGGCAAGTAGGATCATAATTTCAGGGACTTCTTACAACTTTCATGGGGATCTTACAACACTCACAGTGAAACTTCCATGAAGATAATTGGAGGTTATGTACCAGTTTCTGTTGTAGAGGATGAAGGGGTAAAGAACTTGGTGACATATGAACTTTACAAAATCCTTGAAAGCATGCCAACATATACTTTTATTCCTCAGTGGATTTAATGCAAATGTGGGCACTGGGGAGAACAGAACACACAGAAATATTAAAAATATGGCTCAGTTCTGAGAAATGAAAGAAGCTAAAAAGAATCATAAATTACTCAGAAGCTTCATACCTATATATTATGGATTCTCACTTCCAGAAGAGAGTTAGAAAGTGTCAGATATGGTGAGTACCACACAATAATACAAAAAATGAATTCTTTTCTTGACAGGAAACAACAGGTTATTAGTATGGGAGTCATATCAGAATCAACTCTCTATGTGTAGTCATACCATCAGCTGGTCAGAGGAAATTTACATAAAATTAGAAGGAAGTCTAAAAATGAGAACAAGATACCTGGAATAATTGCAACTGTTTCAACCTGGCATTAATATGAGTCCTCAATATTGAAAAATGGGAAAAAAGGGAAGGAAAATATTGAACTTTATTATTTTCTAATAGTTTGGGTATTGTAAATTAGTTGCCACAATGTGAAGAACAAAAGAATTTAGAAATTGTCATAGATAGAAAATACTTGATTTGCTCTCCAAGAAAAGAGAAAGACAGTTAAAGACAATGCCAGACAATCTGGCCTCAGACACTTAACTATGTGGCTCTGGGCAAATCACTTAACCCTGTTTGCCTCAGTTTCCTCATCTATAAAATGAGCTGAATTAGGAAATGGCAAACCACTCCAGTACTTTGCCAAGAAAACCCCAAATATGATCAGGAAGAGTCAGACGCAACTAGAAAATATCAACAACAACAACAACTCAATCATAATATTATAAAGGGGAATGATTAAGGATTATGGGCAATATTTCAGTAGAGGTGAATGTCTACAGAAAAGCTCAGCCCCTTGATTGTGAGAACATTATAGATGAAACTGATAGGACAGCAAATAAAAAATGAAACACATTTGCTTATATTTCTATAATTTATTTTAGTGATCAGTGACAATGGAAACACTGTAATTATATTCAAACACCTCAGTTCCCATAAAACTATATGAGGAATTTGAAATGGCTCTTAAGAAGATAAAATCAGAAAAAGTAGCAGGACCAGACTAAAAGCGTATTATACAATCTCAAAAGTATTGCTTCATCATAAGCTATTTCAGGGGAATGGAAAATTCCAAACAAATAAAAAAATGACAGAGAAAACAATTGAGAAAATGTCAATAAGTGATAACCCAGTGCTATAACAAAGCAGGCTGATCAGGGCTTTCAATCGGGAACTGACATCTGTGGGAGTGGATGGATACATTTCCTCCCTATGATTGTCCTTTGGTCTATAGGCTACATGTGGTTTGACTATTCTTGTTCCTTTATTCAGCCCCAGCTTCTGTCTTTAGGATCATGCTGGGATCTGTCTTCCCCTACTTTAGAATCCCTCTACTTCTTCTGGAGAGTTGGAGACGATTGATTAAGTTATGGTACTGTGGGATAGATTCTCTGGGGATTGACTGCCTTGCTGATATTCCTGTTTTGGAGATAGTTGGTTCTCTTTGAAACTTGCTTCCACTCTGACCCCATCTCTTTCAAAAGAATTTGCTCTCAGTGCAAGAATTACTGATTACAGCCCTGTAGTGACCCATATACTTACCTTTTCATCTTTATGCAATCTTTAGTAGAATTATTTATTTATACATCAAGGGCATCTTTCATGAAAATATGAGAAAGGGAGGCAGATTTTTCACAAATCATTTTCGACAACAGACTGCAGCTTTACAGTCACACATTAAACCAAAAGGGGAAAAGTATATTAGCTTCCACTGTTTATTATTTTCTTGATTACCACCCTCCCCAAACAAACTCAAAACAAAAAAATAACCCCTTTAAAAAACAAACCCAAAATGTTTGATTCTATTAGCACAAGGCCAGCCTTGAAAGTATTCGTCCAATAAAAAATTTATGTTGCACATATTAAGATTGTATGATTCCTAGCTAAATACAGCTAGATGATTTTGTCAATGATATAGCAACCAATATATATTAGAATCAAGTGAAGAATAAAATAAGGAGGATGTTTATTAGTCAAAGACGTTTACCAGTATCATAGAGAGATGGCAAGTAAATACTGTCTTGCCAATATCATCTACTTATCTTGAGTTTCAAAACCATTTTGGATTTTTTTCTATATTCTGTCCTTTCAAGGTCAAAGAGCTTTTTTCTTGGTGGAGAAATGAGAACATGAATAAATGGAAGAGCTAGGACTTCAGGAATTCAATTCAGCAAACATTTGGGTAATTCAATAAAAACTGCTAGTTGGTCTGGAAATGGCTTGTTCTAGTAAAAGAAAGAAGTAGATTGAGCAGACCAAGGAAGTGTTGAGTAGTTATGCCTTAAGCAAACAAAAGAAGCAAGCTAGAATAAGGATGAGATAATGTACTTAGATTGGAAGTATGGATTTAATCTATTGGTGTGCACAACATGGTACAATGGAAAGAATAATAAATTTGGAGTTGAAGGACTAGATCCAAATCTAGACTTTACCACTTCTTGTATGAACATGTGAAAGTCAATAAACCTCTCTCAGACTCAGTTTCCTAATGTAAAGGAAACAGTTTGCACTAGATGATGACTGAAGTCACTTCCAGCTCTAAATGTGTCATCCTATAATCCTATAAGGTGAGTAATTTTTCTTTTTCTCCACAAGCTGTTATAATTTCGCTCACCATCAGGAAAATGGACTCTATCCACTTGAGATTCCTATTTTCTAGATGAACAAAAAACCCCCAAAGTAACAAACAACAAAAACCAAACAATAACAACAAGAAAACCTTTTTTTGTCTGTAACCTTCCTTCTTAGTTGGAGCTCAAGTTTCCCATTGACTCTCTTGACACTACCCCTTAAAGATCATTCCATGATTTGTTTTAATTTTTCCATTTCTAGCATTTGCTTTCATTTTCAATTACTATCGCTTTAAAGACCTATATTGGGTGTTCTGTTCCCTTAGACTTTTTTCTTCTTTAGAATTTTTGTGTGTGTGTGTGTGTGCACTCACAACTTTATTCTCAGACTTACCATTATTCCACTGTTGATGGCCTCTGTTAAATTTTTTGGCCATGAAATCTTGCCTGTTTCTCTGAACACTTTGAAATCCATTTTTTTGAATGAGAAATCTATTTTAGACTATGCCTAACTTTTATCTTTTTCTGAATCATAAATGCCAGTATATAGCTTGGTCACTTTTTCTCAGTTTTGCTGTCATTTCAAATTAAGAAAACAATTCCTTCCTGAGAAGATCAGGTCCAGAATAACAGATCTACTTACTACCAACTTTTAAAGGCTGAAATCACTATTAAGAAAATATACTAAGTAATTAATTGCTTTGCTTTTGGTAGAAAGAGACCTCTAACAGATGTCTGGATGATTGAAGTCAATCATCATGAGGGATAATAACAAACGACATTTATAAAACACTGTTGGCAAAGCACTTTACAAACAGAAACTCAACTCATGTGAGCCTCAAAAATCCTGTGAGGTTGGTACCATTGAAGAAGGTAAAGTTCAGAGCTGTGAAGTAGTGTGTCCATAATCTCATAGCTAAAATTGTCAAAGGTGGGATTTTGAACCAGATCCTGCTGACTAAGTTCAGCTCTATTCATTATGTAATGCTTTCTCTCCACTATTGAAATATACCTCTGTGTAGCAGGATTGGTTTCTAGAACACGTCACCTATATTCATCAATGTTTAATGTTTCAATGTTTAAGGTGTAAATGTTTAGGTATAATTTAGGTATAAATGTTTAATATGTGGCTCTCCAGAAAGAAAAGGACACTTTTAAATTTAATCTGCATTATTAACATTTTCTCTATTTCTAAGTCTGGACAGTCAACAAAACAATCAGTGAAGCTGTGATATATAGAATTTGCCAATTTAACAATTGACTTTCCTGAGCTAGTATGAGCAAGCTTCAGCATACTTCTGAATCTCTGACCTGTTACTGTGTAATGTACTAAGACCAGAGTTTTTCTGTAACAGTTCATTCAGATCATACATGAGAGTGGATGATTGTGTTCAGTGTGAGCATTAATATTTCAGAAATAGGCCTTGATTTATTGTTTTCTTCACTTCTCAACTTAAGAAAGTGATTAAAGTCAGTCAGTAAATACACATGACATGGTTACTCTATTTTACACATTGTACTAAGCATTGATGATACAAAGAAAGGCAAAAGACAGTCTGGCCTCAAGGAGCTAACAATCTAATGGAAACAGACAACACATCAAAAGAAACTTAAAAGAAAGGGGTTTGGATGGAGGTTCCCCATGGTGGGGGGTATGATAATCTCTGGAGCAGTGCAGCCTGGTGGGAAATGAAGAAATGGCTGCCCTGGGCTCCTTCTTTACATAGGGAATCTAGAAGGAGGCTCCACTATTTGCCCTCTACCTTCTCCACTCCCAACAATGGCAGAGGGTACTTGTTGAGAAGTGAGTTTCAGGGCTGATATAACCTTGCAGGATGATGAGTCTGGGGAACATGTTGACTACTTTACATCTATGACAAAGTGCCCACCATCATTTCTTCATTCTAAACCATGCTTGGAGAATCCAAGTCCCAAATATCATTTTCTTAACCAACCATTCACTTTCCAAAAACTAATATGAAGTTTGCCCTTCTGGAGAGTAAACCCTTCACTTTGGGAATAGTACAGCTATGCTTCAAAAACAGAAAGAAATGCTGAGTATGGATGTTTTAGCCTGTGTTGCACACATGGCCAGCAAGTATATCAAAATCATCAGATAATTTGAAAATGAATTGCTCCAAAGTGGGAGGATTACTTCTCAGTTCTTTTCAGGCTACTATCCTGTTTTATCTTTCTGCTTTTTAGTGTTGAGATAGTTCAAATGTTTTAGAGTCTTTGTACTTTATAACTATGGTGAGTGTGGGATGTATCTATAAGCAAATAGGTTGAATTCTGTAATACTTTGTCAGTTATGAGTAACCAATTCTAATACTCTGGATAGTGTCAGAGATCTAATAAAAGAGCAATAAATATGGCCCGAATTGAAGAGTGGATTTTAGAAAGTCCCTTCACACCTGTGGTGTATTTTCTATATTTTGATTGCAATCTGACTCAAATTCTAGCAGGTGTAGGTATAAAAATATCCATATATGCATATATGTAGCTGGTATAGTGAGGAAATTGCAAAAATTAGGCATCCTTTTAATTTTATCACTCAAAGAAATTGCTTGTCTTATTCCATTAGGTAGCTTTTTCAGGAGTAGGATGACACTTTTTTTCCTCTCTTTTGAAATCTCTTGCCTGGTTAAAAAAAATCCACACTTTTCTCTGAAAAATTGCTTTGATTTCATAGGGGGAAAAAACCCTTAAGTTAAAAAAAAATACATATCTCCTCCAATATAAAATGAGAGTGATTACTACTGTTTACTGATTACTTAAATATTCACAAGGAAAAATATATCTAAGATAAAATACTTGTAAATGGAAAATAAGAAAATATTAGTTTTTTAAAAATGTATTTTACAAAAATATGTGACCTAGTTTTCCCTCCACTATGAGATTCCTGGTAAATCTGGAGTTTTGCCTTCTCTATCTTGCCCCACAAAACAGAATGTTTCTACCCGGAGTTTGATGCCATGGTCATTCAGCTGTTATATTACTGCAGCTATGACAAAGGGGCTAGGAGGGCACAATGGGGTTGCACTTAATTAAAATTATTTTGTTATTATACCTTCTATGGCCAGCTTGTGAAGTCAACAGGTTGCTCCCTCCCACCCCCCCTCTTTTTTCTTCTTGTTGTGGTTTCCCCATCCTTACCCATCCCAGGTCTGCTCTGTGTTTATGGTAACAATCACCAAAATGTGTTTTCAGGACAAACTTTGATATCAGTCTTTTGCTCTTTCATATGAGTTTAAGTCACTATGTGTGTTACTTATGGAGTTTTATGTATTATGAGCCTTATTTGTTTCCTTTTCTTTTTTCCTAATTAATTAATTGATTGCTTTTTAGTTTTCAACATTCACTTCTGAAAGCTTTTGAGTTCCAAATTTTCTCCACATCTCTCCTCTTCCTCCATGCTAAAGCAGCATGCATTCTGATTACCCCAATCTGCCCTCCCTTTTATTGTACCCCCACCTTCTCTTCTCCCTTTCCCCTCTGCTTTCTTGTAGGTCAAGATAGATTTCTGTACACCATTGCCTGTATGTCTTATTTCCCAGTTGCATGTAAAAATAATTTTTAACATTTGCTTTTAAAACTTTGAGTTCCAACTTCTCTCCCTTCTTCCCTCCCCACCCACCTCCATTGAGAAGGCAAACAATTCTATATAGGTTATACATGTGTAGTTATGCAAAACACTTCCATAACATTCATATTATGAAAGACTAACTATATTTCCCTCCATCCTATCCTGCCCCCCATTTATTCTATTCTCTCTTTCGATCCTGTCCCTCCTCAAAAATGTTTACTTCTAATTACCCCCTCCTCCCATTTCCTCTCCCTTCTATCAATCCCCCCCTCTGCTTATCCCCTTTCTCTCTCCTGTAGTGTGAGATAGATTTTTCATACACAATTGAGTGTGCATATTATTCCCTCCTTAAGCCAAATCTGATGAGAGTATGGTTTACTCTTTCCTTCTCACCTCCCCCCTCTTTCCCTCCATTTCTTGTCTCTTTTATGTAAGAGATAATTTATCCCTTTCTATTTCTTCCAATTCTTCTTTTCTGAGCCTTATTTGTGATCGCTGAATTTGTAATTGCTGAGCCTTATTCCTAATTGCTGAGTGTAATTATTTATGTTGCATTTGGAACCAGGTGACTTGGATTCAAATCCTGACTTTGTTACTTACTCCCTGTATAACCTTGGGTAAATTACTTAGACTATTCAGGTCTCAGTTTCTCCATCTAAAAAAGCTAGGTTTGGGGGTGGGGTGAGTATTGACTAGATAATCTCTAAGGTCCCTTCCAACTATATATCTATGATCCTGTGATCTCTCATTAGTCACCTCCCTTTGATATGTTAATACTGTGTTCTTAATTAGATAGACTATAATCACTTTGAGGGCTGGAACCATACCATTTTCCTATACCCTTCATGGTAGCTGAGAATTCAATGCTTAGCTTATAATGTACACTCATTCAAAATGTGTTTTTGGCTGGCTCTATCAATAATTATCGCAAGCCCAAGGCAAAATCATCATAGGCAGCTTCAGCCCATGATTTACTTACTGTACTCTTATGACAAAGCTACAAAAATGCCTTACACTCTCTCACCCTCTTGCTCATAAAATCTGCCAAAAAGCTAGGTGCCCCCACTAGAAACTGTAATCAATTGGCAAGCTTGGTTCATTAATCAGTAGTAGGATCCTATTTGTATTGTTTCTTCTCCCCCTTTTGGGGGCTTCTATTAATTTCATTTAGTTCCTTTTGGGAATTCTTTCATTATCCTTTCAGAACTGGGATTTGGGAAGTATAGTTTTGGTTTGGCTGAGAAGAATAAGTGATGTTGTAGAGTTGGAGTGTGGGGACCTCAGTTCAAGCCCTGGCTAGTCACTTCATCTCTCTGGACCTCGGTTTCTTCACTTTAAAAATGTGAGGTTGGACTAGATGTTCTCAAAGGTCCTTTCCAGGCTTAAGACTCTAATAGTTTGTGAAATAACTTTTCTTCAGAATGCCCTTATAGACATTAACTATAGCTAGTAGATTCTAGCTATAATTTTTTGTTCTCTATTGTTTGAACCCTCAGTAAAATTTTTCAAATATGAAAATGGTTTGGGTCCATTGTATGACAGAAACTTACCTTAGTGAGATATTTGGGTTTTGGAGATTTTTATTTTTGAAAGGAAAGCAGGAGGAATGCAAATCACTCTTTCAAATCCATTTGCCTCTAGGAGAGGCTATAACTCTAAAATCACAGCTTTGAAATAACTTTTTTTTTTTTGTCACTTACAGGTATATGATTTTTCTTTGCTTTTACCAATGACAGTTATTTAAATACAACAACACGTGGTTCAAAATCCTTTGTGGTAATGAGTAAAAATCTGCTGACATTTAATGAAAAACTGAAAAATACATCCTTTTGTAGAAATAGTGCTCTTTTCCTACCTGAAATCATTATCCTCTTTTACAATTATGTAATAATTTCCATGGAAACAAATTCTAATGCTATAAACAGATGATAGTTAAGTAGATTTTTTGGTGGAGAAATATTATTTTCCTAATGTATTTGGGAAGAGACCTGTGGAAAGTTGTATACAATATGCACAGAAAATATTATTTATAAGAAAAGGTAATGTATCTTCATGACAAATAAGAATATTTTCTTCCTTCGTTTCTCAGAGGAGAAAAGTGACAGAACAATAATTAAGGTGGGGGTAGTTTTGCCCTAGATTGTCAGATTTAGAAGACTCTGAGAATCCTTCTGAACTATAGGAACAATAGAACTTAGCTCCTAGTTAGCAAGAATAGCTAAAATTGAAAGCTACCAGATGATGGACTGGAATGAGCTCATCTCCTGTTTTCTTTATTTTTCCTTTCCTTCAATTTAAATTGTGTTTCATGTTATTTGCCCCAAGTAGAATTTTTTGTACTTGCCCTGGGCACAAAAGTTCCTAGTTACAGCTCTGAGTAGGCAATATAGGTTAAAGGCCCAGCTCTACTATCAACTTGCTGAGTGACCTTGAGAAAGACAATTTCCTTTCCTTCACACTCAGTTTCCTGTTCTGAAATAGGAAGGTACAGGGTGAGAAGAACTCTATAATACCTTCTATTTCTAATATTTTATAATTCTCTTCACCCTCCTAGATATGTAGAGGGAAAAGCCCTTTTTTTCTATGTCTCTATCCAATCCTAAATCCACCTTTTTGTCCTGAAGCAAGGCAAAAAAAAAAATCTTTGAAATAAAAAAAAAATTACTTTGTTTGTAATTTATGAAATAAAACAAGCATTTCCATAACATAGTAGAATAAAAAGATGATTGCATATGAAACTGAAAATCTGTTAGGTATAACTTGTGATTCCTTTTCAATATATAATAAAATTATCATGTGAATGTCTTTTTTTCCCTTTTCTCCCTTTCTTCCCCTCCCCTACCCCCGCCCTAGAGAAGGCTACCATTAGATACAAATACATCCATGTAAGTAAGATCATTCTGTACATACTTCTATTTATCATTTCTTTCTCTGGATGCAAATAGTATCTTCTTTCACAGGTCCTTTGTACTTAATTTGGATATTTATTATAGTCAAAATGACTCAATTGCTTAAAGTTGTTCTTAAAACAACATTGCTGTTATCGCATATAACGTTCTTTTGAATTTCTTTAAGATTCAGGTTCCAAATGTCCTGAAGTGAAGTGGTGAGATGACCATGGAGTAAACACAAGAAAGTGTATCCACAAAAACAATGTTAATACTAACTCACAATTATGTTGAACTTTAAGGTTTGCAAAGAGCTTTATTCAAAGTAACTCAATGAGGGAATTACATAATATAAATATAATTTTCTCCATTCTATACAGAAGAAAACTGAAGACTCAGAGAAGTTACTGGATTTGCCTACAGTCACCTGCTCAGTGAGTATCAAATCCAGACCTAGAACCTAAGTGTTCTGACTCCAAAATACTGCCTTTTAATTACCAGTGTAACTTCACATTCCTTAGCACACAGAGCCCTGTGGGACAGAATAGAGTAGTGAAAAGTGCCCTGGATTTGGAATCCAAAGACTTGGTTTCAGATCCCAGCTCTGATTTTTACTGCCTGTATTACTTTGGCCAACTCCCTTAATATACCTGAGCCTCACTTTCCTCAACTGTAGAAGGAGAGGGTTCAACTAAATTAACTCCAAGGTCTCTTCCAGCTTGAAATCCTCTGATTTCACTTTTTAATTCTTGATGAAGATTAAGTTTAAGTCATCCAGGGTCACTGAAAAATTTTCTCTGGCTGTGTACGTCTACAAAGGCTCCCTTGCCCTCCTGTGACAGAGAGGATAGATCCCAATCAATATATGAGACTTTGTTACATAGGAGCATATGATTTCAACCCTTCCTTGGCAACAAGAACAGATAACTTCAGCTCAAAGACCTTGAGCCCAAGTTCCCCCATGCATAAGGAGGATATTGATAATGCTTAACTTACTAACTGGAAACACTCTGACTTCATAGGTGAAAAGTACTATGTGAATGAAAGATATTCATCCTGCTGGCTTCACTCAAATTACTCAACCTCCTTAGTGTCTCTGGTTTAAGTTGAAAATCATTCTTTTGCAGTGGGTGGCCTCTACAATCATGGACCAAAACAAGTCTAATGAGTTTTCAAAGCTGCTTATGATGGCTATTGAAGTGGGTGATCAGAGGCTACATCTGTGTGACCAGGACACAAACATCTGGACATGCGTATGTTAGCAATTCCACTCATGTACCCAGATAGGATTTTTGTTTCTCTTTTATGCAGAAACCTTAAGAGTAACCACAGTAAAGGCAGACAATATTCATTTTTTCCCATCCTGTAAATCCATAAAGGCAAGCTAGGTCTCTACTGACAGATTGTAAAATTGAGTTCAACATCATAAATGTGCATATAAATATATATATGTCTAAAATACCATATAAATAAGTAATTAGTTGACAGCATTTCTTTAGATTGGCTCATCTAGAGAGCTCACTTCAGATCTGATTCTTTACTTGCTATGCTTTCCTGCAGAGTTCCCATGGACTTCAAAGTCAGCTTTTCACTTAAATCAGCTGCATTGGAGTAGAGAATTAGATAAGCTGGGGTCTTTCAGCTGTGAAGCTTGAATTTCTTCTAATTCACTTTCTCTCAAGATATGCACTCATAGAATATTCATTCATTTATTATTTAAAATGTGGTTTATGACAGAAAAATAGAGCGTACCAACTTTATTTTAAAATATATGTAAAAATTCAAGCCTTCCTGTGTTCCCTCCCCCTTATAGAATGACCCAAAATTGTCCTAAAAGGAATATAGCCCTTGCTGTGTAGTGAATGAGTGTATCTTTCCACCTGCCTTTTTCTCTGTCTTGACTGTCATAGAAATGGAAATATGGAGCCTCCAGAACACCAGGATAAAGGGGATTTGCAAAAGATTGAACCTGTTGGTATAATTTTTAAAAGGGCAGATTTTGCTTTTGCTGGCTTACTTGGACTCCAGGACCTTTGCAGCTACACACTAGGGAACCCTACATCTGAGTGATAGCAGAAATAGGAAGGTATTTTCCTAGGGTGTGTCCATGGAAATACTCAGTGGCTGCCTTGTTTTAAGATTTCTGGCTGATCTATGATAAATTGATGTAGTGACAGGAGATGTAAAGAAGGAATCTGGGCTGCCTAAATTGTACTGCTGGTTTTGTATGAATATTGTCCAGAAGAAAATGATCACTGCTGCTAATCTTTCAAGGAGGCAAGCCATGGATACAGTGTTGGACTTGTGCTCCAGAAGACTTGAGTTCACAATCCTGCCTCAGAGGCTAATTATGTGAACCTTGGGCAAATCATTTAATCTTTCTCAGTCTCAGTGTCCTTCTCTGTAAATTAGGGATAATAACAGAGGACTTGTAGGTTTATTGTGAGGATCAAATGAGATAATACATGTAATGCGCTTCATAAACCAGAAAGTTCTATAATGATGCTCACTATTAATATTATTATGGTGAGAGTATGATGAGGTATCTTCCCCTTTTCCTGATGACTTTGTGACTGTGAGAATGCTTAGTAGGGCTTCTTTTCTCTTCCCCTTTCTTCATGATATTTTGACCCAGTAATCCACATGGGAAAAGCAACATGAATAAAGAATGCTAGATAGTGGTTTGCTATTCAATTGCTTCAGTCATGTCTGATTCCCTGTGACCCTATATGGGGTTTTCTTGGTAAGATGCTGGAGTGATTTGCCATTTCCTTCTACAACTCGTTTTAGAGATGAGAAATGGAGGAAAACAGGGTTAAGTGACTTGCCCAGGATCACACAACTAGCAAGTATCTGAAGGCAGATTTGAGTTCTGGTCCTCCTAATTCTATCCACTGTGCCACCTACCTGCTGCACTAGATTATGATAAGTTGTTGGATTTGCAGGCCTCTTAGTTGGTCCATCAGTAGCTTGGACAGACAGTATAGATAGACAGTATCCCACTGTTAAACAGGGGAAGAGCAAGAGCAGGGGGCACCAAATTTGAGAAGTTGTATAATGTGTGATTCCAAGTTGCTCATTATCAAAAGTTCATCTTTTTAAAAAAATGCTAATATTTTCTGAATGATTCTATATAGGTACAAGCGATCATTCATTAATAGATAAATATTAAATGCTTAGCATGAACCAAGCAGGATGTTAGGTACTGGGGGCACTAAGAGAAATGAGATTGCTGAAACGTATACATGTTAGTCCATAAACAAGATAAAAACAATTTATTTATACATATATTCTATACTCTTTTGCTACATATCAATACATCCATGATGGCAGAGGTGGTGGTTGAAGATCTGACTACAGAAAGCAATAGTTATAGAACTGGTTATGGTCTTTGTGACCATGGCCAACTCAATTTCTTTCCCCATCATTTTCAGTTCACCTCCCCTCCTACCCCGACCCCTGGACGGAGATGCCCAGGGCTTCAGAAATAGCATTTTACATAACACTGTGGCCTTCTGCTTTCCCTCTACGGCTGCTGACCCGGGGCTGAATTGACCCTTTCCTGTGGGATAAGATGCTTCCAGTCACAGTAGGGATGATTTTGACTTCTTCTTCATCCACTGCCAATGTGTCAGGGGCAGTCGATCTTAATTTCACTGAATTATAATCACAATGTGCGATAATGGCATGAATATTGGATCTTCCAGACTTTCTCACCCTTAAAGATCCTTCCACACATGGGGCCCCCTCCTCTGATTGGTGAGCTCCTTCTGGAATCTCCATTTAGAGGAAATGCTCTGATTGGACGTGCTTGTTTCTTTATACCTCTCCTGGCATCTCTCTTGACTCTTCAAATATTTCCTTTCCTCCCTGATTTTCAGCTGTCTTAGATATGTTTCTCATTCCTAAAGTCTGTCAAGAGTTAAAAGTACTCTTCATAGTACTAGAGATTTTCAGCTGACAAACATGCTCTTCATATTAATCACACACCCAACTTTTTGACTGAATTTTATTGGAGGATCAAAGATGAAAAGAGCAGTAATCTTCTGCATCTTTCCCTTTAGAAATAGTAGAGAAAATTGGGATATCAATCCTCACTCCAAGGTTGATTTCTGTTATATTGTGCTGGAAATCCATGAGCTCAGAAACAAAAGCTTGGAGTTATTAACAAACAATGCCCCCTACATTCAATGGGCTCCATTTGTTAAAGCAGACACATAGACAATGAGATTTTTGCCATGTAGTTACTTATGTCCTCCTGCCCAAGGCTTAAATATACCATCGATAATATTAAACTAAAATTTAAGGCATTATATGGGAGCAAACCTGGAACTTTGAGGTAAATTAAATTGGATCTTTTTTTTTTTTATTATTATTTTCTAGTATTATAAGCTTGACATTGGGGCTTAAGGAGGGATCATAGGATCATGGACCTGGAGGCCACCTCATAGGTCATTTAATCCAGTATCTTCATTTTACAATTGAGGAGACTGAGACTGAAGGAGGTTAAGTAACTTGCCCAAGTTTGCACAGGTTGTATGACAGGCAGGATTTGAACCCAGGTACTGAGACAGTTCTCTGGGTTTATTATTCAACATTTAGGACAAATAGGTAATAAATAGATAATTGCAATATGTAGCAGTTTAAAATCTGTGACACTCAACATATGTCATTTGGTCTTCAGGTGAGGAAACTGAGGCTGAGAGGTCATGCAACTCGCCCAGAAACACATAGCTAGTAAATGTCTGATGCAGGAATCCAACTCTCTTCCTGATTCCAAGCCCATTGCTGTAACTACTGCACCACCTAATTGCCACCTTTTGCTCTTCATTTGTCTGTCCCCACTACAGATTTGGAGTTTTTAGAGGGACTTGAGAAATGGCAAGTACCTGGTCTGTTACTCAGACCAGAGTCATACAATTCCTGAAAATAGCATAGAATTTGATTAGTCAAGTCTGATGGCCATCTCAGATCCCTACTGTCTTTCTCTCCATTGAAGGCTGTGCTTTTTTGTGTTAAAGAAGCCTGCCTGGTGTATATAATACCCAGGCACTCTTTCTTTAGAAATGGGGAGTTCTGCTAGATCTTTGGTGGCTTTCCAGAGAGGACTCCCTTCTTCTAACACATTTCTCCTGTCTGAAGGTAGATATGGAATTCTTAAACCAGAGAATACTCTGTATCTCATATTAGGTGACTATATAGTTCCTTTAACATTGCATATTCATGCCTTTAGCTAAAGATACTTCAGTTTGCCCCCATCTCAAACTGAAACATGCTCAGGAGATATTGAGTTGACTTGTTTGACTGGAGCCAAAATCATACATGGGTAATCTGGCAAAGTACTGGGTTTCTCCATTTTGTTCCAGACTCATGGAGTCAAGACAGTGAGAGCCAGAAGTAACTTTGAATATCAAAATAGCTAGGTAATAATAATAATAGCTAATATTTATATAATACCTTAAAGTTTGCCAAATGCTATTTCATTTGATCTCTACCATAACCTTTCGAGATGAGTGCTATTATTATTCCTATTTTACAAATGAGAAACCTGAAGTTAAGTAAAATTAAAAGCCTCACCTAGGAATATACAACTAGTAAGTTTCTGAGGCAGGACTTGAATGCTGATCTTTCTGACTCCAAATCCAGTCTGCTATTTATTATTCCACTAAGTTGCCATCAGGTCAGCTTTCTCCAACTTACTCATTTTGTGGAATTTAACTTTTTTCATTGCACTGCATTTCTTCCACTGGGAAAGTCAATGAAATGAATGGGAAAAGAAAAGTATTTATTAATTGTTTAATATGTACCATATAGCATGCTAGAGAAAAAGAAGACAGTTGGTGAAGGCAGGCCCCCTTTTTCTAACAATTATTTTCCTATATACTCAGTAAGAGGATTAACTTATCTTCAACAACATGGGAAGGATCTCTTTGTGTAAGGAATATATGGGTTATTGGGTAAAAGTGCCATGGGATTTGATGTTAAGTACTCAAGTGCTCTCAAAACAATGCCATTGACTCCGTAGAAAGTCTTCACAAAAATGCATTTACATAAAGCACATTCATTATTTTCCAATTAATAAACGTAAAGGAGCATTCTGAAACATTTGCTTGGAAATTCAGGGTTCTTGAATTTAAACTTCGGCCATCCGTTTATTGATTCAAAGTAGACCTATGATTGCATTATAGTAGGAAACTCCCAGTGAGGAAACTCCCTCCAACAATGCAGGGGAGCAACTACTTTTCAGTTTAGTCTTAGAGAGCTGTCTGGTGAATTGGAGATTAATTGCATTGCCCAGGGTTACAAAGTCAGTATGTATAACAAACAGGTCTCAAACCCAGGTCTTTCTGACTCTAAGGATCTTTAGGCAATACTTTATGTTGTCTTAACTATCAGGTTAGTGTTTAAATATGAAAATATTAGGACTGGTGAAAGGACCTGAAACTGAACAAAAGACAACCATGAACCAATATGAGAATGAGTCAGAGGAACTTGTTATCTTTTAGATAAGAGAAAACTCAGGAGGGGCGTGATCACTCCTTTAAAATATTTGACCATGGTTAAGATATGTTAAACTTGTTCTGCTTGAGCCCAGGGGGCAGATTTGGGACCAAATGATTTAAGTTACAGGGGAGCAAATTTCAGCTCAAGGTAGGGAAATACTTCCTAACGATTAGAGTTATCCAAGACACCTAGACTAGTATGTCCTATATCTTACTTCACAGAATAGGTTACTGAATAGAGAAAGGAGCTGTGATTTTTGTCAGTGTCAGGGAACTTAGTAGATAAGTACTAGGGAGTCCCTTGAGTCAGTCAATTGGTCACTCAACAAGCACTACTTGTTTGCTTACTATTTATGTGCTTACTACTTGTCAGACTCTGTGCTACGTGTTAAGGGTATGAAGAAAGGCAAAACATTTCCTGCCTTCAAAGAGTATACCTGCTTAAGGGGATACAATATTTAAATAACTGGATATACACAAGATACATACAGATTAGGTGGGTGCTAACCTTACAGGGGAAGGCTCTAGCAGCTAGGAAGCCTTCCTGTACAAGATTGAATTTAAGCTCAAGTTTGAAGGAAGCCAGAAATTCTAGGAGGTGAAGGTAAAGAGAAATAGTATTTTAGGCATTGAGGACAGTCAGAGCAAAGGCACAGAGAAGGAAGAAAGGAAAGAAATAAGCATTTATTAAACACCTACTTGTAATGGTAATTTAAGTGGAAAGATCTTTCCTTTCATTAATTCATTTTCTATTCATTAATTCTTGTTCATGTGACCTGCTTAAATCACATGGAAGCCTAAGTCACATGTGGTGGGAAGAGCTTGCTGAATGGGTGGAACAGGAAAGGTGGAGCAGAGCTGGGAGGAAGTTGTAGGTTAGTCAGAGCTGGGAATGATGCAGACAGGCAGACACCTAGGCTCCTGAGTGTTTGTTTGTGGGGGAGGGGGGGAAGGCTTGGAAATGCCTTGTTCCCTGCAGTGATAACGTATATTGACTTCTTGGTTACTATGATGGATTTGGCTTTTTGATATTGGAATTTGGCTTTCTGGTGTCTGAATAAATGTTTTTCTTCTGCCTTCTATATGGAGAGTCTGTTATAGTTTGCAATTCAGAATTACATGGGCATATTCATAGTCACCCTTGGTGCTGTGAATATTGCCTGGGTGATACACTGCTATGTGCCAGGCACTATGCTAGAAACTTTACAAATATCTCATCTGATCCTCACTACAAACCTGGCAGGTAGGTGCTATTTTTATCCATATACTACAGGCAAAGAAACTGAAGCAAATAGATTAAGTGATTTACTCATTATTACATAGCTAGTAGGTATCTGAGGTCACATTTGAACTCAGGTCTTGCTGACTCCAGTCCCAGAACTCTATGCATTGCACCACTGAACTGCCTTGAGATGAAATGTCTCATTTGAGGAGAAGCAAATAAGGCAGTAGAACTGACGTGTAGCATGTGTGGAGGAAAGCAACATGTAAGACTGAAAGATAGGAAGGAGACTGGTTGTGAAGAGCACTGAATGCCAAATAAAAGACTTTATACAGTTAATCACATTCATATATAATCTGGGCATGGAATTAAAATGTTAACCATGTCCCCTTTTCTCTCTCTGGATGGGCTTACTTCCAATCCATTCTCATGCTGAGAGCTCTGAGTCATCCCCTTTTCATCCACTTAGTCCAGGGCCCTACCACAGCTACAAACATGGTGCTGCTACTCAGTCTTTCTCAAGGTCCTGGGGTAACCTCAGTTTTGGTATCTTTTAAGTAGTATTTTTAGTACTCACACTGTGGCAACTGAGCTTCCATTGCTGTATTTCTCATTTAAACAATTACATTAACAGTGTCACCATTTACTCTTAAAAGTGAAATATTTACTAAATGATAAAGTAAAATCCATACAAATCCTAACATTTCCTCAATATGAGACAAAACAGGAATAATCAAATATGATAGTCCACACAGAAACCTGAGGCATTAATAGGAGATCCCTAATGCATACCATGTATGTGGGGGAGAGCTGGCAAACACTTGACAGAAACCTAGAAAGAGGCTCATGGGTAGAGAAGCCTTATAAGAGGACTTTCTTCATAAATCTGAGTTGTTGAACAAATTATGGTATACGAATGTAAAGGAGTATCATTGTCCCATTAAAAAAAAACAGCAAAGGGGATAGTTGTAAAGAAACCTAGGAAGACCTGGGTAAAATGATGTAAAGTAAAGTGAGAAGAACCAGAAGTACAATTTATACATTAACCATAATGTGGTGATGGCTATCCCCCACATGTAGCATGGGTGTGTCCCTGTGTGGCTCAAAGGGAAGTAAAATAGACCTCTCTAGCCTCTTTTTTCCACACCAATCTCCCAGGAAGACTTTGTTTCCTGTTGGGAGGAGAAACAAGTAGTTGGTGTCAAGACATAGACCTTCTGCTTTCCTCCAAAAAAGGGGTATCAGGCTAGAATTATATCTATCTGTTCCATTAAATATTATTAATTTAAGGGATGTAGTTTTCAGGTGTAAGTTAACTTCTCATCACTGTTTCATCAATGGGGAAAACAAGACTCCAAGCTTTATACACAAGGTTTGATTCCCTTCCTGCCACAAACTAGCTCTACCATGAGCACTTAGTAGGTAACAAGAAACCCATTTATCTAAGTTGAATATAAAAAAGAGAATCCAGAGAAACTGTATATAGGAGAATATGTACCAGACGTTACAGAATGAAGGAGTTTTTCTCTTGGGGGTGAAATGACTCAACTCAACCAAAAAAGAGAGAGTCCTAGATCTTACCTAAGGCAAATTCCCCAAAGTCTAGTGTAACAAGCTGAGCATAGGGGTATGGTGGAGACTGCTAGCTCCTCTTGTAATGGTCTCTTTTAGAATCTTATTTTCCCTTCAATAACCTGAAGTAGAGTTTCTCTCTCTCAAAGCTGGAAGCCAGAAGTGCCCAAAGCTTAACAAGACTCAGTAGAATGGAAGAGGCTCTGAAGCTCAAAGAACAGCGAACTTCTGTTCTCTCCTGTTCTCACCAGCTCTGTCCCATCCCTTAAGCAGGCACAGGGCAACTCAGATTAGAACAACATTCTTAATACTAACAACATTAAGAGTCTTTATAACTGTGATTAACACAATGATCAACCATGATTCCAGGAGGCTGATGATAAAGAATGCTTCCCATTTCTTGACAGGGAGATGATGGAGTAAATTTGCTGAATGAAAGGTGTACTTTTGAACCTGGTCAAAGTGGGAATTTGTTTTTGCTTGAATAAATATTGTGTATATTTATTAAAAGGATCCCCACCCCAGTGGTGGAGGGAAGAGGTGAGAGTGAGAGAAAATAAATGCTTATTAATTGATAAAACAAAGAAACAAAAAGAAATACTGAGGACTTGTATTGTTGGAGGTATAAGTTGTCTGGGCCATATGTAATATATTCCCTCCCTGTGTGCCTTTCTACTATTGTACTCTTCCTGTGTGTCAACCCTTCACACTGAGGCTGTATATGTGGAATAAGGTGCCCCAGGTTTACGGGGAGAATGTTTTGTCATTATTGTTCATGCTATGCTGTTCAATAAATGCCTTTGATTTGAGCTGTGTCCATTGGCTGACTATTAATGGTGATGCGCTAATGGTGAGTGACAGTGAGCTATAGTTTTAGGAGTGAGAACTCACTGAGTATCTTGAACCTGGTTAGTCATTCCTTTTGGAGCAAGAGTTAGGGAAGTAACCCTCAGATGACATTTTGAACCATAAGATCACAGAATCAGAACAGTCCTCCAACGCTGTCTAGTTTAACCCCTAAATAGCACATGTTGTTCTGAGTACAACACCTATTGTGAACATAGGCTTGTATTCAACTGTACCTAAAAGAAGCTTTTTTGTGGATAGCATTGCTATTATATTGATACATATTGGATGCCTGGATCCCACATCAACATCTACATCAATAAAATGAAGCAGGAAATTGAAGAAATTATTTCAAATAATTCAGTCCTAAATTCCCCTCTGAGAAAAAAATGCTCTTTGAGAATTTAAATTATGTAAGTTGGCTACCCCTACTGATCAAATTCATCTCTTTCTTGTTTATCATATCATTTAGCTTGCCTTTGTAAACCTAGCCAGTGTAAATATGTGATTTCTGTTATTTTCCTCAAGCTTTCTTTATATTTGATATCTCAAAAGCAATATGAGTAAAATATGAAAGTATTAGCTCCTCATGAGCTTTGGTGGTGGGTAGTTTTGAAAGGTAGAAACAATCCCTGGAGTCCAATGTTCAAAGGCTACCTTATAAGACACATTTTCTTATTTTGATATAAATCTATTTGTAATGTATAAAATCTATTCTAAGCCTTTTTTTCATTACCTGTTTTGCCTTTGGAAATATTTATTTGTCTTCCTGTTTTCTGGTGTTTCAAGTTCAGTTACCTGACAGTTTCTGCAGTAACTGACATTTGGTGCATTACAACTGGTGCCCTATAGATACCTTAGGCATATATTTATAGGAACTTGGGGAGACACTGTCGAACATTTTATTTGTTTCAAAAGAGAAACGTTTTTTTTGTTGGGAAAAGAACCTAGTAACTGCTCAAATCATTTCCAAATGATCAAAATCAGCTCAGTGCCCTGGTTTTTCCTTTATATTCACATGTAATCATAACTTCTGAGTCAGCATATTCATTGAATTCTTAGCTTCCATTTAACAGCCTCTGTCCTATTTAATTCACCCTTGATGAATTTGGTTGCCTTTAAGCTAGATTATACAACTGAATCCTCAGTCTGCAGAAAATCAGTTTTTGTTCTGTGCCGCTTTAGATATTTCATGCATCCAATCCTTGTTGCAATCTTTCTGTGTGCATAGAACTGTGCTGGGAAAGACATAATTTATCCCTTATAGTTTGAGTTTAGGTGATGCCAATGCCCTTGGACTGAGCAAGAAGGAAATGTTTGAACCTTTTGACTTGCCACCTTTCATCAGCATTAATCTGCTGACCTGACTACATGTGATCTTAGAAATGGGGATCAGCTAGGGCTAGGCCAAGTGTTTTGGTCCTGGTTACATTCAGCTATGGTTTTATAAATACAACTTAAGGTAACCACTACTTTCTAAGAAATATAGTCCCTTAAACACATTACTCAAATAATTGAAGAAACAAAACATTTTAAAAAACAAATTTCCCTCCACTATTAGGGCTATATACCCCAAGGAGATCAAAGAAAGGAAAACCACCTATATTTATAAAAAAATAGCTCTTTTTGTAGTGGCAAGGAACTGGAAACTAAGGGGTATCCATCAAGTGGGGAATGGCTGAAGAAATTATGGTATATGATTGTGTGGTAAGAAATGATAAAAATAGTTTCAGAGAAATATGAGGAAACTTGTATAAACTGATATAGAGTGAAATGAGTGAATTGAGTGAAATGAGTAGAACTCAAAGGCAGATTGTGCAAAGACAACTCTGAAAGACATTCATGAGCTCAAAGGCAGACTTGTGCAAAGACAACTCTGAAAGACTTTCATGACTAAAAGGACCAGTCAAAAATCCCAGAAGACTCACGGTGATATATGCTACTCACCTCCTGAGAGAGAGGTGATGGACTCAGGGTGCAGACTGAGTCAATTTTGGGGGGACAGAGTCAATGTGGGAATTTGTTTTATTTAACTCTACGTAACTGTTTTAAGAGTTGTATTTTTCTTTCTTTTTCAAGGTGGAGGTGGATGGTGAGAAGGCAGGAGGAAGAAAATACACATTATTTTAAATTGAAAAATATAAAATAAAAATGTAAAAACAGCAATAATTTTCTTTAAGTGGCCTGGGAAGCCATGGCAAGGAGTTAATGACTTTGAGCTCATTCCAAAAGTAAGGAAAACAGTCATTTAGTAGTTGCGTCGTAATGACTAAAGAACACAAAATAGTCTAAGTTCTTGTGAACTCTATAAATAGAACCACTATGAATACTAAGAACTCTGTGGTGGCAAAAGAAAAAAATAGAAGTATCTTTTACTTTTAGAGGAAAAAGAATAAAATGTTTTCTTTTTCATGTTTTTTTAAAATTTGTGTGTGTGTTTTCAGAGATAATATTCCAACCTCTCTTCCCTGCATGGCCTTATTCCTCAAATCTTAAGTCAGTTATAATAAAGTTCATGTAAAAACACTATAGAACTATGTATTAAATCACATTGTTCAACTGTAGTTATAATGGAACAGCCATTATAATAGCTCCAATTATCAACATGCTTTTTTTTTTTTGATAAAAACTCCTTCTAAGAGTGATTTATACCATATGCTCCCAAGTAAATGTGAAATCTTTGCCTAATCTGCCATACAAATCCTAACCATCTTATATGTTTATCAGATGTAATGAAAAAAAGGAGTGAGAGAAGAATGTTTCATATATTGGATGAAGTATTTGGGCAATGGATACGTTTCTGAATTCTTCAGATTTTATCTGTCATTTACATACAAAAAAAAGGGATAATAATAACTAATATTATAAAATGCCAAAGAACACTTGTTAGAAGAGAAATTCTATGTGAAACAAAATACAAATCTAGTTTTATCAGTCTATTTTTTTTCCTTTTCTTTCACAATCAAGGAAAATCAGCCAGGCCTGGAGGTGTATTCTGTAACATTAATAAATGGGGTGTAGCTATTTATGATGCAGTAGGGCACAGGGAGAAGAATATTATAATGAACTTAACCTTCAGGAGAAAAAGATATATGAAAAGTTACAGTAATTCCTGTTCACTCCTCCCCCACCTCTTCCACAACATGAACAAAGATTTTCAGTTAAAAAAATACCAAAAACATGTGAAAGGAACATAAATTAATGGTTAGCATTTATCTAGCACTTTAAAGTTTGCAAAATGCTTTACAAATTTCTCATTTTATCATCACAACAACCCTGAGAGATATATGCTATTATTATCATCGTTTTACAAAAGATGAAACTGAGACAGGCAAAAGTTAAGTGACGTCCGGAATCACACAGCTGCTAAGCATCCAGCTTCTCCAGGCTCAAATTGTTATAAATAATTGTATATTCTTTAATTACAAATCAGAATATTGTTTCTATTCGTAACATACAAAGCACACATTTGTGTGCATACTTGGAAGTCATTTAATTTCCATAGATCTCATTGTTTAGGATTGGACTTGATGAGATCTGAGATTTTTTTCTAGCTTTAAAATTCTATGGTATCCCATGGTACTCTTGTGGAATGTTGGTTTCCATTGTTTCAAGGGCCATGGAGGTGTCTTCCAAATTGTCATAAAGGACCAACGAACTGAAAAATCAAACTATTGTCTAGTGAATTGAAACAATGTTGCCATGTTCTTAAGAGAGTGAAATCTTTTTAGTATCTTTTGGGTGGTTTTGAGACTAGACCTGTGATTTTTTTTTTTTTTTTGTCCATGTAAGGAATTTCTGATGAGAAACTCTTTCTACTAATGCAGATCAGAACCTATTCAGCCACTTGGAGCTTGAGAGAGTTGCCTCAGGGCATGGAAAGGTTAATAGATTTATCCAAAGTCACCATGTCAAGTAAGTCAAAGGGAGGATTTGGATCCCGGTTTTCTAACTTCTGAGGCCAGCTGTCTTCACCATGTCACACTGCTTCTCAATGTCTCTACCTCCTTAAAGAGTGTTTTAAACACAAATAAGTGAGACGACTGCCTCAACCTACCACTTCATTTCATCTTTGCAGACAGCTTGAGGAGAGAGAACTTTCAAGGTAATCCATGCTGCCATAGCTATATTCAATTTAATAAGGTCACACAGTTTAACGTCGGTATAGACAGTTTCTGCTTTACGTAAGTGGACCATTTGGCACACCTGTACATAGATTTTTGCATAATGTGAATTTACCCCTACTTATCAGCTTCACTTAGCCTATATAACAAGGCATACCCAAAATAATACCTTCTCACAAGTGAGAAAATGTACTAAGATACACACATATTAAATATTGTACCATGATAAGAAACAAAATTATGAAATGAAAGGTAAAGTTAATAAGGTATGCATGATAGCGTATGGTAGAGTTAACATGTGTGTGCAGTATGCTGCCCCCTTCTCCTCCCACTGCACCCAGCCTTTATCACTAGTGGTTGATTGCGCAACTTTTTTTATGAAGCTGTGGAGAGATGTTTGGACAGCAGTTCTGTTCTATTCCTTGTATATTTGATAATAGCAAGCAATATCATCCTCAACTAGTCTTTGGACTTTTAAAAACTTTATAGTATTTGGATCTATATTTTCAATGCAAGAAAAAAATTCGCTCAACGTTTTTGCCAGGTTTGGTTTGACCTCAGGTTCCCGTTTCCCTTTCTTCTTCTTTAATCTTTGTGATTGGAAGCTCAATCACATCCTCATTCAACAGTTCTCCATGAAACTCAGCTCCTTCACATCATTCTCATCCACTTGTAGCTTCATTTCTTTTTTTTTTTTTTTAATTAAACTTTTAACATTTATTTTCACACAATTTTGGGTTACAAATTTTCTCCCCTTTTTTCCCCCTCCCCCCCAAGACCCAAGTTTTCTAATTGCCCCTGTGACCTATCTGCTCTCTCCTCTATCCTCCCTCCCTGCCCTTGTCTCCGTCTTCTCTTTTGTCCTGTAGGGCCGGATAGCTTTCTTGACCCCTTAACCTGTGTTTCTTGTTACCCAGTGGTAAGAACATTACATTTGGTCCTAACACTTTGAGTTCCAACTTCTTTAGCTCCCTCCCTCTCTACCCCTTCCCCTTGGAAGACAGGCAGTTCAATATAGGCCATATCTGTTTAGTTTTGCAAATGATTTCCATACTAGTTGTGTTGTATAAGACCAACTATATTTCCCTCCATCCTGTCCTGTCCCCCATTACTTCTATTTTCTTATGGTCCTTTCCCTCCCCATGAGTGTTGACCTCGTATTGCATTCTCCTCCCCATGCCCTCCCCTCTATCCTCCCCCCCTTCCTGCTTGAGCCCCTGTCCCCCACTCTCCTGTATTATGAGATAGGTTTTCCTATCAGAATGAGTGTGCATTATATTCTTTCCTTTAGTGGAATGTGATGAGAGTAGATCTCATGTTTTTCTCTTGCCTCCCCTCTTTATCCAACCACTAATAAGTCTTTTGCTTGCCTCTTTTATGAGAGATAATTTGCCCCATATAACTTCTCCCTTTCTCCTCCCAATATTTCCCTCTCACTGCTTGATTTCATTTTTTTTTTTTAGTATATGATCCCATCCTCTTCAATTCACTCTGTGCACTCTGTCTCTATGTATGTGTGCGTGTGTGCATGTGTGTGTGTGTGTACTCCCACCCAGTGCTCAGATACTGAAATGTTTCAAGAGTTATAAATATTGTCTTTCCATGTAGGAATGTAAACAGTTCAACTTTAGTAAGTCCCTTATGATTTCTCTTTGCTGTTCGCCTTTTTATGGTTCTCTTCATTCTTGTGTTAGAAAGTCAAATTTTCTTTCCAGCTCTGGTCTTTTCATCAGGAAAATTTGAAAGTCTTCTATTTCATTGAAAGACCATTTTTTCTCCTGAAGTATTATACTCAGTTTTGCTGGGTAGGTGATTCTTGGCTTCAGTCCTAGTTTCTTTGACTTCTGGATTATCCTATTCCATTCCCTTCTATCCCTCAATGTAGAAGGTGCCAGATCTTGTACTATCCTGATTGTATTTCCACAATACTTGAATTAAGATGGCGGAGTAGAAAGACGCACATACACATAGCTCCGAACCCACAACCCATAGAATGGCTACAGGGAAGTAACTCACGGCGAATTCCGCACCCAGAGGCCACGGAACATAGGAGCGAGGGAGATTTCTGTTCCAGAGAGACCTGCAAACCTCTCGCGGGGGGGTCCTTCGCGCTGCGGACTGGGCACCGGGACTGGGAGCTGAGTGCAGCCCTGCCGCGGCCGCGCCACCGAGAGGAAAAGATCCGAGCAGGCTTCACAGACAGGATCTCCAGCGGCCACGCGGGTCCCTCCACCCACAGAGGGATCTGCAAACCTCTCGCAAAAGGTCCGTCGCGCTGCAGACACAAAGCCCAGCCCAGATCTGCTGCGGCCACGGCTGCGGCACCGAGAGAAACAGATCCGAGCAGGCTTCAGGGACGGGATCTCCAGTGGCCGCACAAGTCCCTCCACCCACAGGTGACAGGGGTGGGTGAGAGAGTCTCTTTGGCGGGTCGAGAGGGGAGCGGGGTGCCCCCATAATTCAGGCCCCCCCCGGGAGGTAGAAGCTGAGAGGCGGCTGCAGACAGGGGCTCCCCAAGCGGGCGGGAGCCTGAATCCATTGCGGAAGGTCTGTGCATAAACCCCCTGAGGGAACTGAGCCTGAGAGGTGGCCCTGCCCCGACCTCAGCACCAGAACATAATCTCATACTGAATAGCAGCCCTGCCCCCGCCAAAAGCCCTGAGGCTGGAAGCAGCATTTGAATCTCAGACCACAAACACGGGCTGGGAAGATCAGGAGGTGAGGTGGGTGTGAGGAGAATATTCAGAGGTCAAGTCACTGGCTGGGAAAATGCCCAGAAAAGGGAAAAGAAGTAAGACAATAGAAGGCTACTTTCTTGGAGAACAGGCATTTCCTCCCTTCCTTTCTGATGAGGAAGAACAATGCTTACCATCAGGCAAAGACACAGAAATCAAGGCTTCTGTGCCCCAGCCCACCCAATGGGCTCAGGCCATGGAAGAGCTCAAAAAGAATTTTGAAAATCAAGTTAGAGAGGTGGAGGAAAAACTGGGAAGAGAAATGAGAGAGATGAAAGAAAAACATGAAAAGCAGATCAGCTCCCTGCTAAAGGAGACCCAAAAAAATGTTGAAGAAATTAACACCTTGAAAACTAGCCTAACTCAATTGGCGAAAGAGGTTCAAAAAGCCAATGAGGAGAAGAATGCTTTCAAAAGCAGAATTAGCCAAATGGAAAAGGAGATTCAAAAGCTCACTGAAGAAAATAGTTCTTTCAAAATTAGAATGGCACAGATGGAGGCTAATGACTTTTCTCAAAACCAAGAAATCACAGAACAAAGACAGAAGAATGGAAAAATGGAAGATAATGTGAAATATCTCATTGGAAAAACAACTGACCTGGAAAATAGATCCAGGAGAGACAATCTAAAAATTGTGGGACTACCTGAAAGCCACAATACTTGAATTGTTTCTTTCTAGCTGCTTGCAATATTTTCTCCTTCACCTGGGAATTCTGGAATTTGGCCACAATGCTCCTAGGAGTTTCTCTTTTTGGATCTCTTTCATGTGGTGTTCTGTGGATTCCTTGAATATTTATTTTGCCTTCTGGTTCTAGAATCTCAGGGCAGTTTTCCTTGATAATTTCGTGGAGGATGATGTCTAGGCTCTTCTTTTGATCATGGTTTTCAGGTAGTCCCAGAATTTTTACATTGTCTCTCCTGATTCTATTTTCCAGGTCAGTTGTTTTTCCAATAAGATATTTCGCGTTATCTTCCATTTTTCGAATCTGCGCGGTATGTTCTGAGATATCTGTCTTTCTCGAAAAGTCCAAAGCTTCCATCTGTACCATTCCAGATTTGAGAGATCTATTTTCTTCAGTGAGCTTTTGAATCTCCTTTTCCATTTGGTTAATTCTGCTTTTGAAAGCTTTCTTCTCCTCATTGGCCCCTTGCACCTCCCTTGCCAGCTGAGTTAGGCTAGTTCTCAAGGTGCCAATTTCTTCAAGATTTTTTTGGTTCTCCTTTAGCAGGGAGCTGATCTGTTTTTCATGCTTCTCCCTTATCCCTCTCATTTCCCTTCCCAGTCTTTCCTCCATCTCTCTAACTTGATTTTCAAAATTCCTCTTGAGCTCTTCCATGGCCCGAGCCCATTGGGTAGGCTGGGACACAGGATCCTCGATTTCTGTGTCTTTGCCTGATGGCAAGCATTGTTCCTCCCCATCAGAAAGGAAGGGAGGAAGTTTTTTTTCTCTGATAAAGTACCCTTCAATAGTTTTATTTCTTTTCCCTTTTCTTGGCATTGTGTCCACCTAGTGGCCTGACCTCTGAATGTTCTCCTCACACCCACCTCGCCTCCTGGTCCTCCCAGCCAGTGTTTGGGGACTGAGATTCAAATGCTGCTTCCCGCCTTAGGATTTTTGGCAGGGGCAGGGCTGCTATTCAGTGTGAGAATTAAGTTCAGGTGCTGAGGTCAGGGGCAGGGCCACCTCTCTGGCTCAATTCCCTCAGGAGGTTTATGCACAGACCTTCCACAATGGATCCAGGCTCCCGTCCATTTGGGGAGCCCCCGTCAGCAGCCGCCTCTCAGCCCCCACCTCCCGGGGGGGCTCGAGCTATGGGGGCACCTCACTCCCCTCTCAACCCGCCAAAGAGACTCTCTCACCTACCCCCGTCAGTCACCTGTTGGTGGGGGGCCCGTGCAGCTGCTGAAGATTCCGCCTCCGGATCCCTCTCAGAACTTTGTCTCTCGGAGCCGCCGTCGCCGCCGCAGGTCTGGGCTGGGCACCGTGTCTGCAGCGCGACGGAACTTTTGCTAGAGGTTTGCAGGTCCCTCTGTGGGTGTGGGGACCCACGTGGCCTCTGGAGACTCCGTTCCGCAGCCCTCTCGGATCTCTTTCCCACGGTGTCGCTGCCGCGGCGGGGCTGATCTCTTCTTCCCACCCCGGCGCCCAGTCCCCAGTGCGAAGGTCCCCCCGCGAGAGGTTTGCAGGTCTCTCCAGAACAGAAATCTCCCTCGCTCCAATATTCCGTGGTCTCTGGGTGCAGAATTCGCCCTGGGTTAGTCCCCTCTGCCGTTCTGTGGTTTGTGGGTTCGGAGCTATGTGTATGTGCGTCTTTCTACTTCGCCATCTTGGCTCCGCCCCCTGTAGCTTCATTTCTTGTGTTAATTTTACAATCCTGTTATTCCTTCAAGCCATTTCCTCTTTGTCAAATCCACAAAGACTGGGAACTAACTGTGGGCATACTCCAAACTCTCTTCATATATTACTCTATTACTTCTTCCCATGCCTTAGCAACAACCCTGATTGCATGGTAAATATTATAGGTCTTTCAGAAATCTCTCAATGTCAAGTCCTTGTCTGTGTTCAAAGCTGCGATGGCCTGGGCAAATGTAGTTTGTAAATAATGTTCTTTGAAATTAATAATCACTCTCCAATCCATAAGTTGTAATAATGAGGTAGCACTAGGGAGAAGGTAGACCACTTTTACATTGTTATTAAAATCATCCATATGGAAAGAGTGATCTGGGGCATTATCCAAAATAAGTAGAATATTGAAAGCAGTGCCATTATCATTAGAAAACTTCTAGGCTTGGGAATGAAACAGTATATAAACCATTTTTCAAAGGTGATGAGAGTTTTCCATGCCTTAGGGTTAGTGAAATAATGCATAGGTAGTGTTGCTTTGCTGATTTCTTTCAATGCTCTGGGATTTTCTGAGTAGTATACAAGAGCAAGCTTTAATTTGTAAGTCCCAGATACCTTCCAAGCAGAAAAGAAACTCTATTTTTTAAAAACTCTATGCCCTGGCATAGTTTTTTCCTCCACTGAGATATGGTTTTGAGATTGGAATGCAGATTTCTTTCAGAATTCTTTATGTAAAGTTGAATTCGTTTAACGAAAATTTATTCAAAGTGAAAATTGCCTGTACATTTTTCTGTGGGGAGGGGGTATAGAGGTAGGAGAAGAGAACAAGTGTTTGACAAGTGAAAATTAATTTTAAAAATCCAAAATGTTCCTGTCATTGGTTATCAGTAAGTCAGATTCCCCACCCTATCCTTTCCCACCTTTTCCATTTCCATGTTGAAACAGAAAAGAAAGAGATAAAACACCATTTGAGATCAAATGTTTGGAAGTGACTGACTCTGATATCCCTTGGTTATGAAGCTATCACTCTAAAACTTGTGCATTGATACATTCCTGTCAAAACTTTCATTTACTGATATTTACATAGGGCAAAAGTCTGCTTCTATAACAAGCCTTGTTTCAATGGTCAAATATCCCAGACAAATGGATTTTTACAATGTTATAGGCCAAGTAAACATTTCATTTAGAGCCATTAAAACAATTATTTGCAAAATACACTCACTTAATAATTTCAATGAATTGGGAGGCACCCTTTAATAGAACACCATTCAACTGGGGGATGTCTCATGCCTTTAGTTTTGATGGAAACAATGAGCTGCTAAGTTTTGCCTTCTTATCCTCTATGGAATTTAAAAGGTATGGGTATGGTAATGTTGGGTTTTTGAATCAGTGTTCCTTAACATATATACCATTTATAATAGTGTTTTAAGGTTTATAAAATGTTTTACGTACATTAATTGAGAAGCTGAGAACCATGACATCTTTTCTCCTCTACAAAATTGCTAGCTCTTCAAGAACAATGTCCATGTCTTATATTTTGAATTTGGCACTAATCCTAGCATAGTGCTATAAACATAGTAGAAGCCCCATAGATATTTGTTCAATAAATTATGGATTTAATGATGTTCAAAACAAACAAACAAACAAACAAACAAACACAATTCTTTCTTCCTGAGTATTGCCCTGACTCAGAACACTTAGCCTTGGTAGGATCTCATTGGTGGAATTCCTTCACTAGTTTAAGGACATGAAGAGATCTCATTTTTCTTCTTTGGTACAGATGTTTCTGCCATGTCCTATTACTTTAACTCACCAAGTCTTTAAAACACCTTCTACTTATGGGAATTGAGAAATTCCTTCACTTACAATTTCCCTTGCTTTTCTGCAAATGCTGGGTTGGCATTACGATGTTATGGCATTATGACATTGTGAGTAGGGGCCAATAGAACTCAGTATTATGTTTCAAGAACAATGGGAGCTCTAACCTGTGGGCTACTGTGTATACTAGTTGGAAAGTCAATCAATCCTCTTACTTTACCTACCATTTATTTAAGGACTTCTGAGTACAATTTTTTCTCTTATTTGCAAACATTCCTGTGTCTATCTAGTATCATTCTCATGGGCAGGCCTATGTCATCTCTGATTCCCTCTACTTGATCCTCCAGTCGTTTCACTGTGAGTGAGGAGTTGAATACAGAGAAAGAACCAATTGTGAATATACTATAGTTTAGGTGGAAATGGATCAATGTGGAAGAGTGGATGAAATGGATCTAACAGAGCTCTCTGGTGGGCAGAAAACCTCCTAGCTGTCTCTACCCACATTAACTTCCATGGAGTATGGAGTTGTGGGCTCATTCCCTACCTTTTCAGTTGGATTGCTCCCCACTTTTGTGAACTTCCATGGAATTAATGAAGCTATGGAGAGTCTAATGGTAAATAAATAAATGATAATATTGAGAAAAACCCAAACTTTAAAATTACCCAAAGCAAGAAATCTTTTTGGACTTCTGGACTAATTCTCATGTTTACTATTCCATCTTTCTCCTTGAAATCTCTTGGTTCACTTGCTTGTGATTTCTTCTCTGTAAAAAGTCTCCTGTATTCTGTCAATACCATTCATTCACATACAATGTGTGCAAAATACTATACTTTTTTTCTGTCTCTTGTCATCCTCCCTGACTCAAGGTGGAAAAAGCACAGTGGAAAGTTGAGCATTTTGTTTCTAGGGCAGAAGGTAACTTTAAATATATTTAAGGAGGCTTATTTTTTTTATCAGTTACTTTTTATTTGCATTCCTGTTGAATATGATTATGATTCTAGTCCAATTCAATACACATTTATTAGGCACCTTCTCTGCATACGAAGCATTGTATTCTGGGGACACAGAAAGGAGGAAGGAGAACAAGCATTTATGAAGTGCCACGTACCATCATAAGCATTTTACAAATGCTATCTCATTATATCCTCACAACAACCCTGGGAGATAGGTGCTATTATTATTCCCATTTTACAGTTGAGGAAACTGAGGCAGATGGAGGTTTAGGGACTTTCCAGGGTTACACAATTAGAAATTGTTTGAGGCTAGATTTGAATTAAAGTCTTCTTGATTCCAGACTCAGGGCTCTATTCACTGTGCCTCCTAGATGACACAGATATAAATGAAATAGCCTCTGACTTCAAGGACTGTGGTTTACAAGGTTGATAAAGCAGGTGCACATTTATGTATGATAGATAATTTGGTTAAATGCTGACACTTCTGGACCTCAAGGAAATTTTTGGAGTCTCTTAAGAAGGAGTACTTACTTTGGAGGGATCAGTAGAGTAGTGATTAAAGAAACCAGAATTTAAGTTTTGAAGACTCTAGTGATGATGAAGTAGATGAAATATGTATTTGACTTTAAATAGGAGGAGAGAAACAGGATAACTTATACAGATTCCTAAGAAAGCCTTTAAGATCATGAATACCACTACACCCAGATCACATATATAGATCCTTGATTAATCTTGTTTAGTTTATTTCTGCCTTGGGGATAGTTGACAGGTGGTAGATACATTTATTTTTAATATGCGATGCTTGTTAAATGTACAAATAACATGTGACAATATGAAGAGGCAAAGGAGAAGTCTATAATCAAAGAAAGAAAACAAATTAAATGAAGGCTCCTCATTTTGTGGAACAGCTTCATAATTGCAAGAGAAGGTACATCGAAAGTTGTCATATTATTGCATTTGTAAATCTAATTTTTTAAAAACAACTTTACTTCCTTTAAAATTGCTAACATGCAAGAACAGTGCAAAATGTAAACTAGAAGTAATCAAAATCAAGTCTTAATTTGAGATTTTGAAGAAATGAAGTTGAATGCTAATTTGACATCAACTATCTTGTAACATTAAAAAAAAAGATGCTCAAGCAATCCAAATTATTCAAAGTTTCACTTGATTTGCTAATACTCTAGAGGAAAAACAAAGCCAGCAAAGGAGAATTCAGATAAGAAGTAGTAGGAAAAGTCCTCTGATTGAGAATGTCCAAGAGAAGATGTTTAAGTTATGCAAATATGTGGTGTTGTATAATAAAAGCTATCTTTGACACTTCTGCCTGTTTTCAAGTACAACAATAATGTTCACGTTGACTCCTACCTCTAGTACAAAGTCCAAATTCCCAAGCCTGGTCTGAAAGCCTGAGCCTTAAGTGCCACAAGTAGACAAAACAAACAGGCACTTTACTCACAAGAACTACCAACCAGTCTGGCAGAGACCTGCCTTCCAGCTACTATGGAGGCATTTGGAATTTTAGAGTGACTTGCAGAAACTAGGCCACACATTTTTATCTTCTAGTGACAAGCAATGCAGAAAGTCCAAATTGTTTTCTCTTCTAGAGGAGAAGGTGAAATCAGTAGAATCAGACCATTTTATAGTCCAGGTCAGGGGTGGGGAACCTGTGGTCTCAAGGCCACATGTGGCCCTCTAGGTCCTCAGTTGTGGCCTTTTGACTGAATCCAAGTTTCACAGAACACATCTCCTTAATAGAAGGATTTGTTCTGTAAAATTTGGACTCAGTCAAAAGACCTCACCCAAGAAGCTAGAAGGCCACATGTGGCCTCAAGGCCACAGGTTCCCCACCCCTCATCCAGGTTATCAGAGACAATGAAGTATCTCCAGAAAGATTAGAAGGAGCAAGGACAGAAGCCTTTATTAAGCATCTACACTATGTGCCAAGTCTTTTATTTGTAAAACATGAATGCCTTGACTTACTCTGCATAATTCAGATGATAAAAAATAGATTACTTCAAAGGGAAAGTAGAAACCACTGCTAAGAATTGGCAGATCTGGTTAGTTAAGAAGATAATGTTTGAGAATATGATTGGATTTCTGGGTCAAAACTTAAAGCAAAAGTATGACCAGCTCCTTACCAAGCAGAGCCCATCTATTAAGGTGCTATCTTAACTAAAAGGTAAGATTTAACACATCAACAATTTGCTTTAATAGGTTCTTTAAAAGGTAGAGAAAATAATAAGGGATTCTACTATCTGCTACATTGAACCTGGTTCAGAACAACAAGATTGGATGGGTTACTAAAATAGAAGTACTCAATGCCACCCTAAAATTCATGATAAAAAAGCAGATGAAATCCGGCCACAGTTAAAACTGATCTCAAAGCATTCAGATTAAGGATAGATGGGATCTCATAGATAAAATTCTGCAGTAGTGATCAGTTCCAGAGGGATAGCAAGCTTTTGAGAATTAAATTCTAACAACACAAACACAAGTAGTTCTAATGAGGTATCATAAGAATTAGGTATAATTCCACATTTTTTAAATGGGGGTTGTCTAAAGAGACCTTGTAAAATTAAAGCTATCTATAGTCATATGAAAAAATGCTCTAAATCACTATTGATTAGAGAAATGCAAATTAAAACAACTCTGAGGTACCACATCACACCTATCAGATTGGCCAACATGACAAAATAAGAAAATAATAAATTTTGGAGAAAATGTGGGAAATTGTAACACTAATGCATTGTTGGTAGGATTGCAAATTGATCCAGTCATTCCGGAGAGCAATGTGGAACTCTGCTCAAAAGACTATAAAACTGTACATACCCTTTGATTTAGCAATACCACTACTAGGTCTGTATCCCAAAGAGATCATAAAAAAAGGGAAAACGACCCCTATGTACAAAAATATTTATAGCAGCTCTTTCTGTGGTGGCAAAGAATTGAATGCCCATCAGTTGGGGAATGATCGAACAAGTTGTGGTATATGAATGTAATGGAATAATATTGTCCCATAAGAAATGATGAGCAAGCAGATTTCAGAACAACCTAAAAAGACTAATGTGAACTGACGCTGAGTAAAGTGAACAGAACCAGGAGAACATTGTAGAGTAACAGCAACATTTTGTGATGACCAGCTTTGATAGACTAAACTCTTCTCAGCAATACAATTGATCTATGACAATTCCTAAAGACTTATGATGGACAATGCTATCCACATCCAGAGAAAGAACTATGGAGGCTGAATGAAGATCAAAGCATGCTATTTTCTCTCTCCTTTTTTCTTTCTCATGGTTTTTCCCTTTTGTTCTGATTCTTCTTTCACAACATGATGTGTTTAATATGATTGTACATGTGCAGCCTATGTCAGAATGCTTGTTGTCTTGAGGAGCGGGGAGGAGAGAGAGAAAGAAAAATTTAGAACTCAAAACCTTAGAAAATTGCATGCTGAAAACTAAAAATAAATAAATTTAATAAAAAGAAGAGAAAGGAAAACAGGGATCACTAAAGTCTGTGATTTGAAAGACTGTCATGTAAAAGAGGAATTAGACTTGTTCTGTTTGGTCCAGAACGAAGAACTAGGAATGATGGGTAGGAGTTTTTTTTTAAATTGGAACTGCGATTTCAATGACATAAGGTGGTCTCAGTAAGAAACTGTTCCCCACTCCAGATTGACAACCATTCTATAAATATAGTATAGAGAGTGGCCTTGGAACATTGAGTAATCAAGTGACTTGTCTGAAGTTACATAGTCAGTATGTGTCAGAAAAAAAAATTGAACCTGAGAATTTCTCTCTCTAAGACCAGCACTGTCTTTACTTTTGCCTTGACTTCCTCTGTGCCCTAGAAGTTAGAAAGCTTTGTCAGAAGCCAAAAACAAAACAAGAAACAAACAGAAATCCTTCATAACAATTGGATCTGTCCAAAAGCAGAATGAGCTGCCACTGGAGGTAGAGGATTGTCTTTCACCGGTAATTTTCAAGCAAAGATTGGATGAATACGTTGTAGAGACAATTCTTGTTCAGATACAGGATGAAGCAGATGGTTCTCCTCACAAGAAATTCCTTGATTCTATGATTCTATAGGATTACATACTCAACTGGAGTCAATAATATTATGGCAAAAACCAAAATAAAATAAAAGCAAAAACCTACCTTCAAGTTAGGCCTTATTAAGAGAGGCACAGTGTCCATTGTGAAATCAGAGATAATCCTGCTGTACTTTGCCTTAGCTTGACTATATCTATAGGACTGATTGAGTTCTGGGTTTTTAGGAAGAGCTGTAACAAGGCAGAGTGAGAGGAGTGTGGTGCAGTGGGAATGATGCTTGATGTGAAGTCAGAGGACTGATGTTATCAGGCTGCTGGATGGCATAGTGGATAGGAGGGTGGACCTAAAGTCGGAAAGATCTGAGTTTCAATTCTACTTCACACATTTACCAGTGATGCAATTCTGGGAAGTCATTAAACTTCTTTCAGCTTCAGTTATCTCATCTGCAAAACAGAAATAATAATAGCATCGTGTAAACCTTCAAATGCTATGCTACTACTACTATTACTACTGCCACAATGACTACTACTGTTAACTATTACTGCTGCTGCTGCTACTACTACCACCACAACCACCACCACCAACTATGATTACTGTTATTTCTGTGACCTTGGACAGGTTCTGGGTTTCAATTTCCTTATCTGTAATATAGGAGAATTTGACTAGATGATCCCTAAAGTCCCTTCTAGCTCTAAGTCCTTGATCCTTTTCTTGAGGAGAGTGAATGCTACAGCACAGGACTTTGAGGTCATTTGAGAATCTATTGAAGGAACTGGGGAGGTTTTCCTAGGAAGGAGGTGGCAATGGTAGACAGTAAAAGCAGTCTTTTAGTGTTTGAAACACTGTCATGTGGAAAAGAGATTCTGCCTGTCTTACTGAATTCACACCAGAACTAGTAGCAATGAATAGATGTTCCAAAGAGGCATATTCCAGAAAGGCTTAACATAAAGGGGGGGAAAAGATTTCTAGCATTTAGTGCCATCCAAAAATAAAAAAAGGGACTATATCACGAACTGATGTGTCACTGGAGATCTTTAAATGGAGGTCTGATGGCTACTTGCTATGGATATTGTAGAGGAAAATTTCTCTGAAATTTATTTTTAACTCTGTGATTCTATGAAAATAAACTAATGTTCTCTTTTTGAAGTTGACTGTGAGGAATGGAAATGTTTATCAGGATTATACCAGCAGCATGCTATCTTATATAAAATAAAATTCTAGATTTTTATAAAACTTAATGATATTTGAAAATTTACAAAGTTACCAAAAGTAGAGTTAGGACTAATTCATATGATTCACTTGAAAGTTGTAGTGCTTTCAGATTTTTGTGCTTGGCATGTTTTGGTATCTCTGTGTTCTGGAAAGTTGTAACCAAACTTACTAGCATTGAACTTCCTTTTTTTCCCCCTTTGAGTAACTTCTTTTCTTCTCAGCGTTTTTAGGGTTTGGATTCTGGCTTTGGAGAGGCAGGTCTGGCAGATAATCATGTCAGTCCCTTCTGTGATTCATGCATTAAGCAGGAATTTCATCTCCCCTAACATCTTATTCAGCTTTTTTATTGGGTGTGGTGGTAATTGTGGCAATGGTCATATGTATCAAGCTAGAATGACTTTAGGTAAGGGTCCAAAGATGGACATTTTTGTCTGAAGACTAGCCTAATTAAGTACAGAGAGTTTCACCACCAGGTTGACCACAAGGTGATCAGTTTTTAATCTATAGAAAATCTCAGAGAATATCTACCAAATTATAGGGTTGTTGCCATCTGTATTGGTGTAGAAATCACCAGTTCTTCAAGTATTCACATAGGCTAAGATGTAACAAACCACTGGAATCAGTGCCTATCAGAGAGACCTTGTTTCTAATGACAAAGGCCTATTATTACCTAAGTTATCTCTCTCTCCCCATTGTTCTCCAGGAAACAAGAGTCAATTCCTTTCTGCTTTCCAGATTTATATTCACAGGAACTAGACTCATTCAGTACTAGCCCACACTTTTGGAACTTTTTCTCTTTCCTGATCTGATGGATTCCCAGTGTGCTGAATTCCAGGACATGGAGAAAATAACTGTTTTCCCTCCGGATAATTACAATTTTTTTGTTACTTTAGAGCCAAGATTTTTATGGTTTTTTTTGAAAGAGTATAGTTGTTTTATGTGTACTCAGAGTCTTTCAGCAATGGACATTTAAAAACATGTAAGTAAATAATGGTTTCTTCTTGAAGTTCATCTTGGAGAGCAGGCTTCACATTAAAATAAAAAGATCTAAGTCCTAGCTTTAATAACTTATTGTATGGTAATGTTTCAGGGTCCAGGATTTTAGCTTTGGTTTTCCTTTTGATAGTTTGCATAATAGTGTGAGATCTAATTTGATTGGGAAAGAAATTCATGCCTTCTGCTGAGTTGGAAGATGTTTGTCCTTTCACGTTTTGTGTGCAGGAGATTGTTTCATTTGTATATACTTTATTTGTTCTGGAATTCAGGTTCTTAAAGTATTCCATTACCATCCACCTTTCTCCCACCCCCAAATAAAGATAATAATTTCCAACAAACACTACCTGCACCAAAGAAGATAATGCAAATGGATGATGTCATGGATTCATGGGAGTGTTGATGCATTAAAATTTTTAATAGTGGATTTGTTATGCCCTTTAATATATTTCCTGAATGTGCACTTGATATTTCTAAAACTGTCTCCAATGTCTGTTTTTCCTTTAAAAATAAATTTTATTATGGCCTTTTGTTTTTATATCACCATCATTTCCCTTAATCTCCAACTCAATGAACCTTTCCTTGTAACAAAAATCTTTTAAGCAAAGCCAATGAATACACAGAAACTACATCTTCTGGTGCAAACCACTCCCCAAGTGCCTCTTCATGCTCACAGATGCAGAAACTCAAGACTGCTCAGGAAAACTGTCATGCTCCGTTGAGTAAAAACTTACTTTGATAAGGTTCTTAAGACCATATAGATGTTTTTATGACACTCTGATGGCATATTACACTTTTTCTTGTAAAAATGTTTTTAAAAATACTTTATGTAATCACATGAAAATGGTACTGTTTCTCTTGACCCACTCTAAGGAAAATCTGGGACATAGGCCTGAATGCTTTCCAGCCTAGGGAGAAAAATTCCCCAACTCACATAGAGAAAGGACTGAAAGGTGGGGGTGGTCACACAGAACTAGAGTTGGTGCTCTGAGAAGTAAGGGCTCTGTTGCAGGGCACCAGAGGTAGAAGGTGGGGTCCAGTGCAGAAACCAGAATGGGAGCAAAGGTCAAATTTAATATATGGCAGCTAGATGGCTCAGTAGATAGAGGACTGGGCCTGGAGTCAGGAAGATCCTGAGTTCATATTCAGTCTCAGACATTTACTAGATGTATGACCCTGGGAAAGTTGCTTCATCTTTGTTTGCCTCAGTTTTCTCATCTGTAAAATGGGGATAACAACAGCACCTATCTCCCAGGATTGTTGTGAGCAAGAAGTGAGTTCATCATTTTCAAGTACTTAGCACAAGGCCTGGCACATGGTCAGTGCTACCTAAATGTTAGTTACTATTATAATCTGAGTCAGGCAGAATGGCTTGATCTTGGGGTGACAAGCAAGGTCTGTGTTTCAGAGAATCTCTGTTAGTTTGCTGCCCTCACTTTTCTGATGCCACTTGTGCATCACCAAGGCAATATTCACATCACTGCTGGCAACTATGAATATAGTAAAATAGTTTTGAATCACAAAGTATAACAGACTCTCCATATGGAAGACAGAACCAAAACATTTATTCAGACACCAGAAAGCCAAATCCATCATAGTAACAAAGAAATCTATACACAATAACAATGCAGAGGACAACACTATTCCCAAGTCTTCCCTCTGTTAGGCTTCCCTGAGCAAAATGTCCTTCTCTCACTCACAGCTAGCTGCCTGCTTCTTCTGTTCTTCCTCTGTCTTTCCCAGCTCTGACTAGTCTGACCAACTTCCTCTCAGCTCTGCTCCAGCTCTACCTCTTCCTGTTCCACCCTTCCAACTCCATCTGTTCAGTAAACTACTCCTACCACAGGCTCCATGTGACTTAAACTCCTGTGATTTAGGCTTACATGTGACTTAAGCAGGTCACTTGAGTCTATTAATGAAGGGGAAAGATTTTCCCATTTAAATTACAGTTACAACTTGTGAGTTGGAAATTTTTCGTCAATGATCTGAGATTGGCTCCATTTCTCAGGTTTTTTTCTATTAGCTGTGGTTGGATGACTATTGAATAGTGATTTTAAGTTGAAGCAGAAAAAAATTGAATAACAGTATTTGTTTTCAAAACCTGACAATCAATCATTAGCTTTAAAATGTCTTTAAAATGAGTAAATTTTTTCAAATATATATTTTCAAAACCAACGTCTTCAGAAAAACCATAACCATCAAATACAGGAGTATCTTTTGGAAACTATGCCAAATTAGAAATCTATAGGATTAATCATGCAAATATCATGTCTTTTCTTTTGTGATTTTTTAATATGTGCAAGATATATGTGTGTTTTGCCCAAATATATAAAAACAGTTCGGCTCATGTGTACAGGATATTCAAACTGAAAACTGGGTTTCTTAATTTTTAAGGAATGCTGTTATTATCACATTTGCAGATATGAGAAGGGGAAGTCTCTGCATAGACACCAAGGTGGGACAGGCAGGATCCATGACTGTCACAATTGAGTGATCACTCCTATAGTCTCCTATCCACAAGAGAGATATTAGGCTAGAACTAGAATCTATCTACTTCACATCACATGTCTGTAAGTCTATGAGATACAATATTGGGGTCGAGCATCCACACCATTTTCCTTGCTTGCTTTCAAGAGGAGGATAACAGCTTAGTATTCCCACCTGAGTTCTCTCCCACCAAATGTTGACTACACAAAAGACCATCACAAGTAACAAATAATGAGCAAACTCACCTAGCCAAGTGAAACAGCAAACAGACATCATGGAAATTAATAATAGAATATAAAAAAGTAAAGGAGCTTTTTTCATGAAACAGTGAACAGACATCATGGAAATTATTCAGATTAGAATAAATAATAGAATATAAAAAAGTAAAGGAGCTTTTCATTTATCTGGGCATAAGATAAAACACTTTACCTAAACCAAAGAAAGAGAGAATGATTTCACTAAGGGAAACCAGCCCTTAGCATTCTCCAGAATTATAAGACAGGGATTCAAGGAACATGATGAAAAGCCAGTTTCTCCTCCAAGGAGATCTCTCCATGGCTAGAGTCTAACCTACTATTCAAAAGTCTGTTCCTTGTCATTTTGTGACATGCCTCTCTTCAATTGCTTTTCAAAAGATTTTGCCAACCATTTCCCTCATGTATCATTGCATCATGCTCAGCATTCTCTCAGCCAGTCAAGAATCACATCTCTGTCTGAAAATACAAAATGCAACACTAGGCTGAGCCCTTGGGAAAACTTTACACTTTGCCTGGGTGGAAGTGGATGTTGTAAATGCCTTTTCAATTTATTTTGGACTAAAATATAGTTGAGTCAAATTAAGTAATGCTTTGAATCTACATAAGTAAGGAATAAAATGAAGATTTGTCTACAAAGTAATGATGCAGAGAGTTGAAAAATTGTTGGTGATTAACAAACATGGATGGCCAACATATAATTTTGTTTTCTTCAACAGATGGATTCTCCCTCTCCTCCCTTGTGTCAGAGACTATTCTAATCCCTAATAATGGGCTACTGGTCCATCTCAGATATAATACATTCTAAATTATGAAGTACTGAAAAAAATATTTTGATCACTTATTGCATATTTTAGAGTTCAGATATTGATGAAAGAATATTGAATTAATTAGAAATTTAGACCACCAACTAATCTTGTGGCAGGTAGTTAGGGGCTCAGACAGATAGTGGATGCCCACCTTGAGATATAAACCTGAGGAGTGACAGCGTTCCTCATCTCCAGTTTTCCTAAGATCTCAGTTGACTGTAATGATCATACTTCACCAAATTTCATTTGGGTACATAAATCTTGTGCATAAACTCTTTCTCCTCTTTGCATGAATGCTTTCTTACTACAAAAATCACTTCTTTGGAGAAGCATTGCTATCATCTCTAGTAGAACTAAATTAGACTAATTCAAACTTGGACTAAAGCATCCAGATGTTTGAATTAGCTTACCATTTTGTTGTCGTTGCTTTTTGCCATGCCCACAGTGGATGAAGTAAAATAAAAACTTGGAAATCATTCCACAGGGTGATTAGTAATGTGTTGGAAGCACAATAGAAAAGTGAATGGCATGTTAGGCTTGGAGTCATGGAGACCTGACACTTTATTAGATGTGTCACTGTCTATTTTCCATGTGTTTTAGTTAGCTCCCCTGGATTTATCCATTAAAGCATAACTAGGTTAATAAATTGTCAATCTTTGTTGGTGAAGGGGATAATTGCCAAATTCTCACTTCACAATGGCTTGAGCAGCCAGAGATTATAAGTCAACCCTAAAACTCCATCCATATTTGGTTCCAAGATTCTTCTAACAGGCTCCCAGACTTTATAGCACTGCTACAAGTAGCTCAAAAAAAAACTTCAGTAAAATGACATTTTATAAAGTGTCACTTCTATATTGTTTTTTGCTACTTTTGCCTGAAATCAAAGCCTTAGCTAGTCATTTATATATCACATAGATTAATAGTGTCAAATTTAGGAGTGTGAAACACTGTGTTCAAACTCATTTTTTCAACCTGACAACCTGAGAATTCATAAGAATTGTATCTGTTATAATTTTTTAAAAAAAGATTTTTGAACTTATGTTGGCAGGAAACTTATTTCTTTAAAAAGGTTTTATTCTTGAAGATTTTGTGCTCAAAGAAAAATCACATAAAATAATCAGAAACTAAAATCATGTTAGGGTTGGGAGGGGCTAAAAATTATTTAATTGCTTACTGTATGTAAAGTGTTAAGCATTTTGATAGGGGTGGAGTGGGGAAAGGGTCAGAAAACAAAAAAACTTGCCCTTGATTTCTGTTCTCAGGGGTCTGCAAGATAGAAATGGTTTGGAGTTAAGAAATACACAGGCATCCCTCCCACTACTACCTTCTCTCTGAGACTACTTTCAATATACTCTGCATACATGTTATAGGCACAGTTGTTTGCATGTTGTCTTCTATATTAGATGTGAACTCTTTGAGGGCATGGGGCATGTTTTTGCCTTTCTTTGCATCTCAAGAACTTAGCCAGTGTCTGGCACATAGTAAATACTTAATAAATGCTTCTTGACTGACTAATGGAGGTACGTGTAAATTTTCAAAGGCTATTCCAGTGGAGTACAAATTCTGGTCAGTCCTAGCAAGCTGAAATGGCTTTAAATATAGAACCAGTGACATCTGCCATCTGAGAACAAGACTAGCTGAGTTGGGAGAGGTTCAATATAAAGTTGGTTCCAAGGCGATGAGTTGTTTTGGCCATAATCTGTGAATTTATCTACTAAGGTAGGGAAAGGTTGTCATCTTTGTTGGTAGAAAAAATACTCACAGCAATGAAACCATAGATCTTTGAAGTATTAAAGAGTAGATATTCCAAGGACTATAGTTCAATATGAAATGTCCTTTGACCAAAGGCAATAAAATCTGACCCAAATAAAGGACCGTGAAATTCCCAAAATTGAATTTCGGAAATTGGTTTACTGGCCCTATGTTTCATAAAGCCCTAATAGATCACCTTTTCTGGTGGCTGTTATACTGAATTTAGACACAATTAGGATCATAGAGCTGGAAGGTACCTTAGAGTCCATTAAGCCCAACTCTAATTTGATAAATAATGGGATTAAGGTCCAAAGAGGGAAAAAAGTTACTTGCTCACATAGAGATAATAAGAACCAGAAGTGGGATTTGAAATCAGATCTGACTCCAGAGACAATATTCTTCTCAATCTACCATACTATTTACTATATTATATTGAGTTATATTATATTACAATAATTATATTATTAATAATATCAATTAAGAGAAATTTAATTCAACTTAAAAAAATAAGATGCAAGCACATTTCTAAATTTTGTAAGGGAGGTAGAGAAATATAGAGATTTTTACTTTAAAGACATCTATCTATTTAACCCTTTGGGAAATTAAAACTCTCAGGCTTGGTGCTATTTGCACTGGACAGATAGCAAGCATTCAAAATGTCATTTGAACCAAAATTTTCTGACTCCAGAGCACTCCAATTGTACCATATTGCCTTTCATAATATTATGCCCCAATAATTATATTTTCTTTGCTTTGCTTTATTGAATAAAGTCAAATTTAATACAGCTTATACAAATAAGGTGCAAATATGTGCTTGTGACTTTTGAGGGGGGGGTTTGGAGGAGGACCGTGAAAACTTAACCCTGATGGCATCTATCTACCTAATCCTCTGGAAACATAAAACCATCAGGCCTAGAGCTATTTTACTACTATTTACTACTGTGCAGTAGAGTTCTGAGACTTTTTTTTTGGGTAAGCAGCCTTCCATCTCTTCTTTACCATGGTGTAGTATAAATACTTATTCCACAGTAAAACATGGAACCCGGGAAAAAAATCAGATTTTCCTTCTGAGGCACAATATTCCATTGTGGAAGATATTGATCTCCCACAGTGATTGCTGAATTCTGAAGGCTCAGAAATTTGCTGCATTACTCTGATTGGCCAAACACAGGATGGGGTTAGAAGTGAGCACAGAGGAAGCTCCCTTTGAGCATGAGAGAGTGGTCTTCTATTAATGGTCTTTGTGAGCTACTTAACTGGGGTTTGAAATGTTCTTAACTGCTGTGATGTCACTCAAAGCCAATCTGCCAGGTGGTAGGAGTGAGAATTAGGAGAGCAGAGACTCTGGCTCTGCATAGTTCATCAAGAAAAACTTATAAAAATACTCAGAGATGAAAAACTTTGGTCTCTTGAAAATAATAGTATATTGTATGTCTTAACAGATTGTAGGGGCAGATGGGAATGTGACATTCACTACAGTAATTTACATTAACATGCAATGAGACAGATTCACTTGCTCAAAAAACCAAAAAAAAAAAAAAAACTCAAAACACTCAAACCTCTTCAAAGATTCAGGAACAGCTTTTCATCAGTTAATTTCATCTTAATGAAAATTGATGTGATTCAGTCAATTAAAAAAAAGACACGCTATAAATAAGCATCAGGTCCAATGATAAACTGCTGAGATCTCCTTTCAAGTTTTCCATCTTTTAGGAGTTCGGATTTGTAAAAAGATGATCTCTTGTTGTCAAATGTGTCTATTTTGTTATGAATATGTTTTGTGTTCACCAAAATAGAATAGTGGATGATATACTGCATCTGTTAGGAAGAGACAAAGTAGCACTAAAACATCTGCCCCTAAATTTCCCATATGCTTGTACCTGTACTGAGGCTCCCTACCATCTCACTTTGTGTTTTCTCCTTAATTGGGTGAACTGTGTTGGTCTAGATTTTCTCAGCCAATGCATATTCTGGCTTGTCTGGATTGTTGACTTGCCACTAAACATACACCTTTTCTCAAATTTTTCATGAAAAATATTTAATTATAAATTGAATATTAGTGAAATTCAAGTTGTTGTTCTGATGCATTATAAAGATGCTCTGAATTTTTTAAGTTTCTCTGAGTAGCAAAGCACTTGGAGAAAGTAGGATAATGTCAAAGAAGTAAAGATGATGTCACTCAAAAATTGTACCATAGCATACAAAGCAGTAGCTTTTTATTTACCTCATAACTAGGCCCCAGTCTTCAGAGCCTATTGAGATCTCTCACTGGTTAATCAAAGCCAATTAGTTGTGCTATTAAGAGGGTTTGAGGGTGGCTAGGTGACACAGTGGATGGAATGCTGGCTCTGGAGTCAGGAAGACTCATCTTCAAGAGTCCAAATCCAGCCTCAAACACTTGCTATCTGTGTGACCATGGGCAAGTCACTTAACCCTGTTTACCTCAGTTTCCTCATCTGTGAAATGAGCTGGAGAAGGAGATAACAAATCACTTCAGTCTCTCTGCCAAGAATACCTCACATAGGGTCATGAAGAGTTGAACACAACTGAACAACATTAAGAGCATTTAAAACAACCTGAATGACACTTTACTCTTATAGTATGCTTTAAATGTATCCAGTGCTTCCCTCTCAACCTGCAAAATGTAGCACAAATATTCTCTCTAAATTGCAAGTAAGGAAAATGAGTTATAGAGTTGTGTGATTTGTGCCAGGTCCCATAGAGAGAAAGCATAGGGCCAAACTCAGGTTTTCTTATTCTAAGTAAGACCAGGGCTCTTGCAATTATACCGCACTGCTGCTCAAATACAAGACAAATAATGATAATACCAGCTGATATCTGAGTGGCACATGGAGTCTCCCTGCAGTCCTGTGAGGTGGACTCTGTTGTTGACCTCATTTTATAGATGAGGAAAAGGAGAATTAGTGTGGTCTGGGCACTTGCCTACAGTTAAACAAATATTAAGAGCTCATGGTAGAGTTTGAACCAATGACTTCCTAACTTAAGGTCTAGCACTTTATGCACTGCATCATACTTATTTTCAGCAGTCAGCTCTTGACACAAATAGTGCTAATCAAGTACAAATACTTGGCTCAAAGTTTTAAAAGAACAAGTAAGTTTTCCTTTCTTAAGTTCAAGTTGGAAACGTATATTGACTTAGAGTACCCTCAGAACCATGTGGCTTTGTCATGGGGTAGTGTAAATTTTTATTCCACAGTAGTCTTGTTTTAATTCATACCCATAATGAGTTGTCTGGAATTTATTAAGCTGAAACATATGAGAGTCTATTAGCCATAGTTTGCAGTCATGAAAATTTACATACTTCAGACACATGTTCTCCCAATCACCACTATAATACAAGCTCATTTCTTATTCAATCACTAGAGTCTTGAACATGAATCATCTTCTCCCCAACAAAGCAGGATTTATAAACTCTGACGCAAACAATGACGTGTGAGTGAATCAGAGGAAGGCTAAGTAAATTAATCAGTGTGTGCAAATTAGCTCACATATGGTATAGACTCTCAGAAGCCTGGGCACCACTTGGCAGGAGGGTGCCTGAGAGGACTGTGGCTGATGAAAAGAAGATATTAATTAGCACTAGCTATACGGAAGTGATTTCATGAAAAGGAGAATTTGTATGGGACAGGATGGGCAAAATTGTAAGCTTTCCACAAGCCTTGTAGCTGGCAGAAATACTGAAAGTGCCTTCTTATTCAGGAAATGTGGTATATCCTGGATCATTTTTTCAGGGGGACATCTTGTTCAGTACATTTCTACTTAATAAGCCATTTTTTTTTAAATGAGGGGAAAAGGGACATACCCATTATTACAGCTTCAGTAGGAACTTTGGCATCTATAAAGCCTAAAACTCCTCAAACAAAGTATTAAAGGATTCTTCTTATTGTTAATGAGTTATCTTTCATGCAGATGTTTTCCTGATGTGTCAAGGAGATGAATAAACAACTACCTACTGCCTTGGATAGGGCTCTGTGGGAATGGAGAAAAGGGAATTTGATGCATGGTCTTTGGAGGGAAATTCCAGGTCCAATTGTACCATCATATATGAGGGAGGGGCAGATTTTGAAGAGAGGGAGACAACATGATTATGAAAATTCATGTTCCTAAAGTGTGTGTTGTATGTGGTAGGTGGTGATGATAGTGGTACTATCTGGGGAAGTGTGTAACTTATTCCTTTTCATGATTGGTTCAGCTACAGAGCTGAGGGAGAGGTTGAGTTTCTACAATACTTTTTATGCCTGATGGTAGATTGCTATGTGATCCTTCTGTCAAGGTTTTTGGTTTGTTGATCTTGAGACTGGCTATTCCTATCTTACCCGGGCTGGAGGTTCAGGGACACTCACAGGTTAATCCCACCGCGTTTAGGCAGAGAAGCTTTTACCTGCTCCATTTCAGACCTATGGATGTCCAATTTGCCCCTTCTTAGGCAGCCTGATAGCTCTCAGTGCTCATCATATTGGTGCTGAACTTGGTGAGGGACACCTACCAGGCTTTAGACCTACTATAACTTGGAACCCCCAAACCCCAAGGAGTCAACCATCCTAACTTTCCACTATTAGCATGGATCACAGAAGCGCATAACTATGCCTGAAGTTTTTTTGTTTTTGTTTTTTTTTTTGTTTTTTGTTTTTTTACTAATATCCATTTTCATGAGGGACCTGTTTTTTTCTGGTCAAATGTTTAAAATTCTTTCCTTCCACAGAAAAGCTGAATTTGAGGCAAGTGGTGCTTTTTCTTATTCTTCATGGATGGTATAGCTGGTGTTAGGAGAAAAATGCCTTATCCAAAACTAGGCTTGCATCACTTGACCAGGAATAATTCCAACCAGCAACTAAATACAATTTGATTTTTATGGACTTCTTTTGAATGACTTTGATCAAGAATCCTGTCTTGACACTAACCACTGATTAGTATTTGCTCAATGGATATTAATTCTTTTACATCTGGAAGAACCCTTCTTCTTTGTCATAAACTTAATCTATTCAGATTATTTCCCAAAAGCTGGGCTTGCATCCAGAGCTACTGATCCAATATTAGGAAGGTACTAACAGCATGTCAGGGGCAGCTGGGTTGCTCAGTGGATAGAATAGTGGGCCTGGAATCAGGAAAACTCATCTTCCTGAGTTCAAATCTGACCTCAGAGACTTACTAGTTGTATGACTCTGGGCAAGTCACCTAATTCTGTTTGCCTCAGTTTCCTCATCTATAAAATGAACTGGAGAAGGAAAGGCAACCCACTCCAGTATCTTTGCCAAGGAAACTCCATGGAGAGTTGGACATGATAAATACAACTAAACAACAACAAAGTACCATGCCATAGGTGATAAAATAAGTAGCATTTTATAACATCTTGAGGTTTGCAAAACATTTTAAATATGTCAATTCATTTGATCATCACATTGACAATGTGAGATAGTTGCTATTATTATGTGCAATTTAAAGATGAAGAAATTGAGACAGAGAAGTTAAGTGAGTTGGAAGAAGATTGGTCTTTTTATAAGGTACTATAAAAATCGTGTGGACCTGTACTTAGTGATAGATTCTTCATAAACATAGCATTAGCTGTTTACTGACACCCTGGGAATCCATGAAAAGTCTTAAACTCCCTTGGACATCAGTGTTTCCTCATCCGGAAAATAAGGGCATAGCACTATAAGATCTTCAGGGTCGCTTTCAAGTCTTAAATTTTTTAATTCTCTATGAGTCTGTGTCCAAAGCCCTAAGGCAACGTCTGTTATTTACTACTGTCTATGTGATTTTGGACAAATTACTTCAGTTCTCTGGGCTTCAGGTTTTCTCATCTATAGAATTAAGCTTAGTACCAAAGGGCCTCTGAGATCCCATCCAGCACCAGATGATCCTTATATTAAGATTAATCCTTATGATAATATCCTATGATATTATAACTGCGAACCATAGACTACCAAATTAGTGCTGCTTTTAGCTCCCGTTTTGCCATCTCCTCCACTGCAGAAGTTCTTTGATATATTCAAGGACATAATATATAAATTTCTCTTCTTAACCATGCTAGATGTCTTGGCATTTTCTGTGACATGGACTGTTTTAGCTGGTTCTTGTACTTTAACTTCCTGAGTTGGATTCTCTCCATTGAGCTTAGATTGCAATGACTTCTCCCAGAGGTGATGATGGAAGATATCTATTCCTTACATTTCCACAGTGCTTTAGGTTTTTTTTCTTCTCAAAGTTCTTTTACATACATTTTCTTATTTCATTCTCACAACAACAATTTATGACAGGCTCTACAGGATTTTATTTTATAAATCAAGGAATCTGCAACCCAGAAAGATTAAGTGAATGGCATGAGTCACATAGTTGGTGAGGCTGGAGTAGTCTTCCTGAGAATTAAGTGAACATAAGAACAATTACAGTATCACAGATTTGTAGCTGGAAGGGTCTTTGGTGGTCATCTTGTCCAATACCCTCATTTTACAGATGAAGAAATAGGGTCTCAGAGCAGTTAAGTGAATTAAAATATGGATCATAGAGTATGAGCTCGTAGGAACTGAGGCCATCTAGTCCAACCCTTCATTTTACAGATGAGGAAACTGAAGCACAGAGAAATTAAGAGGCTTGCCCAGGATAAAATAAATAGTGATGGGCAGTCCAGGGATTTGAACTTAGGTCCTCAAACTCCTTGATCCTGCATCCTTCTCTTTATAGCATGCTGACTTTCCAAGAAAAAGTACGTAAAGTGCTTTGCAGACCTTAAAGCTCCTTATAAATGCCAACAATAATTACTATTATCTCACACTGCATTTGCTTTTTCCACCCTCCCCCCACTCCCCATTGTACTCTTATATCACTAAAAATCAAGATTTATGCTTAATTCCAGGAAACAAAGAACATTGCTGTCAGGCCAGTGAGAGGGGGATTTTGTTTCAGCAGCTGAAAACTGGAGAGCACTCCACCAGGTTTTATTCAATTGGCAGGATGGTGACGACTGCCATTACTGGTTTTGCCTAGGATATCTTCAATCACGCCCCATTCTGAGTTGGATGTCCAGGTATTTGCATGAATAGAGTGGCTGATGAAGATGGATAGCTGCACAGTGCTTTCCCTACTTCTAAATGCATGAAAAATTTAATGCAATGTAAATGTTTGTTAAGTATGTACAATATGTCCAGCACTTTGCTCAAATGTAGATTGGACCAGATTAACAAGCACCTGATCCAGACCTTGAGCTCAAGCAGCTTCCAATCTAGATTAACTGAACAATAAAATCATAGAATTTTAGAGTCAGAAAGGACCTTACAGATCAAATCCAATGCCCTCACTTTATAAATGAGGGAATAGGGACCCAATGAGGGGAAGTGAGGTAACAGTAATCCAGTGAGAGATCAACGGCTTGGACCAGGGTCTCTAAGTTAGGAAAAAAGACATGAAACAGCTGGAGAAAAACACAAAACACAACATAGTTAATTGCCAAAATTTGTGATACATGAAACAAAAGTGTTCTGGGAAAATCCTCTCTGGGTTTTGCCATAGATCCTTGATTTTTTATCTCTTCATTACTGTAAGAGACTGAACTTTGTTCTCTGTAATAACTTCTTGTAATAAATAAATAAAAATTAATAGTTGCAGTCATTTACAAAGAACATGAAACAAGAAAGTTAAACATTGATCAATACTTCAATGAAATTCAATAACAAAGTACATTTGATTATGTAACCTTTTGCTTCTGCGTGTGTGTGTGTGTGTGTGTGTGTGTGTGTATGTGCACGTGTGTGTATTTGGAAGCATGCCTTAGTGGATAGAATAAAGCTGGTCTCAGAAAGACCTTGACTCAAATCCTCTCTCTGGCATATACTGGTTATGTGAAAATGGACAAGTTGCTTAAACCTGTGTCCCATGCAACTTGTTAAGCCTATAAATTGCAGAACATTTGTGAATCTGTATTAGTAGTTGTCCCCTACAGTAGTGACACTATTGATTTGGACTAATACACAGAGATGTATGTTATTTATGTTCTTGTCTATAGGTCCCAAAGGGCAGCTAGGTGGCACAGTAGTCAGAGTGCCAGACCTGGAATCAGGAAGACATGAGTTCATAATCTGACCTCAGACATTTACTGGGTGTGTGATCCTGGGCACATCAATTTACTCTGTCTGCTCAATTTCCTCATCTGAAAAATGAGCTGGAGAAAGAAATAGCAAACCATTCCAGTATCTTTGCTAAAAAAAAATCCCAAATGAGGTCATAAAGAGTCAAACATGACTGAAAGCATTCAAAATGATGCCAAAGAAGGTTATTTTATATATAAATTTATATATATAAATGATAACACCAAGCAACAGTAGTCAATTTTGTCCAGACCATGAGCCTATACATCAGACAAACAAGTCCAATACAGAAATGAACTGACAGCACGTATCTCATCTTCAGTGTATTTTGTATAATAAATTCTCCTATAGTATTCTCTAGTTTTATAGAACCCTCTTAAATTCTTTTTACAGTTTCCCTCAATGTTAACATGGTCCCTCTGAGATTACTTTTAACTTCATCTGTATCTCACATGTCCATAATTGTTTGCATGCTATCTTTCCTGTTAAACTTTCAACCACTGAGAGTAGAGATTGTGTTTGGTCTTTCTTTGTATCTGAGTGCCTGTTACGTAGTAGATACTTAATAAGTGTTTGTTGACGAGGAAAAATCTATTGATTCTTGTCTCTATTTCTCCTCAAAAGCATGTGGAAGTTCATTTTCAGTAATGCAAGAAGTCTTTATTGTCTTTTCTCTTTTAAAACCAACTTTAGACTTGAGAGATATTAAAACAAATTTGGACAGCACTTAGGATCTTTTTCATTCGTAGGCAACAATTGATTGAATTTGAAATTATCAAGTGTCCTGAACCTCAGATCAGGTATCAGGGCATGCGTGAGTTTGAGGTGAAAGACACACAAACCACACATGGTGAGAATGAAAATAGATTTATTGTAGGGATTCTCAGAGCAATTCAGGTGCTCATCAGCTCCCTCAGAGGTGTTAGAAGGAAAATTATCATCAGTCTTACTCATGGAGTCCTCATTTCCTGTCCTTGAGGATATTCAGGGGCCTAGATGTCCAGCCATAAAGTGGAGAAAATAACTGAATGTTGTTCTTGCATTCTGAGTTACACAGTATTCTCTGGGGCTGAAGAGATTTTTTTCCCCTTCAGGAGGCTGCAATAGAGAGCTATCAACATAGCTGAGAGGCATTATCACCTAGTATTTAGGGGACTTGGCTTGAAGCTAGGAAGTCTGGGTTCAAATCCTACCTCAGACATTTATCAAATATGTGACCCTGAGAAAGTGTCTTAACTTCTCTGTGTTGTTATTCTCTAAATTCTCATCCGTATCTAAGTCTATGATCCCTCAGGACCTGAGTGGGTGATTTATTTCTCTCTTTTCTATCAGGACAAACTCATGCAAGGCATCTGGGGTGGACGGGAGGAGAAGAAGAGGTTGGGAGAAACTTCAGGCTTGAGATCTTATCTGTGGGGAGCTGCAGGAATCCAGGATGAGTGACATGTGGCTGCAACCCTGGTATTTTGGAGTTATACCAACTACTGTGCAAACAACGAATCAGAAAATCTTAATGTGGCATCAAGATGGTCCTTGAGATGCTTCCCATGCTAGGTCAAAACAATATTTATTAGAAGAAATGAAAAAAAATTGCTCCAAGAATAGGATCACATAGTAAACTTCTCAGTCCCTAGAAATGTCTCATTGTCCATCAGTTGAAAGCAACTATTCATAAACTTAACTAGTATGGAATTATGGAAAAGTATTTTTAGGGCTATTGATAAATTCAAAAGAGGCCAAAGTTCATGAAAAAGGTTCCAGATTCAAATGTTGCTTACAAATACTTTCTGCTTTGGTATGCAGTGTATTACCTTAAGAGCTAATGGAGAAAACAAAATCTCATAAAATTGCTAAAGGAAAAGAGAAACTTTTATGGCAATTGATCATGTACAGTTGCTAGTAGCATCAAAAAACCCAGGAATACCCTTGCCCCAGCTTTGTCCCCTCTTCCTCTTCCATTCTAATTTAGACACACTTCATGACATATCTGCATACTCTGAAAAGAAAGTGCATCTTCTTTTAGAAGATGTACTTTAAAAACTGTGTTTCTGTGATGCAAACTCAAAAGTTAGAGATGAAGAAGATGCTTGAGTGTATCAATGCAGGAACAACGTAATGACCAATTAATTATTAAATGAAATTTTAGTACCCAGTACAGTTCCTAATAAATGCTTGTTAATTGATCAGTTCTCTTTATTTTCAGTAATCTTTTCTCCCTCCTCTTTTGTTTAAGAGGTAGCAGTGTTCCTCTGATTTTCAGAGACTTGGCCTATGCTCTTGTCCCTTACTGTCTTCTCTCTCCTTCCTAATAACTCATATTTGTACAGTGTATTCAGATTTGCTCACAATGACCCTGGGAGGTAGGCATTGCAAATACTATTCTCCTCAAGTTGCAGATCAGAAAACGGAGGCTCAGATAAATTATGTGGTGGGTTGAAGGTCATACAATGAGTACCTGCCAGAGATTCAAAGCCAGATCTTTCTTGATGCCAGATCCAATACTCTTTCCACTACATCAAGCTGCCCTTCCATAAATTAATTCTTTTTTTTTTCACACCATCTGTAATCTCTCTATTCCATTGTTTCCTTCCAGTCTGTGGACAAACATGATCAGGTGCCCTCAAGCCTAGAAAAATAATTTTTTCTTTTGTCTCAGCCTTGCTCTTCTCATAAGTTAATGTCCTATCATTTCTCCTTCTTATTCACCTAACCTTCAATACTTTCTTATAGATCATTCATCCCTCAATCCCTTGTGACCTGACTTCCATCTCTGCCCAAACTACCCCCTATAATACTAACATTGACCTGATTACCAAACCTAATGCCCTCTGCTTAATTTTCATCCTGGCTAAATTCTCTGCCAACTTTGACATTGCCAAATACTCCATTATGAAAACTCTCCCTTTCCTTTATTAAGGCAATTATTAATTTTAAAAAATCTCTTTGTTAAAGAGAATTTTAAAGGTTCCTTTTATTAAATGCTTACTATGTGTAAGCTGCCGTTCTAGGTGATAAAGAAACAAAGACAAAAACTAAATAGTACATACCTCAAAATACTTGAATATAAAATATATGCAAAGTAAATAATGATTTTTATTGGTGGGAAGAGAGTTAATATCCAGAGACATTAGGAAAGATCTTGTGTAGAAGCTGGCGCCTAAGTCAAACCTTGAAAAGAGGGTTTATGGGAGGTGAAAGAACATTCCAGGTATGGGACCCTGTAAACACAGGGGCAGCTTGGTGGCACAGTGGATAGAGACTGGTTCTGGAATCACGAAGATTCATCTTCAAAAGTTCAGATCTGGCCTCAGACCCTAGCTGTATGACCCTGGGAAAGTCCCTTAACCCTGTTTGCCTCAGTTTCTTCATTTGTAAAATGAGCTGGAGAAGGAAATGACAAACCACTTGAGTATCTTTGTATCCCATATCTTTGCTAAGAAAATTCCAAATGAGGTCATGGAGAGTTGGGCATGACTGAAAAAATGACTAAACAAAAAACACACATAGGAATACTTGCATGTAGTACGACAGACAATAGTAATTAGGACAGTAAAGGCAAGAACAGAGTGCTTGAGGAAGGAATAATGTGAAACTAGTTTGGAAAGATCAGTTGGAGTCATAATATGAGAGACATGAAGCTTCTTGAACAATACAGTGACATAATCAGATCTACATTATAGGAATATTATTTTTGCTTGTATAGAGGATGAATTAGAAAAAGGAAAGAGTGGAATAGGAAAATCAGGTAGGAGATCACTATGAGAGTACAGGTAAAGTTGACAAGGGTCTGAATTAAGGTGGTGGTTGAATGGAGGGAGGGGGATATATGCAAGAGAAATGACAAGACTTGGCTACTGATTATACATTTGGTGTGCTATAGAGAGTTAAGTATAATTCCAACATTGCTAACCTAGGTGACTGGAAAGTTGATGGTGTACTTGAAAGAAATAGGGATTTAGGGAGAAACATACTTTGGACATGTGGAGTTCTGTTTTCATAATGATGAGGTTGAAATGCATATGTTGTATACAGGTGGAGATATGAAACAGGTATTAGCTATGATGTGAGATTGGAGCGCAAGAGAAAGATAGACAGTGCAGAGAGTCATCTCCATAATGATGATAATTGAATCCATGATGAGATCAGTAAGAGAGACTGTAGAGAGAGAGAGGGTCCAGGATAGAACATGGGAATGTGCCTGTGCATTGTAGAAGTATACAGATGATGATCCAGCAATGGAGACTTGGAAGGAATGCTCAGACAGTAGGAAAGTCATGATGGAGCAGTATCATGAAAACTCAGGGTGAGAGCACTCAGGGTGAACTTTCTAATGACTATTAGAAGAAAACTAGACTTTCTAAGGAAATTAAGGTAAAAAATCAAGGGCAGTCTTTGATATTGTATTATTATTATGATTGAGTTAAAATATTTTACTATAAATGCAACACACTAAACAGCAAGAAACACACAGTGGAACCAAAGATGAAGTAAATCTCTACTTAAAACCTCCAAATTGGGAAAAATTTATATTTTCATGTTTGTTGTAATGCTGTTAAGTCATTTCAGTCATGTCTGACTCTTCATGAGCCCCCATTGGAGGTTTTCTTGACTGAGGTACTAGAATGGTTTGTCCTTCCCTTCTCCAGCTCATTTTATAGAAGAGATACTGAAGTAAACAGGGTTAAGGGATTTGTCCAGGTTCACACAATGGTAAGTATCATTTTAATGTAGTAGGAAGAAAATTTTTACACATATAATTTAAATAAAATAAAAAGATAATAAATGAATCAAGTAGCCTGACTGGGACTTAGAGGGAATGACTGGGCTCAAATCCCAGCTAGCTCTCTGAGCCTAGAGAAGTCACTTAATCCTAATCAACCTTAGTTTCTTCATCAATAAAATGCAAATAATAATAGCACCTAACTCACAGTGTTGAAGCGAGGATAAATGAGATAACATATGCAAACATATATCAAAGCATATGATAACATATGCTTTCCAAACCTTTAAGCCCTATGTAAGTATTAGCTAACATTATAAAAATTTTTATGACATCTTACACATTTAAGTTCATCTGTTTATAAATAGTTGTAAAGCAGATTTAATTGGCACGGTGGATATTAAGCAGTAATATTATGGCAATCATTTTGAAAGGTTAAAAATCAAATAAAACTCACAAAAAATGCCTAAGTATACTTGTTAAAAATGTTATTGTCTTTGGCTTTGTTTCATCGAGGATAGTTACGAAAGAGAGAGAAATTGCAGAAGGGCAGCCTGAAGGTCTCTTTTTGTGGAAGGTGGGGCAAGATAATCTCTGGTACATGATTGGAATTCTAAGGTCAAACCATGAGATGCTCTCAGTGAGATTGGCATTCTGATGTCAAGTCTTCTGTGGCAGGTGCGAAGGTAGCGCTGGGAAGACCTTTTAGGATGATAAGACATAGTGACCTATGCAAATGGCTGTTTGTTCCCTGATCCCTTTATTTGCTTCTATGTAATGTCACAGAATAAAAATGATATGCAAACCTCCCTAGGGACTTTGTCAGAGTTGGATTGAGACTTATACCAGTTAAACTATCTAGGATATTCTTATCTTAAGAAGATTACATTTAAAAGGGAAATGGAAAGAATGAATACTAGAGAAAGAAAATTGGGAAGTACTTTTAAAAAATCAGACAGGAACATCTCAAATAACACATTCAAAGCATTTTTTTGTTGGGGTGGATTTCATTTATGTAGCAAATCCCTTCATAGGTGTAAACTGACAACTTGTCTATAACTTCTGGACTTAGAGATATGTTTGAGGTATGAGGAGGTTAAATTGTTTGCCTATGCTCACATAGTCAGCATATGTTATAAGAAGGACTTGAACTCACATCTTTTGACTCTGATAGCAATCCTCTAATAACCAGCATAGTACAATGAAAAGGGGGCTAGATTTGGAGTTAGAGGATGGAGGTGAAAAGCTTGGCTCTGTCCTTTGTTACATGTGTGACTTTGGTGATATACTTAATCTTCTTGGGTCTCCGTTACCTCATATGAAAAATGAAACAGCTGGACTAGAAAGTCTTTAAGACCCCCTCCTTGCTTAGCTATCACCTCTCTTACTAAAAGGAAGTGGTTTAACATTAAAGAGTAATATTTTTAGCATGACAGAGAATGCACAGAGTTATGGCCTGCTTTCACTTAGGGGACTGCTTCTGGTTCAGTTCAGTACTCTGGAGTATCTTTCATTGCAAGCCCTTCAGTCACACTTAGTTGGAAATAACTCAAATTATATTAAATTTCCAGGGAAAATATTTTTAGTTAATAAGACATGCTATTCTCATTATCCTCATTCAGTTTACTACTTATTATTAAACTAGATGTACTGACAAAATCCTTTTCATTCCATTCAAAACCTATTTTTTATTCACATATTATGTGGAAGTCACTGTGTCAGGATAGGGATACATGAAAAGTGAAAATAGTTCCTTTGTCCTCAAGGAGCTTACTTCATAATAAGGTACACACAACCTGTACACAAATTTGTTGTTCAGTTATTTCAGTCATGTCCAACTCTTCATGACTCCATTTGGGGTTTTCTTGGGAGAGACATTGGAGTGGTTTGCCATTTCCTTCTCCAGCTCATTTTAGAGATGAGGAAACTGAGGCAAACAGGGTTATGTGACTTGTCTGAGGTCATAGCTACTAAGGGTCTGAGACTAGATTCTAGTTCAAGATGAGTCTTCCTGACACTAAATCTTACATTCTATCCTCTGTGCTACTTAGCTGCCCAAATACAAATAAAGAGGGAGAACCCAGAGATTGTACACACTTGAAGAAAGACAAGAATAAATGAGTTCTGAAAGACAAAACTGAAGAGGCAATTCATTCCTTTACAATTTGACTCCTTTTCAGTTTTCTTACCCTTAACTTTCCTCTTCTCACTTTATGATCTACATTTGTCTAATTGCTCTATAACTCCACCTCCCAACTCCATGTCTTTGCACCGTCTATTACCGTGTCTGGAATGTTCTCCTTACTCCTGCGTCTGGACTTCCCAGGTTTCTTTCAAGATGCAATTCCAATTCCACCTTCTGTAGGAGAAAATTCCCTATCTTTGCTCCCCCTCATCCTCATTGTAGTGACTTCCTTTGAGATCACCTTTCTCCTCTATATGTGTCGTATATACATAGTTATATGCATGTTGTCTTGCCCATTAGAATGTGAACTTCTTGAGAGAAGGGAATTCATCTTGCATCAGATTCCCAGCCCTGACACTTAAATGCTTAATAAATGTTTGCTGATTGACTGGTATTCTAGTCATGAAGGAGGGCTTGCATTAATAAGGAATTGATAGTTTTAAAGATCCCTCAGTGACCTGACAATGCTATAAAGCTTTGAAATCTTCTCATACTCTTTAAGCATCTCTTGTGCACAGATAAAGCCTACCTTAGGGTTCAGTAGTCTAGGGTATCTGTACTGAAAGTATCTCCCAGGCTCCTTTTCTCTGCTCTGAAACCTTGTTGGCTATTGTCACATCCATGTTTCTGACACTTGTGAGAGCCTGTTGATTGCCAATGGTTTGCAGAAACTGCAGCTACCTGGCTTATGATAGGTGGCTCAGGGTCACCCCTTCCATTCCTTGCCTTGGGAGTCTATGCTAATAACTTCTTCCCCTGAGTTGGCATAGCAACCACCCTCATCCCAGCAATACCAGAACACCAGAGGCCTGAACCTTGGCACACCACTGTGGAAAGGTTGCTGACCCCCAATTTAGCTCAATAGCTGTTATTTTGGATTCTTATTTTCTTCTATTTTCAGCTACATTATTGTCTAGAAATTGTTTTGTTTCCTACTTAGTATTCTGGATAAATCATTCTAACTTGAGCATCTAGCACATTTAAAAAATAATTATCTCAGAATTCTTTCCAACTGTTCAACTAGTAGCCATAGAAGATTTTTCTCATGACTCAATTAAGAAAACTGTTTTATTGGTGCCTTCTTTTTCATCACAGTGATAAAAAAGTGCTTGTGTGAATACTATGACACATATAGTCTTTCTGTCTTTGACATAGTGGGGATATATGCCAAAACAGAGTATTGCTGGGTCAAAGGGCATAAGCAACTTAGCAACTTTTCTTCAATATTTAAAGTTGTTTTCCAAAACGACTAGACCAACTTATAGCTTACCAATAATGCATTAATGTGCCTATCCTTTCATGGCACCTCCAACATTGACTACTTCCCCCCCTCTTATCATCATTGGCAATTTAGTGGTTGTGAAATGAAACCTCAGACTTGTTTTAGTTGACATTTCTTTTATTATTAGTGATTTTGAGGATTCTTTATGTAGTTATAGATAGTGCTCATATCTTCTTTTAAAATCTTCTTGTTCATAATTCTTTGTCCACTTCTCTTTGGGGGAAATGGCTTAATTTCCATCACAATAGTACTCTATTATTTAAAAAAATGTGTTTAATATCAAGCCCATGATATATACTTATCTCATTATTTCTGCTCTTTATAAAAAAAAATCTTCTTTTCTTTGCTTATCAACTCTAACTACATTTCTATAGTCTGATGTTCTATTTAAATGACAAGAGTAGGTAGCTCATTGGAAAATACTAATTATAAAATCAACATGAAAGTATTGTGGAAGTTTTAATTCAATTCAATAAAATTTTTGCATTTATATGATAGGCAACATGGTGTATTTAATAGACAGCTTGCTTTAGAGTCAGGAATACTTGGGCTCAAGTCCAGACTCTCCTATTTAATGACTGTGACCTTAAGCAAATCACCCAGCCTCCTGGGCCTCACAGTCCTCATTTGTAAAATGATGGGCTTGGACCAGATGGTTTCTGAGATCTCTACTAGCTTAAAATCTATGATCCTGTGATCAGTGCTATAGTCAGGTCTCCAAGACCCTAAGTTATAGAAGGGGTGCTAGCCTGTATTGGTAGAAGGAGTCTTCCTCATTTTGGAGTTCCCTTTATCAATGAAATCACAGATCTATTCCCCTTTGTTCTCTTCTCCCCTTAGTCTTTTTTCTGTCTATACACATGTCACATGTATGTATACATATGTGAAAACTTATAAACTTAAGCATTCAGGATATAGCAGTTTAATTACATTATCTGGATTACATGTTTCTTCATGATGTAGCCAAGGAATGTGGAACTAACAAAATTCCCATGATTCCAGCTAAGCTATTTAGATAGTATTTCTAGAAATAAGAGGTTACAAATAAAGGACAAAAAAAAAAAATCTACAAACCTTCAGGCAAATGCTTGATTTTTTTTTTTCTGGGGTGATCTAATCTCTAAGCTGAGTTGCAATGGGATAGGCAGATCCTTACTTATTTTTCAGAATCACCTGTCTTCTGGCTTCCCTTGGTTCCTTTCAGTGCCTTTATTTAGGATCAGGCAAGGGAAGGAAGTTGGAATGAAACTCAAATTAACTAAGCCTTAAGCAGTTAATGAAAAAGGTCAGTGAACAACAAATAAGCTATTTTGTATTAGGATTTAAAGCACTGATCCAACCACATTGACTCATCCACTGGTCTTTCATACATCCCCATGGACACACTAACACCCAGTCTTTATTGAGCATCTACTATGGGAGCTACATTGCTATGGGTCATGAGGGGCAAGAAAAAAGAAGCTTATGAAAGAGCTTCCCTGAGAGAGCTAGCACAAAACCCAGAACATGAAATATGGAAATGATGAGAGTATATAATTAGATGCCAAAATGTATGATGCAGGTTGTAGGTGTTATGGAAATTCAGAGGATGAAGAAAACAGTGGGTAATAGAGAAGATGGCAAAGGTATCACTAAGACTCCTATAGAATGACACTTAAAAGGGGCATTTGAGATCATCTAATTCAAGCTTTTTGATTTGTAGTTGAGAAACCAGAAGCTAGAGAGGTTAAATGACTTGACTAATGACACTCAATCAGCAATAAACATTTTATTAAACATCTATTATGTGCCAGGCACTATGCTAAGCTCTGGGGGTACAAAGAAGGGAAAAAGACAGTTTCTGCTTTACAGTTTAACGTGGGAAGACAACATATAAACAACTTTGTACATACAAATTACAGACAGGATACATTTGGAAATAATCAAGAGAGAGAAAGCACTAGAATTAAGAAGGGCTAGGTTCTTGAACCTGGGATTTTAGCTGGGATTTGGAGAAAGGCAGGAGGTAGAGATGAGAGAATTCTAGGCATATATACAACTAATTAATAATAAGTTATGAACTAGAACCTGGGTCTCACATTCCACTCCAGGGTTATGAACTGACTCTTAAAGAATGGAAAATAATGAGGGGCATGGGTCAGGTATATGAAAAGGACAATGAAGATAGTCCTTTGAAAAGAGCTAAGTTGTGCTACTAAAATGCAGGAGGGAACCTATCATACTAAATTGTTGTGAGGTTGGGTAGAAAAAAACCAAAAATGTGAGTATTGCAAACCTTTTCCCAGAAAACCCTTCAATTTAGTCTGAAAGTAAGATTTAGACAGCTCTTCCCTATTCATTCACCACCATCTCCATGCATCATTCTCACTGCTATTTTCATGACACTCAGAAACCTGAAGAGAAGGAATTCAGGATCATAAATTTAGTTTCCTTTCCAGACAAAATCTTTTTAAAAAATTCACTTCTCAACAATTGTCTTCATTCGATCGTTTGTAACTGCTTTCTGCTGTTTTTTGTCAAATGGCCATGTATATAGCATGAAAGCAGAAAGCTGAGTGGAGATGACAAGGAGCACCTCTGTAATGTGGCCTTTCAGACAACTATGGCCATTTATTTAGCCTTTCTTTCATTTGTTTAGCTAGAACACATTTTTAGCCTCATATTTTATTTAGTTATTGATGATATACTTTTTATTTTCTCTTACCTCTTTGTCTTTCTCTCCTCCCCCTCATTTCTATCTCTGCCTCTCTCTCTGTACCTCTGTTTCTATGTCTCTGCCTCTCTTTTTGCTGTCTCTCTCTCTCTCTCTCTCTGTCTCTCTCTCTCTCTCTCTCTCTCTCTCTCTCTCTGTCTCTGTTTCTGTTTCTATCTCTCTATCCCTGTTAATGCTCTGCAATGCTTCAGTGTTGATGTAACTAGTACAATTTCATTTATCGAAAAGAGCAACTAGAGGATTTCACTATCTGCTGTTGTTCAGTCATGTCTGACTCTTCGTGGTCCCATTTGGGGTTTTCTTGGAGAAGATACTGGAGTGCTTTGCCATTTCCTTCTCTAGATCATTAGAGCAAACTGAGTTAAGTCATTTTCCCAGAGTCACACAATAAGAAGTGTCTGAGATGAGATTTGAACTTAGGTCTTCCTGACCCCAGGTGTGGCACTCTATCCATTCCACCACCTAGCAGTCACTATCTACAGGGAATCTCTTTGATGTTGACTCTACACTGCACACCTTCAATGATAGTGACAAACACTTTTGGGGATCATTCATTCTCTGTTTTACATCTTTCTTGATATTAATCATCAAATAGTCAACACAAAGTTATTTGTTGTTTACTTCTTTTGAGAAATAATGTATAATGATAGCTAATAGCTAGATATAACACCTTAATGTTTGCAAAATTGTAATGTAAACAACCTCAGGCAATGAGAGTTAAAGAGCTTCCCTGTCCATTAATAGGCCTCAGGTGGAGCCCATTAAGGGAAGCTTGATTAGGGTAGGCTTGTTTTGTAAGAAGGCCCATACCTTATGTTAATTGTTATTGAGGTCCTGGATCTTGAGGGTTGTGTTGATATATGTAATTAAAGAAGATTGTTGACCCCTGAAAATTTGATTTCTTTTTAGAAAAGTAGATCTAAGAACCTGTGCTCATAGGCCATCCTGGATGTGTTGGGGTGCTTGCTGCTACAAAAGTGCTTACAAATACTACCTCATTTTGTCCTCACAACAACCTGAGAGATAGGTACTATCATTGTTTTCATTTTACAGATGAGGAGACTGAGGCAGATAGTGGTTAAGTAACTTGCCGTGGGTCGAATAACTAGTAACTGCAATTAGATTTGAACTCTTTTTTTTCTGACTACACATCTAGTACTCTATACTGTACCACCTAGCTGTGAGATACTTTCATGGAAATTTGTTCCATTTGCTTATATAGAAATTGTTTGTTTAAATGCAATGTAGATGTAATTTAGTTCAACTTTCCCATTACATGGATGAGGAAAATGTAAATAAGTGTTCCTTTACTTATGGGCAGCTAGGTAGTACAGTGGATAGAGTGCTGGCCTTGGAGTCAGAAAGATTCATCTTTCTGAGTTCAAATCTAGCCTCAGACACTGACTAGCCCTGTGACTCTGGGCAAGTCACTTAACCCTATTTGTCTCAGTTTCCTCATCTGTAAAATGGGCTGGTAAAGGACAGAGCAAACCATTCCAGTACCTTTGCCAACAAAACCCCAAATGGGGTCATGAAGAGTCACCTACACCTCTTGCTTTCCTTGGCTTCCTTCAAATCTTTGCTCAAAATTTCGTGTTCTTTAGGAGGTTACTAATGCCTTTCACTCCCAGATCACCTTCTGTCTACTTTGTGTGTGTATGCATCTAACATTCAGATGTTATCTCCCCATTAGAATATAAGTTCCTTGAGGGCAGGGAATGTTTTTGTCTTTCTTTGTATCATAAACACTTAGCACCAGAACTGGCCAGTGATGAGAGCTTAATAAATGCTTGTTGACAGACATAGTTGGGTGTTACTGTGGATGGAGGGGTAAGCCTCCAGTAAGGAAGAGGAGTTCAAATTCATCCTCAGATACTTAGTCATTTAACTTCAGTCTAAGTTTCCTTGACTATAAAATGGGAATAATACTAGCACCTACCTCATAGGGATATTGTGAAGATCAAGTGAGATATTTATAAACAGCTTAGCACAATGGCTGACTTATAAGAGGTGCTATATAAATGTTGGTTATTATTACTATTATTATTTTTATAGGGGCAGCTAGGTGGTGCAATGGATAGAGCACTGGATCTGGAATTAGAAAGACCTGAATTCAAATTTGGTCTTAGACACTTACTAGCTGTGTGATCCTGGACAAGTCACTTAACCTTGTTTTCTCCTCAGTTTCTTCATCTGTCAGATGATCTGGAAAAGGAGATGGCAAATCACTCCAGTATCTCTATTAAGAAAATACCAAATGAGGTCATGATGAATAGGATATGATTGAAATGACTGAACAACAAGAATTAGCATGCCTTTCTACCCACAGCCAGTGTTGTCATAGTGCCTAATAAGTAAGATTTTTATCTCTCTATGAAGAATCAAATAGTTCTCTACTTAAGCATCTTTCCCTAGATGTTCAATCTCATGTTAGTCATTCATTCTTGGGTATTATCTCTTCTGACGACACTGCATGGATGAGGAAGAAACTTTCATTCCTTCCACTAACTGTTATTATGGATTTAGACATAGGCAGAAATGGCTCAAAGTCTAGTTCTAAAATCTTCAGTTTCATAAAGTATTTTCTCTTCAGCCCAAACCTGAGTATTAGTTGCCTTCTTAGTTATTTCATGTCTTTTTCAAAGCATGAGGCCTCTTCTAGAATTCTCTATCATTATAGAGCCTGCAATTCTCATAATTTACAGCATGGGTAAATCCATTTAGAGAAAAGGGAGAAAAACCACCTTTCTGCCTATGTCTATAGCTCTCTGATGAGAGTACAGGAGAATCTCAAAAGCCCAAGTCACAGAGCAACATTTTTGCTTTTCATGAATTGACAGACATCACTGAAACCTAATAGAAGTGCTAGTCAGAATGGACAATTTACCAGTAGACAGCAGAGTGGCTTTGATCTTTCTGAAAATGTGGCTAAGAATAGATGTCTTCACTAGGGCCATCATCAGACAACTGTTCAACCTGACATCTTTTTAAACATTCAGGATTGGCAGTATGGGGCTTTTATTATTATTATTTTTTTTGAGTGGAAGAGGTAAGTGACAGGGATGAGGTAGAACTTAAAAGTAAATATACTGTGGAACACCTACTTTTTGTTTTTTTCTCTTTAACATTTTGTTATTCCAAGCTACATTTGGGCATTATTGGCTTTGCCAAAGAAAGTACTTTGTAGACTGGATTTTATTTAAATAACTATTATTTATTACATAATAAGCATAAGGGACATAAGATTTTAAATGGTTTGAATTAAGATACAATGTGGCAACCTTAAATATCATTGGATCTAAGTTCAAATTCTACCATTCTTACTTACTACCTGTGTGATCTTGAGCAAATAAGCAGTTTACTTTTTCTGGGCCTTTCCTAATCTTTTTCTAATCTTTTTTTTAACCCTTTCCTATTCTGTAGAAGGAAGGGTATAGGACCAGATGACCTTTAAAGGTTCATCTATGATCCCATGTTCTTATAATTCTAATGGCCATGACTTGTAATTTGATATGCAGCTAAATTAATTATCAGGGAAGACTTCCTGTGCAATCAGTCAAGAGAGTAGACATGAAGTGATGGGAGTCAGGGCCAAAGACCATGCTAGAGCAGTGTAGGGGGGAAAGGGATAGAACATAGATTGGAAGAACTTTTAAAGATCATCCAGTCCAGGCCCTACATTTTTCAGGTGAAGAAACTGAGACTAAGAGAACTTAAGAAACTTCCCTAAGTTTCCAGAGGTAAAAGTGGCCAAGGTGGAGATTCTAACTCATCTCTTCTGATTCCAAATCTAGATGCTTTCCCATTGTACCATGTTGTATCAATGTATCAAGCCAAGATATGTAATAAAAAAAGCAACAACCCAGGAATTTAGAATTGCAAGATAGACTCTTTTCTAAGAATCAAAGGGGACTAGGAGTAGAAGTTGGGTCAAAATGAGCCAAAGGTGATCAAAAAATTTTGGGAAAAAATTAAGTAAGTAAGGAATAATAAGTTGATAGCTGAAAGATAACTGCCAACACGCCTGGTGGACTTTGCTTTCAGAATGGGCCACATGCCCCCTGTTTCTAAAAGGAGTAGTACTATTAGTATCTGGTTGTTGTCCTTCGTTCTTGAAGAGGACCAAATGACATCATCATGATAAAGTGAAGTTTCAATGTGTACTACTATGATTGATCAGACCAATACGAGTTTGGAATGCTCTACCACAGATTGGGCACAGATAGTCCATTTGAACATTTGGGGTGGTTGTTCTAAATTTGTGCATTCTACATTTCCTTTGTGCTGTTTCAATTGGGCTTTGCTCATAGAACACAGCACTTTTTCTGATGTGGGCATGCCATACTGAGTGGTCCTGCATCATGTCCCACAATCAAATCCAAAGTTCTTGAGAGAGACCTTGAGAGTGTCCTTGTATCACTTCTTCTGGCCACCATGTAATTGCCTGCTCCTTGCAAGTTCTCTATAAAATAGTCTTTTTAGCAAGCGTACATTTTGCATTTGAACAATGTGACTAGCCCATCAGAGCTGCACTCTCTGAAGCATAGTTTGAATGCTTGGCAGTTTAGTTCAAGCAAGGACCTCAGTGTCTGGTACCTCATCCCGCCAGGTGATCTTCAGAATCTTCCTAAGACAGTTCAAATGGAAGTGATTCAGTTTCCTGGCATGGCTCTGGTAGACTATCCATATTTCACAGGCACACAACAATGAGGTCAGCACAACAGCTCTGTAGACCTTCAGTTTGGTAGTCAGTCTAATACCTCTTCTCTCTCAAACTTTTCTTTGGAGCCTCCCAAACACTGAGCTAGTTCTGTCAATGCATGCATCAACCTCATTGTCAATGTGTACATCCCTGGAAAATACACTACCAAGGTGAGTGAACTTATCCACAGCATTCAAAACTTCTCCATTTGTTGTAACCGATGGTTCCACATATGGATGGTGTGGTGGTGACTGAGGTAACCTGTGTTTTCTTGGTGTTAATTATTAGGCCAAAATTAGCACAGGCAGCAGAGAAGTGATGCATACCTTGTTGCATCTCAGCTTTAGAAGTTGCATTGAGTGCACAGTCACCTGCAAACAGAATATCATGCACCAACACTCCATCCACTTTGGTCTTGGCTTGTAGTCTTTTCAAATTGAAGAACTTAACATCAGTATGGTAGCTGACCTTGATGCCTTGGTCATCCTCATTGAAAGTATTTGAAAACATGGCTCAAAACATCATACTAAACGGCATGGAAGCAAGCACACAGCCCAGTTTCACTCCATTGGTGACTGGGAAGACACAAGAGCATTGTTCACTATCCAGATCCTGGTCAAACATACCATCGTGTAATTGACATACAATATTGATGAACTTCTCCAGGCAATCAAATTTTTACATAATTTTTCACAAACCCTCACGACTAACAGTGTCAAAGACCTTGGTCAGATCTACAAACGTGTACAAACTTCTGTTCTGCTCCTGGCATTTCTCCTAGAGTTGTCAGGCAGCAAACACCATATCTACTGTTCCTTGTTCCTTTCTGAAGTCACACTGGCTCTCAGATAGATGACCATCTTTCTGGTGAAGGATCAGACTATTAAGGAGGACTCTAGCAAGAATTTTGCCAGCAATGAATAAGAGAGAGATCCCCCTGTGATTGTTGCAGGACAGTCTATTCCCTTTACCATTATAGAGATGGATAATAGAGGCATCCTTGAACTCCTGGGGAATAACCTCCTCTTGCCATATAACCTGGAAAATTTCAGTCAGCTTTTGTATGAGCAATGGACCCCCTCCTTGTAAATCTCAGCTGGAATACAATTAGAACCAGGTTCTTTGCCACATGAAAGGAGCCTAATGGCTACTCTTCTTCATATTATCTTCTTTAGATATAATTAGTATCTAAGAAGCACATCGAAGACTACTGTGATAGTATAATTACTGCTTCCTACCACATTGCAAGCACCATGGTGGTACAAAGGTAGCGCAGTGGATAGAGCTGGGCCTGGAGTCATGGAGACATTTTCCTGAGTTCAAATTGAGCATCAGACACTTACTATCCCTATGATTTTGGGCAAGTCACTTAACCCTGTCTGCCTCAGTTTTCTCTGTAAAATGAGCTGGAGAAGAAAATGGCAAACCACTTTGATGAGAAAAACACAAATTGGGTCATGAAGATCTAGACACAACCAAAAAACCACATTGCAATAAAGCTATGTCTTTTCCTCCCTTGTCTCCTAAAATATCAACACAGCAGAGAGTATGCTGGATTGGATTTATAGGAAGGGGACAAATCCCAGCTCTGACGTTTGCTTTGTAATCTTAAGGGTTCACGTCTTGGGACCTCAGTTTCCTTATTTGTAAAATGAAGAAGTTGACTTAAATTGCCCCTAAGCTGCCTTCTAGCTTGAATTCTATGATCTTGTGACCCTAATTCCATGCTTCTGTGATCAGCACTTTTAAAATTAAGTTAAACAGACATAATCCTTTTTAGGCAGAGTTTACAAAGACAGACTCTAGAGGAGGCTCAAGCCACAAATACAAACAACAAGGGGCCCAGGCTTTGCAGAAGTGCTGGAGGCCTTTTTTTCAGTTCCATGGTAGAGCTACAAGGCAAAATAGCAGGCAGTAAGAATCTTACTGATTTCATTTTAATTCCCTTCAATAGAGTTCTATTGAGGGTTAAGGAAAGATTCTGTAATCTTAGCCCCTGGCTAAAAAGATATAATAGGAAAGACTATTAAAAATTGTCATTTAAATCAGTTGAATTTACTTGGGAGTAGGAAGAATGACACTGAGGTCCAAATGTGATGAAATCCTTTTTAATTTAGCTACTTAATTAAGTCAAAACTAAAAATAATCTTCACTGAACATGAGAACAATAAATTTACATAAACTTCTGAGTGGTAACAAAAATTCATTAATAATGAAAACTTTTCTGGAATAAATGAGACCAATAAAATGTGTGACAGAAGTTCTCTAAGAACTTTAGAAAAACACAATGCATAATATATTCAGAACATAGGAAAATAGCTGTGCTCTGAAAAAAAGCAGAGTTCTGTTGACAAAAAGGAGAGGGCTATAGTGATTTCCAGATTTAGGCAAGTCCTCCACCCCATCACTGTAGGAGTTATAGAAAAGACAGTCTGGGATAGTCAAAGTCATTTTTGAAAGAAAAGTTATTTTAAGTCTAAATACTCCTTTTCTTTACTTGAAGCCAGGGCCAATGTTTATTCAAATACTGAGACTGTGATAAGCCCTTATCTGAAGGTTACTTACCCAGCAATCTCAACTCTCAGGAAGGTGTCCAAGAATTCAGGAAGTTAAAACAAACAAAACCCAAACTCCTCCAGAGTCTCAAGCCCTCAAGCCTTGGGTCAGGCCCTATTTATTCCAGAAAGGAGAGGTGATAGCTGTACTCTGCTCTGCCTTAGTCAGACCACATCTGGAGAATTCTGTTCAATCCCTGGCATTGCGCTTTAGGAATTACTCTGATATGCTGGAGAATATCCAAAGATGGATATTTGAAGAGATTCAAAGTTCTTTATGATCAGGGAAATTTCTTGATTGACAAATCAATTAAGGTACAGAATCTGTGCTTGAGACTTTGTATTTCACTGACCAAGATGAATAGGTTGACTTGGGTTATTGCATCACAGTTGCATATAACATGGTTTGGACAGTTTTGAGTAAATGCTATCTTTCCGTGCTGGACTATAAAAATGATGCAGTTGGAGATTCGAATCAGCCTTTTTATCCTTTTGCCTTTTTCAGGAGAGGCTAGATGCAGGATTATCCTTGGGCATATGGGACAGAGACATGTACTGAGCCTCTCTCTCTCCCATCCCTTCACTAGGAACTATTAATGACTGCCCTGAGGTAGAATCACATGAAAGTTTTATGTCCTCATATAAGTGTCCAGAAAAGAGACTTTCTTAGGATTAAGTAGTAGAATTCAGCCTTGGAGATTGGACAGGTTTGGGGGGTTGTAGTGGCGGCATTTCTTAGGAAACTGAGTCCCAGCCTCATGGGGAACAATAAATCGTATATATCTCTTCTCCCCTCACCCCCAAACTTTTATCTAGAGGAATAGAAAGAGATTAAAACTATAATATGTGGGATTAATACATAAACTTCACCTAATTCAGATGGTATAGTTCTCTCAATGGTCTAAATTTATTTCTCTTATGAAGGGAGTACAGACCACAGGATGCTATTACAAGAGACAATGCTATGGCTTGGGGCAAAGATGAGACTTACCTGAGAGGGATGATAATTATGTTGATTGTTAAGGGGCTACTCTAACCACGTTGTCTTTTATGTATTTTCTGTATTTTTCATGGTCTGTAATAAAGGTTATTTAGAACTCAACATGAATTGTTACCTTTTGCTTTTACCAAATCTGGGGGCCCTTCTGCCCACAACTGTGGAGACCTAGACAGGAGCTATTTTCAAGATCCATTCTGAGATTTCCTAGTAAGAGCTCTGTATTGGGACAAAGTAAAACAAAGTGAAATGCCTAGTGGGCTCTCCCCGAATTTGAATCCAGTCTGGATAATGCATATATGTATGTGTTTGCACATACATACATGTATAGATACATACATATGTATAGATTGGTTAAAGACCTTAAAGATGTTTAATTTGAAAAAGAAGATTCAGAGCAGATATGATAGCTAACATCAAAGAAGTGAGAAAGACGAAGATGAGAGAGAAATTAAAATCAATTTGCTGGGTCCCAGAATACAGAACTAGAAGCAATGGGTCACATGGATTTTGACTAGATGTGGGGAGAAACTTCCTGTGAATTAAAGGCAACCAAATCTGGAGTGTGATACCTTAGGGGATGATGGAATCCCTTTCACTGGAAGTCTTCCAGACTTTTCTTGAAGACTACTTCACACAAGGCTAGAATTTCAGAATTGGAAGAGATCTCTGAGGTCATTTAATCTGATTTATTTTCAAAAAATGAATCCTATAATATACCTGTGGCATAGCCATCCAGATTTTTCTTTCCAATGAAGGGGAACCCACTACATTTTCAGGCATAAATTTCACTTTTGGATAGGAAGTTTGGAAGGTTATCTTTAAATCATACCCAAAAAGGTCTATTTTGCAATGTTTTCCCCCCCATTACCACTGCTTCTACTCTCTGGGACTAAACAGAACAATTCTGGCTTTTCTTCTATATACTAGGCCTTTAGTGTTCAAGCACTCCACTTCTCACAGGAGTCTGCCTTCTCTGGCCTAACGATCCCCTTTTCCTTGAACTCATGTAATAGGAACTTTAGGTCCTTCACGATCCTGGTTGGATCCTTTGGATAGTCTCCATTCCTCCATTGTCCTTAAAGCACAAAACTTAGAGCTGAACAATATACACAATATGTTCCTGACCAGGACAGAGAATAGTGGGGATATCATTTCTTTATGTCTAGAAGCCAAGCCTCTCTTAATGCACAGCCTAAGATCACACATGCTTTTTTTTTTTGGCTGCTGCATCACACCATTGACTCATATTACATTTGCAGTCCAGCCAAATCCCCTTATCTTTTTTCCTACAAATCATTGTCCAACTATGTCTCTCCTATCTACTACTTATGAAGCCAATTTTTTTGAACCCAAGTATGAGACTTTATGTTAATAGTTATTAAATAACGTCTTATTAGATTTTTACCAATGTTTTGTACTATCTAGATTTTTTTGGACTGGTCTTCTTCTGACTCTTGTTATATTACCTATTTCCCCCGAGCTTGGTGAAATCAGATTCCATTAAGGTTGCTGTTTATTTTCTTTTTTTTGAAGAGTTATTGATGAAAATTTTAAAATAGCATAGGGCCCTGTATCCCTGGGGCACCGTATTAGAGACTGTCTTCCAAGCTGATATGGGACCATTCAGCCAATTCCAAACACATCTCATCATACTATAGTCTAGCCCACAATTCTGCTACAAGAAAAGAATGAGGAACTTTATTCAATCTCTTGTAAATCTAAATAAAGTGCAATGATAACATTTTCCAGACTTACTAGTTTTATAACCTTTTAAAAAGGTTAGTCTAGTCCAACTCATGCTTGCTGAAGCTTGCTCTTGTGATTATACTTTCTTTTTCTAGATATTCACTAACTATTCCTTTAACAACATATTCTGAATTTCCCCAGGAATTAAAGTCAAGCTTATTGGCCTGTGATTAATAAGTTTCATTCACTGATTTTTGGAAAATTATTTGTTGAAACTTAATTCAACGTTTGTCTCTTTCCAGTCCTGAAGTACCTTTCCTGTTCCCCACAGTCAAATAGATGTATACATATATACACATTATATATTTAACATATTATATATGCGTACCTATATACATACATACACACATTTATTTCAGTGATCCCGCAATCCCAACAGCCAATGTTTTTAGTATCTAAGAAGTAGTTCATGTAGGTCTGGAGGCTTCAACTTATTAGGGCAACTACTTTGTTTTGGATTTCAACATTCTACCTATCATTTATGTGTTGTTCTTCTGTGTCCAAAGAAACAAAGCTTCTGTGGCAAAGAAAATGAGTATGAAATAAAAATTGAGCAGTTCTGCCTTCTTTTGGTCATCAATTACCATTTACTCAGCTGTCCAAGTAGCAATCCTTTCCCCACTTTGATTTTTTTCCCCTGTAATGTAGATTAAAAAAAAAGTCCTTTTTGCTCTTTTAGCTTTCTTGGCAGTCATTTAATATAGTCCTTGAAGACTGAGACACACTTTTGTATTTACCTCCTATTACTTGCCTTTGTAATCCTTTGTATATATCTTTTTAAAGTAGGTTAGCAAATTCCCAGTACTTCTACATCAGTGTCTTCAAACAAATTCTCCTTTCATTTTCATCAGAATTGTTTCTCTTAGTTTTCAAAATTTTATTCTTTAAAGTTTCACCTTCTTCCTGATCTGTCTTTTCATATGGAGACTGAGGCAAAGAGGAGTTAAGTGACTTGCGCAGGCTAACACAGCTAGTCAGTGTCTGAGGTGAGATTTGTGTTCATGGATTCCTGACTCCAAGTCAAGCACTCTTATCCACTCTGTCACCATATCCTTTTCTGTTACTGTGTGCCTCTTTCTGGAATGTTCTCTCTGAACCTCACTTTTCTAGAGTTGCTTTGAATTTTTTAGAGTCTCAGTCTATGAGGATGTGTTAACATCTTTACAATGCTTCAAATGCCATCTCTGACACTTAGTAGCTGACTCAGGCTAGTAATCAGGACTTTTTATCAAAATCATGGATTCATTTATTCATTAAAGAAGCATTCATCAAGCATCCTGTATGGTCCAGGCACTGGGGATACAAAGGTATAGAAAACAAAATGAAACAAAAAAGCCAAAACTGGCCCTGCCCACAGGGGCTTATGTTCTAGTGGCTGCAATTTGTATGGTAGAGGGAATCCCACACCAAGAGTTCTCCAAGCTGATGACAGCATATCTCCTCCTCATATTGTACATATATGCAGACACAGCATATGATTACGCAAGCATCCTATAAATGTGAGCTATTAGGTATACAAAAGATAACTTCAAACAAGAAGAAAGACAGACAAGAGGTCATTAGTACGGTTTCTCTTCCTAAGCAATAAAACACAACTAACAGTTTTCTGGGGGAAGCATGATATGATATATATTCACTCAAGTTACGTTTTATGTTAATGTGATACTTTTACCAGATTATAGGCCATTTTAGAAGCTTCTAGGACATCTTGTAAAGAAAACTCATTGTGTAGTGTCAATCACTGTGATTTCTTGAAGGACAAAAAGATCAAAGAGACATGCTTTTCACTCAACCTGTCGTGGGGTAGAGGGAGAGCAACAACTCGGATGACCGAGAAATGGGGGAGGACAGGCACCTCAGAGAAGTATAGGAGCTCCAGCCTAGGACATGTCAAATCTCCATGATAATGGGATTGCATTAGAAAGAAAATCAATATGACAAGTGGCTCATTTGATGATGTAAACTTCATATTCATGAAACTCCTGTACGATATCACAAACTGAAAGGGACTGCAAATTCTCCAGGGAAAAGAAGAATGACATGTCCTGGTTAAATAGATGAGCCAGGAAACTAAAGAGGAGATAGCCTAGTCTTTCAAAGGCATGCCAGACTGGGACTAAGGTGATAGGGACCTCAAGATTAACTCACTGATTCAGTGTTTGAGCTTTAGAAATAATTTTACCTAGAACTTTCATTCAATTAAACAAAATTATTATTTACCATTCTTGAATTACTGTTATGTGCAAGATGCTATGCTGTATTCTGGGGGCTACAAAAGCAAACCCCTCCCTGCTGTGTAAGTGCTTCTATTCTACCAGAACAGGACAAAGCAGAAATGCAATCTGTACATAGACACCCCATCATTTGAAGGAGAGACTGAGTACTAACCAATGGAAAAGTCAAGAAAGGCTTCATGGAACAAGTAACACCTAGACTGCACCTTTAAGAAAGATCAGGATTCTGAAGGGGATATATCTTAGGCATAGGTTTGTGCAAATGCACAAAATCAGGAGATGAGACGAATATGCTATATTAGTCAATAAAACCACAAACATTTTTTATGAACCTGTTTTCTCTCAGTCACTATACTAGGTTCTGAGTATGCAAAGCCAAAAAAAAAAGAGATGAGACTGCCCCTTTCCTCAAAGATCTTATATTCTACTGGGGGAAATAATTTGTATACACATAAGGATATATGAAGTATGTAAAAAAAATACATACAAGGTAATTTTTAGAGGGGAGGTGCTATCAGCTGTGGTGAATCTGGAAATATAGGAGAAAAGGAGCCAGTGTGTAACCAACAGTTTTTTAATGATTAAACTTAATGGTCTTTTCTCAGTGCACATCCTTCTTGACCTTTCTGCAGCTTTTGATAACACTGATCACCCACTCTTTGGGAAGAACCACTTCTCCCAGGGTTTTGATAACTTTACTCTTTCCTGGGTTCCTCCCTACCTGTATAATCACTCCTAAGTCTTGGTTGAATCAGTATCCACTCGCTTTATGAATGGATTTATCCCAAGGACTCTTCCGTGGGGTCTCTCTTCTTCTCATTTTCTTCTTCTTCTTGGTGATCTCATTAATCTAATGGGTTCAATTATTATTTAAATATAACCCTCAAACCTAACTGTTTAGCCCTCATCTCTCTCATGAGTCTTTTGTCACCAATTGCTTATTAGACCCCTCACCCTGGATGTTTCATAAACATCTCAAGGTCATCAAGAACCAAAATAAAATTCTTTTTTTCTGTAAATTCTTTTTTTAAATTAATTTATTTGTTTTCAGTTTTCTGCAATCACTTCCATAAGTCTTAGATTTTTCTCCCCCTCCTTCCCCAAGATGGCATGCAATCTTATATGGGTTCTACACATACATTCTTATTAACCACATTTTCACAGTAGTCATGTTGCATAGAATAATTAAAATGAATGGGAGAAACCATGAGAAAAAACAAACCAAAACAAAACATAGCACAAGAGAGAATATTCTGCTTTATTCTGTGTTCTGATTCCATAGTTCTTTCTCTGAATGTGGATGACATTTTGCCTCAAGAGTCCTTTGGGAATGTTTTAGGTCTTTGCATTGCTGTGAAGTGCTAGGTCTACCAGAAACAGTCCTTGCACACTATGGCTGATACTGTGTACAAGGTTCTCCTGGTTCTGCTCATTTCATTCAGCATCAATTGTTATAAGTCCTTCCAGGCCTCTCTCTGAAGTCTTTCTGTTCATCATTTCTTATAGCATAATAGTATTCTATTATATTCATATACCACAACTTGTTCAGCCATTCCCCAACTGATGGGCACCCCCTCAATTTCCAGTTCTGGGCCACCACAAAAAGAGCTGCTCTAAATATTTTTGTACAAGTGGAACCTTTTCCCATTTTTATGATCTCTTTGGGATACAGTCCTAGAAGCAATAGGGTGTGCACATTTTTGAAGTCCTTTGGGCATAATTCCATAACTCCATAGTTCCAAATTGCTCTGCAGAATGGTTGGATCACCTCTACCAGCAATGAATTAGCGTTCCAACTCTCCCGCATCCTCTCCAACATTTATCATCTAACTGTTCTGTCATGTTAGCCAATCTGATAGGTGTGATGTCATACCTCAGAGTTGTTTTGATTTTCATCTCTCTAATCAATAGTGATTTAGAGCATTTTTTCATATGACTACAGATAACTTTAATTTCTTTCTCTGAAAACTGCCTGTTCATATCCTTTGACCATTTATCAATTGGGAAAGACTTGTATTCTTGTAAATTTGACTCAGTTCTCTATATATTTTAGAAATGAGGCCTTTATCACAGACACTAGTTGCAAAAATTCTTTCGCAGTTTTCTGTTTCCCTCCTAATCTTTGTTGCATTGGTTTTGTTTGTGAAAAACATTTCAATTTAATGTAATCAAATGATTCATTTTGTACTTCATAATGTCAAAATAAAATTCTTTACCTTCCTTCCTAAACCCATCCTTTTCCCAAAGGAACCCCCATCCTTCTGGTCACCTAGGTTCGTAACTTTGGAGTTATCTTTAACTCCTTATTCTCCCTTCAGTTATATATATAAAAATATATATATATATATATACACACACACACATACATATATACACATATACATGTATACGTATGTATACATGTATATGTTTATATGTATACACACATAAACACACACATATATAAAATTAGTTGCAGAATCTTATAAGTTCTGATTCCTCTTGCACTCATCTCCTCTCTATTCACACAATTACCCTCCTTTATGGACTCTTTATCATCCCTTGCTTGAATTATTTCAGCAGCCTACTGAATGGTCTCCCTATGCCCAGTCTTTTCAACAAGCACATGACTGATTCTGAACAGATAATCTTGATGGATTTATATGAGTCCAGAGCAGGGCAGAAATAGGCTAGGGATGGGATGAGATCAAGGCAGGAAATATGTATCTCTGTTCTCTGTTGTTATATTGAAGATATTTTTCAAGCTGTTGTAGCTGTCAGAATGGCTGAATGGTTCTTTGGGGTTATCTAGGTCCAACATTAAAGAAAAAGAAAGAGGTCATGGGGCTAATGAACTGGGAAATGGCTAAACAAATTGTGATACACAAAGTAGGTGGAATATTATCATTCCACAAGAAGTAACAGACATGAATGACTCAAGTATGAGAAGACTAGTGGGCAGCTAGTTGGTACAGGAAATAGTGTGCTGAACCTGAAGTCAGGGAGACTAAGTTCAGATCTACCCTCAGAAACTTTTAGCCGTGTGATCCAGGGGAAGTCACTTCTGTTTTCTCTGTCTCAGCTTCCTCATCTGTAAAATGGGGATAATAAGAGTACCTACCGCACAGGGTTGTTGTGATCAAATGAGACAATATTTAAAGGTGTACTTTATAAATCTTAAAGCATTACATAAGTGTTAGTTATTATTATTACTTCTATAAAGTGATGCTGAATGAAGAAAGCAGCATCAGAAGTATATGTATGCAGACACACATACATGCTGATTTTAGTGACTAAAAAAATAAAAAAAGTTTATTGTAAAAAACCAATGACATCAACAAAACCTGAAAAACTGTAGACAGATGAAAAAGAGATTAGAAGAAGGAACAGAAGCAAGCAGGATGTGTTTGTTGTAATTTGTTAAAGCTAATACAAATCTTTTCCCAATTTGTTTGACTGATTGCAACTTCTCATGAACGTTTCCATGCAGTTCCTCTTACTTAGGGTGAACAGTTTGTATTTATCTGAGGTGGCAAAGAGTCAGAAATGTAAAAGGAAATTTCTGGAAGAGATGGAGAAGAACTGGATTGTATAGTGGGAAAAGAAATAGCCTGAGAATTAGGAGAATATACAATTTAACAATCTACCAAAAATGAATTTATTGGTTTCATATGTGATAATTATGGTTCTGTTTCTTGCTGTTTCAATTTCTACGATTTTATTTGTAAAAATATTTTCATTTGAATATTTTTGTTGATTTTACTGGGTTTCTGAAAATAAAAAAGGTGAGAGAAAAAAATAGAAGAGAGAGATTTTTATTTACTCTTAATACCAGTGAAATATGGTTAGTGTCCTTATGACCCTAAAAGGTAGAATTCAATTCTGATTTTAGAGGAGTTTTGGATTCCTAGGAAGGAAGTTATTAGAAATGCAAAATATTGTATCTGAAGCATAAATGAAATATATCTGCAAATATGTAAGCAAATAAAATACTGTACCACTTGTCTTCTCTCTCGTCCTTTCCCTGTTCCTCCCCACCCTTTCCTCTCACTTTCCATGTTCTACCTCAGCTGAAGTTTTGGGACTTGGAAACAAAGAGAGAAAAAAGATAAAGGTAGTAGTCTTCCCATGGCCAAGAAGGTGGTACTCTCAAGGGCCACAGCCCAATCATGGCATCCACTGGTTTCTGCCATATCTGCAGATTGAACGATGACTTCCAAATAGATGAGCTGGGATGTGTGTGACTGCATGTTTTTATTCAGCGCAGGACTGCTGAAAGAAACAAGCTGACCCTACTGCAACCCAAACTTACTTCCAGTTCATTGTTTTTAAAAATTTATGCTGCCAAGAAATACATTTGCTGGATTTAATATTATTTGTCCACAAATTCTGGTGGTTGAACTTGTGCTTATATTGCTGGGTGTCGCTCTGTTTGTGGCATGAGGGTGTAAGAAGAACCATGCAGGAGAAGGCCTTTTCCTAGCATGTGGGTGGGAGCCCAACCCAGAACACTTGTTTAGAGTTTTGCTCTCTTACTGTGTCTATAAGCACAACCAGACTTTTAAGTGCAGAATTACAATGAATGAAAATATATGAATAAACATATGCAAATATGAATACCTCCTTGACACAAGTCACTCTCTGTCTCTGTCCCTTTCTGTGTGTCTCTGCCTTAATCCTAGACTGAACTGGAGAGGAGAATATTCACAGTTGGGAAGAAGGGTCACCATGTAAGATATGTAGTACTAGAAGGGTGCTTAGAGATTATATAGTACAAACCCTCATGTTATAGATGAAGAGTCTCTAACTTGCTGTTCTTGTGTTGTGTCCAACTCTTCGTGGTCCCATTTGCACCACCTAGCTGCCCTTTCAGAATGGTAAATTAACTTGACCCAATTTACTTGTAAGGACGAAATGGAGAAGAGATCTGATCTCCAGATCCTCTAGGTAGTGCAGTGGATAGAATGCTGGGCTAGGAATCAGGGAGAGACTTAACTTTGGGCATTCAAATCTGGCCTCAGAAACTTGATAGCTATATGACCTTAGGAAAGTCACTTAATCTTGTCTGCCTCAACTTCTTCATCTGTAAAATGAGCTGGAAAAGAAAATGGCAAACCACTCTAGTATCTTTGCTAAGAAACGCCCACCCCCAAAAGGGTGATTATGAGCCAGACTCTAATGAACAATAACAACCTCCAAATCTAGTGCTTTTGTTCCTAAACTATTGGGCTACGCATCATTGTAACTGTGTATTAGTTTAAGTAAGACCTTCTGCCAGGAGCAGGGTTCTTGGAGAAAATGCTGTGGGATATATTCAGTGAACTGTGAAAGAGAAATGTATCTCTTGTGCTCCAATCAATTGAATAGCGGTTCTTTGAATAATTAGTCTCAAGCATCGAAACCTGAGAAGAAACGTTGAAAATGAACATAATAATACCCTCACTATGGACTTTAAGCTGGAACAAGCTGCTGTGCATGATTTATCTGATAGGAAGTGAAGCCTAAACCCGACTTGCGGCTTCAGAGATAATGCAGAGCAGGTAATCAAGTACTGAAAAAGGTCCTGACCCTGTCTGTTTGAATGAATTGTTTAATATCCTGGCCTGGCTTAAACATTTTGGTAATGTAAATGTTGTGTGTCCTTTATTGTAATGGAAAAACAAAAGAAAACAAAATGAATGAGGGCATACTGAGAAAGTAATTTTATGGCAAATAAAAGTTGTTTTTTCAGGGTTGCAGCTCACTGAATGTGCTTTGTGCAGATTTCTGTGAAGATAAGTAATTGCTAATGTCATCTGTAAAATAGAACGGGAACATCTGAGGCCAGTTTCTCATCTCAGCCATGTTTTTCAAAAGATGCAAGTCACTGTCATGTCTTTTATTAGTCCCAAGGACGGTTGATTTCATTTAAGATGTTGTTTGTCTGCTGCAATCATCAACAGCTGATAACATCGCGCTCATTTTAAACGCCACCCCCCAGTATTAATGTGCTGTGCGCCGTCCTGTTGAATATTTATATTAGATCCGAAGACACTGACATGTAGGTTTCTCTCTATCCTGTTGTGTGGAATGTGTTAAGAAGTTGTTTTCTATACTTTTCTTATAAGAATCGATCTGATTCTAATCATACCCTTCAAAAAATTTCCTTGGTTCATTTGATTCATTTTTATCGGAGTTCTTTCTTATGGAACTTGCAAAAAGAGTGCTAGATTTTGATATAGAAAACTGGGTTCAGTCATAGCTCCGCTTCTTTTTATGAAAGACAAGTCATTCATCTCTCTTGGCCTCAATTTCCTCACCTGTAAAATGAAATGATTAGACCAAGAGTACTGCAAAGATTCCTTGTAGTTACACATTTATAATCCTTTGGCCCTCTTATCAGTTAGTCAACAATGAATGGCGGCAGCTAGGTGGTGCAATGGATAGAGCACCAGTGCAGGAGTCAGGAGGACCTGAGTTCAGATCTCACCTCAGACACTTGTCACTCACTAGCTGTGTGACCTTGGGCAAGTCACTTAACCCCAATTACTTCATCCTAGGTCATCTCCAGTCATACTGATGAATATCTGGTCACTGGATTCAGATGGCTCTGGAGGAAAAGTAGGCTGGTGACCTGCACAGCCCTCCCTCACTCAGAATAAAGTCAAGTGCAAGTCATGTCATCATTTATCTGACGGCATGGTCTTCTTAGGAAACGAAGGATGAACACACACAACAATGAATGAATAAATGGGAAAGTATTTATTAGGTACTTACTTTGTGCCAAGTACTGTGCTGAGCACAGGTGCTACATATGAAATATAAGATACATAAGACCAAATGATAGTGCCTGTCTTTAAGGAGCTCACATTCCAATGGGGCAGACAATATGAAAATAATTAAATCAGTTCTATCAAAAGGATATGGAAGGTATTTGTAAATGACCAATTTTGTTTAGCTCCACAAGTCAAAACTTCCTAGAATAGGGAGAAATTGCAAAGAGGCACATTTATGCTTCCCCTAAGGAAGACTTTGTAACAATCGGAGCTGATTAAAACTAGAACGAGTTGTCTCTCTACTCGAGGTTGTGGGATTGATTAACCTTATTAGAAGTCTTTAAGCAGAGTGTGGATGGCTGTTTGTTGGGTGTGTGGTGGTGGGGTCTATTGCATATGAGTTGGACTAAATTCTTATCGAGGTCTCTTCTAATTCTAAAATTTTGTGTTTTAGTGACTATATGTGCATTAATTATGTCTCAAAAGCATCACAAGCAGTCTATGAGAGAGAGAGAACAATGTGGGAAAGCAGAAAAAGCAGAAACAGAAATTGAGTTCAGGACCCAGCTCTGCCATTAGCTGACTATGCCCTGGGACAAGTCACACCATCTTACTGAGCTCATTTCCCTTATTACAAAATGAAGTTTGGACTGGATAATCTTTGAGGTTCCTTCTAGTTATGAAATTCAATGATTCTAGAACAGTTGCTTTGACACAGTGAAAAAACTAAAATTTGGATTTCTTTTTAAGGAAAAGGAGAGGAACAGATACTGGTGTGGGAGAAAAAGAGAACTTGGATTCAAATCTAGTCTTGTTCCTTTTAGGTGACATTTTTCTTTGGTATTCCTCACATCCCCTTTTAGGTGCCCCACTCTCTTTCAGTATCTTTTTTTGTCCCTGTCACATCTCTTCTAATTCGTAGGATAAATCAATACACAAATCACTCAGAATAAATTAACTGGCACTAAGAATTTAATGACATTTCTTGAAAACATGTGCACGTTTGAAGAGGACCGCAGGGAAAGGGTGATGTTCAATACAAAGAAATAAGCCTCAAATGTTAGAATTCATGCAAGGAGCCACCTGCATGGAAGCTACTTTTCAGGTGATTCAGAAATGATAACATGTAGGTGGTAACTACTTACTCCACTAAATGGCACTAGACCTGCTGTTTCAATCATTCATCAGACCTCCATGCTCACTGTCCTGTATTTCACTTCTCATCTTCTCAAAACATAAATAACTTGGTGTACATGTAGACCAGACCATGAAAGAATTCTTCCAGAGCCATTTTTTATTCTCAGGAAAGCCACTCAGTAAGATAAGAAAAATGTGTTACCAAGGCTCAACCTATCAGAGGCCACTTTGAGAATTCTGACTTATGATGTCACGAATAAAAGTGATATCCTTTGGACTTTGAGACTCAGATTGTTTGCCTATACAACAAACTCACAGATAGCAAGATGCCGCTCTACTCAGTTTCCCAGACTATTTTGGCTCTTATGGAAGGTATCCCACCTGTTCCACCCCGGGGTGTACCAAGTGAGTAGAAGATGTTTTGGGGGGCTTCTTCATCTGTTACTTATTTTAATGCACCTACAAATCAGATAACTCCTACAATTTTAAGGCTAGAAAAGGCCATAGACCATTTAATTCAACCCCATAATTTCATAAGGGGAAACTAAGCATGGAATTGATATGAAATGCCTGAATTATACATTTAGTTATGGGCAGGTCTCTTGACTCCCTTTCCTGTATTTCCTTCACTGTACCACATAGTTTGATAATTAATTTTTACTTCTAATTTCCAGGTTTCACAGTTGTGGATACCTGCTTTTTAAAAATTAAAAAAAAAATTTTAAAACCTTCAATGAATGAGAATCCACTCCAGAAAGCCTATTCCACCTTTAGATGGTTCTAATTTTTATGAAGTGGTTTTTTTCCCCCTTACATTAAGCCTAAATTTGTCTTTCCATTTGCCATGTATTGCTCCTAGTTCTTCCCTCGGTGGCTAAGTAGAATAATTTTCACCCCTCTTCTAGAAAACAAATATTTGAAGATTCCTTTTGTGCCCCAATCTATCTTCTCTCTTCCACTGTAAACATTCCTACTTGATATGATTAAAACACAGTCTGAGTACGTTATTTCCATTATTCAAGAAATTTCAGCAGCTCTCCACTGTCTTGAGGTGAAAATAAAATTAGTCCTTTTGGCATTTAATTCTTTCTCTGTCTGGTTCCAGTCTATCTTTGCGGGTTGATTACACTTACTGCTACTTTATACTCCAGTTAAACTATCCTGCTGCTGTTCCTTGTTCATGGATACCATCTCCTGTCTCCATCTTTTCATAGGTTGTCCTTGTTCTTGGAATGCTCTCCCTTCTCTACCTCTTGCAAACCCTAGTTCCAGTGAGGCTCAGTTTGTGCCACAACCCATATGAGATCTTTCCCAATTTTGCCATATTTAGTCCTTTCCCCACTCCAACTGCTTTGTATGTATGCCATGTTTACTTATTTGTGTCCACGCCATTTCCTTCAGTAGAAGGTAAGCTCTTTGGAGGCAGATGCTTTTTCTTTTCTTTTTTTGCATTTGTGTCCCTAGCAATGAGCTCAGTGTTTGACAGCCTAGTAGAGTTGAAAAAGTACTTGTTGAATTGAACTTAGTCAATTCTCTCATGGCATGATTTTGAGGCCCTAGATACTAGTGGCCAAACCTCCAAATTAACTTATTTATTTTTATGGATTTACGATATATTCATATGTGCATATGTTGATTCACTGGGTAGAATGTAAGCTCCATAAAGGTAGGGACTGTTTCCTTTTTGTTTTTGTAGAAATACTTGGCACATACTAGGGTCTTAAATGATTGATTGATTGATGGTTGACACCATATTTGTCGCACTCCAGATGTTCTCAGATTCTCAATGTCTTTTGGAATGTAGATTCCCAGACTGAACATAATATCTCAGATGTGGTCTGACCAGGGCAGAAAACTGTATGATTTATTGCTTCCTTTATTTTGGATAGTCTATGTCTCTTAAGGCAGCCTAATTCTGAGCAGAAAACTATATCATATTATTGATTCACATTGAGCTTTCAGTTCATAAAATCCCTAGGATTTTTTCAGATAAACTCTTGTTTAATAATATCTCCTCTTTACTATACCTATAATGCTGACTTAAAAAAAAACTTAAATAGAAAATTTTACATTAATTATCCATGTCAAATTTAATTTAGGAACACTGAAAGTACAGGGATATAAATGCCATCATGTTAGATTCAGTTTAACATATATTTTAGTCTTTCAAGATCTTTTTTGGATCCCAAGTATCAGCCAACATTTTATAGTGAATTCTCCAAACTTTGAATCATTTTCATATTTGCAAAGCTTGCTATTTATGCCTTTCATTCAAGTCATGAAAAATTTTAAAACAACTCAGATTTCATTCAGCACACACACCTGGGATGCTTTACTAGAGACTTTCTTCCAAGAGTGATTTCAAAACATTATAGAATAGTGTTTGGGTCTAACTATTCAGTGAATTCCTAATCCTCCTAACTGTGGCATTGTCTGGTCTATATTTCTTCACTGTGTCCAAAAGATTAGGGTAAGAAACTTTTTGAATGCTTTGTGAGGAATTTCCTATCTACTAGTCTAGTAACTCTGTAAGAAAAAAAAATATTTTTTAACATATCCCTTCTCCAGTTCACTGAGTCCTTTTCCATTCTCTATGACCTTTGAGGTTCCTAATAGTGTCTTCTTAATCTACTAGTGCTTTGAGTATCCTGTCATGAAATTTATCTGGATTTGAAATCTTTCTGGGTAGCTAGGTGTTCATTTGTTATCTCCCATTTTATTGTGGGTCTGAACTCCTTCTATGCCACACTTCTAGTAGCTGAAAGCTCACTGGCCAAGGATCATTCTCTGATGCAGAGAAGCAGAAGCAATGTGAGTTAAGTAGTCATAACATTTCTCTGGGGGGGATCAGTTATTATCCAATCCTCTCTTAGCATTGGTTCCGTCTCGTTTCTGATCCTCTTTTCCCCAGTATAACTTCCTCTTCCCTTCCCTTTTTTGTTGCACTTGACATTATTAAAGCCTTAGCTTACTTTGATTTTTAGGGCTTCTATCCTATTGCTGCAAGGCCCTTTGTATTCATCCTTTATTACTATTTTTCTTCATACTGATATAGAAATGGAGCAACTATGTGGTGCAGTGGATAGAGTACAGGGCTTGGAGTCAGGAAGACCCGAGTTCAAATTTAGCCTCAGACACTTACTAGCTGTGCTACCCTGTGCAAGTCCCTTAACCTTTGTTAGTTTTCTTATCTGTAAAATGCGGATAATAATGCCTCTTACCTATTAGGGTTGTTGTGAGGATCAGATATAATAATAATTGTAAAGTATTTAGCACAGTATCTGACACAAAGTGTTATATAAATACCAGCTATTATTATTGTTATATAGATGTTTTTCCTGTGTATCTACATCCCTTTTGTTAGACACTACTTCCTTTGTCTCTACATCAAAATTTTATATGTCTTCAGAATTTCAAGTTTCCCATAACTTTTGGGCTGACTTTCCCTGTAGCTATTTATGAGAATTCTGCTTCCCTTCTCACAGAAGCCTTTGCAACGTGCTCTCTCTAACCTTTTATGCATATCATACATAGGACAATAGATTTAGAGAGGTGGAAGGGACCTTAAAAGTCATCTAGTCTAGCCTCCTTACTTATAAACTCAGTAAACATCAACCTTCCTACATTTTCTCTTATTGTCAATCAATCCATCAAAAACATTTGTTGAATATCTGTTTCAGGCTCTGGGGATATGAAGATAAAAATGAAATGTCCATCATGACTTCTAAAGTGAATTGGTCAATTCTCTCTACGTTCTCTTTGAGAAAAAAAATACTCATGACACTTTTAAAGTATTGTTAGCACTTTCTTAAATCTGGGCAATCAACAAAATAAAAACTCAAGCCCTGATTTGTAATTTGCCAATTTTCGTGGTGTAAATACTCACACAGAAAATGTAACAAATGTAACCATTCAGATGATTGAGTTGGCTCCAGCACACTGTTATGTGGTTTGTCCTTCATTCTCTAAGAAGACCATGACATTAGGAAGATGATGCCATGACTTGTAAGTCCTTTGGATTTAAGTAAGGGAGGGTTGGGCAAAGTTACCAGCCTCACTTTCTCCTCCAGAGACATCTGGGGCCAGTGGCCAGATATAGATCAGGACAAGTGGAGATGGCCTAGGATGCAGTGGGAGACCTTGACATTTTAAAGTTAGAATCTTTCAGAGTTCTCATTTTGCCTGAGCCAACCCCCATCCAGTGATTAGGGCTGTTTAAGAAGTGTCAATAACCATTCCTTTATTGTTGGCCAACGAAAGTTAATTGTGAAAATGGAAAGTAAATCTCTCACATATTTAGGCTGGTTCCAACTATTCTTAAGTACTGCTACAACTGGAGATAGAATAATCTCTCACAGCAAATATTCTGCCTGATATTTGTAAAATTAAAAACATAAGTATGAAAAATTTCTGAAGGTTGTATTTTATTTATGCCTTAAGATATATTAGATAAAATCCTTTGCCAAATAAACTCCTGCATGTTCTAGTTTAAAATTTATTTTTGTCATTACTAAGGAAATTAACTCTGGATATAATTTGAAAATATTATTTTCTCTTCACACAATCACAGTTTTCAACGACAGAGCTTGGTTAGACTAGCTGGTCTTTAACCACCTTGGATTATAAGGACAATTATAAGAAAATCAAAATAAACTTATTTTTCAGCCATCTAGGAGTCTAGAGGTCAGCACAGTAGAAAAATCAGATTAGTTTGGAATTAGGGATGTTCAGTAATGCACTACTCCCATTTTCAGCATTTATCAATGGCCCTCAATATATAGAACTGTTTTAAAAATGAGAAAAAAAATCCCAACAACTTAACTCAAGCTTATATTAATACCCCATGAAGTACAGGGGTACATATTTCCTAGTTTCCCTTCAGAACCATTTCCTGATGTCTCTTTTCTGAACTTCTCTTTGGAGAAATTCCCTGGTTGCCCAATAGCTGTGTTGTTGTTTTTTTTTTGTGCTAACTCCATTAAAACCAACAATTTCCTTTCCTACTCTCAGGTAGCTACAGTCTAATAAAAATCTGGGCAAGAGAACCCAGCAAACTCTTACAGAGTCAGAGCCGAAACAGTAATCACCAATAAATCTCACATAAACAAGTTGAGCTCCAGTATGACTAAGCCTGATTTCTAAAAAACAGAGGCATGGGGAAAATCTAAGGTGTAGCCAACAGAAGTAAGAAGGATGTTTCTCAGAGATAAGCAAAACAAAACAGCATAAATATCCTTGTCTGTTTAGCACTGGGAATTGCCTTGATAGATTGTTTGTCTTCTAAACATTAAAACCAAACCAAACCAAAACAAAGCGCAGGCCTTTCCTCCACTTGAAATACTTAGGCATTTTACATTTTAAGTGGCAGAGATCCCTAGGGCTTTTTGCAAGATGTCATTTTGGGTGGCTCTATTGTTTTCTGTGATGAGAGAGGGGAACAGCTGAACACATCATACCTCTCCAAAGGCCCAGCTAGTGCCGCCTCATTACCCATATACTTCATGCTCAGAGGCATTCCAAGTAGTTAAGCAGCTGTGCCAATTTACGGCTTAAAAACTTCTTCTAATCCTTTAAGTTCTGTCCTCTGGTGGCCTCCCTTCCCTTCCCCCCAGAATCTTTACAGCCTGGAAGACCTTGGACAAAGCGTTTGTTTTCCTTGTGTGATATGAAATAACACCTCCCTTTTGCTCTGGAAAAGAAGAGGTTAAAAACCCAGTTGCTAACACAGTCCGAGGTCCACACCTGGGTGAAGTAGCACCTGAATCAGGTATACACATGCCTCACTGGCTGCAGTTAGCTGATTCCTGACCTAGGTTGGGTGGGAAAAGAGGCAGAGGGAGAAGAGCTTTTTTAACTCTCCCTTTTCTTTGGAGACTGTAAGATGTTGCACCTGGAACTTTAGGAACTGAGTAGTGGAAACTACTTTTACATCTCTGTGGTGTGGGTAGTAATCTCTTGTTTGCTTTCATTAATATTTCCAAATGCAGAGAGGTGTCTGCTTTGCCTGAGGTCCATTCTGTACTGGAGACCCAAAAGAGAAACGTAAAGGAGGTAACATTATAATCATAGTTTCTTGATGCTTGATTAGACATCTTTCAAGGAGGACTAAAATTTGGCCGTGTTGTGCACTTTGCCCATTGGTTGGTTGCCTGGAGAAGAGGGCAGAATGCTCCTCATCTTCCATGAATGATACAGAGCTCAGAGGCATTACTAGATGTACTGTGGTGGTAGAGATGAAGGCTGGAACCCTATTATACAGGAGGAATAGAGAGAAATCCTCTTGTTCTGTATTTTGATCTCGCTGTCTCGGGCCCCTGGTTCATGTTTATCAAGGGGAAAAAATAGTTTTCTAAATTTGAAAACTTCGAGGGTTTGTAGAATAGTGGTAAGAATTCTAGATTTGTCATTAGAAGGCCTCAGTTCAAATCCTGACTCTGGTTCTTATCATGACTCTGGGCAAGTTGTATGTCAGTTCACCTATAGAATTGGTGATAGGGAGCAATGAGCTGGTTGATTTTCTAAGATCTTTCTAGCTCTAGGTGACTTTTAAGGATATTCCTTTTTTCCTCTAGGGATTTTGCTCCTGGAAAAGTGTTCTATTTTTCAATGGTGTAGGGAGTTGCAAATATGAAATGTATCAATAACTTGCTTGGTGTGAATGGGATTACAGTATCATGTCAGTTTAATGAACCATTGAATAACCTGGGTATGTGTGTGTGTGTGTTTCTGTACACGTTTGGGGGGAGGTGTGCAGGCAAAAATATGTGTAAAGAAGAAAAGCCAAAAATGGATAATAAAATGAAAAAAGCTAAGTAAAATGAATCAAACAATAAAAATTCAAAACCAAACAGGGCAAAAAGAGAAAAGAAGATCAAATTCGGGAGGAGACACAGTTCTGGAAAAGGTTCCTTCTTCTCTATGATTCTTCAAAGCTCAAATCTACAAGTTTTTCTTTTGTTTTGTTTTTTTATCCCTAGGACTCTAGGTTGTTATTTCTCTGCACTAGGAATCTTTAATTCTTTATAGGTCTCTCTGGAAAGGGTCATGAGTTGATTTAGATGATGAAAGAAAGTTATAGGGACTGGGATAATTTGATTTTTAACTTTTGATATATGAGGTGACACTATCATCATAGAATCTTAGAGGTCATATAGTTTGCTTCACTATCATTGATTCTCAAAACTTTTTTTGGTCTGAGGACCTTTTGACCCTCTGATTGAGGACTCCCCAAAGAACTTTTGTTTATGTGGATTCTATTTATCAATATTTTATTGTGTTGGAAATGGAAATGTCTTAGTATTATGAAAACAGTTTTTACCTCATGGACTCCCTGAACGGGTCTTGGGGAGCCCCAGGAATCCCTGGGCCACACTTTGAGAATCACTGCTCTACCACATTTGGGAATCCTCTTTACAAAATTCTTAAGTGACCTTTGCTCAGAGACCTCCTTATGAGACAGCCCATTCACAACTCTAATTATTAGGAAATTCTTTCTTCTGTTTAGTGAAAACCTGCTTCTCTGTAACTTTCACCCATCAGTCCTACATCTTTCCTCTGAATACAGTAACTGATATTCATATAGAACTTTTAAAGTTTCACAAATTATGTTATCTAGATAGTAGATTTACAGTTGGGGTGGATCTTAGAAGTAATTTAGTTGAACATCCTCATTTAGAGATGAATAACCGGACGAAAATGGTTAAGTGACTTGTTCAAGGCCAGGGATAGGGAACCTGTGGCCTCCAGGCCACATGTGGTCCTCTACATCCTCAAGTGTGGCCCTTTGATTGAATGCAAACTTCGTAGAACAAATCCCCTTAATAAAAGGATTTTGTTTTGTAAAACTTGGACTCAGAAAAGGCTGCACTTGAGGACTTAAAGGGCCACATGCGGCCTGGAGGCTGCAGGTTCCCCATCCCTACCTAGGCCATACACTTAATAAGTATAAGAGATATGATGTGAATCCAAGTCTTTCTAACTCTGTATCCAGAATTTCTTTCACTGTACCGTTTTCTACCTCCCCTTGTTTAAGCTTTGTTATATTCCATTGGGGTTTGTATTATGATATTCATTTCACAGATATGGAAAGAGGTTCCCAGAGGATGACTTGCCCAAGATAACATAATTTGTGTCAGAAGAGGGATTACCCAGTTCTGTCTGACTCTAAATCTGGCACTCCATCTAAGAAATGTTACCTCTCTAAGGAAACATATTTATCATAATGCTTAATCTGATGATTTCCATGATCTCTTCCTGTTCTGAATTTTTTATTCCATGATCTCCTTCAGACCAATTATCTGAATATTTGAAGATGGTTCTTTTGCCTCTTTTGATCCAGATTAAAATATTCCCAGTTCCTTCAACCATTCCTTATGTAATAATAAATCCTTTTGCCATACAAGTTAGTTTCCACTGAACTTGCTCAGTGGTATAATCGATACTTACTTAAAATGTAACACCAAAGTGTTTCTGGGCACTATACTTCTATTAATGTGACCTGTGATTTTGTTAACTTTGGGACCAGCCATTTCCCAATGTGGATTTATCCTCTTTGTATGCAAATAAGACACTTTTTTTCACATAAATTGACAAAATGTGTGTCCCCCATCTTGTTCATGTACATTGATTTTTTATTTTTGTAATCAAAATACAATAGATTTATTCCTATTCAGTTTTGGTAAGTCCATGATTCTTCCTTACCTCCATCCCCAACCCCTGAAAGATTTTTTTGGATTATCATTGTTAGCCAATGAATTAGCTTATCTTTCCAGGCAATCATTTTCCTTCTTAATGCTTGTTGATGTTCAGTCATATCCAAATCTTTTTGTCTTCATTTGGAGTTTTCTTGGCAAAGACACTGGAAGAGATAACTATTTCCTTCTCCATCTCATTTGGAAGATAAGGAAACTGAGGCAAACAGGGTTAAGTGACTTGCCTAGGATCACACAACTAGTAAGAGCCTGAGGCCAGATTTGAATTTAGGGAGATGAATCTTGACTCCAGATCTAGCTCTCTATCCACTATGCTACCTAGCTGCCCTAGTGCTTTCAGACTTACTGCTCAGTAATTCATTCTAGACCTTTGTTCTATATAAACATCAGTCTTAATGATGCAGCCTAGGTCTTCTTCACCATTTTGAAAACTAGAGTATTTGCCTACATCTTGTCCTCTGGATCATCTCTTTATTCTCCACCCTATTCCTTAAAATCATCAAGAATCATACAACCTATAATTTGTGTGAGAATTTGTATCATATATAATCTTAATAAGTATGCTAGCTATGAAATCATCCACGTCACTAGAGAAAATGTTGACCAAGTGAGTGCCAAAGACAAAACTCCTGCCATGCATTGCTAGAATCCTTCTCCTTGAACAATGAATATGTATACACTTATTCAACCAGTTGAAATCAATCCACCTTTACTGTTGACTAGTTCACACTTTTCCATATTTTTCAGGATAATGCTATGTGATACATTATTGAATAGAGAGATTGGGATTTCATAGATATAGGATACTTACCCTACCAAGGTGCCAAAAAACTTCTCTGGAATTTGTAATCTTATAATGTTTTATATGAGCTCTGAGAAGTTAAGTGATTTGCCTAGGGGAGGAGACAATTTGCTTAAATTCATATTGCATTGTCAACTCCAGTAACAAATGACTAGAGAATCACAGAGGTTTGCAACCACTTTTAATTCCCCAAATACTAAAGCACTCACACAGATTAAAAGCAAAAAACTTTCTTTATTCCATTGAGGGAGAGAAATTAGACATATGTTTCAGGAGAGAAATTAGATACAGAGTAGGAGATCTTAGGCAATGGAGCTAAATCTTGATTTATATATTGGTGGCTAGATAAATCAAATGGTGTAATGTAATAACAGTGTTGAGGCACAACAGCAGCAGTGAGACAAGGTTGTCTAGTTGACAAAAAGTCCATTCACAGCAAGGTTTCATGTCTAGGCTGTTGGTGCTTGCCCAACCTCAGGACCATCAGTTCTGTGATTTAATTGCAGCAGAGTTCATCCAGAGCTCAAAGGATTGTTGTTATGCCAAGTTCAGGGCACAGTTTGCTCTCTGGAAAACCGAATATCTAAAAAGAGAGAGGAGGTCTTGAATCCTGACAGTATTAAACACATACAGCTAGTATAGCTCAGAGGGAGGATTTAAGATCAGGTATTCCTGGTCTTAAGGCCAGCTCTCTGTCCATTGTGACAAACTATCTTTTATCAAATGCTTTGCTAAAATATAAGTTCACATTCTCTCGTATTCTCTTGATCTTGTAAATTTAGTAACCTTGTCAAAAAGGAAATGGAGTCACTTTGACATGACTCAGTTTTGTTAAATTGGTGCCAGGACTAGTTATCATCACTTTTCTTCCTAATGCTCACAAACCTACTCTTCAGTGACTCATTCTAGATCTTTGCTTTGGATAGACATCAAGCTTACTAATGTAGAGTTTGTAGCCTAGGTCTTCTTCACCATTTGGAAAATTGCACTACTTGCCAACCTGCAGTTCTCTGGGGCATCTCTTCATTCTTCATGATTCTTTAAAATCACTGAGAGTCATACAACCTGCAATTTGCAGCATGAAACCTACAATCACACCTGCAAATTCCTTCAATATCAGGGCACTGAATTCATTTAGAGTAGCTGGGGCTGTCTTTCTATTTCCAGTTTTCTCTTACTAGTGCCTATTCCACTCTTTTATAGTGTGAAGCTATGACACTATAAGCATTATTAAGTGCCTACTTATTAAGTACTACTTGCCAGGCACTGTGCTAAGTGCTAGGGATATAAATAAGAAAAAGACAGTCTCTGCCCTCAATGAACTTGCAATCTATCAGGGGAAGAAAATATACAAAAGGATGCTTAAAATTGGCGTAGGGGAGTGCCAGAGGGAACCTGTGCAAGAGAGTATGATGAAGATGATGCCTGAGTTAAAACCAAGCAGACTGGCTCTTTGTGGGAATCGTGAGCCCTTTGGAAAGCAAGAGTATGGGAAATGTTTTTCTTTCTGCCCTCTAGTCAGAAAGGCAGAAGCCACTGAGGGTACTGATGAAGTGTGAGTAGCAAAGCTGAAGCAATCTCCATAAGTTACCTGGTGATGAGTTTATCCTGGGCAGGGCATGATGAAGAGGATGATGGAGCTGAAACTAAGCAGAACAGCTGATGACAAATGAAGCTCACTGTAATAACTCTGTAGTAATAGCAACTCACTTTTTGTTAAACAATGCTTTAAAATTTACAAAGCACTTTGTACTCGACAAATAAACAAATTAGTAGTTATACTTCTGTCTCTCAGCCACTGATATTATGTGATCTTTCCATAAGCAGTGAACCTAGTCTTTGTTGTTATTTTTATCCTGAATGTAGATTACAAAGTTCTTGGTCATGAAGGAAGAGGAACTAAGGAAGCTTTGCCTGATCTCCAAGAACAGGAGGAGCAGTGAATAAAGCTACAGAGAAATAATGATAAAAAAGAAAAGACTTCCTAACAATTAGAGTTGTCCACAAGAAAAATAAGAGCCTACCTCATGAAGTGGTGACTTCTTCCTCACTGCTTTAAGCAGAGGCTAGATAATTACCTTTTAGAGATATTGAAAAAAGTCATTTCTTTATGGATTATACTTGTTTGACCTCTGAACCAGAAATTCTGACTCAGAAATTCTATGATTCCTAGAACAAGAAATAAGGAAAGGCGCCTTATATATTCCATTCAACCCATTTATATTCCATTTCTTTTCATTGTTAACCTTCTAGCCATGATACTCTTTTTGCCCTAAACAATCTTCTGTGTTCTTTGGATAGTTACTATTAAGAATTAGAATATCTTGAGCAAACAGCTTCATCAAGGAATGAAACCTGGGCTCTTGTAGAGGCTTATAAACAGGAAACATTTCAATGTAATTGCAATGCAAATCATATACCTCCACTAGAGGTCACACTTTATTAACATTGCATGGTAGACTAATAGCTAATAAAGAAAGCACAGTAGGCGAATGTGAGCATCTTTAAGAGAATTTTGCTGAACAGGTTTATAATGAATAATAATGACAAAATCTTGATTTTTTTTCTCCCCTCATACCTCCAAAGATACTTTTTACAGGGTCCAGCTAAGTCACTGGGGATGGAGGGAGTTTCTTTCTGCATCTATTTTTCATCATTTTGATCCTGCCAATGTGGAGTTAAGAGAAGGGGTAGGATGCTACTGACTGTTCCCCAAGATGCAAATTGCTTCACTGCCACATTTTTTTGTAACTAATACAATTGTGTTTTTACTTCCATGCTTTAACACTGTCTATCTTTTTCTTTCATAGTTAATTTCAAGATTGCAATAAACAGATATCAAGTTCTGTTGAGGGATTTAAATCACTTTACCCTCTAAATTCTTTTACTAGCTGTCATATTGTTACTACTAAACAAATAGTGCTTTCCTGTTTTACCATTCCTTCTGTACACAGAGATAATGACTATACCACATAAGTATAACAAAACTGAGACATTTGGGTGCATGAATTAATGCACAATATAATAATTCACAAATAAGCACCTATTGTACAACACTGATAGATTTGGTTTTGGGCACTGAGTTTTGGTTTCTGCAGCCACTAAACATTTTAACCAGCCTTATTTCAGCCTTGTAATGACCATCCTTGCCAAGTACTGCCTTATTTGAGTAATTACTCTCCATTCACTCCATCACAGTGGCAAACCACTTCTTCCTTTAGCCTAGCTCTGACTAAAGTGAATATTGGAAGTAATTCTTTAAGAGAAAAAACTAAGAAGAAATGGGTTTTGATTAAACAGAAAGAAATCTTACTGGGGTCAGAAGGTTAAAAGGTTATGGGACTATGGCTCTAGAGCGAGAAGCAATCTTAGAGACTTTGGAAGAGAAGGAACCTTAGAAATCGAATCTAATAATCCCTTTAAAAAACAGGGGAACAAAGGATGGGGGTTTGTGGCTTACCCAAAGCCACACAAGTGATGCCGGGAAATGGGATGCTAGGATTTAAACCTAGGGTTGTTTTTTTTAATTATTATAATCCAAACTATTTCCCCAAATCATTTTTTTCACCAAACTTTCCACCAAACCATTCTAGTAGTAAACAAATATTAAGAAAAGATGGAATTGGGATTGGAATTTGGGATTTTTGAACTGTGGCATGATCTAGACGTCTCTTTGCCAGGTAGAGAGTACATCTAATAAGAGTCAGCAAGAATTTATTGTTTAAGAGATTTGTGGACCTGCTCAAAAGGGTTTTAAACTGAAAATAGAGGCAGTGGAAAGGCGAGGGAAGATTCAATTTGATTTGCTTTTGTCAAATACACTCACAAGGAACCTAGGCACTGGGCAAGATGCTGAGGATACAGAGACAAAAAAATCAAATGACTTTAAATTGAAGTCAAAGATCTTATATTCTCCTGGGAGAATATGTAATAAAAATAGTTATAAATATATGTAAATATATTTTTATATAAATATATGTAAATATACTTATATTTATATATGCATGCATGCACATATATATTTATGTACATATATAAAATGTGAAGATATAAAATATGTAACATAAAATATTTACATATAAAATATGTAATAAAAATAGTTATAAACTATAGAAAACAAATTTTATTTGATGGGGGAGGGTAAGATAATAATTGGGTTGAACAGTTTAGGATTTGTATAGGAGATGGGCACTTGAACTGAACCTTGAAGTAAGATGGGATCATTTGAGATGGAGTTGAGGAAGGAGTGAATTCTAGGTATAGGGCACAGTTTATACAAAGGCATAGAATTCAGAGATAGAATGTCATGCATAGGATTGCCTAGAATATAGATTTTGTAAGGGGGAAATAATGTGACGAGCTCAGAAAGCTGGCTTGGAGCCATTTCTTGAAAAGCTTTAAGACATGCTAAATTGAAGATTTTGTATTTTATTCTAGAGGCAAGAAGGAGCCATTAGAGCTTCTTGAGGAAGGGATTGACACAACCATATCTCTGCTTTAGGAAAATCAATTTGACAGTTTTTAGAAGGTTTACAAACTTGACTTCTATTCCCAGAGAAATTCTAGAATTTATTATTAAAAGGATGGCTTGGGAGAACTTAGAAAGGGAATCAGTGATCAATAAGAAACAGCATGTGTTCCCCAATTACAAATCATGTCACACTAACCTCACTTTCTTTCTTGACTGGATTATTAGACCGGTGGCTCAGGGGAGTGTTGCAGATATAATAAAAATTATACGTGGCATTCATATAGTGCTTTAAAATGTGCAAAGTAGTATGCATGTATTATCTCATTTGAGATTTCAGCAAAGCATTTGATAAAGTCTTTTAGGTTGTCACTGTTGACAAAATGATAAAGTGTGGAAGAGATGACATTTTACAATTAAATGAATTCAGAACTATTTTATGATGATGCCCAAAGACTAGGTGTTAATAGGCTGACATCAGCTTATTGGAGGAAGCCTGTGAGTAGAGTACCCAAAGGATCTTTCTTTACCCACTACCCATGCTACTGAATGTTTTAAATTTTTAAATCAATAATACGCTTATTGAATTTGTAGAAGAAATAAAGCTGGTAGGAATAGGTAGCTTGTGAATGACTGCTAGCATGTAAAATGATCTGGATAGGATAGAAAGACAGATTCAATCTACTATGATGACAAATAGGATGAATATTAAGCCCTATGTTCAGATTTAAAAAAACATAACTACATAAGGATCTTATCTGACTCGTAGAAAATGTGGGAGACATGGCCAGATTACAGTTAATAAGCAAATAATCTGGTGGCTTTAGGGAACTACAAGGTCAATATTAGGTAATAGTGTGACAGAGTCCCTGAGAAATTAAATACTGAATTAGGCTGCTTTGAGAGTTATAGTGTAAGAATGAGGAAGGTAATAGCTTTGCTGTATTCTGCTTTAGTGAAAAACAAAACAAAGCAATGGAATGTCCAGGATTCTGTTCCATGTAGTACAACTTAAGAATCACGTTACTTGATTAGAGTATATCCAGAGGAAAGTGACTAGGATGGTGAGAAGATTAGAGGAGATCGGTTGGAGGAGCTGGGGATGTTGAACCTGGAGAAGACCAAGTGGTTGTAGGGCTGGGTTTGATAGATATCTCTAAGTAATTTAAGGGCTGCTATGGGATGGGAAGGGAGATGAGACTTGGTTTTTTTGGCTTTAGAGAACACAACTAAAATCAACGGGTGGAAGTCAGAGGTAGGCAAATTTTCATTCAACATAAAGAGTAATGTCTTAAAATTAAAAGAGGGCAGATTTAATTAAGTTCAAGAAACATTTTTAAAGCACCTTCTGTATACCTGTCTGGGCCAGTTAGGTAGTGTGCTGGGTCTGAAGTCAGGTAGACCTCTTCCTGACTTCAGATCTGGCCTCAGACATTTATGTGTGACCCTGGGCAAGTCACTGAACTGTTTGCCTCAGTTCATCATCTGTAAAATGAGCTGGTGAAGGTAACGGCAATCTGCTCCACTTTCTTTGCCAGGAAAACCCCAAATGTGGACATGACTTATAGTCCCACAAAATTTCATCTCCAATAGCAAGTTTCATTAATCATGTTTAGCGCTAGATGCAGTTATGACTACTCTCATGTTGTTGCAATAAATTAGCTAGAATAAAAAAAAGTGTATTAGGTTTTCCAAAGTCACTCAACCCAGTTTTCTTTTGCTCATTTCACTTCTCTAATTTAAACAAAAGTCTATCAGGCACTGATCTAGCTTCTAGGGGTACAAAAACAAAAATGAAATAGTTCCTGACATGAAGGAGCTTACATTCTACTATGTAAAACATACACATAAATCTACTATATAAAACACAGAATTGAATCAGTCAATAGAATGATCTCTAGGTTCTAAGTGATCTCGAAAGTCCCTTCAAACTCAGTCCAACAGGTGTTTATTAAGCACCTACTATGAGCAGGACACTATGATCTATATCTATGCTTCTATGCACCCAAGGGTATCCAAAAGTAGAGGATGAATGACCACAGGGCCAAGATGGTGTACAGCAGGGATTCTTGGTTCTCTTATATATTGGGTTGGATTTTTCTTGTAGGCCCATTCCAACTCTAAGAGTCTATGATTCCATGATTTTAAGTTCCTTGATAACTTCTACAAGTCCTGCTTTCCTGATTTCTTGCCACCTTCAACCTCAGAAAATGATGGCAGTTCATGAATGGCACTAAGTTAGACATGGTAATTTTCTTCCTCTTTAAAGCTGTGCAGCAGGGGAGACAGTAGATAAGGAAACAGACCCAAGGAGGGCTATGACGCTTGCACATGGTCATAGAGGCTCTAATGGCAGAACTTCCAATTCCAAGGCTAACTATCTTTTCCTTATACACTATACTGCCTCTTTGGCATCCTCACCTGTAGCCCAGGCAAATCACTAAGACATCTGGCTTGACTCCTGCCCCTACTCTGTTTTGATGCTCAGTTTGAGGAGGGGATTGTTCTTTTCCAGTTCTCCAAGTCTAAGTGGTCAATAAGTTAAATGATTATGGAATCTATTGCTCAGGTTACCATGCAATAATACATTATAGAAAAATTATCACAAAGTATTATTGGTACCTGTGTTATAAACTTGATTGTTTGTAGCATTAGTTCACATGGAGCCAAAGAATCCGACAGTTTTGCTTTTATATATTATTTGCTTCATATAAGTAAAAGGTGACTTAATTATGAATCAGTCTTTTGAAATATATTAAATTGAAACCATTATGTTTAGTAACCAGTTTTCATTATAAATTTTCACACATTTCAATTTCACATTTAGAAAGTGGCATCTGCCATTGCTGATTAATTTTTGGCCACTAAGGATTGCTATAAAGTCAAATTTCACCCTTCAAAAACCTGAATTTAAAACAGTATTAATTTGGGTTTGTCAATTTCTAATTCTTTATTATGAGAATCTAGTCACTGAGTAAACTTCTAAAAGTTTTAGAAATACATAATGGACTAATACATTTGCCTTTCTTTAGGGCAAGGGAAACTAGCACATACAGCAATATTAAGTGGTTGCTATGAGTCAGGCACTGTGCTAAGCCTGAAGATACAAGAAAGGCAAAAGCCACGTCCCTTCCCTCAAAGAGCTTACATTCTAAAAAGACAACATGCAAAAAGTAATTGCATGTACAAGATTGTGACCTCAGAGGGGAGGCAGCAATACATAGTAGGGCACTGGGAAAAGACTCCCATAGAAGGTGTGATTTGAGAATCTAAGAGATTGGGGTGAGGAAAGGGAGCATTCCAGGCATAGGAGACAGTCACTACAAAGGTGATGTAGTATCAGGAGAAGTAGCAAGGAAGCGATTGTCACAAGCTCATAGAGTAGGAGGATGGGAGTGAATGACTTCATTCAGTAACCCCTTAAGTTCCTCTTATGTATTGAATCTTATTCCAAAGACTAGAGGAAATAGAAAGATAAAAAAGACAAAGTCTCTACCATCAGAGTGTATATGGCCTTGACACATTATAACATGTATATAGATACCTGTACTATAAAATAAAGATGTATAAACTTCTTGAACATAGAATGCCTTTTATTTCCTTGTAACTGCAATGCCTGGTATAATGTCTTGCATATATTAGGCATTTAATAAATGGTTGTTTAATTGAACTGAATAGAATTGCAATTCAAAATACTGTTCAAAGTAAAAATTCCTAATTCCATTCCTAATTGAGAGGAATCATGGGAACTTTTGTATAAATGGCATTTAAGTTGAATGAAAATGAAATGGCTTCATTTTTGTCTTTGTATCATCAACATCTAATTAACAAGCATTTATTAAATACCTACTATGGAACAGATACTGTGCAAAGCTCTGGGGATACAAAGAAAGGTAAAAACGGTCCCTGCCCTCCAGAAGCTCACAATCTATGAGGGATGACAACATGCATACGGATACGTGCAAACGACACATATATAAGATAAATTAGGGACAGTCTCAGAGGGAAAGCACTAAGATTAAGGACGATGGGGAAAACTTCTTGTAAAAGATGGGATTTTAGCCAAGACTTGAAGGAAGCTGAGGATTCCATGCACAGCCCTTAGCACAGTCCCTGGTTCATAGTAGGTATGTGCTTAATAAACGTTTATTCATTTCTTAATTGATAAGTATTTCAGCAGGTGGAGATGGAGAAAAGAGGACAGTTTTAAGCATACAAAACTTAAAAGTTTTGTGTCACCTAGCAAAAAAAAAAATGTTTGAGAATTAGGAGACATAGGATCTAGTCTTAAATTGATCACTATCTCACCATGAAACCTTGAATAAGGTCATTTGAGGTAATCTGGTGTTTCAATTTTTTCATCTTCTATTTCTATTCATGATAGAAATAGTGAATGTGAAGTCCTTTTGATGCTGGTATAAATCCAGATCCAAAGGGACAACCTAGAATATTGTCCTATGCTTGAGTGGTAGTATAGACAAACTTCTGGATGTTAACAAATGAATCAGGACTTTTTAATTCCTTTATTCAGTTAAGATGTTTTCAGCCACAACTTGGCATAGTTTAGAGAAAGGGAAAGGAGCAGAGTGTAAGAACAGGGAACTCCACTCTTGGTCAGAATACCTACAGGGAATTCCTCTCTGTGGGTCTTTTTCCTGCCCAGTGGTTTATATAAAACCTAATTACATCTTATGATCATACTCTCTATGTGACCACATGTGTAGTATATAGGCACTTTTTTTCTTTCAAAGAGATCTCAGAGGAGTTCAGCTATATTCAGGGCTAGTGCTTACACAGAAGCTACATAATGCAAAGTCAGTAGGGTACTACTAGGGATTAAGCTTGTCATTGAAGTTCTGTAGAAGTAGAATATGGAAATCCTTGTTGGGGTGCTGTGCAGTCAGCAATGGAAATGGTCTTGGATATGCCAACCCAGCTGAGAAGCTGTGTGCTATCAAGAATTTGCAGGTCTTAATTTTACCCTGCAAGGGGTGTGTGTGTGTGTGTGTGTGTGTGTGTGTGTGTGTGTGTGTGTGTGTGTGTGTGGTACTATGTTGTATATCCTAATGAATGTGGGTAAGAAGGAGCATTTCCAGGCCATAAGAGTGGCTGATGGTGGCTGTGTTAGTGTGAGTTGCCATCCAGCCTAGCGATTACCTAAAGGAACACTTCATAGGTATCTTCTCCCTCCTTAACAGTAACATGATATGAAGTGTTTATTAGAATTGCCCTCTCTAATGTAATGAGAATTGAGTGGGCACTGAAAAAGGGAGAAATGTGGAGGAAAATGTTAGATGTCTCTTAAGTACTGACTTGTAGGACTTTTGTGGTGAACCACAGATTATAGGGTTTTTTTTTTTTAATTCTGTAACACACAGACGGTCCATCCTTGAACCACCACCACTTATTTTGGCATAGTTGCAAATATCACATAACTTTAGGAATGCTTATAAATTCATGCCTTCTTCGAAAATGCTTATAAATTCGTGCCTTCTCTCTTGTGTTTTATCTAAGCTTTATCTGAGCTTGGAGTTAGGAAAACTGAGTTTAAATCCTACTTTAGATACTTAGCAGTTGGGATAATTGCTTAACCTCTTAGTGTAAGTTTCTTCTTTAAAATGGGAGACTTGACTTGATGATCACTAAATCACAGGGTTCTATGATTTTATGATGAGGGTCCACTGGTTTCAACATGGAAATAGAATCCTTCACTTAGATACATAGACTGAAAATTGATTTTGTGACCTGGCTGTATCAAATTATGAAGGCATTTGTAGAGTTCTCTTCAGTAGCTGAACTTCTGGCAAGACGTGCATCAGAACCAGAGGTCTTCAGAATTAGAGACCCACTAAGACTAGTTCAGATGTCTTTGGACTCCAGAAAGAGGAATACCCAGTTGATATACTCTTCTTTGGATCCTTAGAACTGGAGTCCAGCCACCAGTCCAGATTCTACAGGTGAAGGATGAGGGCTTTCACATGCTTCGTTGGCATATCAGTGATCTTATGCTAACATATTGGGTACCCGTTTTTAACATTTTTTAAGTGGGATGAAAAATATCCAGGCAAGTGCTTTCTTAAAGTTACCAAAAGTCATAATCTCAGATGGGAAGAGACTTGAAAGATCATCTAGTTAACTCTGTACCTGGATAAGCTAACTAATAACAATATCTGTCAGCATTTATATAGCATTGTAAAGTTGCCAAAGTACTTTACATAATGTTATTTAATCATCAAAATAGCCCTTTGAAGTTGGTGCTATTATTATCCCCATTTTAAAATTTGAGGAAATTGAGGCTGAGAATAAGTGACTTGCTTCAGATCTCACAGTTTGAAAGGGCCCAAAGGCAGGGTTCAAACTTAGATCATGATTACTTCAAATCTACCACTTTATCCATTACACCATCTGCCTGCTCCAAATCACTCAAAGATGTACTTGTCAAGTGGCCATCCATTCTGGGCTTGAAAACACAGATGGATGCTCTTAACGAGGGTCCGTGGACCAGATTTCTTGTGGTTAGTGAAATTCTATGGGAAAAATATGACATCTTTGGTTTCATTGACCCCTAACTCTAATTTAGTGCTTCAATAATTAAAATAATTGATTAGAGAAGGGTTTTACTGGAGATGGTTTGACCAGACTGCCCAAAGGGTCAGTGAACTTCCAAGAGACTAGGAACTCACTGCCTCCTAGGGCAGTTCATTCCACTTTTAAATGGTATCCTGATAATCAAGGCTCAATCTAGGACCTACATATAGAATGAATTCTATTCAGCTTGGCATAGTGAAATGGAAGAAAGGTAGGAAGAAAAGAAGGAAATAAACATTTGCTTCCTGTACTAATTTTGGCCTAATAATCAACACCAAAAAAACACAGGTGCTCCATCAGCCACCATAACACCATCTATATGTGGAACCATCGGTTACAACAAATAGAGAAGTTTTGAATGCCGTGAATAAGTTCACTTACCTTGGTAGTGTACTTTCCAGGGATGTACACATTGACAATGAGGTTGATGCATGCATTGACAGAACTAGCTCAGTGTTTGGGAGGCTCCAAAGAAAAGACTAGGAGACAAGAGGTATTAGACTGACTAACAAAATGAAGGTCTACAGAGCCGATGTACTGACCTCATTGTTGTATGCCTGTGAAACATGGACAGTCTACCAGTGCCATTCTGGGAAACTCAGTTGCTTCCATTTGAACTGTCTTAGGAAGATTTTGAGGATCACATGGCAGGATAAGGTAGCAGACATTGAAGTCCTTGCTCGAGCTGAACTGCCAAGCATTCAAACTATGCTTCAGAGGGTACAATTCTGATGGGCTGGCCACACTGTTCAAATGCAAAATGTACGCTTGCCAAAAAGACTATTTTATGGAGAACTCACATGGAGCAAGCATTCACAGCGTGGACAGAAGAAGCAATACAAGGACACTCTCAAGGTCTCTCTCAAGAACTTTGGATTCGACTGGGAGACACTGGCACAGGACCTCTCAGCATGGCATGCCCACATCAGAAAGGGTGCTGTGCTCTATGAGCAAAGCAGAATTGACACAGCACAAAATAAACATAGGATGTACAAATTTGGGGTATCCACCCCAGATATTCACATGGACTATCTGTGCCCAACCTGTGGTAGAGCATTCTGAGCTTGTATTGGTCTGATCAATCACAGTCGGACACACTGAAACTTCACTTTATCGTGGTGATGTCATTTTGGTCCTCTTCAAGAACAAAGGACAACAACCAACCGACCAATTGCCTGAGTTCTTACTAGTAGCTAGTTGTGATCCTGGTCACATAATCTTATTTCTCTGGGCCCTGATTTTTCTCTTCTATAAAAGGAAGAAGTTGGACTACATGATGTCTAAGGTTACTTCTAGCTGCATTATTCTATATCCTCTATTCCTTTCTAGTGCTAAAACCTTCTAATTCAATTGAATGTCCATTACTTGTCAGAACTGTATTGTACTATATGAGTGATGCTGAAGAAAATTATGAGTTGATACTTTAATTGAATGGAAATTATATGTATAGATACACAGATGGAAGAAAGGCAGATGTTGCTAAACCATGTTTATCATAAAATATTTAATGTATGCATTCCCATATATGTATACTTATATATTTATAAATTATATAATATATAATCATGTATAAATAATTATATACATTTTAAAGCTTACACAAAAATAGAAATAAAAATAAGGTAGACAAAATAATATTTGATCCTAGAGTCAATAACTCTTTTTCAGTAATCTAAAAGGTGATTCTACATGTGGATATCACCAGATAGTCAATGTTGAAGTTAGATTGATTATATACTTTACAGACAACAGTAGAGAAGTTCTATACAGGCAGGTAAAACAAGACTTGGATCTGACTATAGATTAGATCATGAGTTTATTGCAAAATTCAGACTTAAGGTAAAGAAAGTAGGGAAAACCACCAGACTGTATAGGTATGACCTAAACAACATCTCGTATGAATATGAAGTGGAAGTGACAAATAGATTTAATGGATTAGATCTGATAGAGTGCCTATGGACAGAGGTTTGTAATATTGTACAGGAGGCAGAAACAAAAAAAAACATTGCAAAAGAAAAGAAGGACAAGAAAGTAAAAAATGGTTGTCTGATGAGGCTTTATAAATAACTGAAAAAAGAAGGAAAACAAAAGGCAAAGGAGAAAGGAAAAGCTATACCCAACTGAATGTAGTATTCCAAAGTATAGCAAGGAAGAAGAAGATTTTCTGATATGAGTTATGCAAAGAAATAGAAGAAAACAATAGAATGGGAAAGATAAGAGATGTCTTAAGAAATTAGAGAATATTTGATGCAAAATTAGGTATGATAAAAGATAAAAATGGTAAGGACTCAACAGAAGTAGAATTGATTGAGAAGAGGGGGAGAGAATACACAAAAGAACCATACAAAAAAGATTTTAATATTACCAATAACCACAATGGTGTTCTTACTGATGTAGAGCTAGACATCCTAGAGAATGACTTGGCAACAATAAGACTAGTAAAGGTGAGGAAATTCCAGTTGAGCTATTTAAACCCTAAAAGATTATGCTGTAATGTACTACACTCAGTTTACCAGCAAATTTGGAAAACTCAACAGTGGCCACTGGATTAGAAAGGATCAGTTTATGTCCCAATCCTGAAGAAGGCTAATACTAAAGAATGATCAAATTATTGAACAGTTGTGCTCATTTCACACAGCAGCAAGGTTATGTTTAAGATTCTACAAGCTAGACTTCAGCAAATTATGAACTGAGAATTACAGAAGTGCAGGCAGAGGAACTAGAGACCAAATTGCTAACATTTGCTGAATTATGGAGAAAGCAAGGAAGTTCCAAAAAAACGTTTACTTCTGCTTCATTGACTACATGAAAGCCTTTGACTGTGTGGATCACAACAAAATGTGGCAAGCCCTCAAGGAGATGGGAATACCAGATTATTTATTTGTCTCCTGAGAAACATGTATACAGATCAAGAAGCAACAGTTAGAAGTGAACATGGGAAAGGAATAGAACAGGACTATATATTGTCATCTTATTTAAGTTTTATGCAGAGCACATCATATAAAATGCCAGGCTGGGCAAATCAGAAGCTGAAATTAAGGATTTCAGGAAAAATATCAAGTCTCAGATATGCAGATGATACCACTCTGATGACAGAAAGTGAAGAAGAATTAAGAAGCCTCTTGATGAGAATGAAAGAACAGAGCTGACTTGAAGCTTAACATTTAAAAAAAACTAAGATGATGGCAACTAGTCCCATCATTTACTGACAAATAGAGGGAGAAGAAATGGAATCAGTGTCAGATTTTACATTCTTGGGCTCAAAGATCGCTACGGATGGTTATTATAGTCATGAAATTAAAGGACATTTGCTCTTTGGAACTGTCATGAGTGAAATTTAACCAAAAGGTAAACTGCTTCTCTGAGCAAGACATTTTATTGTCAGGGCTGGTAGCCTGAGAATAAGATGGGTCAATATTTGCCTCAGTTTCTAGAGCAAGATCCTGAATTGAAAATGCAACTCTTTATAAGCATAGAACAAAGAATAGTACAGAGTAGCTGACATCATGGGATTAACGACAACATGATTGGTTACATAGTTGGTTGGAAGTTTGGTGATGAGGGGCTAGCAATAGCCCCTCCCCCACATGTTCTCCCCGCCCCCAACCCCCAGGACTAAGAAGTGCTCATTGTTTAAGTCCAACTATAAGGACTAGAGATTATGGACCAGACATTTTGGACAGCAAATCAGACATCTTTGAAGGACAGTTTGGTGGTATAAAGATATTAAACTTAACTCCGTTATGGCAAGCCACATTCCTTGAGCTAGATTCCTCAAGGCAAGAATAGAACAGTGATTAGCAAGAGAACTGTTATTTCTAAACTTAACCTTTATAGGTCTGCCGAATTCTGAACTAAGTTCAGAGACAAAGCACCTTGACTTGGGCAGTTACAAGACAAAATCAATTATTTGTAAGCAAGATCAACAGAAAAAGTGACATAGAATCAATTTAAACTGCTCAGAAGGAAAACTATGGCAAATCTGGACAGCATGCCAAAAAGCAAAGAAATCACCTTGCTGATAAGAGTCCATATAGTCAAAACTATGGTTTTGCCAGTAGTAATATATGACTGTGTGAGTTGGCCTATCAAGAAATCTGAGTGCTGCAGAATCGACACTTTTAAACTGTGGTGTTGGAGAACACTTTTGAAAATCCCTTGGACAGCAAGGAGATCCAATCAGTCAATAATACTTAGAGAAATTAATTCAGACTACACATTGGAAGGCAAAATATTGATGCTGAAGCTTAAATATTTTCACCACATAATGAGAAGACAGGACTCATTGGAAAAGACCCTGATATTGGGAAAGATTAAGGCAAAAGTAGAAGAAGATGGTAGAGAATGAGATGGATAGATAATATCATGAAAGCAACAAACACAAGCCAGGACAAACTTGATGGTAGAAGATAGAAAGGCCAGGTGTGGGTCTATGGGGTCATGAAAAATCAGGTATGATTGAATGAATGAACAACAAGAGAGGCAAATAGAGATCTATCGGGGTTGACTGAGGAGGGGAGTTAATATTGTCATACTTACATTTTGGGAAATTAATTTTGTAGTAGTGTAAACATCAGACTGCACTGAGGAGAGAATAGCGGCAAAGAGACCAATTTTAGGAGGCTATAGTAATTGTCTAGTCAAGATCTGATGAGGGCCAACTACAGTGGCTATTGTGTGAGTAGTAAGAAAGGGAATGATTCCAGAGGTATTGTGAATATAGAAATGATGAGACTTGAAGTAGGGAAATCTGGAAGAGAAGAGGGGAAAATGAGTAAGTTCCATTTAGGACATTCCATTCAGAATGACAGTTTGTGCTGTTGGGACTCTTCATAGAGATGAGAATTTAACCTATGGAAGCTGTTGAAATAACCAAGTGACAGAGTGCACAGATTGAAGAGAACATCCAGTACAGAGCCTTTGGGAATACCCATAGTTAGAGGGTATGATATAAGTGATGCTCCAGCAAAGGAGACTGAGGTGGAGTTGTGAAACAGGTAGGAGGAAATAGTGGGGTAACAACAATACAGAGAAGGAGGAGTATCCACGAGGAGATGGTGGTTAACAACGTTAAATGCTGTAGAAAGACCAAGAAGGATTAATGCTGATAAAAAAGACTTTCAGATTTGACAATTAAGACAAAAGTAGTAATTTCAATTTAGTAGGGAGCCAAAAATAAGTAGGAGGTTGAGAACCTGGGAGAATGAAAAGATGGTGGTACCCTCTACAGAAATAGTAAAGCTTGGAAAAGACATAGATCTGGGGTGGGGGGGGGCGAAAAGTTAATTTTAACTCAGGGTGCCTGAGAATGCCTCCTTATCTTGTGCTCCTTATTATTTCCAAATGAAAAATGAAGAGAGCTAGAGAGTGAAAGAGTGAGAAAGACAAAGGGCTTATTCATTAACCATTGCCCCAAAGGCAGAGCCAGGTGCTGTTGTGACAGAAGATAGGACATGGGAACGATTGGGTTTGGGACTGTTAAATAGTTTGTTGTAGGAACCTAGGTGTGTTCATCCTTCATTGCTGAAGAAGACCATGCCATTGGAGAAATAATGACATGACTTGCACTTGACTTTGTTTTGAGTGAGGGTGGGCTGTGCTGGTCACCAGCCTCACTTCTCCTCCAGAGCCATCTGAATCCAGTGACCAGATATTCATCAGGATGACTAGAGATGACCCAGGATGAGGCAATTAGGGTTAACTGACTTGCCCAAGGTCACCCAGCTAGTGAGTATCTAGTGTCTGATGTGAGATTTGAACTCAGGTCCCCCTGACTCCTGCACTGGTGCTCTATCTACGGCACCACCAAGCTGTTCAGGAACCTAGGTAGGGATGAGTTATACGCTGCTTGTCCTGAGGGACCTGTACCAGTCAGTCAGTGAAGGTCAGGCCAGCTGTGGAACAACATGGGTAATTATATTACAGATAAGCTCATGATTCACTGTGGAGGGGGAGGGAGAAGGTGTAATACATTCCCTCTTTCTCCCTTCTGATCAGTTGATCACCCATCCCATGGATTTGAGCTAGAATAACCTTGGGGTTATTCAATGATCTCCCCTTTGGAGATTACTGAAACAAAGAACAAGGTAAGCAGATGGTATAAAATTAAGAGCCAACATTGAATAGCTCACTTTTCCTTTCCTTCTCCAAACACCAGTAGGTGTCTGCTACCTTCATTTTCAACTAACTCTCCTTTATCTTCCCATGGAAAAACTCCTGTTTTAGGAAATGTTTCTTCTGTTTGGCATCCCAAATTTTAAGATTCTGAAAGACACATCTGGATGCAGTGTCCTTAATGAACCACTTCCAAGCTAAGTTCAAATGTTTGAATCCTACACAAGGCTTTTCCTGATTTTCCCCAAATGTTAGGCTTATGGTGTTCTCTCCCTCTCCACCTCCAATTTCTTTGTATTTTCTTTGAATAAGTTTGGTATAAATAAATCTGTAGACATAGTCAATTATAAGTTTCTGAAGGGAAGGGGCTGATTTTTCCCCCTTTGTATTCTCAGTACCTGGAAGAGAGTCTGGCATGTAGTCTAACAAGTGCTTATTAAGTGAATAGTTTAAGCAACATTTTATCCACCTACTTGCCCAATTGAATGCTACTCAAATCAGATTAATGCTACTAATATATCACTTCAGTAGTCACTGAATTTCTATCTGTACTAACCTTAATTTACGTATTTACCTCAGTTTGTGACTTTAGAAAATTCCTTACTTTAAAATTTTTCCTTTCTTTTCTTTTTTTGCAGAATTAAAGTCTTCTGATCGAATTGATTATAAACAACTAGAAAAATTGTGTGAAATCAAAGGACTTAAAACTGGGTAAGAATAAAATACTGACTTTTAAATTATATAGCTCAAGTAAATAGGAAAGTATGTAATTTGGGGGAGATCATATAAGAATAAAATAATTATTGATTCTCAACTTATTTCTGTAGAATAAATGCTATCCTTTAAAGAAACAATTTAGTAGGAAACAAACATAAATTATTATGGCCTTAGTACTTCTAATGTTTAGTGTATATTGAGACAGTGTGGCATAGTGAAAATAGTTCTGGCCTTGGGATCAAGAAGACATAGGTTAAGTCCTGACTGACTCATAATAACTGTGTGACCATGGGTAAGTCACTTCATTTCTCTATATGGTTAAAAGAGCACAGTGAAGCAAATAAGCATGTTACCATTGCTAGAATATAAGAGGGTGTCCTTCTTTGAATCAGGATGCTCACCTTCTCAGCAGAGCAGCCTATATTTATAATTTCATAGATTTAAACTTCTCCCTTATGGGAGAATATATTTAAAATCTTTTCAAAAATATGCTAGTGTTTTGATGGTTTGTTTTCCTTTCAGACTGAAAAGCAGCATGATATTTACTTCTATTTCTTAGGATGCCTAAGAAGCTTGAAAAGTGTTTGCCTAGAGCTGTTAGTCAAGGGAAAGAGAAAACTGTGCCATAGCTAGAGAATTGGGCCAGTACAGCTAACTGGCCTCCTTAGATCCTCAAATCTCAATAAACAGGATCATTTTAATGATTGCTTTTGATAAAGAAAGGACTCCTTCTTCTGGGATGATTAGAGACAAGTTAGGGCAAATCCATACTTATAGTGTGATTTGTCTTATTATCTGGAGAACTAATTATTTATCATGATTTAAAAATAGGAACCAATTTTGCTTCCTTGATATTCCAGTCTTTTCTTGGACAATATCCTTCAGCTTTTACTTTGTAAGTGTTCTGAATCTATTCTCTGGTTGCCAAAACACTTTATATCTATGGTATACACACTTGCCTGATTTATTATATGATTAATAATAACAATTTATATTCACATAATCTTTTAAAGTCAATAAAATATTTTGTATTTTTTTTAGGGGGGAGTAGAGGAATACACTCATTTACACGTAGTTCTTTTTTTTGCATTTTAAAGTCTTGGTTGCTGGGTGCATTGGGAAATTTAAGGCCATGGTATTGGTCAGAAGCAGGATTTGAACCCATGGCCTCCTTACTCTCTGGCCAACTATCAATTACACCATGCTGCCACTTTGTTTTACCTTTTTCTTTGGTGTGGGCATTTCCTCCATAGGAACACATTGAAACTCATCTCTTTTTTCACTGTGCTTGATTTTTGTTCAAGTTCTTTCATAGATTCTATGCAGAAAATCCATGAGTGACTTCTTCTAGGTCTTTTTTACAAATTATGGATACAAATGAAATAACATGGTGGCTATTCATTTATCACTTCTTACTCTTGCCCCATAACTAGTTTATGTCCACTTTCCTCCACTGTATCCATGATGCTACTTTTGGGCTACATGCTGTGGCTTACTTGTGTCTACCATTTGTATCTCTCCATTGCTCTTTGGGTCATTCACAAATTTGATACCTTGGCAATTGTTGCATTACAAGACTAGTAACCATACAAAAGCCTTGAGAGAACATTGTATTAAAAATGATGTCTTTGTTCTAGAGCAGTTTAGGAGCTTCTAAAAGTCCCACTCAATTTCTCAATGTAATCCAAGTCACTTTATTCTGCCTACGTAATTCTAGGACCAATTTATTATCTCTCTTCAGTGCATTTCCCAAATAATATGTACTTATACTCTAACTCCATAGTAAGGCTGTCCAGCTGAATGCCATAGTCTAGACAATAAGCATTTTTCATTCATGTAGTTTTTTTCTTTTTGAATTGTTGCAAGAATCTCTTTTGATTATTCATGGATTTACTCAAGGAGGCCCTGCAATATACTGGGGCTTGATGTAATTAAAGGATATCATTGGTAAATAGAAACATCTGGAAGATTTTTAATTTTTAGAGAATCCCGTCTTCCACTTGGACTTTGTATAAAATTTTCTCCTCAGTATTGGAAAACACACTTTTGAAGCATATATTTCCCGTTCTTATGCTTTATGTGGTCATTAATAATGAGGAGGTTGTTCATTCTCTATGGTTATGCTGATCAAAAAAATTTTCACATGTGTATGAATGACTCCTTGTTGGAGAGGAGCCTTCCCACATTGTATTTTGCTCCTTGTTAACATTTGATAATGATAACACTAAGTATAGCAACAATTATTTTTGAGTCTCTATTTTGAGCATAGCATTGTGCCAGCTGTTGAGAGATATAAAATTTGGCTATGATGGAGCTTTAAGTCTGTTGTCTCATTGTATCCTCCCACCATCCATGAGGTAAGTAGTATGAGTATAATCGCCACAGTTTTAAGATGAAGGAACCAGGAATCAGGGAGATTAAAAAAGTGACTTTCTTAGTCACATAGATAATCAGTGATGGAACTCGGCAATCAAAATTAGGTCTTCTGGGATGCTAGTGTTCCTTCCACTACACTTCTGACATGAAAAACAGTTTGTTATGAAATAAATTTCCTGTGTTCCCAAGAATCAAATATATGAGAATTAGATCTTATCTTTATAACTTCATTTTTACTTGTCACTATCAATGAACAAAAACATATTGCCTAAATGACACAATTAAAAGATGAAAACATCTTCAAAGTTTTTCTAAAACATGAAATATAAAACTAAAGAAATAAACACAGGGACATTCTGAGAAAATAAGTCTGTCTGAACATATTCACTCCAGAAAAATTATTAACATTATTATGTGTAAATCATCAACAAACAGAAAATTTTGACAAATTAGCATATCCAAAAAAATCAGGAAATTGCAAAACTGTTCTAAGGAACCCAAACTTCTACTGAAACTAGCTCATTTAAAAAATAGCAGTATTTTGTTGGCATTATATGTTAGTGAGTCAAGGAAGACACTGAAGAATTAAAATTGAGTACCATGAGAGGGCAATGAAGGCAGGGTGGGTGTTAATAGGCTACAACCTATAACAAATAAGGAACTTTGGAGAAGAAACAGAGTAAAAGATCTGTATGATCAAAAAGAAAGTTGACTATTCAATGGTGAGGTTGATGGATAGCTGGTATATGATCTAAATACTGCATTGGTGTTTTTGAGATATCTAGAAAAAGCGAGGAATATATCCAGAACATTGTGCAACCCCCTGAGACAAACTTATGTGAGATCACGAATAACAATTAAATAGAGTGGCTTTGCCTCTCTGGTGACAATATCCAAATTAATGAACCCATAAATCCACTTGAGCACTTTACTACCATCTGTAATACATCTGAATACATGATACACAAAGGCAAAAAGTTATACAATTCATGTTCTCAAGGAACTTACTATCTAGTGAAGTAAGATGAGACATACACACCTATGATATGTATTATGTACACATACATGTACGTACATATACACATGCACACATACACACATACATAAATATGCATACTTAATATGTATACATATAACACACTATAAAGGACAATATGATTAATATATGAGTAAAATGAAAGATAAATTGTTCTTAGGGGAATCATAGGTTTCATGGTAGAGGTAGAAGCTTAGCTAGGTACTTTGGGATGCATAAGATATCAGTGAAGACTAAAGGAAGAACATTATTGTAGTAGGGAAAAGTACAATCAAAGGTACAGAGGTAGCAAAGAATTAGGGCATATTTAGGTTTGGTAGATAATCCAGTTTGGCTGGATCATATAGTATGTGAAGGGAAGTAATGTGAGTAAAGATTGGAATGATAGATTGGGGTCCCTCGGGGAGAGCCTTGAATTCTAAGTTAAGGAATTCAGTCTCTATTTGGTTAGATAAACTTGTTGAGCACTGTTTTTCAGTTGTGTCTGACTTTTTGTGACTCTATTTGAGGTTTTCTTGGCAAGGATACTGGAGTGATATGCTATTTCCTTTTTTAGTTCATGTTATGAATGAAGAAACTGAGGCAAATAGGGTTAAGCGATTTGCCAAGCGTCACACAACTAGTAAGTGTCTGAGTCCAAATTTGAACTCAGAGAAATGAGTCTTCCTGACTCCAGGTCTGGCACTCTATCCACTGAGATATGTAGCTATCTCCAGACATCCTACTCTTGAGTTCAGAAAAGAGGTTAGGATTAGAGCTGTTGATTGAAAAACTGTTCAAAGGTGATAAGGCTATGAAAATGAATGAAATTACAAGACAGATTATATAGAGATAGAAGGGCCAAGGGCAGAATTTCAGTATTTACCTTAAGTGTTTGGGAGGAGGAAATAAAGACAGAGAAAGAGTAGTCAGGTAGGAAGATCGTAATACTTCATTTTTCTAGAGAACAAATGAGAAAACTTAATCAAGAAGAAAAAGGAAGACAATAACAGGGTAAAATTTCTCAGCATAGAGTGGTGCTATTGACCAGGAAAGGGCCAGAGCTCTTGAATCATGGCCACATCAGGATGGTCCCTCAGGAAGAAGCTCATTTTGATAAACTAACAAGATGCCAAAACCTTGTACCCTCCATAGTGTTCTCTTGATCTTACTGCATATAAAATCAGAAATGCTATTAGTTTGTTTGTGAGAGTTTGAGAAATATCATTCACAATTATAAAGTAGAAGGGTAATTAAGCATGCTTTGCTTGACTCTGAAGAGTCTAACTGAGAACAAGGAAAAGGAGCCACAAGGATGCATATTTGGGGTCTATAAAAGGAAAACACCTTATAATAACCAGAACATCTGAAAGTGGAATGGATTGCCTGGGATAGAAATGGCTTCCCTAGAACTGAAGGTCTTCAAATAGAACATAAATATTTACTGGAAGGATTCCTGTTCTATGAAGGGATGATATTAATAAATCTTTGATGTCTGTCTAGGATCTTAGATTCAAGTCTAGGAATGATTAGCAAACAATCTTAAATTCAAACTGAATTCTTAGGAGGAAATTAAAATCTGTATTGTATTTTTATTTATTTTGTTAAATACTTCCCAATTTCATTAAAAAATTTTAAGCACAAACTTTTAAATTATTTTTTTAATTCCAAATTCTCTCTTTTCTGATCCCTCCTTTCCCTCTTTCCCATTCAATGAGAAAGCAGGAAAAACAAAATCTATTATAAAAATATATAATAATGCAAACAAATTTCTACCTTCCCCCAGGGAAAAAAAAAACAAAACAAGAAAAAGAAAGAAAAAAATCTGCTTCAATCTGCACTCTGCATCCATTAGTTATCTATCTGGAGGTGGCTAGCGTATTTCATTATGTGTCCTTTGAAATCATGGTTGGTTATTGTGCTGATCACAGCAGCTCAGTCTTTCAAAATTGCTTATTTTTACAATGTTGTTGTTGCTATACAGATTGTTATGGTTCATTCAACTCTCTTTGTGTTGTGTCAGTTTATATCGATCTTCCCAGGTTTTCCTGAAACCAGCTCCTTTATTGTTTTTGGCAGCACAAGTTTTCTATCATATCCATATAATATAACTTGTTCAGCCATTCCTCACTTAATGAGCCTCCACTCCGTTTCCAGTTCTTGCTGGCATTAAAAGAACTGCTATCAATATTTTTGTACACATGGATCTTTTCCTTTTCTTTGATCTCTTTGAGATATAGCCCTAGGAGCGATCTTGCTGGGTTAAAGAGTATGTGCAATTTACTGTTTTCTAGCATTTCTCTAGCTTTTTTCAATTTTTTGGTCATCTTAGTTAATTTGAGGAGTTGAGAGATGGTGCCTCAGAGTTTCTTAAAGTTGTATTTTTCTAATTAGTGTTTCAGAGAATTTCTCATGTGGCAATGGATTGCCTTGATTTCTTACTCTAAAAACTGCCTATTCATATCATTTAATCATTTACCAATAGGGGAATGTTTCTTATTCTTGTAAATTTGAGTTACTCCCCTATATGTTTTAGAAATGAAAACTTTATCACAGAAATCTGCAGCAAAGATTTTCCCCATTTCCCTGAGTTTTTCTAAATTTAGCTGCATTGATTTTGCTTGTGCAACAACTTTTTAATTTTATGTAATCAACATTATTCATTTCTCCTTCCATGAACTTCTCTACTTTTTGTTAGATCTTGAACTCTTCCTCTATCTGTAGTTCTGGAAGGTAATTTCTTCCCTCTTGCACTAATTTGCTTATGGTATCACTCTTTATGTCTAAATCATGTACACCTTTTGAGATTATTTTGGCATATAATATGAGACGTTGGTGTTTACCTAGTATCTGACAGACTACTTTTCAGTTTTCCTAACAGTATTTTGTCAAATTGTAAGTTATTGCCATAATAGCTTGCACCATGGGATCATTAAACTCTAGGTTGTAGTGTTCCTTTGCTTCTGGATATTGTGTACCCAATCTGTTCCACTGATTGACGTCTCTATTTCTTACCTATTTCCGAACTGTTTGGATGATTACAGCTTTGTAGTATATTTTGAGATCTGGTACTGTTGGGCGTCCTTCCTTCCCATTTTTTTTTCTTGAATTCTCTTGATATTCTTGAACTTTTTCCTCCAAAAAAATTTTATCATTTTTTTCTAGCTTTATAAAGTAATTCTTTGGTAGCTTGATATGACACTAAATAAGTAAATTAATTTTATTGGCATTGCAATTTTTAACTATATTTTCTCAGCCTACCCTTGAGCAACTGATGTTTTTCCAAATTATTTGGATCTAACTTTATTTTTTTAATTCTAATTTATTTATTTATTTTTAGTTTTCAACATTCATTTCCACAAGATTTTGAGTTCCAAATTTTCTCCCCATCTCTCCCCTCTGCCCACCCCAAGACAGTGTGCATTCTGATTACTACTTCCCCCAATCTGCCTTCCCTTCTATCACACCCTTCCCTTCTCTTATCCCCATTCCCTCTATTTTCTTGAAGGACAAGATAGATTTCTAAACCCCATTCCTTGTATAGCTTATTTCCCAGTTGCATGTAAAAACAATTTTTAACATTAGGTTTTAAAACTTTGAGTTCCAACTTCTCTCCCTTCCTTCCTTCCCCACTTATCTCCACTGAGAAGACAAGCAATTCAATATATGTTATACATGTGTAGTTAGGCAAAAGACTTCCATAAAAGTCATGTTGTGGAAGACTGTATTTCTCTCCATTCTGTCCTGTCCTCCATTTTTTCTAATCTCTCTTTTGACCCTATTCCTCCTCAAAAGTATTTACTTCTAATTGCTCCCTCCTCCCATTTGCCCTCCCTTCTATCATTCCCCACCTTGTTTATCCCCTTCTCCCCTACTTTCCTGCAATGTAAGACAGTTTCATAGCAAATTGAATATCCATGTTAGTCCCTCTGTAAGCCAAATATGATGAGAGTAAGGTTCCCTTTTCCCTCTCACTTCCCCTCTCTTCCCTTCCTTTTTCTTGCCTCTTTTATGTGAGAGATGATTTGCCCCATTCTGTTTCTCCCTTTCTCCTCCCAATATATTCCTCTCTCACCCCTTAATTTTATTTTCTTTAGATATCACCTTTTCCTATTCAACTTACTCTGTGCTCTCTATCTATATGTATATAATCCCTGCAACTACCCTAGTACTGAGAAAAGTCTCAAGAGTTGTAAATATTATCTCTCCATGTAGGAATATAATCAGTTCAACTTTAATAAGTCCCTTATGATTTCTCTTTCCTTTTTACCTTTTCATGCTTCTCTTATTCTTGTGTTTGAAAATCAGATTTTCTATTCAGCTCTGGTCTTTTCATCAAGAATGCTTGAAAGTCCTCTATTTCATTGAATGACCACTTTTTCCCCCTGAAGTATTATACTCAGTTTTGCTGGGTAGGTGATTCTTGGTTTTAATCCTAGTTCCTTTGACTTCTCGAATATCATATTCTAAGCCCTTCGATCCCTTAATGTAGAAGCTGCTAGATCTTGTGTTATGCTGATTGTATTTCCACAATACTCAAATTGTTTCTTTCTGGCTGCTTGAAATATTTTCTCCTTGACTTGGGAGCTCTGGAATTTGGCAACAATATTTCTAGGAGTTTTCCTTTTGGAATCTCTTTCAGGAGATGATTGGTGGATTCTTTCAATATTTATTTTGTCCTCTGGTTCTAGAATATCAGGGAAGTTTTCCTTGATAATTTCTTGAAAGATGATGTCTAGGCTCTTTCTTTGATCATGGCTTTCAGGTAGGTCCTTAATTTTTAAATTGTCTTTCCTGGTTCTATTTTCCATGTCAGTTATAAGCCTTCTATTTTTTCCATTCCTTTGGTTTTGTTTAATAATTTCTTGATTTTTCATAAAGTCATTAGCTTCCATCTGCTCCATTCTAATCTTCAAGGAATTATTTTCTTCAGTGAGCTTTTGGTCTTTTCCATCTGGCCAGTTCTACTTTTTAGGGCATTCTTCCCTTCGTTAGCTTTTTGGATCTCTTTTGTCATTTGGGTGACTCTATTTTTTACAGTGTTATTTTCTTCACCATTTTTGGGGTCTCCTTTAGCAAGCATTTGACTCATTTTTCATAATTTTCTTGCATTGCTCTCATTTGTCTTCCCAATTTTTGCTCTACTTCTCTTACTTGATTTTCAAAATCCTTTTTGAGTTCTTCCATGGCCTGAGACCAATTCATGTTTTTCTTGGAGGTTTTGGATGGAGGAGCTTTGATTTTGTTGTTTTCTGTTTGCATGTTTTGGTCTTCCTTGTCACTAAAGTAACATTCTATAGTCTGATTCTTTTTGCAGTCCTTACTCATTTCCCCAGCCATTTATTTGACTTTTGAGCTCTTTGTCTCAAGGTAGATCTCTGCTTCCAATGGGAATGGGAATTGTACTGTCAGTTGCTCAATTCCCCCACAATCTATGGGCCTAGAGTTCCAGAAATAGTTGCTGTCTCTGCCCCTGCTGCTGCTGTGACTGTTGCTGGTTCCTCCACTCCCTTCCCTCTCTGCTGCCCTGGGGTTGGGACTGGACTACTCCACTCTCCCACACTGTTCTACAGGTGTTTTCCACTGACCTTCCAATTTGTCCTCGGCGTTTTGGGGTCCTGAAGTCTGGAAACTGCCACAGGGTGAGAGATTCAGTCTTCCCAGGGCCTACTCAGGTCCTGTTTATTTGTGGCCCACACTGGACTGTGCCCTACCCCCTGTGTGGCATGATGGAGACTTCTGTGTGACCTTCCAAGCTGTTCTGGGCTGGAGATTTGCTTCACTCCATCATTCTGTGGGTTCTGCAGCTCCAGAATTTGTTTAGAGCCACATTTTACAAGTATTTGGCTGGGCTTGAGAACAGGGCTCTAGAAAGTGTGTGCTGTTACTCTGCTATCTTGGGTCTGTTCCCCATCTAACTTTATTTGTGTGAAAAGTATTTCAGATTGTTTTCATGTAGTTCCTGTGTATGTCTTGATAGGTGGATTCCCAAGTATTTTATATTGTCTATAGTTCTTTTAAATAAAATTTATTGTTCTATTTCTTCCTGTTGAATTTTGTTGCTAACGTACAGAAATGCTCATGATTTATGTGGTTTTGTCTTGTAGCTTTCCTGAAGTTGTTTCAGAATTTTTTAGTTGATAATCTAGGTACACCATCATATCATATGTAAAAAGTGATAGTTTTGTTTTCTCATTGGCTTTATTTATTTATTTCTTCAATTTCTTTTTCTTGTGTTATTTCTATAGCTAACATTTCTAGTATAATATTGAGTAGTAATGTTGATAATGAATGTACTTGCTTCACCCCGATCTAATTGCAAAGACTTTTTTTTCTTTTAAAGTGGCCAGTTTAGTTTTTTCTATGCACAAAACTGGTGATAACATTGCTTTCTTCAAAAATCTTCCATGGCTTCCTCTTGCCTAACAAATGAATTTCAAAATTTCTATGCCCTGGTATTCTAGGTGTTCCACAATTGGGCACCACTCTATCTTTCTGTCACATGAATTCCATGTTCTAACTACACTGAACTATGCTGTTCCACAAACTATTCCCTGTATATTCTCACTTCCACACATTTACTCAAACTATTCAAATTCATGTCTGGACCATTATGGAAACCTTATAATTGATCTCCTGGACATATCCCTTTATTCTTTTTGTTGGATCATTCCTATTCATCTTTTGAATGGAGTCCTCCCTGATTTCTTTGTGGGAAATGCTTCTTTCCCCTCAGACCTCACATAGCCCTTTGATCTTCACCTCTCTAATGCACCTCCCATTTATGTTCTCTGTTTTTGGTTCTTAGAGCCCTATGAGTCAGAAAACCCCATGAAGTCAAGAACCATGGTTTTTTGTTTTTTTTTTTTTTTTTTCACCATTTTCACATAAAGCTTTCAATGCCAAATTCTATCCTTCCCTCCCCTCTCCTCTCCCTGAAATGGTAAGCAATCAGATATACATACTACACATGTAATTATGCGAAGCCTTTGCATATTAGTTATTTTATATAAGAAGACTCAAAAAGATCAAAAGTGAAAAATAACATGTTTCAGTTTGTATCCAAAGAATATCAGTTCTTTCTTTGCATGTGGATAGCATGCTTCATCATTAGTCCTTTGGGATTGTCTTGGATCATTGCATTGCTGAGAATAGCTAAGTCATTCACACTTCTTCATTGAATAATATTATTGTTGCTGCATACAATTTTCTGGTTCAGTTCACTTCACTATACATCAATTCATGTAAGTCTTTCCGGGTTTTCCTGAAGTCATCCTACTTGGAAAGGCTTCTAGCTCATCTCCATTACAGATGATGGTTGCTCTTGGTTTTAGATAGATCCTACATATCACTTTAAATTGCTGTACTTTCTAAGATTTTTTTTCTAACTTTTTAAAAAACAGAAATGGGTGTTAAATTTGTCAAAAGGTTTTTCTGTCTATTGAAATAGTCATATAATTTTTGTTGTTTTTTAATTAATATGGTAAATTATGCTTTTAGTTTGCCTAATATGGAGAAAACCTTGAATTTCTGACATGAATTCAACCTGACATAATGGATGATCTTTGTAATACTTTACTGTAATCTCTTGGTTAGTATTTTATTAAAAAATCTTGCAGCAATTTCATTAAGGAAATTGATCTGTAGTTTCCTTAATCTGTTTTGAACCTCCCTGATTTAGATATCAAGATGATATTTTGTTGCAAAAGAAATTTGGTAGGACTTTTCCTTTATCTAATTTTCAAGCAATTTTTGTGGTATTGGAATTAATTGTTCCTAAATATATGGTAGAATTCACTTATTAATGCATCTAAGGAGTTTTTTCCCCTTAGGGGGCTAATTGATGGTCTGTTCAGTTTCTCTTTCTAAGATAGGATTATTTAAATATTCTGTTAATTCGTCTAATTTTTATTTTTGTAGTTATTCATCTATTTAATTTAGAGTTTCAGTTTTATTAGTATATAGTTGGACAAAATGGCTCTCAATTATTTCTTTTATTACTTCTTCATTGGTTGTAAATTCATATTTCTCATTTTTGACACTGGTTAGCTAGATTTTCTTCTTTTTTTAAATAATCAGATTAGCTAATTATTTACCAATTTTATTGCTTTATTTTTAAAATTTCTTTTTTAACAATTTCAAGTTTTTAAAACTTTAATTTTTCTTAATCTCTTCTTTGATTTTCAGGATTTCTATCTTTGTGTTTAACTGGTATTTTAAAATTTGTTATTTTTCTAATTTTTTTGTTGCATGTCAAATTCATTGATCTACTCTTTCTCTTATTTATTGATATACACTTTAGAGATATAATATTGCCCCTAAGTATTCCTTTGGCTGCATACTACAAATTCTGTTGTGCTGTTACTGTTTCTGTGATTTATTCTTTGACCTACTCTTCTTTAGGTTTGGGTTATGTAGTTTTCAATTAATTCTTAATCTATGCTTCAAAGACCTTTTACTGAATGCAATTTTTATTCCATTATGGTCAGAAAAAGAAATATTAAATATTTCTACTTTTCTGCATTTGTTTGTGATGTTTTTATGCCCTCATATTTGGTCATTTTTTTTTTAAAGGTGTCATACACAGCTGAGAAATAGTTATACTGCTTTCTGTTTCCATTCAATATTTTCAAGAGATCTATCTAATTTTTGTAAAATTTCACTAATATTCTTACTTTCTTTCTTAATTATTTTATAATTATATTTTTGAGGTTCCCAACTAACATAATTTTATTTTCTATTCTTCCTGTAATTCACCTAACTTTTCCTATAAGAATTTGGATGCTATTCAATTTGGGACATATATATTCAATATTAATATTAATTCATTTCTATGGTATTGTAGATTTATTTTGTCTGAGATTATGATGGCCATCTCTGCTTTTTTTTTTTTTTACTTCAGCTGAAGCGTAGTAAATTCTGCTCCAGCCCCTTACTTTAATTTTGTTGTTTTTTCTATTTCAAGTGTCTTTCTAATATACAGCATCTTGTTGGATTCTTTTTTCTAATTCATTTTGCTATCCACTTCCATTTTATTGGTAAATTTACCTCATTTATATTCAGTTTATGTTAACTGTGTGTTTCCTTCTATTCTTCTTTCTTCTTCTTCTTCTTCTTCTTCTTCTTCTTCTTCTTCTTCTTCTTCTTCTCCTTCTTCTCCTTCTTCTTCTCCTTCTTCTTCTTCTTCTTCTTCTTCTTCTTCTTCTTCTTCTTCTTCTTCTTTTCTCTCTCTCTCTCTCTCTCTCTCTCTCTCTCTCTCTCTTTCATCACATGCCCCCTCAAGGGTCTGTTTTGATTCTATCCAGTGCCACCTTCTTTAATCTACCTTCCCTCTTACTTACCTCTCTCTGATTTACCTCCTCACTCAAGTGAAACTGCACTCTCTAAAATAAAAAAAAAGATCTTAAAAAAAATAGTTTCATTATAGTTTCCTCCAGCACCTCTCTCCCCTTACTGCTAGAGAAGTGTTTTTGAACTAGTATCTTTTGAAGAAAAAGAAAATGAAAAAAAATCACCACAACTAATTAATGCATAAAAAGTCTAAAAAATGTACATTATGCAACAGCTGTGAATACCCACCTCTGCAAAGATCTCATGATCTCATGACTTTCCTTCTGAGCCAGTCTTTATAATTTCATAACATTCACTTATGCTTTTTTGTGTATGTAGTTATTCTTTCTGTTTACATTGTTATAATCATTGTATATATTTCCTTGGCTATATTTACTTCACTCTTCACCAGTTATGTATGTATCTTTTCATTCTCTGTATTCATTGCATTCATCATCTTTTACAGCATAGTAGTATTCCCATACATTCATATATCATAATTTGTTTAGATACTTCTCAATTGATGGTTATCTACTTTTGTTCCCAATTCTTTGTTGTCACACAAACATGCTGCTATGACCAATTTGGCATATATGGGGATTTTCTTCTTATCAATGGCATCCTTGGAGTATATGCCTATTAATGGAATTACTGGTTCAAAGATGGTAGACATTTTAGTCACCTTAATTGAATAAGTCCAAATCACTTTCCAAAATAGCTGTATTGATTCATAGTTCCACTAAAATGCATGAATATGCCTATTTTCCCACAACCCCTTTCAATGTTAACTATTTCCTTCTTTTGTAATCTTGCCAGTATACAGGGGATGAGATAAAATGTCAAGGTTGTTTTGATTTTCATTTCTCTTTTTCTTAGTGGTTTGGAGTATTCTTTCATGTAGTTAATAATTTTTAATTTTTCTTTTGAGAACTGTTATTTTAAATATCCTTTCAGCATGTTCTCTGGGGGAATAAATTTTGTATATATATGCCACATACATGTTATTTATCTATGTTGTACACCAAGCCCCTATTAGAAAAAATGTGATGCAAAGATGTTTTTCCCCTGTTGTACTGCTCTCTTTCTTATAAATTCATTACTTTTTTTTATTCATAGTCTTTTAAGTTTCACATAATCAAAGTTATGTATCTTATATTTTGTAATTGCCTCTGCCTCTTGTTTGGTTTAGAACATAACCCTACACATATCTGAATGAGGTATTTGATTTTCTTATCTTTACTATTTTACCCATTTTGAATGTTATATGAAATATGGCATAATGCTTTGGTCTAAGCATAATTTCTGCCAGATAAATTTCCAATTTCCTCAGCAGCTTTTAATCAGATAGGGAATTACTTCCTAAATAATGTTTTGAGTTATTGACACTAAGTTATTGAGTTCAGCTGCTTCTGATTCTCCTTTGTCTAGTCTGTTCCATTGATCTATCTAGTTTTTAACCAATATTATAGGGTTTTGATGACTTCTGCTTCATTATATAGCTTGAGGTCTAATAATGATCACTTAATAGTTATATCTGATGACCCAGACTTTATTCTCCTTGACCTTTTAATGTAATTTGACACTGATGACCACCCCTTTCCCTGAATACTGTCTTTTCTCTGAGTTTCCATGACATTTCTCTCTCCAAATTCTTATCCTACCTCTCTGATTCTTCAGTTTCTTTTGCTTATCATTTATATCCCATTCCCTATATAGAAAGCTATAGACAATTTGTCCAAGAACTTCTTCTCTGTCTATACTCTCTTAGTTATTTTATCATATGCAATGAATTCATTTATTCTGTCTATATAGATGATTCCCAGAGATAAAAATCAAGACCTCTCTCCTGAGCTCTAGTTCCTCACCACCAGCTTCTTGTGAGTAATTTAAAATTGGATATCCCACAGGTATCTCAAAATAAGACTTATCTAAAAAAAAGGATTTATTCTTTCTCTTCCCCCATCCCCAATTTCCTCTCTTCCAAATTTCCCAGTTTTGTCAAGGGTGCCATCAGTCATTTACCCAGGTTCACAATTTCAAAATCATCTCAATTCTTTTTCTCTTTCTCTTATACGATCATTTGCCAAGACCTGACTCTATCTTCACATCTCTTATCTATTCACTTTTGAAACACCATCCTATTTCAGGTCATCATCACCCTTAGCCTGAATTGTTTTAATAGTCTCCAGATTTTCCCCTTTAAAAACCTATTATCTATTTAGCCATTACATTGATATTTCCAAAGGATCATTTTAATCATGTCATTCTCCTGCTCAAGAAGCTCCAGTGGCTCTCGTGTGCTTTTAGGATAAAAATTCTTTGTATTTTTTTTTTTTTTGTGGTCAGTTAAAACTCTTTTTATTCTGGCTTCAGCTTACTTTCCTATCATCCCTATAAATAACTGTCTTCCAACCACTCTATTTTCTGGCCAAACTTGCCTACTTCTTGTTACTCACACATGATTTTCCAGCTCTCATATCCATATGTTTTCACACATTGTCCTCCATATCTGGAATGTACTTCTTTGCCTTTAACTTTTGGAATTCCTAACTCCCTTCAAACACAACCCAAGTGCTATCTCTTATATGAGAACTTTCTTGATGACTGCTTCCCTCAGACCCAGTTGTTAGTGTCTTTCTGAACTTACTTTGTGTATATTTCATATTTACTTACATACATTTATGTGGTTTACTCCAATAGAATATAAGGTCTTTGAGGGCAGAGACTTTTTCTTTTTTATTTCTATATCCAATCCCTTACCTTTATGCCTTGCTCACATTAGCTGCTTAATAAATCCTTAAATGAATAGAATTAAGCCAAAATAATAAATTAGGGTTGCTTTATAGGCAGACCACACTGGCAACTAAATCCTCCCTTTCCCATTAGCAGCATCAATGAACAACATTAGGATGGTGGCGAAACAGGAATTTGAGATTGCAGTGAATTACAGACATCATGAATTTAAGTGTACCTGCAGTGAACCTGTAGTCAGAACATCTAGGTTGATGTTCTGTAGCTGCATAATTTTGTGACCCTGAGTAGGTCACCTCTAAACATTAGAGTGCTCACTGGGGTAATGACAAGCCCTAAAGGATAAGAGAAAAGAGGCTGGAGTCTAATCCACTCCTTTGCATGGTTGAAGTGGAATGGAGACAGAGATCGTGGGAACTGAGCAGGCTTGGAGGCAAGGTTGCTCAAAGGTGACAGTGATTGAGGTAGAGGAGATGATTATAAGCCAGGTATTGCCTTTATTGGAGCCAAAGGACAGTGACCCTTAGGTCCAAAGATGATAGAAAAGAAGGTTGTGAATCACATGTAGTTAACTTTAAGAGTCAAAAGGTAGCTTCTGAGTGATAGTGAGAAGAGGGTTTGATGTTGGCAATGCAAAGCATATTTCAATTCAGTTAATTAACATGTATGCTGTGCTAGATACTGGGGATATAAGCATAAAGAATGAAACAATCCCTACTCATAGGATGCCTATGAAACAGAAAGAGCAGCCTTGGAATAGTATGCCAAGAGATGAGATGTCTCTAGAAGCAAACTATATTTTAGTAACCACCAGAAGAAAGGAAGTTAAGAATATGAACTCTAGGAACAGAGGATGAAAGATTTCGAGTTGGAAGGGATATAAGAATTTATGAAGTCTAACCGTATCATCTTATAGATAAGGAAACTGAGGCTTAGAGAGGCTACATGACTTAACTAAGGTCATGTAGCCTAAAGTCATATATATAACTAGGGTCATATGACTTAAGGTCATAAGTCACTGAGTGAATATGAATTTAGTTCCTCTGACTCTAAATCCAGCTATCTTTCCAATATACTATAACATATAAGGGATTCAGGATATTCAGAAGAAACAGGGGGCAGAGGAAGATTAGGGCTGGGTTTGCTGTGGAAGTGTACCAGGTCAGGTAATGTATGAATCAGACTACCTGTCTACCTTCTGTTGTGAAGGCAGACTAGAGAGTGGCATGATAACTACAGACTCTTGGTGTGTGGTATCCTTTGTGTGAGTAAAGGAACTGTAGAAAGACCAGAACCAATGGACAACCAACCTGTGCTTAGGGCTAAGCGGAGAAGGTAAAACACAGGTCGGAATTTTACTCCCTTAGATGCTGACCTACTCCGTGTTCCATCTTCCATTTTTCTGTCTTTGCACTGGCTGTTCCCCATGCAAAGAATACATTCTTTCCTTACCTTGGACTCATAGACTCCTCTTTCTTTAAGCTCTGTCCCCCCTTCTACATGAAGCTTGTCCTGATCCTACCAAAGGCTAGTGCCCTTCCTCTTAATCTGCCATGTATTTTACTACCTTGTACTTACATGTATTTATCTTGTATATATTGATGACCTTATGTTCTCGTTGTTGCCCTATTAGAATATAAATCCCTTGAAAATAGGGCTTGCTTCATTTATTTTACTTGAATCTCCAGTATTTAGAGCAGAGCCTGGCACATAATAGGTATTTAATATATATTTGTTCATTGATCAATTGATGTGTGTTAGAGATTTGGTTGTGCTATACTAGTCCTAGCTTTGCCTTACTACTTAACAAGATTATTTTGAGAAAAGCACCAACTGAGCTGAAAAATCCTATAAAAACACAATTACTAGTTAATACCAGTGACTAACAATTAGTGACAAACCAACGGGGCTCCACTGTGTAAAAGTTTTCCAGGGCAGAATTGGAATGAAGAGTTCTCAGATTATAAGTGAAGCTATTTTGTAGGGAAAAACCACCAATAATGAATCAGGCCAATGTCTATATAGGTTCATATTGATTCCCCCAATAATTCTGTGATTTCGTTATTGTGGGAAACTTGTGCTGTGGAAATCTCTTCCCAATGTATTAGTAGATCAGTTGTAATAGATGCATGAGGTAAATAGAGGTGAAGTGAATCTCCCCATGATTACATAGCTAGTAAATGTTAGAGGTGAGATTTGAGCCCATGTCTTAATAAGAGTCAATCTAGCATTCTACCCATAATACGATGCTAGCTGTTTTTAGGCTGATTTAGAGTCCTTTAAATTCAACCATGAAGTTTCTGTAAATTTGGCAAATAATTTGAGAACAAGAAATGCTTGTTAGTTTAGGATGTCAGAACCATATTTGTCTGGAACATAAAAGCCATCTATTATTTTGAACAATAAGTTTGAGTCTTAAAACTTTGACTTTAGAATATAATCCTGTGGAAGAAATAGTCTTAGTTTGTTTCCAGGAAACACTCAAGTGAAAATTAGAGGCTGGATATCAATAAATTAATTGAACTAAGATTTTTAACTCCTTTGGGAATAGACTGTGAAATTACAGGACCACAAATATAAGAGAAACTTGAAGCCATAAATATCTCTTGATTAGAAAAAGGCAGTGAAATCTGAGTCTAATCTCTTCAAATAAAATGTATAGAATGAATTGAATAGACCTTATACAACGGAGTGCTAATGTTGAGGGATCTGAAATAGCTTCTAGTGGTATACCCTTTTCATTTGGGTCAAGGGCATATTAAAAATACATTAGTGTGATCACTGGGTAATTTTTTCAAGACACTATAATGAAAGGATGAAATCCAATTATGGGTATAGTTAAAAGTATGGGAAATTAGCTTAATTCATACAGAATTGCACCTGCTCCTTTCCTAATGTGGAAGATAGACATTCACATTTTGCTAGATTCTTATTAGATAAGTTATGTAAATGTTGGAGTTTTGGCTTGTCTGATAAGCCCAAGAGGGCACATAATCTATAGAAAATGCAATGAACAGATTTGATTTTCTGGCCTGTTTCCCACTAATTGGTTTATGGTCATATATAAATAAGAAAATTAATTCACCAAATTAATTTGCTACTTATCAAAATGTGTTTTCTTCTCTATGTCCTCCAAATAATTTAAATAGATGAGTGGAAACAAAGTATACCAAAAAGTTATTTAAAGCTTTGTGATACATTAAAAAAAAGATATTCTCTGTGATTATGGTAATGAAATTGATACTTCTGCCAAGCTAATTCAGTGGTATGTATCTATTAAGTGCCTTCAATGTGTAAGACACCATGAGACAACACAGGGATCCAAAAATGAAAAAAAAAAGACATAGTCCCTGCCTTCAAGGAGATTAGTGGGGGAAGGGTGGGAGAGGAAGTGAAATATATCTATATCTATATCTATATCTATATCTATATATACATAGATAAATATAATACAAGGAAAGGGATGATGGGAACAAAGAGGAGAGTCAGAATTAGAGGAATGAGAGAATGCAGGTTGGAGGGATCATGGAAAGTTCCTCATTGGGTAGCACTTGAGCTGAGCCTTGAAGGAAGCAGTCATTTGAATAGATTGTTCTCATCCTTGGGGAATACAGATGCAAAAGATAGGGAATGGAAAGGCATAGTTTTTCTAGCATGAATAGTATGTGAAAGGGAATATGTGAAGTAGATTTGGGAAAGTAGATTTGGAATAAGATCATTGAAGGCCTTGAATGCCAGCCTAAAGAACTTCCATGTTATCCCAGAGAAAAGAGAAATGAAGGGCAGCTTCTGCCCATACTCTGCTTAGTCCTGGTTGCAGAGGTTAAGACCAGACAACACCAAAAGGAATTTTCTGATATTTTTGTCCTTGTGTTCAAGCTTAGTCTGCCCTTTATACTGGATTGAGTATGGTCTATCTGTGTGCTGATTTGGCTCTGTCTCCTGCTAAGTTTGAGCCTCTGATATGGCCCTGAACTCTTTACTGGTCTGGTCCTATTTCTTGCTCCAGCTAGAGCTCTGGAGAAACCCTTTGCTGGACTCTTGTATTGTCTCCTGCTGTATTTGGTGAGGCAGTATGTTTAATAAAATTTTCCAGTACGACTTATTTATTGTTGTAATTTGCCATCTCTCTTAAGCAGTAAGTTCAATATGATGATATTCTATGACTAAAGATCTTGATCTTGGAAGATAAGAAGAGGGAAATCATGAGAAATTACAAAGCAAGGTTACACCATCACTAAACTAGGAGTCAGAAGACTTGAGAGGGATCTTGGGGAAAAAAATCAACAAACCAAAACAAAAGAGAAAAAAAATTCAAACCTTCATTATTCATAGACCTCAATTTGCTCATCTATAGTGAAGGGACTTAACTATAAAAGAGGTCTGCAATCTTTTGAGGGAGAAGAACCATGCCTTTATGAAGACCCACTTCAAGAACCATGTATATTTTCCTATTTGTATTTTTTTGATCTAGACCTATGATGTCCTTGGTGCATGGAGCCCCAACTATTAGTACATTCCCCTCTCATGTAATAAGGTAGCCTTCCATCTACCCTGTATATAGTATGTATGTATGTATGTGAGTGTATGTACATATATATGTATATATTCAGATATAATAAACGCATATATACACATACTGTTTCCCCCATAAGAATGCAAAGCTCCTTGAAGGAACGGACTATTTTTACTTATTCTCTTGTATCCCCAGCACTAAATACATTGTCTAGCACCTAATAAATTGCTTCTGAGTAATAACTCCTCAAAGTTCTCAGTTTTCAAAAATTGCCCCGAGACACTGAGAGGTAAGGAGCATGTGTGAAAGACAGCACTTGAAATCAGGTCTTCTTGACTTTGAGGTTAGACTTATCCACTATGCCATACTACCAGTTTTAATTTATGCAAGTTAATGTAACTTAATAGGCTAAATAATAATTTTTTTTCCCCCAGAAGGTTTGCATTACAATGCATGAATGTGGCCTGGGAACTGGAGGGAGATGCCTGAAGTGCTTCTACAGTCTTCTTCCTTTCATTCAATTAGTTTAGGAGGTTAGCTTACTATTAGTTTGGAGGGCCATGCCCTGAATGGATCAAGATGTGAAAAATTTTAAAAATGGAGACAGATTAAGGGAAATGTGGCAACAACAAATGGTAGTCTAATGTGTTTTAGGCAGAGCAGTGGTGGGAGCAGAGGAGAATGTTGTCAAAGAGGAGCTACAGTAAGGATAGGGGTACTTCAGAAAGGGAGAGGAACCTCGAACAGCTTAGAGGGGGCTCTACTGGCCCAATGATTCAGTGTTTTATTATGTCAATGTTTACGTACTAATGAGATATGTCTATACATAGCTCCAGATTTGTTTATTTTTGGCTAAAAGAGGCACATGAATGTGTTTAAAACTCTGTAAGGAGCCCAGGAACCTTTGAAGGTGATGATTTCTGTTTTCTTCCTTGTCCCCTAGCTCTAATGTTGATGATTCTATACACAAATTTGAATTCTGTATAATGAAGATATGTTTTCGACCTTTATTCCTTAGAAAAGGTGATCAGAGCACCAAAGAAGCTCATGAAAACTTCATGAAACATTATAAAAAAATATTTCAGGAAGAAAAGAGGATCTTGCCCTACATCCCAGCACCTACAGCCAAAATGTAAGTAGCGTGACTTCTAAAAGATCATTTTATATACATGTGTAAGACTGAAAGTAACAGGCAAGTTTTTCCCACTGTATGTCAGCAAAGATTGATAACTAGTGATAACTTCATTTTCAGCTTGCTCAGAAATACTTGTTTGTTGCCCAGTAATGTGTTGTTCCAATCTTTTGCAAAATGAGTATTTCTACTTACTGGCATTTTGTGATGTATAGAAACAGAAGGTTATTAAAGCAGTCTGGGAGGTTCATCTCCACTCAACATACCTGTACTACTATTATTGGTAATGATGGTATTTATTCGTGGAGAATGTTTTGAAATGAATAAGTTATCTGAGAGTGAATCACAGTAGAGGTAAAAGATTTGAGGAGGAAATCTTGCTCAATTCATGTATCCAGACAGAAAATCCTAGACAAAGGATTATCTGTTGTTTTAAAGCTAAAAAAGGATAAAGCACTTTAAATTGAATAAAAATAAAAATAATCATAAAGAACCAACTTATTTTGTCAATAGGAGACCTAGTAGAATTTTATCTATAGAGGATCTGAAATTCTTTTTCTTGGCTAGTCTTCTTACTTAGCATGACCTTAAGAAAGTCATATTTTGGGTCTTTCTCTTTTTTTTAAATCTGTAAAAGTTGCTGTTCAGTAGTTTTTAAAGTCATACTTGAGTCTTCATGACCCTATTTGGGGATTTCTTGACACAGATACTGGACAGGATTGCCATTACCTTCACCAGATCATTTTACAGATGAGGAAACTGAGGCAAACAGGGGTATGTGACTTGCCCAGGGTCACACAGCTAGTAAGTATTTGAGGTTAGATTTGAACTCAGGAAGATGAATCTTCCTGACTCCAGACCTGGCATTCTATCCCCCCTGTGCCACTTAGTTGCCCAAATCTGTAAAAGGCAGGATGTTATAGTCGGAAAGATTTAGTTTCAGGTTCTATTTCTGACACATACTAGCTGAGTGACCTCAAGCTCATAACTTAAGCTCTCAATTCCTCAGACAGCTCTATAAGTCTATGAGAAGCAATGAGCTATCGTGGATAGAGACCTGGAGACAGGAAAAATTAAGTTCAAATCCTACTTATGGTGAAGCAAGTTCCATAACCTCTATGGGTCTTAGTTTCCTTATCTATAAAATGTGAAAGTTGGCTTTGATGACCTTTAAGGAAACTTTTAAATTTAAAGCTTTGAACCTCTGATCCTAAGTAAAAGATGAGTTCCTGACCTACCTTGGTGAAGGGAGTCTCCAAATGGGAAATTTCTCCCACTGACAAAATTGCAAATGTGAACAAAAACAAAGCAAAAAAACAAACAAAAATGTGATATCTTGGATAATTTTGAAGATTAATTTTAACTTTGAAAGTCTGTAATTCCTTAGTTCATCATTTTTCTTGATCTGTTATTTTACTATAGTTCAACCTTTATACAATAAAGTGGCAATGATGAAATAGGGAAAAAGGAAGCTTATCTTTGTGGCTGATAATGAGGTTCAAATGACTTGGAGAAGGTATTAAATCTTTGAATAGTAGCAATATAGGAAATGGTGCCTTAATGATAAGAAGAAACCAAAGGATTTAGAAGAAGTTAACGAACTGTTTATTCTCTGTTGGTTGGCATAAGTAGACCCAAGGGTAGAACTGGGTTTTTTTTTAACGAATATTTTAATACCCTGAATTGTATTTCAGCTATATCATATCTTCTAAGATCTGCTTTCCTTTTTCAAAGAGCACATAATTAAGACAATCAACCAAACAACAATTATTTATTAAGTGCCTACTACATGTCAAGCACAGTGCTTGAATATTAGATAGAAAGACAAAAAATAAAATCTATGCCTTCAAGGGAGGGAGGAAAGAGAGGGAATAAGCATCTATTAAGAGCCTACTACATGCCAGATATTATGCTAAACCCTTTATGTTCTATCAGAGGAGAAAACGTACATATATACATATATATGTGCGTATGTATGTATGTAAATATTAGATCATTTTTAAAAATCAGGGCCAGGGTGGAGCACTCATTTAAAAGGCCTCATTTAAAAACTGGACCACATCCACCATATCCACCACATCAGTCAATAAACATTTATTAAGGCACTGTGCTAAGCGCTGGGGAGGTATATCTTATTTATGGAAGAACCAGGAAGCCAGTATCACTTAGATGAAGAGTAAGTGTTGGGGAATAAGATGTAAGAAGAGTGGAAAAGTAGGGTGGTGCTAGGTTGTGAAGGGCTTTGAATGTCAAGCAAAACATTTTGTATCTACACTTGGATGCAATAAAAAGCCACTGGAGTTATTTAGTAGGGGGTGGGGTGACATGATTGGACCTGCAGTTTAGGAGAATCACTTTAGTCACTAAATGTAGGATAGATTGGAGTGGGGAGAGATCCACCAGCAGGTCATAGTACTAATCCAGGCATGAGGTAATGAAGGCCTATAATGGAATGGTGACAATGCCAGAGGAGAGGAGAATTTTAGAAGAGATACTGCAAAAGTGAAAATTACAGGTCTTGGATGTGGGGGGTAGGATGTGAGAGATAGTGAGGAATTTAGGATGACTTGTAATTTGGGAGCCTGAAAGACTCAGAGGATGGTGTTACCCTCAATAAGAAAGGTGGTGGTTATGATGGGGAGAGTTTAGGAAGAAGGATAATAACTTTTGTTTTTTGACACACAGAGCTTAAGATGTCTAATGGACATCCAGTTTGAGAAGTTTGAAAGGTATTTGGAGATTCAAGATTGGAAGTCAGCAGAGAGACTGGGGCAGAATCATCAGCATAGAGATGGTAATTAAGTCCATGGGAACTGATGAGATCATCAAGTGAAGTAGTACAGAAGAAAAGAGGGCCCAGGGAAGAACACTGAACTGTATCTATGGTTAGAGGCCAGGATCTGGAAGAAGATTTAGCAAAGGAGACAAAAAAGCAGTGTGCAGTTTGGTAGGAAGAAAGAAACAAGAAGTGACTAAGGCCCATTGCTCCTGGCCTTTGGCCTATAACACCTACCCCTCCAAAGAGATAAAGACTACTATTGCTAGCAAACTCATACCACCTTTTAGTCTCTTTATACCTGTATTCTTTAATCATGGACTAGCTGAGTAAAGTATCCACAACCTCCACCTTCCGTACTTTCATTCCTTCCTCCTTAAACCCACCCCATCCATATATTCTTCTTATCCTCATCCTATTAATAGATAATTTGGGACATGGGAAACATATACATTTTCTGGCTCACATGATTAGTAAATGTAAGCGCAAGGTAACTTGATCTTTGATATGGTGACCTTAAGCCCATTTATTTATTTAGTTTTTTTACCCTATGCCATGTGATCATCTATGAAAGCCATGGAAATAGATGAGATTGAGAAGGGAGTGTCAAAAGAAGAGAACAGAGGCTTGAAAACAGGTCTGTGAAGGACAACAGTTAGGAGGGGATAGAATGCTATTAAAGAAGTCAGCAAAAGAGACATAGAAGGTTTGTTCAGAAAGGTAGGTGGTGAATCAGAATAAGGACAGTGTCAGAGAAACTAAGGAAAGGGGAAGTATCTATAAGAAGTGGGTGATCAGTTTTGTCATGTTACAGAACATATTAAGAAAGATAATGACTGACAAAAGTAATCAAATCAACAAATATTTATTGAGCGCCTACTATGAGTCAGGAACTATGCGAAGTACTAGGGATATAAAGAAAGGAAAAAAAGTTCCTTCTCTCAAGTAACTTCCTCCATGCAGGAGACAATATGCAAACAACTCCATACAAAAAGACATATGCAAGATAATATGGAGCTAATTTCAGAAAGAAGACATGAAGACTAAAAAAGGACTGAGAAAGGCTTCTTAAAGAAAGCAGAACTTTAGCTGAGAGTTAGAAAAAAGGCCAGGGAAGCTATGGGATGGAGATAAAGAAGAAGTTACAGGCATGGGGTACAGCCTTTAGAAATGTCCATGAGTCAGGAGATGGAGTGTTGGATGCAATGAATAATATGAAAGCCAGTGTCATTGGATGGCAGAGTACATAGAGAGGGAATAAAGTATAAGAAGACTGGAGAGACAGGAAGGGACTAGGGTAAGGAAGGTCTTTATAAGCCAAACACATCATTGAATTTGCTTATTAGGAGGTCATTGGTAACCTTGGAGAGTTGAGTTAGAGTAAGTGTTGGAAGAAGAAACCTCTTGAAGGGACAGTGTGGTCAAAATAATTTTTGTTTGTTTGAGAATAGGGGAAATGAACTTGTTTGTAAGCAATAAATAGGAGTTTTAGGGAGGGAAAGACTGAAATTGAGGGAGAAGTCACTACCACATAGGTAAAGATTCATCACCTTGGAGAAAAGGAATGTGAATGGAGGGATACCTTTAAACCTACTATTTTTCCCCCATCCCCAATAGTGATGGTGGGTGCACAGAGTTTTATTTCCTGTAGCCAGAAGTGTATTCATTAGAATTATATTCTATCAAAGTGTTTGCGCCCTATGGGGTAAACTATATTATGAGATTTGATCTACATATAAACACATAAGTCATCTTGACTTTTGATCTGAGATAGGGCTAGGGAATGAAGCTGTGGTTATATTGGTCAGGAACTTCTTGGTAAACGTTAATTCACTCTATCAATGCAGGCTGATATTTTTTCTGCAATTTAACATTTTAGTTGCTGAGAGTATTGAGAGGCCATGGGAACTGCTCAGTGTCACATAGCCAGTATATGTCAGACATAGAGTATGATCCCAGGTCTTCCTGGCTTTGAGGCTAGCTTTTTGTCCGCTATGTCTCACTACCCCACTTTGATCTTAAAATGTGGTAAAATAGTTTGAGGGTTTCTGTGTGGTTATCTGAGTCTCAAAAAATAGGAATTTCTATTTTTGTGCTGATATATTCCATTTGCTGATTAATGAACTTTAAAAAGTTCTTCAGGGAATGTTGCAAAGCTAAATAGTTTCCTTAGGTGTGCAGTCTTCTTGGATTGTTCTTTTTCCCTAAAAGAAAATGGGGGGAAAAAGGAAGCTTAAAGAACTTTATGTGATGCATATTGGAAAAGGTAGATTTTGGAAGTTAATTTGTAATTTTACTCATACTTCAGCATCTAAACTGGAAAAACTGATTTCCATCCCACTCCATCATCATCATCATCAATCATCATCTTCATCATCATTATCATCATTGCTAACATTTATATGGCACTTCAAGCTTTACAAATTGCTTTATGTATGTTATCTCATTGAGTTCTCACAGAAGAGTCTTGTAAGGTAGATGCTGCTCTTGCCCCACCCCCCCTTTAGACAGAGAAACTAAGACTGAGATCAGTTTAAGTGATTTTCCTGGGGTCATACAGAGAGCTAATAATCTGGTGCAAGGTTTGATAAAGGGCTTACATCTTCCTGACCGCCACTTAACTCTCCCACTTCCTCTTAAAAGAGGAATTGCAGCATGGTATATGGAATTTCTGAGCTTCAGCTCTCTGAGTGTTTGGCTTTGAGTACTCATCGTAGTCTACAGTTAATAAAGCTTCATGGTGTTTATGGGCTGATGATGCATTTGAGTGGACAGATAGCATTAATTGTGAAGACTGAGGACAGGCAGAGCTGGCTCTTCTGATCTGAGACAGACTCTTTCTGGCTCACTGGTTTCTGTCTCTGTGTCTCTCTGTCTCTTTTTTCACATAGTACTGGACAGAACTAAGGATTATATATCTTAGGATGACTCTTTCCAAAATTATGCAGCAAGGACAAACACTTTAGAGAAGGTAATGATCAGAATGTTATACCTAGCTTCTACCAGGGATGGGACTAGCCAGGCTTGGAATGACTGGGTTCTTTGAGACCAAATGCATCTACACAGAGAGAACAGACAACCAGAAGTCCCATCAGCTATCAATAAGAAGAAGTTCTAAAGGATGTAAGGTAATGGAAAAGAACACTAGATTTGGAATAAAAGGTTATCTTGGTTCAAATACTCTGTCTCTGCTTACTTAAGTGATTTTGGCCTTCATCTTTTTGGGGGCCTCAGTTTCCTCATGTATAAAATGAAAAATTTGGATTAGATGCTCACTAAGGTTATAAATCCTTTGATTTCCTAGGGTAAAGGGCAAAATGATGGTCAAGGAGAGTCATGGCTATGTCAGCAGTATGTAGAACTAGAGATCAGGAGTAGAACTCAGTTCCATAGAAGGGTGTATCAGTAGAAAACCTCAGTCTCAGAAGAGGTTGGCTTACTTAGTAAGGAGGCAAGGTAAAGACATGAGGCACAAGACAGTAAACTAATTATTTGACCTTGGATACAAGATCAGGGCTTGGTCACAAGGAACAAAGCAAGAATCTACTTATAAGCAAGAGAGAAAGAGAGGAGTATTAGTAGCTAGGATGCCCTGATGATGTCCTACTGGCCATAGTTTCTTTAAATTCCTTTTGTTTGGAGCAGGAGAAGGGATGACTATAGGTGGAAGTTAAAATGTTCTGGCTTTCAAATCTAGGACCAAAGGATGAAATAAAGAGTTTAAACTGACTCAATCAGTTAATAGTTATTTATTAAATAGCTACTATGTGTCAAGTACTAAGAAGAGAAAGATCCAAAATGAAATGTTTTCTGCCCTCAAGAAGCTTGATTTCTACCCAAAACGTCTAGCTTAGAAGATTGGAGGAATGGCATTATCACTGATGGAAAAATTTTAGATTGGTGAGGGAAGAGGATAAGTTTTGTTTGCTTATTTTGAGTTTTAAGAGACTGTGGGATGTCTAAATGAAGCTGATTTGTAGGTAGATCAAAATATAGAACAAAAATACTAAATAAAAAAGAGATTTCATAGCCTCAAATTCTAACTTTTCTATTTTGTTTTGTATTATAGGAATAATAATTTAATACATCTGTGTAAATGCCCTTTCTCAGTATAGTGATGCTTTGTAACAGCAGAATGAAAGAAAAACTGAATTTCACATATTTTATTAATTGGAGACCTGCCAAGTTTCTCTCAGAGGTCCACAGATTGGTCAGGGGGAACAAAAGTGAGCTGGTAAATGTATTGTATTATGTGCAAGGATGATTGCAAGTCACTACAATTTTTTGTTTGTTTGTTTTTGTTTAGTTGTAAAATGCAAAGACTACTCACCTATTCCTAAATTGTTTTGAGCTCCTGAGATTCTAAAATCTTATTAAATATAATAAATCATCTTATAAACCATTGAGGAACTTGCACCAATCCTTTGATTCAGCTGTGCTGGTCATCATACAGACTAAGTCTGAAAACTGGAGAATGCTATTCATGTTAGGCAAGGTACACTTCCCAATACCCTTAGAGAGGGGCTGTTTAAAAGGTGGTGGGACCAAGGGAAAGTTGGTGGTCATAAGTATGGAATTTTGGTTATCAGAGAGAACTGGAGACTGCCATCTTTATGGGAAAGTTTGTTTTTTTCTCCGTCCCCCATCTCCTCTCTATTAAGATATTAAAAAAAGTTGTCTATGTTTTATGAGTGTTTTCTGTAACGTAAGGCATCTCTGAATTCTAAGCCCTTGAATGACACCATGTTTTATTTGATCAGTTTGTGTTTCCTGGGTGGTCTTTTCCACTTTATATTTTATAATGTCATATTTCCCAGATATTGGTTACTCCAATGTTGTCATTATTGTTGGGGGTGGGGGGGGAGTTAAAATGAATTTCCCCAGACCATTGTGCTTTGGAACCTTGCTATTTTGTTAGGCTTCCTTTATGGGAAATGATTTTATCATTAAATTCTGTAGCACCTCTCAGATGCCTTATACTCTGCCCTTTGTACCAAATGATGACTCACGGCTTAGTAAGTCTGCCACAACATATGCTAGCCATGTCCTGCCACAGGTGTAAAGTCTGTTGTAAAAGACCAACAAGGAAAGAGAGGACATAGCAGTACTCAACAAGGCCATGATGTGATTGAACTCAGGAGCAGGAGAGGCATTTGAAGCCAGGAACATATTTAACTGGAGTGAAAATGGCAATATTAGAGTGAACAATGCTAAATTTAAGAGGTTTTGTTTTTTTTTACCCCAAACAAGTGTGGGAGGGAATATACAGGTATTAATGTGCAAGCAATAACTGAATTCCAGTTATTATTATCTTTGGGTATGACAACAGTATGATCACTTTCTGACAGTTTTGATTGTAAAACAGATTAATCAGCACAGAAAGATTAGAGATTGTTTGAAGAATCGACTAGCTTAGACCAGCTCTGGAAATGTATTTTTCGACTCTCAATATGAAAATATAACATTAAAACTGAGTAGAAGGTCAACAAGTCATTTGGGATTACACCTTGAGTAATTTTTGTTTCTGATTAGAATCTTGAGGAAGATTCCTAAGGCAGAAATTCATGGACAAACAGTAAATTATTAGTTCTGATATTGCCATAAAAAATCATGTGATTTAGTACCCTCACCATTAAAATCAATGAAAACTGCAGCTGATCAATTTGTTATCCCTTGTTATCCCTTATCAGTCATAGTTATGGTACCCTACTTTTAAGAGCTGAAATGACTGATTTCTACAGTCCTTAAAATTCTTACTTCATGAAGTTAGTACTATTTCACCGAAGGTGAGCAAGTGAAAGAGGAAAAAGAATGAGACCAGAATTGATCAGATTAAATTTAATACTTAAAGGCACATTAAACATGATGGTAAATGAGTTATTTGATCCAAATCTATACATATGCAGGTCAATGGGAAGTTGTTAACTAGTAATGTTGTGAATATAAATAATTAAGATCAACATTAAGTCCTAAGATAGATGAACAATATGTCCACAATTGTGGAAAATATCAGGAAGTAGGAAATGTTTTGATATTTTCTGCTGCAACAAACCTTCCAACGCTATCTTTTTTTCTCTATTTCTGTCTCAGTGAGATTCAGATGTGAAAAATGTTACACACAATTAAATCCCTGCAGAAAACTAACACATTCTTGTCAGAGTATACTGACCTAAATATAAATATTAAGGAAACTGAGGAAATATAAAAATGCAGTCTATATGAAATATATTCTCCCCAATTCCTACATATTGGCATTAAATCCACTGAGATATTATAATTATTAGATATTAATTTGTTAATTAGATATTAGGATATTGGGCCATATCTCCCATTGGAAGAACACAAGCTTAAAGGTAACTGGATTCCAATATCTGTTTACAGATTGAAGTCTGGGGTTGAAAAGTAGATAGCTAACACCAACTATAGTGTTGAATTGTAATAGAGTATCAAAAAAATGATTAGAACAGTAGAAGTCCCCGTCAATAGGAAGCTTATGATTCTTATAGGCCAACGTTGGGCCACATGAAATATCTAATATTTGAGGGAATCTCACAGCTGTAGGGCTCATGCGGAACGTTAATTATGAATCCCCCACAAGTAGTTGGACAATCTTGTAGATTTTCTTTTACAAAAAAGAAACCAAATGGTAGGAGATGATTGCATGACAACATGACCTCTCCTCTGTGGGAATTTAATTTATTTAAAGATTTTTTAATCTAGTCAGCATGTGCAGAGGTAGGGCTTCTTGGCAGTAAGAGATAGAAAGTCAGTCTCCTTGTTTTCATGAATCCCTTCAACAAATCACAGATCCAAAATGCAGTATGTATTTTTTTCTTTCAGAAAGGAAGAAAAAATCAAACCATCTAAGCAGGACATGTCTCCTGTTTTCAAGTTGAAACATGTAGCCCATTCTTCCATTTAAAAAATACTGATATCTGACTTTATTTGAATTGATGACTATACAGATGTATGTCCCTATATTCAATTTACTCATGTTGTTAAATTAAGTAACAAGAGAGACCATGCTTAACAGGGAATTAAGACATTACTTTGTCAAAATGTCATATCTAAATTATAACAGTTTCAAGAAATGACTTTTATTGTAGAAAACTTGATCTTAATTAGTCACAGAATATGATAAAGAAAAAGTTTGGTATCAAGCTAACTAAATTGTTTGGTTCATAACTTCATCCTCTAACACCACAGTTTTGTGAAATGACCTTTTTATTTTAACATTGAGTTATGCAAATGGATGTTGGAAAAATATATATGTGATCATCTTATCATGGTCCCTACAATCTCAATGGAAGAGTCTTCCCAAGTATAGTGTGCAGCATATTTGTTAGGGACATGTCTTTTAGACCTTATTCAATATGGTATGTGTGGTTAGTAGCCCTTTTCAGAAGACATGATAAAGCAGTAAAAATCTATTCTATTTAAAGAATTTGCATGTTAAATTTGAGCATTTAAATAAAGGCTAGTAGAGCTTTCTTTAAAAATACTCTAGTTTGTCAATGGTCATCTTAAAATATGTACAAAGTGAATATAATACTGTTAATGTGGTCTGCCCCATTGGTGGGAAGAGTAGAATTTTATTTTTTTTTCTGGACACTATGCCCCACCCTCGATAGAGTCTTATTAGCTTTGTCCCTCTTTTGCCACACTGTTGACTCATTCGCCCCAGATCTCTTCTTTTATACAAATCATCATCTAATCAAGCTTCATCCAGCCTGATTTTGTATAGCTAATTAAAAAAAAATAAGCGTACAATTTTATTCTATCTGTATTAAATTTTGTTATATTACATTCATGGAATTGTTTTCACTCATCAAGATCTTATTGATTTTTAATTGTCATCTTTTGTGTTAACTTTTCTTTTCACATTATCTACAAATTTGATAAGTATGTAATTTATGATAAAAATGTGGCCAAGAACAGGTCATCATGATACTGTACTAGAGACTTTTCTCTAAGCTGACAAAAGACTTTATTAGTGACTTTCCCTTAGTTGTGATAAAATGCAAATAGTACATTGTACTGTTATAGTACTAAATAGTACTATAGTACAATAACGCTACAATTGTATTGGAATATTGCAATAGTAATGATGTAATAGTATACAATATTGTAAAAGTACAATAATAATACAATAAATAGTACATAATGTGGAACAGGAAAATGAGAGTGGCAGTTTCCAATTTGATTCCGAAGTTTGAGAAAGTGTGCACTACCCAATAGATGCACTTATACCACTGGTAATTATAGTTATTTAAGAATGAAATAAACTGTTTTCTTTTAATTTATGTGTAATTTTTTCAAACAGTTACTAAATTGTTAGGACATAAACACTTATTTAGTTGTTTGGATGTATTAAAGGAGACTATTAAAGGAATTATTAGGTATTTCTTTCAGCCTTAGGGTGTTATAGAAAAATTCCTGAATCGCTAGTGGTGCCATGGACCAAGAAAACTTGGGAACCTCTGGAGGGAATGATAAAATAACCCTTAAGTCTCACTTCTTTTTTAAACTTTGGTAAGTTTATTGTAGATGAAAAATTCCAAGTTTAGTGACGGTTGTTCAGAGCTCTCGGGAAAATGCTCAATAATTACGTATATATTTATTTTTAGCTAATCACTGGCATCTTTGTGGTTGGGGTAAAGTTCAATTTACTGAAAATATTTAGGCAACAAAATGGTAGATCAAATTATAATGAGGAAAGGTTGAGGGAAAGGTAACTTTTTCTTGGGACTTCTTTTTAACCATACTCCTCCTTTTTGAGATGCCCAGAGTCAACAACTATCCTTTATCTCTGCAATAGCTCAGTCCACCGTTATCCAGCTTCTCCAGATCAGGTGCTCTTTCTTTTCCCATAAATTCTGAGACAATGTCTTCCTTTTAAACCAATTTTTAGAGCACAATGCTTTTGATTGATTCAAGGAGGGTCACAGGCCTTGTTCACATTCAGTTCTGATCATTTGATTCAATCCCCAAATGGTTTCTTCTAGTCAAACACCACAACCAAATGGTGTGGTTTCAACCTCACTCTTAAATAACAACAACAATAATAATAATAATACATAAAAATGATTATTAGAGAGCAATTTATTGATTTAGTAATTGCTGAACAAACTGACAAAAATAATTTTGTGACTTGATTATCAAAAAGCCTTTGACCCCGTTCCACACTCAGACCTTAGTCATATATGACAAATATATGACATTTATCTATTTATCTGTTTAGGTATATATATCTAGATCTAGACATATATAGTTGGGTCTATAGAGAGAAGGCTAGAGTATTTTTGATAGCCACATGGAAAATTGTTTTTTATTTAAAACAGGCCACCAACACAATAATGTCAAGAGTAATTGATAGAAAACATAGTTTTATTTCAGGGAAATAGTTCAAAGTTCATTAAAATTGTGCCTGATCTTAAACTGATTACCATCTATCCTAAAGAGGACAAGGATAACTAACAAATTATAGGAGTCAAACAGAATTCTCTTTTTAACCATGTGATTGGCATGAATGGAATCAAGCTTTGTGGCTACACTGAAAAAAACATTGAACTCCTTCATCTCATGAAATCTTTCTCTAGTGACGTCAAATTTATATTAGAAAAGTAGAAAATTCATGATGTATTCCAAGGAAGGGTGGAATTTGAGTGCTTCAAACTTGAATCTAACGGTCGTATTGAACCAGTAAATGAAAGTGATCATGCTTATGGTATCAGCTGCTTGATCTACTCCAGACAAAACTACTTCCATGACAATGAAAAGGAAAAAGCTGTGGCTGATTATGTTAAGAGAATTAGTAATAATTTGGAATCAAAGCTTAATGTTAAGAAAATATTGAAAGCAATTAGCACTTCGTCAATAGCAGTTTTAATATAGTCTTGGAATTATAAAATGAACCAAAGTATGGCACATAGCACTGTCATTTTTTTTTATCTATATTTACTGGAATTTAGATTTTCTGTTCCCTTTACACCTCTCTCTCTCTGTGTCTCTGTGTCTCTCTGTCTTTATTTCCCTGTCTCCGTCTATGTCTCCCTCCCTCCTTTCCTCTCTCTGTCTCTCTCTTCCCCCTCTTCATCTCCCTCCCTCTCTCTCCCTCTCTTTTTCTCTTCCCCACAAAAGTACAAGGTGGGAACACATGACTAATTAGAAGTTTATCTGTAGGATTTAGCAGACTGCAAGCACAGAATGAGTTAAGGATATGGCAACTAAAACAACTCATTCAAAGTTAGGGTTGTGTAAAAGAAGCGTGGTACAAATGACTATTTAGAGGTAATAGTTCCATTAGACTTTGCTCAGATGAAGAATTGTTATCACTCCTGGGTGACATATTTTTGCAAATATGTCTAGTTATAATTAAAGTTAAGTTAGAACACATCCAGGGAAAGTAAGAAGAATATCATATGAGGGTCAATTGAAGGAACTGAGAGTTTTTTTCTGTTATTAGTTTATTTTTAAATTTTATTCTTATTTTCAGTTTCAAATTCTTTCCCTCCATCCAGTCTCTCTGCCACCCTGTAGAACTCAAGAAATATGATATGTATTATGCACATGAAGTCATACAAAACATATTTCTATATTAATCATGTTTTGAAAAAAATCAAGTAAAATAAAGAAAGGAAAAAATATGCTTTAATCTGAACTCTGAATCCATCTGTTCTCTCTCTGGAGATGGATAGAATTTTACATTATGAATCTTGGAATTGTGGCAGATCATTATTTCAATCAGAGTTACTAAGTCTTTCACAGTTGATTATCTTTACAATATTGCCGTTACTATGCAGATTGTTCTCTTGGTTTTGCTCACTTCATTTTGCATCAGTTCATATAAATCTTCCCAGTTTTTTTTCTCCTGAAACCATCCCCTTCATCACTTTTTTGTTGTTAGGCAGATGATGAAGTGGATAGCGCTGGGCCTGGAGTAGGAAGACCTCAGTTCAAATCTGACCTTAGACACTAAATAGCTGTATAACTCTGTTTGCCTCAGTTTTGTAAAAATGAGCTGAAGGAAATAGCCAAACTCTCTAGTACCTTTGCCAAGAAAACCCAAATGAGATTACAAAGAGTCAGACACAATCAAAATGACTGAACAACAGCAAATTATTAGTAATTTGGAGAGTTTTTCCCTCTGACTATTGATAGCTTTAATTTCTTTCTCTGAAAAGTACCTGTTCATATCCTTTGACCATTCATCAATTGGGGAATGGTTCTTATTTTTATCAATTTGAGTTAGTTCCCTATATAAGTCTTTATTAGAGAAACTTGATATAGAATTTATTTCCCAGAAGTAGGGGATTTTAGCCTGGTAGTGGCATGCCATACATAGTTGTTTTTATGTTTTGTAAAGGATGTTTTGTGTAAAGTTGATTAAATTTGTCTTCTTGTCCCCAGAGGACAGAGTTAGAAGTAGTGGATGAACATTGCAAAAGGAAAGATCTTAGCTCAGCACAGGGAAAACATTTAATAAAAATCAGAGGAATTCAGAAGTGAACTGCATTGCTTCAAAAGGTAGTGGATTCTCCCCATTAGAGGTCTTCAGGTAAAAGCAAGATGTGTAGGTAGTAAAGGGGATTATCATTCAAATAGGGGTTAAGCTATATAGACACTGAGGTCTCTTGACACTGACATTCTTTGAGATTATGACACTTTTAATTGTGTCAATATGCCAATCCATTTCCATTTTAAGGTATCTCTCCTAGAGACTCTTCTAGTATGCTCAGGCATCAGAGATTAGTAATTAACATTAGCATGCTAATTTCTCAGCTAAGGGTTCTGCCTGGTCTCCTTAAGCAATCACTAGACAAGAACAGCAAACACAGAATTCCTGACCAGAATATTCAAACAACTCTCACCACTTCTACCTCTTCTGTTTAATAAGACTGTTAGCAATGCTGCTGGGTCCCAATCAAAGGAAACCCTTTAAAAGGTCTAGAGGGAGGCTAATTGGTGGAACAAACTTTCCTACAGGGAAGAGATGGTTTACAGCATACAGGTAAAGGGATTAGCCTTGTCCAGGAGGAGGACTGTTTCTTCCCTTGAGACCGAAAGGGTTGAAGATGGGTAAAGGGACCAGAAATATTTTGAGTCATACAGGGAAGTAGGAGAGCTCATGCTTAATAGCCCAATGTTGGGGACATCTGCTAAAAGTGAGGAATCTTTGGAAAAATCATAATTTTACAGGGGAAAGTGAGCTAGTCCATCACCTTTTTTTTTAACAGGAGAGATTATTGAAGCCCAGAGAAGGGAAGGGACTTCTCTAAGTAGCAGAACTGAGATTCAAACTCAGATACGTTAGCTTCAAATACAGTGTCCTTTCCCAGTGGGTTTGGGACTCCAAGGGGAATGGAGGCAGTTTAGGATAAACATTGTAAAGAGTGCATAATAGAATCAAATAAATAAATAGAAGTAGGGCTTTGCTTCTGTGATGAACAATAATATAAATTTTTAGTTGGTCATTGGTGGGAATGTGCTTTTATTACTCCCATATTGCTCTGTGGTCTGGGAATAGGAAAAGAGAACTCTAACAATGAAGGTGGATTTGTACTTGGGGAACAGAATTTAGACCACAGAACTTAGGGGAGTAAGAAAGTCTAGGACCTTCAAAAGGGCAAAGTTTCAAAAGGCGTTATGTCTTTTATAAACTGCAAATGCAAGAAAGCAGGTTCATTAAGGGACTATTGGTGGAACTCTGAACTGATTCAACCATTCTGGAAATAATGTTGGAACTACATCTAAAAAGTCACTAAACACTTAAAAAATTTCAAAACCAATTAAAAAACCTAAGGCTTAAAAATAAAACCACCCACACTTAAAAACTGTTCATTACCTTTGAGTCAGTGACATGTTTACTAAACTCATATACTCAGAAACACCAAAGAATGAGGAAAGGACCCATATATATGAAAATATTTATAGCAGCTCTTTTTGCAATGGCAAAGAATTAGAAATTGAGGGGGTACTCACCTACCGGAGAATGGCTGATGAATTATATTGTATGCATAATGGAATAGTTTTGTGCTAGAAGAAAGGGATGATTTCAGAAAAACCTGGAAACACTTGTATGAACAGTTTGTCCTTGTTTATTCTTGAAGAGGACCAATGACATCACGAGGCTGATGTTTTGATTTGCTCTAGAATTGGATTTAAGTGAGGCAGAGCTGCACAGCCTTTAGCCTTACTCTCTCTTCCAGAGTCATCAAAGTCCAGTGAAAAAACAAAGTCAAGATGACTGGCTATGGCTCAGGATGCAGTTGATGACTTTGGCCTGTCTACATTAAAGCGTTTCCCTGGCTTTAGTTTTTCTGAGGCAATGCTCCTTCAATGACTAAGGGTTAGATAAGAATTGAGACAAAAGATAGCCCTTCTTACACTCTTTCTAAGCCATCACAACTTAACAATGAGCCATAGAGGGTTGGACAGGGCTACTACTGGCCATTCAATAAAAGCCAGAGTGATATGGGTTTAAAGGGTAGTCAAGTAGCGCCATTTGAAACTCAATGGACTGGTCCAGGGAATCATTGGAGTCCTTTAAAAACCATTAATTATTTTTTTAAATTTTTAAAAATTTTTTTAAAAATTTATTTATTTAACTTTTAGCATTTATTTACACAAAATTTTGGGTTCCAAATTTTCTCCCCATTTGTCCCCTCCCCCCACCCCAAAACACCAAGCATTCTAATTGACCCTATCACCAATCTGCCCTCTCTTCTATCATCCCTCCCTTCCCTTGTCCCTATCTTCTCTTTTGTCCTGTAGGTCCAGATAACTTTCTGTACCCCATTGCCTGTGTTTCTTATTTCCTAGTAGCAAGAACAGTACTCAACAGTTGTTCCCAAAACTTTGAGTTCCAACTTCTCTTCCTCCCTCCCTCCCCACCCATTCCCTTTGGGAAGGCAAGCAATTCAATATAGGCCATATCTGTGTAGTTTTGCAAATGAATTCCATAAAAGTCATTTTGTGTAAGACTAACTATATTTCCCTCCATCCTATCCTGACCCTCCATTGCTTCTATTCTCTCTTTTGATCAGTCCCTCCCCAAGTGTTGACTTCAAATTGCTCCCTCCTCCCATTGCCCTCCCTTCCATCATCCCCCCCACCCTGCTTATCCTCTTCTCCCCCACTTTCCTGTATTGTAAGATAGGTTTTCATACCAAAATGAGTGTGTATTTTATTCCTTCCTTTAGTCGAATGTGATGAGAGTAAGCTTCATGTTTTTTCTCTCACTTATCCCCTTTTTCCCTCCACTGAAAAGTCTTTTACTTGCCTCTTTTATGAGATAATTTGCCCCATCCCATTTCTCCCTTTCTCCTCCCAATATATTTCTCTCTCACCCCTTAATTTCATTTTTTAAAGATATGATCCTATCCTATTCAATTCATTCTGTGCTCTTTGTCTCTGTGTGTGCGTGAGTGTGTGTGTGTGTGTAATCCCACCCGCTACCCAGATACTGAAAAGTTTCAAGAGTTACCAATATTGTCTTTCCATGTAGGAATGTAAACAGTTCAACTTTAGTAAGTCCCTTATGACTTCTCTTTGCTGTTTACCTTTTCATGCTTCTCTTCATTCTTGTGTTTGAAAGTCAAATTTTCTTTCCAGCTCTGGTCTGTTCATCAAGAATGTTTGAAAGTCCTATGTTTCATTGGAAGACCATTTTTTCCCCTGAAGTATTATAGTCAGTTTTGCTGGGTAGGTGATTCTTGGTTTTAGTCCTAGTTCCTTTGACTTCTGGAATATGATATTCCACTCCCTTCGATTCCTTAATGTAGAAGCTGCTAGATCTTGTGTTATCCTGATTGTATTTCCACAATACTTGAATTGTTTCTTTCTAGCTGCTTGCAATATTTTCTCCTTGACCAGGGAACTCTGGAATTTGGCCACAATGTTCCTAGAAGTTTCTCTTTTTGGATCTCTTTCAGGCAGTGATCTGTGGATTCCTTGAATATTTATTTTGCCCTCTGGTTCTAGAATCTCAGGGCAGTTTTCCTTGATAATTTCATGAAAGATGATGTCTAGGCTCTTTTTTTGATCACAGCTTTCAGGTAGGCCCATAATTTTTAAATTGTCTCTCCTGGATCTATTTTCCAAGTCAGTTGTTTTTCCAGTGAGATATTTCACATTATCTTCTATTTTTTCATTCTTTTGTAATTTCCTGGTTTCTCATAAAGTCACTAGTTTTCATCGGCTTCATTCTAATTTTTAAAGAACTATTTTCTTCAGTGAGCTTTTGAACCTCCTTTTCCATTTGGCTAATTCTGCTTTTGAAAGCATTCTTCTCCTCATTGGCTTTTTGAACCTGTTTTGCCAATTGAGTTAGCCTATTTTCCAAGGTGTTATTTTCTTTTTTTTTTTTTTTTAATTTTTATTTATTTATTTATTTATTTTTATTTTTTTTATTTTTTAATGTTTAACAATCACTGCCATACAATTGAGATTTTATCCCCCCCCACCTACCCCCCACTACCCCCCTCCCTCCCCAAGACTGCATATAATTCTGTATAGATTCTACATATACTTTCCTATTGAGTATATTTTCACTATAGTCATGCTATGTAGTCAGACTAAAATAAATGAAAGAAATTGTATAACAAATCAGAACATGATACACAAACACATACACATACACAAACATGATCTGCTACATTTTGTGAGTGACTTCCATATTTCTTTCTCTGAGTGTGGAAGGCATTTTGCCTTGAGAACCACCTTTGGGATTTTTTTTTTTTTATAAGAAGTTTTTGCGTTATTACAAAAATCCAAGTCTACCAGAAAAAACTCTCACACACTGTGGTCGTTGCTGTGCACAAAGTTCTCCTGGTTCTGCTCCTTTCACTCAGCATCAGGTCATATAAGTCCTTCCAGGCCTCTCTGAAGTCTTCTTGTTCATCATTTCTTATGGCACAATAGTACTCCATTACATTCATATACCATAATTTATTCAGCCATTCCCCAATTGATCAAGGTGTTATTTTCTTCAGCATTTTTTGGAGTCTCCTTTAGCAAGGTGTGGACCTGCTTTTCATGCTTTTCTTTCATCTCTCTCATTTCTCTTCCCAGTTTTTCCTCCACCTCTCTAACTTGATTTTCAAAATCCTTTTTGAGCTCTTCCATGGCCTGAGCCCATTGAATATTTATTCTGGATGTTTGGGATACGGAAGCCTTGACTTCTGTGTCTTTCCCTGATGGTAAGCCTTGTTCTTCCTCATCCTGAAAGGAAGGGAGGAGATATCTGTTCACCAAGAAAGTAACCTTCTATGGTCTTATTTTTTTTCCTTTTCTGGGCATTTTCCCAGCCAGTGACTTGACTTCTGAGTGTCCTCTCCATACCACCTCGCCTCCAGATCTACCCAGCCAGTGCTTGGGGTCTGGGATTCAAATGCTGCTTCCCAGCCTCAGGGCTTTTGGTCGGAGCGGGGCTGCTATTCAGTGTGAGATTAAGTTCAGGTGCTCAGGTGGGGGCAGGGCCGCCTCACCAAATCAGTTCCCTCAGTGGGTTTATACAGTGACCTTCAACAATGAATCTGGGCTCCTGCCTGCTTGGGGACCCCCCTGTCCACTGCTGCCTCCACTGCTGCCTCCACTGCTGCCTCCCGATGGGGCCCAAGTCATGGAGACACCCTGCTCCCCTCCCAGCGAGCCAAAAAGACTCTCTCACCCCTGGTGCCTGTGGGTGGAGGGACCTGCGCAGCCACTGGAGATTCCATCCCTGAAGCCTGCTCAGATCTGTTCTTCTCAGTGCCATGCAGCCAAGGCAGGGCTGGACTCCACTCTGGGTCCCGTGCGCAACGGACCTTTGGTGTCTGTTTTCAGGGCTCTCTGGAACAGAAATCTCTTCCACTCTGTTGTTCTGTGGCTTCCACTGCTCCAGAATTTGTTGGAAGTTCTTCTTTACAGATATACTATGGGCTGTGTGTTCAGAGCTAGCATATGTGTATCTTTCTACTCTGCCATCTTGGCTCCTCCCATTAATTTTTTTTAAAAGCCTGTTGTTTCAGAGCTATAGTTCAAGAAATTATAAATGAAAACTATACAGGATGAAAAATAAATAGACCCAGCTTTTTGAAAAAAAATCTAGCTCCAAGCCCAAAATATTTTACAACCATAAGCAACCAAAAATTATATTCCTACTAACAGAGCATCCACATATGAGGATATGTTGCCCCAAGTGGAAAAAGAGAATACAAGTGGTAAGGGGCCGTAGTTGAATGTGACTAGTAATGAACCACTCAAACAATAACCCAGGAAAATTTCTATTATATGACAATACTTCTGCTCTCTATCTCCTTATGGAATTGATATTTCTAATAGCAAGTTATAATGGAAAAAAGGGGATGAGGCAAAATCTACAAGGCAGTAACACAGTAACAGTCTAAGCTGTTACTCTGAAGAAGGGGATTCAAAATAGAAATTTTAGAACCTTTAATTCCAAGAGGAAAATAGAGATGAAAAGGAATAAATAGGTATAAGGAACATGAATTGAAGAGTAGAAGTCTAAAACCGGCAGAAAATGAAGAGAATTAATAAAGAGAATGAAAGAAATAAATCTGTTTTTAAAAATGGTGAAGAAAGAAAAACACAATGAAAGCTGAAGAAGAAGGGAGGAAAGGGGAATTTACTTGACAACTGAGAGAGAAAAAAGTGGGGAAGAAATAGATTACTAGAAAAAAGAAAAAAAAGGAATAAATAAGATGTCAAAACTAAGCAAAAGGGTGGCAAATGGTGGGAAACAATTTGAAGGTTAGGGGAAGAGAGCCAGAGGGAATAAGTTTGCCTTAAAGCAGATTGAACAAAAATAAGTGAAGACACAGAGTACCAAAGTGCTCCTTCTTTAGAGGAAGAGGCATGAGCAAAAAATCCTAATTCAGAATAAGACAATAGTAGAAATAAATGGGGAAAAATTAAAGCTAACTCAAAACTTTTAAATGTGAATGTATTAAACAATCCAATGAAATGAAAAAGATTGACAAATTAGATAAGAAAATAAAACTCCACAATCTGTTGCTTAGAAGAAAAATATTTAAGAGATCTAAGGTACTTTTACTCCCAGGGTAGAGAGAAAGCACAGTTAAGGAAAATAATAATCAACTGTTGTCTGTAAATGTCTTTAGGATCACCTAAGATTCAGCTTAGTGGCTCAGTGGATAGAGCACTGGGCCTGAAGTCAGGAAAACGTGAGTTCGAAGAAAATGAGAAGAACTAGGTGAACAATTTATATAATAATAACAACATTGTAAATCTAATCAATACAACAATCAGGATTCCAGATTTCTGAGGAAGAATGTTAACTTGCTTCTTTAAAGAGAGGTGATGTACTCAATATATAGAATGAGGCTGACATTTTGGGACAGGGTCAATGTGAGGATGTTTTCCTCAACTATACTTATTTATTACAAGGGCTTTGTTTTTCTTTTTTTACTTCTAATTGGGAAGGGGTGATAGGAGGAAGAGAAAACAAATACTTGCTAATAGAAAAAAACTGTGACAAAAAACTGTGATTTTAATAGAAAATACATTTTAATATCCCTTGTGTTAATCTATCCATTTACATACATGTATCAAGTGCCTTCTGTCTTCCAGTCTTTATGCTATGTGGTCAGGATAAAAAATACAAAGAATAAAACAATCCTTTTTATAAGAAATTTACATTCAGGCAGAGCCAAGATGACAGAGTAGAAAGATGTGCTTTTCCCATACAGCCCATAAAGTACCTGTAAAAAATGACTCTAAACAAATTCTAGAGTAGCAGAAGCCACAAAACTGTAACAGCGAAAGAGATTTCCAGCCCAAGGTAGCCTAGAAGGCCAACAGAAAAGGTCTATCGCAGGGACGTGGAGTGGAGCACAGCCTTGGCCACACAGCACTGGCAGGAACAGGACCTGAACAGGCTTTAGGGTCAGAATCCCTGGCAGCTGCAGCAGGTCTCAAATCCCTCTAACCACAAATACCAAAGGTACTTCAAAGGTCAGTGAAAAAGCTTTTTCTCCTGGGTGAGAAGGGAGCAGGGTCCATCGCTAGCCCCAGGCTCAGGTGGTGGCAGCAGCAGCAGCAGTGTCCATTTTTGGAGCCCACGGCTTAAAGTCCCCGGGGGAATTGAGCCACTGATCTGGGTCTCAGTCCTGAGTGGTGGTCTGGGGGTGAGGAAGAGTGCTGGCTGGCATGGTAGAGCTGGTGGAGTCTCTGGAAAGGGAATTCTACTTACAGATTCTGGGCAGAAAAGCTTTGGTAGCTCCCAGACCAGAGTTCAGGACAGGAGAGGAGTAAACTTCTCTCCCTTGATTGAGCTATCTTGGAGGAACTAAGAAGTTACAGGTCCTCAGACTATACCCCCTCCTTTGTCAGACTCAAAAGTCAAGTAGCTGGCTGGGAAAATGTCCAAGAAAAGGAAAAAAATATAAGATTATAGAAGGTTACTTTCTTAATGATCAGGTACTTTCTTCCATCCTTTCGAATGAGGAAGAACAATGCTTACCATCAGAGTCCTCCAAAATAAATATGCAAAGGTCTCAGGCCATGGAATAGCTCAAAAAGGATTTTGAAAATCAAGTAAGAGAGGTGGAGGAAAAATTGGGAAGAAAAATGAGAGCAATGCAAGAAAATCATGAAAAGCAAGTCAACAGTTTGCTAAAGGAGACCCCAAAAGTGCTGAAGAGAATAATACCTTTAAAAATAGGCTAACTCAGTTTGCAAAAAGAGGTCCAAAAAACCAATGAGGAGAAGAATGCTTTAAAAAGCAGAATTAACGAAATGGAAAAGGAGGTCCAAAAGCTCACTGAAGAAAATAGTTCTTTAAAAATGATAATGGAGCAGATGGAAGCTAATGACTTTATGAGAAACCAAGAAATTACAAAACAAAACCAAAAGAATGAAAAAATGGAAGATAATGGGAAATATCTCATTGGAAAAACAACTAACCTGGAAAATAGATACAGGAGAGAGAATTTAAAAATTATGGGACTACCTGAAAGCTGTGATCAAATAAAGAGCCTAGACATCATCTTTCATGAAATTATCAAGGAAAGCTGCCCTGATATTCTAGAACAAGAAGGCAAAATAAATATTGAAAGAATCCACCAATCACCTCCTGAAAGAGATCAAAAAAGAGAAACTCATAGGAGTATTATAGCCAAATTCCAGAGTTCCCAGGTCAAGGAGAAAATATTGCAAGCAGCTAGAAAGAAACAATTCAAGTACTGTGGAAATACCATCAGGATAACACATGATCTAGTGGCTTCTCTGTTAAGGGATTAAAGGGCTTTGGAATATAATATTCCAGAAGTCAAAGGAACTAGGATTAAAACCAAGAATCACCTGCCCAGCAAAACTGAGTATAATACTTTTGGGGAAAAAGTAGTCATTTAATGAAATAGAGGAATTTCAAGCATTCTAGATGAAAAGACCAGAGCTGAATAGAAAATTTGCCTTTCAAACACAAGAATTAAAATAAGCATGAAAAGGTAAACAAGAAAGAGAAATCTTAAGGGACTTACTAAAGTTGAACTGATTATATTCCTTCATGGAAAGATAATATTTGTAAAAATATTTGTAAATCTTGAATCTTTTCTCAGTATTTGAGTAGTTGGAGGGATTATACACACACACACACACACACACACACACACACACATTGATAGAGAGCACAGGGTGAGTTGAATAGGAAGGATCATATCTAAAAAAATAAAATTAAGGGGTGAGAGAATAGTATATTGGGAGGAGAAAGGGAGAAATGGAATGGGGCAAACTATCTCTCATAAAAGAGGCAAGAAAAAGGTTTTTCGATGGAGTGAAAAAGGGAGTAGATGAGAGGAAAAAAGTGAAGCTTACTCTCATCACATTTGGCTTAAAGAAGGAATAACATGCTCACTCAATTTTTTATGAAAATCTATCTTACGCTACAGGAGCATAGGGGAGAAGGGGATAAGTAGGGTGGGTGGGATGATGGAAGGGAGGGCAAATGGGAAGAGGGAGCAATTAGAAGTAAACACTTTTGGGGAGGGACAAGGTCAAAAATGAGAATAGAATAAATGGTGGGCAGGATAGGATGGAGGCAAATATAATTAGTCTTACACAGCATGACTATTATGGAAGTTGTTTGCAAAACTACACATATATGGCCTATATTGAATTGCTTGTCTTCTCATTGGGAATGGTTGGGGAAGGAGGAAGGAAGAGGAGTTGAAACTCAAAGGTTTAGTAACAAATGTTGACAATTGTTTTTGCATTCAACTGGGAAATGAGAAATACAGGTAATGGGGTTTAGAAATTTATCTTGCCCTATAAGAAAAGAAAGAAGATGGAGTTAAGGGAAGGGAGGGGTATTAGAAGGGAGGGCAGATTGGTGGAAGGGGTAATCAGAATGCATGATGTTTTGGGGTGGGGGGAAGGGAGAGATGGGGAGAAAATTTGGAACTTAGAATTTTGTGGAAATGAATGTTGAAAACTAAAAATAAATAAACATTTAAAAAAAAGAAATTTACATTCAAATGAACACAGGAAGGGCATATGTAAATACATAAAATAAATATAAAGAGATTAAATACAAATCAATTAAATCTAAGTTATTTGGGAGGGAGAGCAATAGTAGTTTGAGGGATCAGGAAAGGTTCCACATAGAAGGTGATATTTGTGCTACATTTTGAAGAAAAGAGGGATTCTACGTGACAGAGATGAGGGGCAAGTGCATTTGAAGTATGAGGGATGGCACCGATATGAGAGATAGCAGAGTTGTATATGAAGAATTGAGAAAAAGCCAGTTTGTGTGGATTTTAAAGGGCTAAAGTAGGGGAATAATGTCCAAAGAAGCTGGAAAGGTAGGATGGGGCCAGATTGTGAAGTGCTTTAAAAGGTAAATAGGAGGAGTTTACATTTTATGCTAGAGGCAATAGGAAGTATCTAGTTGAATAACTGATGTGATTAGAACTTCACTTAAGGAAAAATACTTTGGTAGCAATGTACAGGGCAGTGACTAGAGTGTTGGTCTTGGAGTAAGGAGGATTCATCTTTGTGAGTTCAAATATAGCCTCAGACACTTATTAGCTGTGTGACCATAGGCAAGTCTCTTCATCCTGTTTGCCTCAGTTTTCTCATCAGTAAAATGAGCTGGAGAAGGAAATGACAAACCACTCCAGTGTCTTTGCCAAGAAAACGCCAAATGGGATCAAGGACAAGGCTGAAATGACTGAACAAATCAGTGTATGGGATAGAATGGAATACTAATTGATTTGAGCCAGGGACACAAATTAGACTTACAATAATTTAGAGAAAATGTTATGAGAGCCTGATTTAAGGTGATTGCTGTGAGGGTAGAGAAGGAATCAAATGTGAGAGGTGTGAAGGTAGAAATGATAAGACTTGGCAACTGATTGGCTATGTGGGATGAAGGAGTGCAAAGAACTGAGGGTACTGCTGTGGTGAAGGAAGATGGTACCTTGCAGGATGGACAGAAGCAGAGAAGTCTGGAAGAGGGGAGGGTTTTTTGGGGTTGGAAAGAAAATGAATTCAGACATGGGCATGTTGAGTTTGAGATGTCTTTGAGATATTCATTCTGAAATGTCTAATAGGTAATTAGTGATGTGGGACTGAAATTGGACTGGGGAGAGAACAGGGCTGGATAAATACATGTAAGTCACTTGTATGGACATGATAATTAAACCCATGGGGTTACCAAGAGAGAATACAGAGATGGAAGAGTGCCTGAGAGAATCTTGAACAATCCTAGTAAAGGATAAGAATGATGAGTCTGTAAAGGCAGAGAAAGAGCAGACAAACAGGAAAGAGGAGAAGTGGAAGGAATAGTATGAAAATGCAGGAGAGGATGAAGGGAGAGGGATTAGCATTCATTAAACACCTACCACGTGCCAAGTCCTGTGTTCAATACTTTACAAATGTATTTTGATCATTTGATCCTACCAAAATCCTGTGATGTAGGTTACTATACTATACTTATTTTACAGTTGAGGAAAGTGAGATAGATAGATGTTAAATGACTTGTCCAGGGTCACATAAGTGGGAAGTATTTGAGGTTGGGATTTGAACTCAGGTTTTCCTTACTCTTGGCTCAGCGTTCTATATACTACACCACTTAGCTGCCTCCTGTTGAGACTCAAAGGGATGAGGACTGGGAAGAGGCTGTCAGAGCTGGCAATGAAAAGATAACCAGATGCAGCTGAAATCAGAAACCACATTGCCAAGGTTTGAAAGGTGAGGGAAAGGAGAAGTGAAGACAATGAGTTTAGATAGTAGTCTTCTCACTGGAAGAGTGAGAAGAGCTAGAAAAATATCTTGAGAAATTAGTGAAGTCTTTTGAAAGTTCATTAAGCATAGAGGAAATTTGGGCATCATTGAAGTCTTGAGGGAAGAAACTTGTGGTTTGGGAGAGGGTGAAGATTTCAGAAACTGTGTGAGTGAGGTTGCCATCTGCTTGAGAAGATTGGAGTGGATGAGATCAAGTGCACAGGTAACCAGGAGTTGGTCTGGCCAGCAAAAGGACTACCACTATCTGAAAATGGGGGAAAGGAGGTGAGAGTGAGGGATGCTTTCAAGGTGTTTTAAAATGAGAATGGGAGAAGAAGCAGGCCATCAAATGGCCACATTTTTTTTGGTAAAATAAATCAATTCCCTCAACTGAGAAGCATTTAGAGGAAGTGTGGGAGGTTTGAGGAGGAAAGAGAAGGTTTGGAATCACTGCATTGGAGAATGAGATTAAAAATCAGTTAGGGAGGAATAAAAAGACTGCCTTTCTGCAATGAGGGCCAAGTTGAAGTTGGATAACACCAATGCATAATGTATCCAAGTCAATAGGATTGTGTGACTTTCTCCAGTTTTGTTCAGCAGGGCAGAGTGTGAGCACAGAAGGCAGATGGTGAAAGTCATTTGGGCCAAGACTGGCAAGCAATGAGTAGTGATTGAACAAGGGATTCAAAGAGGTCCAGAATGGATAGGAATCTTCTCACTTAGGAACTGGGATTCTGGAGGACACAATGTTTTGGCAGGGTTAGAGTGGGATATACAGAGAGTTGGGTTGAGAAGAATGAGTATGAGAGAATGTGAGTTGGGATTAGGGTTTAGTTTGCTTCTTTATGTGAGTGGTAATTGAGTTATAAAGTAATAAACAGAGAAATCAGCGTTGGGAGATTGTTTGCCATAGTGGTCATAGTGAGTGGTAAATGAATATATTTTAAAATTCACAGTTTCTGATGGGTATGGCAGTGGGTGCTCACTCAGCTTTAGATTTGGGCTGTTTTAAGCAATATAGAACAAAGTACAGATTCCTTTAATACATTTGGTGTCAGGAAGGCCTAGGTTAAAATTCTGACTCTGACAGTTGCTATTTGACTATGGGTCAGTCGCAACCTTCTTTGAACTCTAGTTTCTTCATCTATAAAATGAGAAAAATAATAATACTTGTAGTAATAGCCTGCCTCACAAGGGGCCATTCTGAGGTTTGAGATAATGTTTGTAAATTTTTAAATTTAAAAGAGTCATTTTGGTCCTTATTTTTCAGTCGTCTACTCTGTAGCATTTTTAAAGGATTTACTATGTGACTGATACTGTGCTAAACTGGGGGCCACAGAAAAAGGCAAAACATGATTTTGCAACAAGGTCATATTCAAATGGAAGAGATAACTTGTGAAAAGCTATACATGCACAAGCTATGTATGTACATTTACATTTATGTGTACAATGTAAATGTACATACATTTACACGTACAATGTAAATGAGACTCAATTTCAGAGAGAAGATGTTAGCAGAGCAGATGAGAGGTAGGAAAGGTACCCAGAAAGTTCTCTTGCAGAAGGTAAAATTTGAGCTGAGTCTTGAAAAAGTCAGAAAGCAGAGGTGAGGAGGGAGAGAATTCTAGGCATGACAGGCAGCCAGTGAAAAGGCATGGAATTGGAGATGGAACAAAGAAGCCATTTTTGCTGGATCTTAGAATATATGGAAAGTATAAAGTATAAAGAGACTAGAAAAATAGTAAGGGTACAAATTATGAAGGGCTTGTCAAGTCTGGTAAGAAATGACCAAAGAGTCAGAGAGGTTTTGCAACCACTGTTAGCTCCAAAAATACCAAAGAGCTCATACAAGTTATAAGTAAAAAGCTTTCTTTATGCTGTTAGGGGAGGGAAATTAGACACATGTGCCAGGGCCTTCTCCAGTAGGAGACCAGAGGTAGTTGGGTTAAACCTTGATTTATATATTTGTGGCTAGATAAAGAATTCAACAGTGTAGAGTAACAGTGGTGAGGCATTATAGCAACAGTGAGGCAAGGTTGTCTAGTGATGGAAAGCCTATTCATAGCACGGCTTCATGTTTGGGTCTCTTGGTGCTTGCCCATGCACAGGGACCATCAGTTCTGTGACTTAGCTATAACAGGGTTCATCAGGTGAATGAAAAGGATTGTTGTTAGGCCAAGGTCAGGGCACAGATTGCTTGATGTGCCTTAGCTCTGGAAAACAGGGTGTTTCCTAATAGCCAAAAGAGGAGGAACAAAAATTGAGGAGTGGCCTTGACATGGGGATCCCAACAAACAGAGGTTTTTATATTTTATCCTTTAGGTAATAGGAAGCCACTGGAGTTTATTGAGTAAGGAGGTTATGCGGACAAACCAACACTTTAGGAAGATTGCTTTGATAGCTGAATGGAGGATGGACTAGAGTGGGGAGAGATTTGAGGCAAGTTCAGACAAGAGTTGGTAGGACCTGAACAAGTGTGGGAGCTATATGGATGGAGAGAAGAGGGATAAATATAAGAGACATGATAGTAGAAATGGCAAAACTTGGCAACAGATTGATTATATGGGATTGGAAGCAGAAGGGAGAAATTAAGGATGACACTGAGATTGTGAACCTGGGGAACTGAGAGTGTAGGGATTCCCTTGACTAAGTAATAGGAAAGTTAGGAAGAGAAGAGGCTTGGGTGAAAGATGAGTTTGTTTTGGACATGTTGAGGTTGATGGCTATGGGGCATCTAGATCAAGATGTCCAATAGGCATTTGGTGATGTGATGTTGTAGCTCAGTGGAGATACTAAGATTCAATATGTAGATCTGGATATTATCATCTGTGTAGAGATGATAACTCAACTCATGGGAGCTGATGAGATTTCCAAGTGAGACTGTATAAAGGCAGGAGAGATGAGACCCAGGACAGAGCTTTGAAGGACAAGATTCATCAAAAGAGACTGAGAATGAATGGTCAAAAATTAAGAGGTGACTCAGGACAGAGTATGGCAGTTTTAAAAAAAACAGAAATCAGGGAGTAACTAGAAGAAGAGGATGATAAGTGTCAAAGGCTGAAGAGAGGTCAAGAAGCATAAGGATTGAGAAAAAGTCATTCAATTTGGCAATCAAGAGATCAGTGATAACTTTGGAGAGAGTAGTTTCAGTTGAATAATGAGATTGAAACCATACTGCAGAGGATTTAGAAGTGAGAGGAGAGGAAGTAGAGGCCTTGCTTTCTTGTTTAGCCATGAAAGTGGGGAGATATGGGATAACAGCTAGTAGGGATGGCTGGGTCAAGTGAGAGGTTTTTAAGGATGGGAGAGATGTGGGGATGCTTGTAGGTAGCCAATAGATATGAAGAAATTGAAGATTAGCAAGGGAGGGGGAATGCTATAGGACAATCTGATAAAAAATATGAGATAGAATATTATCAAGGGTGCAAAAAGAAAGATTAGCTTTGGCAAGGAGAAGGGTTACTTCTTCATTTTAGACAAGAGTGAAGAAGATAGTTTGGCAAGATATCTGAGTGACATGAGATGAGCCAGGGGAGAAAAGAAAACTCCTGGCAAATAGCCTAGGAATTGAGGGATGAAGGAATTGGAGGTTATGGAGAGGTTATGAAGAGGATAGTTATGGAGGTTATGGAAAGGATGAAAAACAGGGGCAGAGGTCATAAGACAGAGGCAAATATGGAATGGCAAATGATTATAAGGAAGTAGCTCATGGATAAAGTGCCAGTCCTGGAGTCAGAAAGATTCACGTTCGTGAGTTCAAATCTGGCCCCAGACATTTACTAGCTGTGTGACCCTGTGCAACTCCCTTAATCCTTTTTTTTTCCTTGTCTGTAAAATGATTTGGAGAAGGAAATAGCAAACCACTCCTTTATATTTATCAAGAAAACCCCAAAAGGGATCATGAAGAGTTGAACATGACTGAAAAACAACTAGACAATGACAAAAACGTTTAAGTGATAAAGGAATTTTGGAGTTTATATAGATGGAAGAGGAATATATGTGGGCGATGGCAAAATCAAGAATCATTTCTATTTATAGCTGAGGTGGAGGGGAAGACTATGTCATAGGAACTGAATAGGTTAAGGAATTGGGAGTTTAGGATATCTGAGTATCATTACATATGTTGCAGTCTCCTAGTATGAGGGCTGAGTTTGAATTGGAGAGAAAGCCTGGCATTGAGTTCATTGAGCATTTCATCAGTATAACTTTATAGAATATACATGAATTTCTCTCTTTAACCTTATCACGCTTTTTGAAAATCAGAAGACTGTTTCTTTGTATGACAGGGGAAGACATTCAACAGGAATGGGGAATACTGCTTACTTTTTTCTGACTTAGAAATATCTTTTTTTTTTTTGATATCACAAGATGTGACAGAAATCCGATGTTTGTCAAGAATTTATAATGGAATTTGCCTTTAACTCAGTTTCAACTTTTAATTTCTTTGGCAAAGCTTGATACTAGTTCAGCAGTATGTAGCTCAGTATATGCCAAATCCAAGATTATTAGTGAATGTACTGAGAAGGTGGGGAGGAATTGCCCCAAGGTTCACTTGACTTGTTTAGCCCTGGACATAATTAAACTCAGCATTTCAGTCTTTAATGGTGTCACTTGCTAACTGATTTAAAAGAACTGGATTTAATTTGTTTTCTTACTAGTCCCTAAGCAGATTTCAACATCCATAATGTGTAGCTTCAGAAATGAGTAGGTACATGGTTCCTTGAAAGACTGACCATGTGGGAAAGACTCTTCAGGTATCTTCAGAAGGGCTGTCAGATGCAAGGAGGGGTAGACTTGTTTTGTTTAGCTCCAGCATTCCTCAGACCCAGGGAAGCTGAGGAAGATTTAGGCTTGATGAAACACCACCTAACAATTTGAGCTGCCCCAAGGTGGAATGGGTTGCCTTAGTAGGGAGCAGTTTTCTTCTGTTTTGAGGTGTTTGGGCAGAGACTGGATAACAATTCATTGGCTCATAGGATCAAGACATAGGTTACCTGAAATCCAAGTCCCAAAAGCTATCTGAAATCCTCTTATTTTTTACCAATGATGAAAATGAGGCCTGAGGAGGTTAAATGACCTTGTTAAGATCCTGTAGGTAATAATCATCATAGACAGGATTTGAACCTAGTTCTTGTGACTCTAGAACCAGTCATCCCTCCCTCCTTCCTTCTTTACTTCCTTCCTTTTTTGCTTCCTCCTTCTTTCTTTTTTTTCCTTCCTTCCTTCCTTCCTTCCTTCCTTCCTTCCTTCCTTCCTTCCTTCCTTCCTTCCTTCCTTCCTTCCTTCCTTCCTTTCTTTTTCTTTCTTTCTCCTACCTTCAGTATATGTTAGAATGTATTATTCTCCAGGAATTGGTTGGACTGCATGGCCCCTGAAAGATTTTTTGATTCTGAAATCCTATGATTCTTGATAAAGCATCAAGGATACTTCTCTAGTTGGGTAATCTCCCAATTAACTTATTTTCATGAAACAATAACAACAACGGCAAACTTGCTATAAATATTGCCTATACTTTACATTTATACTTTATCAGTACTTTATACTGTAACAATCTTTACTGTAAGACTTCTAATAGGACATTTGATCATTTGATCTTAGGGTTGGGGAAATAATAATTCATATGTATAATCTACTTCAAGGTTTTCAAAGTATTTTCCTTACAAAGATAATGTGAGATAGGTAGAAAATTAAAAACATATGCAAGGACATTGCTAGCCTAAAGAGACTTTCAGTCTTGTTTAAAGTTTCTCTAGGGAATTACAAGAAGAGGAAGAGAAGCCAACTTTCTAGGCTGAATAATCATACAAATATTGCATTTGATAAATTTTATGTTTCTCAATACTTCCCCCCAAAGATTGCACTTTTGAAGAAGAAAGCAGGAGTATGATCATCCACTTTAGGAGTTGGCTAGCTTTCCACAGTGTTTTGAAATGAAAATAGGTGCTCCCAGTTACTACCATCTGTCCTTTGTGTAGAAAGATAATATGAATTACTCACCCTGAGTTCGACATACACTCTGAGCTTTTTGTACTAGAAGTGATGGGCTGCCCTTAGGATATCCACATTTTCTTCCTCTGCTTATGACCAATGGTCAGATAGGGATATAGAATGTAGTTTTTAGCTAAGAAACAGTTCCCTTTTCCCCTTAGAGAGTTAATGTGCTTGTAGATGATTGATTCTACCATCTTGGCATCATATCCCCAGTGCTATAATTAAATGAACTAACTAGGCAAGATTTCTGCTAAATAAGAGAATATGATGACTTTGCTATTTTAACTCTCACAATTACTTTTGGTACTTTAGCAGAAAATACACAAGCATAGTTACCCCACCAGTATGTTTCAGATACATTTGATCCTGGGCTTCAGGAATCTTCCTGTAGCCTTGTAGTTTTCTCATCAGTGTGTTTTTGGATCCAGAAGTCCTCCATTTGTTTTTTAGCCCCAAAGGTCCTTTTTTTGAAAGGTCCTTTTCTTTAAGTAAATCAAATTTTGTAAATGATTATTTTGTTAGAGATAGGGAAAGTTATAGGTACTAACCTTTTATTTCATTGGTATAGGGAATTCCTTTCATTGGCGTGGGGGGCTTATTGAATCAAATTAACTGATGTATGTAATGTTTTATAAAATGCATATTATATCATCTAATATGGATATCTAAAGTATATATAGTATTTCATATATTTTTTATACTCTATTTGAATTTATAGCTAATGCTTAGATATGCTATTTTTTTATTTCTGTAAAAAAATGGGAATTAGACCTCTAAGGAATTCAGTAGTAAATGAACCTAATAAATGAAGAAGCTCTGGGGAATTGAAAAACTCCTGAGTAAGGCTATCAGAATAAAACCAGTAGTAGTAGTCAAAAAACTCTTTTCTAATGGCCAGGGGTTTGCATATCAACTATCCTCCATTTCTCCAGATGTTCCCAACTCTCCCTCACTTTTCCATAGAAACATAAATCATCATCAGTCCTCAAGTCTGGGCTCTTCTACTCCCTCTCCACAATCCCTGATCTTACTCAAGCAAGATAAGAATTTTTGGTTCTCAGTTCCACTTGGGGTCCTAATGGAATGGCCCATTCTACTGCTTCCTTGTAGATATGATCTGTTTCTGTAGTCCCTGACTTCTTGACTGTGACTATGCCTCTTCAATAAAGCTGGTTTGCATTACTTTTTCTGCCTTGGGTGCTCATGTTTTCTTATACTGAATTTTAACTCTCACTGAATCTGTAATAAAACAATAGCATTGTTCAACAATTTTGTCCCATATTGTGGTACTGTTTGTATGGGAAAATGTGATTCAGCTTAAATTATCTCAACTTAGGTTCTTTTTCCAAGAAAAGAAAAATAGCATAATGTATGTGGGGAATAGAAAGCCTCAGAGTCAAGAAAATCTGGATTCAGTTCCTAATTCTGATACATATTGGTTGTGTGACTCTGGACCAGTCACAACCTCTACATTTCCCTAGATAAGTCTCTAAGACTATAAATTAGAGTGTGGTCAGTTATCTGTATTGATAGAACTTCACATGAAACTCCTAATACCAATGAAATAATAGATCTGATTCTAAAAAGAGTAAGAAAAACTTTAGATAAAAGAATTTTAAGTAAAAAAATGCTTTAGATTAAAAAAAATTGAACTTTAGGGCTGGAAATTTCCATGGAGATTATTTGGTCCAAACCATTGATTTTATCAGTAAAGAAAGGGAGAAAGAAAGAGAGGGTAAAGCTAAAATAAGTTATCCAGATTCATCTGGGCCAGGACAAAGACCTAAGACTTTTATTTTCCAGCCCCAATAATCTTTTCATTCCATGATAAATTACCCTAATATTGGAGGGTTTATAAATTTGAAACTCATAATGTAGAACTAAATCTCAGTTATTATTGATCTATATAGAGGAGAATTAGAAGAATAATCAGTCTGATTCTTTAAAAAAGTCCTACTCAATAAAGAATTTAGTGATTCTGTGCAAATTATATGCTACTAAATTTTTGACTTGTGATAAATTCCAAGTAATTTTCCTTCTCTCTTATTTATTTGATTATTTAGGAGAAAATAAAAGGTTAGTCAGGGTTTCAAGGAGGTAGCTTAACTAAAGCCAAATATGTAGGCATAAATATGTGGCCACAAGGAGACATTACTGAGGAACACTTATAATTCCCTGGACTGGGCACTCACCACACTGACCCAAATTATAATAGCTCTGTACCTCATTAGGTGGTCTGTCTACATAGCACACTGGATAAAAACAATGGACTTGATGTCAGGAAGGGTTGAGATCAAATTCAGCACTAGTGTAATCCTGGGCAAGTCACAACTTCTTTCAGCCTCAGTTTCCTCATCTGTAAAAGAGGGCATAATATTGTACCTACCTCCTAGAGTTATAAGGATAAAATGAGAAAATGTTTATAAAGCACTTTGCAAACCATGAAGTTATAATCGTATATAAATGCTCATTATCATTACAGTAGTCACTGTCATTCTGACTGAAGTTTTGACCTAGCCAGACTTGGGACAAGCCTTTTTGGACTTGGTGTGATTGAGCTTTAGTCAACAACTTTACATCCTAGGCCCATTCAAAGCCTTTAGTTCTTGGTAGGACCTGCTAGGGCATGTTCATCACTGAGCACAGAACTTGAGAACTAAGGGTCTCCTTCAGGCTGTTGAAAGGCACCAGAGTATGATTTCAGTAAGCAGATTTTAGTTTGAGGAAATACCCTGAAATACATTTCACAGGTCTGGAAGACTCCCATATATTTGTTGTTGATCCAGCAAATTCTTTGGTATCACCTAAATGAGATTCCTCAGCTGGTCATCAGATTCCCTCCCTCCCACGAAAAAAAAGGGAAAAAAAAGAAAGGAAGAAAAGGTCCCTTTGGATTGACTTTTTTAAAAAACAAATGCCATTGTCTATTCTTAAGAGTATTATTATTTCCATTATTTCCATTTCTCCAGCTCTGTTCCTTTTTTTATAGTAGTTAACATGCAAAACTCATTACTAGGGTCACAGGGGGTAAGGTAGGCTGGGGGTTGCGGAGCCTTGTGTGTGTTTTCTGAATATCACAAGGTCATTGGCACTTCACACAGAGAAATCATGGTAGTCCCAGGATCTAGGGGAATTTTTTTTTGCCTTTTTATTTTTTTTTCCCTTTCCTTTATTTTTGTGTGTTTGTGTGTAAAACTTGATTCTAGATCTGATTTTTGGGGTGGTTGGTGGAGAAGCAGTTGCAGCATCAGCAGAAATAACCAGAATTCCTGGGCCATGCAGCTCAAGGATGGGAGTGGGGGAGAGAGGGTTAGATAAGGGATGTTTGAGAAAGGAAAGTGAAGAGCTGGACTCTGGAAGGAGGAGGGGGGGGCAGCCCCACTTTGGTAAGACCCAACCCTTGTCTTCGGCTCTCCTGGGAGAAGCTGACACCCCTCTCCCCCTGCCCACTTTAGTATAGTCCCTCAGGCTCATTCCAGGCTCTCTGCACATTTTGGCATCTGTACAACTAGGGGTTTGGCTTGATTCTTTGGCAACAGTACTTGTAATGACTGCAGATAAGCTTCCCTCTCATATGCTCATTCCATCGCATTCCACAGAGCTGGTTCCCTGCTACAAAACACCTAATCTCTTAGGACTAGCTGTGAATGGTGAAGTAAGCAGCTGCTGTTGTAACTGGAATCTTTGGGACTATCTGGGATGCACAGAGAGGCATCGGGCAGACCCATTGTCAAGAACAATTTAATTCAGTTTGATTCTACAAGTATTTTATTTATTGATCTCACACTGCATGTAAGATAGTATATTAAGCACTTAAAATTTAAAGAATTTTAAGGCATGGACCATTCCCTAAAAGGGTTCATAATACAGAGGGTGAGATGGGGTCCATTTCCCATCTCACATGTGGGTCCTTCCAGGTAAACTGTTAGAGGTTCAAGGTACATTGTGTTTGAGCATCTGCTTAAGAACAAAGGATAGTTCACTAGCTCCCACCAACAGATTTGCCTTTATTAGTTAGAGCACATGGTTCATGAAAGAATGAATGAAAAGAGTATTTATTAAGTTCCTATTCAGTGTCAGGTGCAGAGGGTACAAATACAAAACTGGAAAATCCCTAGGAACAAATGAAGAGGCACATAATAGGAACATATGTGGCTAAGGTATGGATGTAGAGGAGTATTCAGGGAGGGAATACTTACGGCTGAGGAATTCTTGTGGTGAGGGTGCTTTTGTTGTGGGCTGGTGGCCTGTGTAAAGGAACAGTCTGTGCCTCTAAGGCTGCAGGGCCTCTGATGTCTTCAGGCGATATCATGTTGCTCACTCTGGATCTGTTTCCTGCAGGACTCTCCTGCAGTACAGTCTACATCAGGTATATGGTCCCTGTTAGATATAGTTTGCTGCTGATCTCCTATGGCAACTGCTTCTTAACAGTGCTTCATTGATAGATAAACCACTTTGTGTCATGAACTGAGCTGAGATTTAGGGCAGCTAAGTGGTGCAGTGGATAGAGCTCTGGGCCTGGAGTTAGGAAGACAAGTTCAAATCCAGCTTTAGACACACTAGCTATGTGGCCCTAGGAAAGTCGCTTAACTCTGTTTGCCTCTGTTTCCTCATATGTAAGATAACCTGGAGAAGGAAATGGCAAACCACCCTAGCATCTTTGCCAAGAAACCCCTCCTTTCCCAAAGGATCACAAAGAGTCAGACACTCCTGAAAAAACCCAACAACCACCACAAGGATCTTTCATTCTAATATTGGAAAATGACACACAAAGGGGATTTGAAAAGCCATACAGTGGCTAAAATGTGCTAGAAGGTAGAGGGTTGAGGAAGGGGACACCAGGCTCTTGAAGGGAAAGGTAAAAGCTGACCCATCAGAGTTGAGTGACCCAGGGGCAAAGTCCAGTTTACTGGTGGGGAGAAGGAGGTAGAAGTGAAGGTGATAATACTAGCAGAAACTAAGTACTAGTCAATGAATCAGAATTGCTAAGATGGGAGAAAATTGAGAAATTATCTAGCCTAAAAGGAATACCACACTTGACAAAGCTTTCCTTAAAGATATCCAGTGATAACCTATTCTTTCCTGAGGCAGCCCATCCCACTTTTGAACAGCTGTAATTGAGAGGAAGTTCTTCTTTGGCACCAAGTCGTATTCCAGTTTCTCCTCACTGTCTCTACCTTCAATCTTTGGGATCAGACAAAATGAATCTAATCTCTTTTTCACATGACAGTCCACCAAACATTTGAGCTTGATAATTATATCTTTCCCTCTCCAACCCTCCCTCTACCTCTCCAGTCTTACCCTCCTTTCTACAGATTAGGCATTACCAGTTCACCATTCTGGTTGCCCTCTTCTGGATGGGTTAGAACAGTGGTTCTCAAAATGTTACCTGGTGACTCATGGGGGTCACCAATACCCTTTTAGGAGGGCTGTGGGGTCAAAACTATTTTTATAATAATGCTAAGATATTTTAATTTCTAATATGGTAAATATTTATAGGTAGAACCCACATAAACCTAAACTCAAGGAGATCAGGGTGAAGCAAGGATTTTCATTATTATCACTATTATTAGATACAAGAAAGAGAAATTCAAGGAGCAAAAATCGTCAAGGAAGAATCAAAACCATCACTTTGAATAAGTTATGATGGTAGACTAAGAGAACCCTAGAGAATCAACTAAAAATCCAATGGATACAATTGACTTTAATAGAGGTACAAGATATAAAATAAACCCACAGAAATCTTCAGTATTTCTATATACTACCAACAAAATCCAGCAGGAAGAGATAGAAAGAGAAATTCCATTTAAAATAACTGCAGACAATAATAAATATTTGGGAGACTTATCTGCCAAGATGAACCCAGGGAATACATGAACACAATTAAAAAAAACATTTTACAAACAAAGATTCAAACAATTAGAGAAATATTAATTGCTCATGAGTAGGCTAAGCTGATATAACAAAAATGACAGTTCTACCTAAGATCATTTACTTATTCAGTCCCATACCAATCAAATACCAAAGAAATATTTTGTAGAACTGGAGAAAATAATAAAATTCATCTGGAAGAGCAAAAGATCAATAATATCATGGGAATCAATGGGAAAAAATGTGAAGACATGTGACTTGCAGTGCCAGATTTCAAACCGTATTACAAAGTGGTAATCATGAAAACAATCTGGTACTGGCTAAGAAATAGAGTGGTGCCTCAGTGGAATAGATTAGATGCACAATACATACCGGTAAATGACCATGGTAATCTAGTATTTGATAAACCCAAAGATCCAATTTATTTTTTTTTGATGTAAGATCTTGCAATTTGAAAAAAAATCCTGGGAAAACTAGAAAGTAGTTTGGAAGAAAGTAGGCATAGGCCAACATCTTACATCCTATACTAAGATAAGGTAAAAATAGATAAATAATTTAGACATAAAGGATGGTAAGTAAATTAGAGGAGTATCTGTCAGATTTGTGAATGAGAAGAATTGATGATCAAACAAGAGATAAATAGGATCACAAGAAGTCAAAGGGATAATTTTGGCCGCATAATATTAAAAAAAACTTTCAAGCAGAATAAATGAATGCAGTCAAAATTAGAAGGAAAACAGGGAAAAAAAACTTTTTATACAAGATTTCTCTGACAAAGGCTTTTCCTGAAATACATCGAGAATTAAGACAAATTTATAAAAATATGAGCCATTCCCAAACGGTAAATAGTCAAAGCAGCTTTAGTAATCAAAGCTATCTATAGTCACATGAAAAAATACTCAAAATCATTACTGATTAGGGAAATGTAAATCAAAACAACTCTGAGGTACCATATCACACCCACTAGATTGGTTAACATGGCAGAAAAAGAAAATGACTAATGCTGGAGGGCATGTGGAAAAATTGGGACAGTAATGCATTGTTGGTAGAGTTATGAACTAGTCCACTCATTCTGAGAACAATTTGGAACTATGCCAAAAGAGATATAAAACTGTATAACCTCTGACCCAGAAATACCACTACTAAGTCTGTATCCCAAAGAGATCATAGAAAAAGAAAAAGACCTATTTGTACAAATATATTTATAATAGCTCTTTCTGTGGTGGCAAAGAATTAGAAATTGAGGGGATGCCCATAAATTGTGAAATGACTGAACAAATTATGATATACGATTGTGATGGAATACTACTGTGCTATAAGAAAGCATGAGTAGGATGGTTTCAGAAAAACTTAGAAAGACTTAAATGAACTAATGCAAAGTGAAGTGGGCAGAGCCAGAAAGAACGTTTGTATAAAGTCATAGCAATAGTGTGAGGATGATCAACTGTGAAAGGCTTAGATACTCTGATCAAGACAGTGACCAACACAATTCCAGAGGACACATGATGAAAAACACCATCTACCTCTAGAGAGACGGCTGATGAACTATGAGGGCAGAATGAAGTATACTTTTAAAGATTTCTTTATCTTGTTTTATTTTTGTCTCTATTTTCTATTGCAACATGGATAATATAGAAAAATGTTTTGCACAACTTCACATGCATAGTTGAAATTTTGCTTGCCTTCTTGGGGATGAGGGTCTATCTGTCTGTCTGTCTATGTTTGTTCTTCATTTTTGAAGAAGACTATGACATGAGAGAAATGATGACATGACTGAGGGGCAGTAGGGAAGAAGAGAATTTAAAACACAAGATTTTTAAAAAATGAGTTAAATTTTTTTTACGTTACTGAAAAATAATTAATGAAATAATATATTAAAAAATAATTTAAAGAGATCAAAAAGTTTGAGAATGGCTCCTCTAGAGCATAAATACCTTCCAAGAAAGTTCCTTCTTGAAACGTAGCACCCAAAGCCAAACACAATATACTAGATGTGGTATTACCAGGACAGAAAGATTATTACTTTCTTATAGATAAAGTTACATCTCTCTTCATGCAGCCCAAAATGGCATTTTTAAAAATCCACATCGCACTGGTGACTCAGATGGAACTTGATATGCACTTAAACCCCCTGATCTTTTTTGTTTCCGACAAACCACTACCATCCTTCTCTCATCCTGTACTTACGAAGCTGATTATTTGAACCCAAGTGTGAAAATTTGTGTCTATCCCTGTTGCTTTCATCTTATTAAATTTCACCCAGTTCCTTAATTTGTCATCCAGTTTTCTCAGCTCTGGAATTGTTTTGCTCCACCATGTGAATGAATGGGAAAGAGAATAGCAGAAGGACAGATAGTTTCTTGTAGAGGACCAATGACATCAGGAAGGTGATTTCTTGACTTGCAAGTATATTGGATTTAAGTGAACCAGGTTTGTGAAAAGTCATCAGCCTCACTCTTTCCTCAGAAGACTTCTGGGCCCAGTGGCAAGATATAGATTAGGATGACTACAGATGGCCCTGGATGGAGTGGAAGACTTTTGCCTTTTTAAGCTAAAGTCTTTCCCAGGTTTCAGTGTGTCTGAGGCAATGTCCATTCAGTGATTAAGGTTAAGTAAAAAATGAGGCAAAAATGGCCTCTTTTACCTGGTCAAAAAAAAAAATCATTCTGGGAATGGAAGACCCTCAGGATTTCTGGCCAGAATAAAAACAATTGTGTTATTTACACTTCTTACTCTGAGCCATCAAAACTTGGTCAAACAATGACCTATTGTTGGCCAATCAGTGAGAGCCAAAGTGATTTGAGTTTAAGGCATGATCAAGTAGCTCTTTGTCAGGAGGATTTTGTTTCTTTTAGAGTTTAGTTTCTCAGAATCCATGACAACGGTAATCTCCACTTTTCAGATGTTTGATCACTCCTGCAATAGTCTCAAGGATTTTGGGTAGTAATTCCCAGAATTATAGTTACAGAGTCCTACTGAGCTGGAGCTGTGAGATAAGGGGTGACATAATTGATATTTACTACACTTGCACCCAATGGCAATGTTGCTAAAGTTAACCTGGGAGGCTATTATTGGCAAGATGCATTCTTTGTCTGTTGCCTTATAGAAGAGAGTGGACATTGATCAGTGAGGGGGGAAAAGAAGTTCCATGGGGAAAAACCATGGGGAATCCCTTGGGGAATCTGTGTGTGCCTCAACTGGCCCCCATTGAGGCTTGAGGGGATTTAGGAGAGTGCACAAGTGTGCCTGTCTCGACTGAACCCATGGAGATGTAGGAGTACTTGCCCCCTCATTCTCACTGGCCCCTGAGAGAAAGAGAGAGGATGCTGTAGGAGCTGGTTCTCCCCAAACCATGTGAAAAGACAAGACTAGGATAAAGCTGATTATTAACCCCTCCAATGCTGTCTGTTTGTCTGGTCAGATCACGAGTGAACCTCTTAGAGGCTGAAGACTAACACCCCCAGTGCCTCCTATGTGTTATCTGTGAAACAAAGCTCTCCCAGGAATTCTTTTTGGGCCTGAGACCAAATTACAATTTTTTTTTGAGGCTTCACATATAGCCATTTTGACGCTATTGTACACTGAGTTTATGCCTTGATCTTCCCTGTCACCCTAGTAATTATCTACTTAAACTTAATATAAGTCAAGTTCTTGTTTTTGGTCACTTTTTTCTTCTTTTTTTTGTGACTTGGTGTTTTTATGTGAGAGTTAGGCTCTTGTTCTGCACTATCCCAGTCTTTTTGTTCTGTGGCTCTGGGTCTTACTGGTGCCTTTCTCTGGGGCTTCAGGGCCTCTCTGTCTGCTTTCTCTGAAGGATAAATTTCCCTTCTGGTTGGTACTAGGGATGTGGGAATGGGCCTCCCTGTTGCCCTCCCCTGGGTATGGGTTTAGCTGGGTTGGGGCCCTGCTATTGTGTTGCTATGGAAAGAGGGTTTCTCTGCTGGCAGGTGCCAGGGGTGGGGCCTTGCTACTGGGTTGCTATTTGTGCTAGAAGGCCTTAGAGGAGTAATGTTAGTTAGTGGTCAGTCTTAGGGGGTGGGGTCCTGTTGCTGGGTTGCTATGGAAATAGGGTCCCTCTTTGGGCAGACCCCTAGGGCCTGTTGGCCAGCCCTGGGATGGGGTTTCACCACTGGTAAGCAGTGCAGTCAAGGCCTCCCTGGTGACTTGTGCTGGGGTGGGGCTACTGGGGTGAGGTTTTGATGAGCTGCACAGAATCCTCACCTGATTAGGAGGCTGCTGGTTTACAGGAGGGTAAGGCTTCACTGGTGGGTTGCCCCAGGCCTGAAGCTTTGCTGCAGGTCCCCTGCTGTGAGGTTGCTGCAACTGTTCTTGGACCTTGCTCCCCTCCTGCCCTAGTGAGACAGACATTTCCTGCTGGGCTGGTAAACTGCTTCCTTACTCTTAGACTAATTCTGTGGAAGTTTACTAGTTGTTTGGAGGGGAACTCTGGAGGGCTTCAGAGGGTTCCTTCTTCACTCGGCCATCTTGGCACCAGAAGTCCACCTTGAATATTAAAAATATGCACATTCCAGAAAAAGAAGGGACAAAAAGAAGGAGGGCAGAGATAGATGGTGGTAGTGGCTAAATTCAATTTAATTCAATAAATGTTCATTTTATTTTTTTATTAATTTATTTATTTCTAGTTTTTAGCATTCATGTTCACAAGATTTTGAGTTCCAAATTTTCTCCCCATCTCTCCCTTCCCCCCACCCCAAGAGAGCATGCATTCTGATTACCTCTTCCCCCAATCTTCCCTCCCTTCTATCACCCCCCCCCCACATTCCTTTATCCCCTTCCCCTCTATTTTCCTAAAGGGTAAGATAGATTTTTATACCCCATTGCCTGCATATCTTATTTCCAAGTTGCATATAAAAACAATTTTTTAACATTCATTTTTAAAACTTTGAGTTCCAAATTTTCTCCCTTCCTCCCTCTCCACCCCTCCTAATTTAGAAGACAAGAAATTCAATATAAGTTATACATGTGGAGCCATGCAAAACACTTCCATAATAGTCATGTTGTGAAAGACTTACTACATTTCTCTCCATCTTATCCCACCCCCCATTCTATTCTCTCTTTTGACCCTGTCCCTCCTCAAAAGTGCTTGCATTTGATTACCCCCTCCCTCAATCTGCCCTCCCTTCTATCATCCCTGCCTCTGTTATCCCCTTCCTCCTACTTTCCTGTAGAGTAAAATAGATTACATACTCAATTGAGTGTGTATGTCATTCCCTCCTTAAATCCAAAGAGAGTAAGGTTCACTCATTTCCTCTCAGCTCCCCTTTCTTCCCCTAGATACTGTAAAAGCTTTTTCTTGCCTCTTATATCTGAGAACATTTACCCCATTATACCTTCTTTTCTCCTCCCAGTATATTCCTCTCTCAAGTCTTAATTTTACTTTTTAGACATCATCCCTTCATATTCAACTCACCCTGTGCCCTCTGTCTATATATATATATTGACTCCAATTACCCTAATAGTGAGAAAGGTCTCATGAGTTACAAATACCATCTTTCCGTGTAGGAATATAACAATTCAGCTTTACTAAGTCCCTTATGATTTCTATTTCCTGTTTACCTTTTCATGCTTCTCTTGAGTCTTGTATTTGAAAGTAAAATTTTCTATTCAGCTCTGGTATTTTCAACAAGAATGCTTGAAAGTCCTCTCTTTCATGCAATGACTATTTTTTCCCCAGCAGCAGTATACTCAGTTTTGCTGAGTAGGTGATTCTTGGTTTTAATCCTAGCTCATTTGTCTTCTGAAATGTCATATTCCAAGCCCTCTGATCCCTTAAAGTAGAAGCTGCTAAATCTTGTGTTATTCTAACTGTGTTTCCATAATACTTGAATTGTTTCTGGCTGATTGCAATATTTTCTCCTTGACCTGGGAACTCTGGAATTGGGCTAAAATATTCCTAGGAGTTTCCCTTTTGGAATCTCTTTAAGGAGGTGATGGGTGAATTCTTTCAATCTCTGTTTTACCCTCTGATTCTAGAATATCAGAGCAGTGTTCCTCGATAGTTTCTTGAAAGATATTGTCTAGGCTCTTTTCTTTTCATTATGGCTTTCAGGTAGTCCAATAATTTTTAAGTTCTCCCTTCTGGATCTATTTCCAGGTCAGTTGCTTTTCCAGCGAGATATTTCACATTGTCTTCTATTTTTTCATTCTTTTGGTTTTGTTTTATAATTTCTTGATATCTCATAGAGTCATTGGCATTCATTTGCTCCATTCTAATTTTTAAGGAATTATTTTCTTCAGTAAGTTTTTGGACCTGCTTTTCCTTTTGGTCAATTCTGCTTTAAGGCATCTCTCTCTTCATTGGATTTTTGGACCTCTTTTGTCATTTGGGTTAGTCTATTTTTTGAGGTGCTATTTTCTTCAGTTTTTTTTAAGAGGTCTCCTTTAGCAAGCTGTTGATTCATTTTTCATGATTTTCTTACATCATTCTCATTTCTCTTCCCAATTTTTCCTCTACTTCTCTTACTTGATTTTCAAAATCCTTTTCGAGCTCTTCCATGGCCTGAGACCAATTCATATTTTTCTTGGAGGCTCTTGATGTAGGGACTTTGACTTTGTTGTCTTCTTCTGGTTGTATATTTTGATCTTCTTTGATCTAAGATCTCCTTTGATCTTTTGATGTAAGATTCTGTAGTCTGGTTTTTTTTTCTGATATTTGCTCATTTTCCCAGCCAATCACTTGACTTTTTAAATCTTTGTTAAGGTGGGTAGGATTTTGCTTCTAGTGTGGAAGGTGTACGGTCCCAAACTTCAGGGGTTTTATGCAGTTGTTTTCAGGGATACTTCTAGAGGCAGTATGATCAAAGGAGAGGTATTTGCTCTTCTCCTGCCCTATGCTGTTGTCTGTGAGTGACCCCAAGCATTCTTTTCTGCCTTGAAACTGTGAGGAGAATTCCCTCTTCACCGCTGCCCCAAGCTCTACCATCCCAGTGCTCCTCCTTGCCCCAGCAATACCATCCAGGATTGCAAACCAGATCCAACCATGGACAAAGCAAGAGAATCCTGCCTCGGTAGCAGCAAAGAGATCCCTGCAATCACTCTCTGATCAGCTGCTTGATTCCCCCTACTGTTTGTGGGCTGAGAACTCTGGAAGCAGCCACTGCTGCCACCTCTGTTCCTGCTGTGGGAGTATAGGGAAGAACTCAAGCAAGTCCCAGCTTTTACTCTGCCATCTTGGCTCTACCCTTCAATAAACATTTATTAAGTACTTACTACATGCAAGGACTTACAGTAGGCAATGGAAATATAAAGTAAAAAATATTATAGATCCTGTCCTCAGGGAGCTTACTTTTTGCTGAAATGGTTAAGAAGCATTTGCTATGATGGAAAAAAAAATACTTTTTATGAAGGGAAAGTCCTGTGTGAATAGGACTATTATTGACTATTTCTATGTAATGGGCAACATGAAGATTAGAAATAGATTAAACCAATCATTCCCTGTCAACAAGCATTTACTGAATGTCTACTGTGTGACTCTAGCAGGTACTCTGCTAGTCAAAAGGGATAGAAAAAAATACTATAAAGAAAACAACTGGACTTACGGAAGTTTTCTTTCTTAGGATCATAAGTATTCCCTGTACAATGAGACCTACTCTAGCTTGACTTTGACTAGAGAGGGCAACTGAAGTGAATAATAGTTTCATGGATATAGCTATATGACTTTTTTTTCAAATACTTTTGTGAAGATCAATGGGGAAATTTTAACTTCAAGTGGGCTCTACATCAGGGAGTGAGTATAGTTGATTACAACTGAAGTGTGGAGGGTAAGAATAAGGTGAGTCACTCCACTGTAGTATCAAATTATAACTGATATTTATTCAAGAACTCTTAAGGCCATAAATGGACATAGATATGAAACAAGGTTTTTAGTTGACATTAAATAAAGATTTTTTGGATGAATGAATGACTTAAGTAGAGATTGTTAAATAACATTGCGAGACCTTAACTTTGGACCCTATTTTATAAGAAATATTTTTACTTAGTCTGTAGAAATAAGTCTATAGACCAATTCCAGAAAAAGGAACCTGTGAAATTCAGAATATTAGTAAGTGGAGCATTTACTCTAATTTGCCAAGAAGATCAATAAAATATTACAACATTAAGAAATTTCTAAAAGGTGAACTCAAATCAGAGAATCTTTTAAGGTTGTCACACTTTTCTTTAACCTTCATGGAACATTTTGGAGACTTAAAATCTCATAAAAGAGGCAAAAGGAAAATATTCAAACATTCTCCATCCTTGATTTTTTTCAACCAATTCTCTTTTATCTGTTCACTCTGAGAACACTGCATAGCTCATAGCTTTCTTCAGTAGAGGCCAATTCTTCCACTTACTGAGTCTCTTAAGGGTGGGGGCAGAGATAGTTGGCATATTCTTGTTCCTTGCTTTGGTTTCCAGACCATCCCTTAACAACTATCTCTCAAACCTTTCTCTTTTTTGAATTTCATGAAATCTACTAATTGTACCTTTCCTTCTTCCCATGGCTGTTACTCTGATACATGGTTCTTCCATAAACTTTCTCCATGACTTCAGTAGTTGGTTCAGTTTCCTTCTCTAGCCCTTGGGTGTGAAGAGGGAATTCTCCTCACAGTTTCAAGGCAGAAAAGAGTGCTTGGGGTCACTCATAGACAAGAGCATAGGCCAAGAGAAGAGCAAATACTTCTCCTTTGATCATACTGCCTTGGAAGAACTGAAAATTTATAGATCTCTAGAAGTATCCTTGATAACAACTGCACAAAACCCCTGAAGTCTGGGACAGTACACCTTCCACACTAGAAGCAGAATCCTACCTACCTTAACAAAGATTTAGCTGTCTTTCAAAAAAGGATTTCTTTCTTTCACTCTTTTCATTATTTGTCTTCTATTTCTGTCTCTTCTAGACTTTTTTCTTTCATTCATAGGCCTTATATTTATTTAGTCCTTCTTTAGTCTCTATATTTCTCATGGAATTAAGGTTTCTTTAAGTAAAGGTATCTTAGTGTTTATTATCTTCTAAATAATTTATAGATCTTTTAGATTCTTGTAGATCTCATACCATGGCCCCTTTTATCTATTGTGCCTCACTCTTAGAAATGCCTGTTCTTGCAGGTGATTGATAGTTGCTCCATAGTAGGAAATTCCCTATGTTCCTGATAGTAGTTCATTATTAACCATTGTCCTTCCCATAGTCATCCTTCCCCTTTTTCCCCTCCCCAATTTCCCAAACAGCTTTCTTCCTAAGTTCATTCCTTTCACTTCAGGGTTTTAGTTTCTTTCAGGAGCTCTGATTCCCTTTCTCGCATGGCAGGATGAGTTCTCTAATTACAAATCCCTGCAGTTTATGCTAGTAAGATCTCCATCCCCTTTTATAGAATACATCTCTGTGCCTATGGTAGTGTTCATCAGTGGCAGCCCTTCCAACACTGAAATGAGGTTTCTTCTTGTATTTAGCCTTGTTTCAATTACTCTTTTTGCATCTTTATTCATCTTCCTGTAAGATCTCATCTTCCTGAAAGATTGAAGTAGTTATTTTCCTTCATTGTTAGCCTTTGACTTAGAGTACATCACGTATTTCTCTATATCTTTCCTCCTTCTCTCTTTTTTATGCTCTGTCCCTTTCTATCGTGTGGTTCCACAAAAACATTGATTTACTTATAAGTGGCATGTTGTGAGGTTTAGTCCAAGATGTTTCAGGCCTCTTCTTTACCATAACTCCTATTCGTCTTCTGCTTTCACCCTTGTCTGCTTGAGAAATATAGAAAGAAATTCACAGAAAGAAATATCTTAGTAATCTCTTTTGTTATTTGGTCTTTGTGCTTTTTCATTATGCTTCTGGAATTTCTTTTTGTCAGATATTTCAAAAAACAAGTAAATATGTCAGGTCTAGTTTTCTTTCTAGAAATACTCCGAATCATTCTTTCTGATTAAACATCCTTTTAAAATTGTTCTTTCTTTTTTCATTGATGGCTAGTCTCAAGTTATTGGGGTAGGTTATGTAAAGTTTCATCTTGAACTCCTTTCTTCCCCAGAACATGTTATTCTCCTGCCCTCTATGATTTCTGGGAGGTACAAAGCAGTGTTGTGTTATTTGAATTTCCATTCCCTTATATTTGAAGGGTTTTCTTCTGGTAGCTTCCAGAATTTGTTGTTTTTCAGTGGAATTGTTTAATTTAACCACTACATGTCTTAAGACTTATAGCATAGGGTATTTTCCTTTCCGGAAGTGATCTGCAGATTATTTCTATTGATTCTTTGTTTTCTATGTTCAGAAATCTGTGCAGTTTTCTTGCATTATTTCTGTCTGGTATTATGCTGTCCACATTTTTTGACTTGCTATATTTTTCTGAAAATCCTATAAACCTTAAATTATCTTAACGCATCCTGTCTTTTAGAGCAATCTATTTCTCTTTTATGGAGGTCATGTTTTCTTTAAATATTATTCCTTTTTGCTTCTCTTTTTCTAGATCATTCTTCATGTCTGAATATTTACATGTCCAAAAACTCAGTCTCTTTTTTCTTTCTTTGTTGAAAATTGCCACCAGGAATTCAAGTTTTTCTATTCTGTGCAATTATTTTTGCTGTGTTGTATAAAAATTCTGCTTTCATATTTCTTATTTCTCTTTTTAACCATTCAGGAACATTCTGCTTTATTTCCATTCTGTTTAAGGGATTCACAGGGCCCTCTGACTCATCAGGTACTGATTCATTTTCCTTTTTCTTGCAATATTTATTCAGAGATGCCTGGAATCTTACCTAATCTGGAGGCCTCATCCCCTTCTACTTTTAAGATCATCTCTGGTCATTTATCTGTTTATGCATAAGGTCTTCGGCTGAGTTTTCTTTCACCTGAGATCTTTAATAATTTTCATCTTTCCTTCTAATTTCCCTCTACTGCTCACTCTGTTATTCCTTCCTCTTGATCACAGTTTCCCTGGTGGCCTTACCTCAAACTCATCTTGGTCTCCTTCCATCCTGGGAAAGTCAGGTTTGACCACACTTAGTTTCTGCCTCAAATGCCTTTTGAGGGGACAGTGCTGCCTCTGGCTGGGTGCTAGATTGCTCTCCTAAACCATAGTGGAATATTGTCCAGTCATACTTGTGTCCTGTCCCTGTGGCTAAGATTTGTTATAGCATAGAGGGGTGCCATGTTGTTGTCCCAGCTACATATGATTATGCCTTTTGATTTTACTGAGATTGCAAGGTGGGAGGGCCGAGCTGTATTCTGTTCCAAGACTGGGGGTTAGTTTTCGTAGCCCTGCTTATATCATGGGCAGTCAGGGATGGATTTCTGAGTGAGAAAGTTAGGGGATTAGTGATTAGTCTTCTCTTGCTGTTAGTTCATTGAATTGTTACCTCAGGAGGGTTTTTGATGAGCTGGTCCTGGAGACAGTTGAAATTGCTTTGTCTTTTGTATATAAGTCTTGTTTTGGAGAGTTTTGAAATGTCATGAAGATCGGGGGGGAAATCTAGTTGTATATTTTGTTGATTACATGGCCTGGAAATCCAAGATAATTAGTTTTTATTGACTGTGTGCTTCAGATAACTCAAACTTTATTGTAATTATTTTCTTAGGTATTAAAGTTAAAAGGGCAATTCTCTAATTGCCAGAGTTTATATTTTTTTCTCCCAGTTTTTAAAGGCAGATAGAAATATGCTATGGAGGAAACAATAGTTGGATGTGGGCTGATTATACCTGAATTCAAGTCACGCCTCTGACATTTACTGGTGTGTGATTATGGATGAATGGCATTTTACTTCTCTGAGCCTCTGTTTCTTCACCAGTAAAATGCTATCCTTACACCACAGGATTGTCCTCATCCAGGTGTTTTGTAAACTTAAATGTAAATTAGCATTATTTATTCCTTTTACTCCTCTATGAGCTTTTAATTGGGAAGATAATCTGAAAGGAATTAGATCAGAGTATTCCTCCAATTATGTGTGCTTTAAAATTATTTAAAGTTAGTTGACATGGGTTCTTCTATCAGAGCCTCCTCTATATTTAAGATCTGAATATTTCAAAATATTATGGACTCTTAGCATTAAATTGTATTGTAGACTCTATATGAGAACCTTATTAATGATTTCGAAACTCCTTCTAAACCACTGGAAAAAGAAACCATTATTAAAATGCCAGAACATATAAGAAAGAGCCTCACATAGCAAGCTAACCACAAATTCCTATAGTTGGGAACAAAAAAAGTGTGTATATAGAGAGCCCTGAAGTCAGGAAGAAGAGTTCAAATCTGACTTGAGACTTACAAGCTGTGTTACCCTGGGCAAGTCACTTAACCCAATTTGCCTCTGTTCCTCATCTGTAAAATGAGTTGGAGAAGGAAATGGAAAACCACTGTAGCATCTTTGCCAAGAAAACTCCAAATGGGATCACAAAGAGTCAGATATGACTGAAATGAAATGACAACAATAAATATTGAGTGTCCCAAAAACCTAAGTGCAGTTTACATATGTAAGCTTTAATGTACATATTTTATATGCATATGAAATATATATATAATCTTATATATGTATATATCTATAACTTATTCCTGATTATAAAGCTATTATTTATTATTATTATCTAAACAGAATTTGATAATACTACTTTGTTTTCTTATTTAGAGTCTCCCTTGTAGGTCCTGGAGATGATCCTGTAAATGATGACATTCATAATATTGGCATTTATATTAGAGACATTCATGGCCAAACATCTGTAGAACTTGCACTACAGTTCAAGGACAAGTTGGAAGAATTCATTAATGTCTTGAAGAAATTGTAAGTGAGAACATTTTGCTTTTTATTGGAGAATGCCATCTATTTATTAGATAATCTGGAGTAACACTGACAGACCTCTTGCATAACCTGGCAGTGCCAATGATTTCTGATGGACTGGGAATAGGAGTGATTTAATTTTTATTGTGTATAGAATTTGTGTGCACAGAACTTTAGGATGTACCAGAAAAAAAGAATATATTATTTAAAACAATGCAGCTGCAAAGTACTATACATCTATATGTCTATATCTATATACTCTTCAGGAGTTCAGAGGTATGTATGAATTAATCTGCTTTCCATTCAGAAGAATCAAAATCACAATCACTTCACTTCTTGAGGATGTATGGCTACTATACAACTAACCACTAAATCTTAAAAGGTAATTAAAGAATGAGGGGTGCCCGTTGCTTTCCTTATTGACTCCCATCCATTAGTCCTAAAGCTTTTAAATCTATAGATTTCTTTAAGTTTAGTTTCTGTCAAGTAATTTGGACTAAGATTAGAGCATAGCTGGTTCATTGGAAGTGTTGTGGACTTAAGTGGGCAGAGTCCAGTTGCAAAACTTCTACTGTGAATGAAAAAAGGTTCTCGGGATAAGGCCTAAAGTGGAAAAATAGGTCAGGACTGAGAAATGGGGCAAAGGAAAAGTATAATCTTAGAACTGAAGTTGGGTCTGGAACTGAAAATATAAGCAAGAATGAGAGTGAAAGGAATGTTCTTACTGAGATTGGAATTGTGGCCGAAAGGAGAACTGTGGCTCAATGTGTTATCAAGAGGTATTCGGGAGTTTTAGGTCATTATACATAAATGGATATTATTTATTTTCAAAAGGCACTATACCAATAAATTCCATTCAAGATTCTATGATGGAATTTAAATTTTTATGGAATCTTTCAAGACTGTACTATATTAAAATGAGAAAAAAAGGAAAATGTTTTTCTACAAAAAATAAAACATAATTTTCTCAAAAAGAAATGATAAGACTTGAGGATGAATTAGAGGTCAGAAATGTTTACTTATTTTTTGCCTGGTACAAAAATGGAGCAAAAAAAAAATATCACGGAACTAGGGAAAAGAGTAGGAAGAAAAGAGAAGTCAAGAGAAAGAAATCTTTTCCTCCTTGTTTTATACAAATAACTAAGAAAATAGAATTACCTTTGACTTTCCAAAGGAGGGTATCAAAAAGGATTGTGAGATTTAATTCTGGCAAGAGCCTTTGAGAGGATCTATTCCAGACCAACATTTTTCTTTGATAGATTAGGCAATTATTGGCCAGAGAGATGAAGAAATTTACCCAAGGTCACACAATGGGGGAAGAACTGGAACCAGGTCTACATGTCTGGTTCAGTGGAATTCCCCTCTTACTATGAGTTAATTTAAATTTGAAACTTGTGAGGCAGCTAGGTGGTATGATCACCCATATGGGGTTTTGACTCACAATTTAAGAAATGCTGAAGGGGTGATGAGTGGAAAAAGTTTTAGAAGCCCTGGGCTAAAGCGGATAGTGTGATGTGATAGTGTTTGCTATCTGACAACTCCAGGAGAAATACCAGGAGCAGAACAGAAGTCTGTGTACAATGTTTGTAGATTTGACTTTGATACTGTTAGTTGCGAGGGCTTATGGAAAATTATGTCCAAATTTGGTTGCCTGGAGAAGTTCATCAGCATTGTGTGTCAGTTTCATGACAGTGTGCTTGCCTGGGTTCTGGATAGTGGACAGTGCTCTCGTGCCTTCCCAGTCACCAATGGAATGAAACAAGGTTGGGGGATTGCTCCTGTGCTTTTTAGCATGATGTTTTCATCCATGTTGTCAAAGGCTTTCAGAGGGATGATCATGGCTTTTTCAGCTACTACACTGATGATAAATTTTTTAACTTGAAAAGACTACAAGCCAAGACCAAATTGGAGGGAGTGTTATTGCATGATTTTCTGTTTGCAGATGATTGTGCACTTAATGCAATCTCTTAAGCTGAGATGCAAAAAAATTTAGATCAATTCTCTGCTGCTTGTGCTAATTTTGGCCTGACAATTAATGCCAAGAAAACACAGGTGCTTCACAGCTACCACCATATCAGTCACATGTGGAACCATCAGTTTCAGCAAATGAAGAAGTTTTGAATGCTTTGGATAAGTTCATTTACCTTGGTAGGGTACTTTATAGGGATGTACACGTTGATAATGAGATTGATGCATGCATTGCCAGAGCTAGCTCAGTGTTTGGGAGGCTCTGAAGGAAAGTATGAGAGAAAAGAGGCTGATTACCAAACTGGTCTTCAGAGCCATTGTACTGACCTCATTGTTGTATACCTGTGAAACCTGGATAGTCTACCAGTGCCATGCCAGGAAACTGAATCACTTCCATTTGAATTATCTTAGGAAGATTCTGAGAGTCACCTGGCAGGATACGGTACCAGACACTGAGGTCTTTGCTCGAACTGAACTGTCAAGCATTCAAACTCTGCTTCAGAGAGTACAACTCTGATGGGTCTTGTTGTTTGAGCGCAAAACATATGCTTGCCTAAAAGACTATTTTATGGAGAACTTAGGGTAAGTGTTCACATATGTATCAGTAAGCACCCCGACATTCACAGTGGGGCCTGCTATTACAGGTTCCTAGATCTGCATTCATAAAAGGAAAGGCAGCGTTTGAGGGGTTGACAATCACTTTAATCAAGCACATATATCATTCACCTAGTTCCAGGGAGCCAACACCCTGAACTTTAGTGAAAATACAGAGAAATCAAAGATCAACAGATATGGTTTCCTCTGTCTGACCATAGTCAATACATATATAAAAAATCAACAGACAGGTCCAACTTTCTGACTATAGTTACCAAAGACTGAAGCACCGACTTCTGGGTTTTCAAAGCCGGAGGGCTGCTTAATGTCTTCCCAGAGTCTCTCATCTGGTACACAAACCTTCTTCCAAAAACTAAGCCCCAAGGTAAAACCTTACCTCAGAGTCTTCATATACTTTTTAGAGTCAGAGGGCATGACCCTCTGACCCAGTGCCTCAAAAGAAGAAACAAAAGTTACTTGGAACTCTCTTACAAAACAACTACCTTCATCAAGCTTCCCTCAATGGGCAGACCCATGAATGGGTGGGGAAGATCTTCTTTAATCACATTCAAACAAACAAAACCAGCAAAAGATCCTACTTTGCTTGGCCTCACATAGTCAGAAGAAGTGATACAAGGATACTCTCAAGGTGTCTCTTAAGAACTTGGGAAATGATTGTGTGACATGAGAGACAATGGCACAGAACTGCTCATCTTGGTGTGATGACAAGCAAAGCAGGATCTTTTGCTGTTTTTGTTTTAGTCTTAATCAAGTGCCTCTGATGGAATCTTGCCTTTATCAACCAAGAGTCTTTACTAGGAGCAAAGTAGAGTAGAATAAACTAGAAACAGTATATGTATTTGAATTGTTAGTTATTTTAACGTGATTAAACATCTTCCCTACCCATTAATGGACCTGAGAAGATTTGTAGGAAGGCTCACACCTTTTGTTAATGAGGCACTAATTCTCAAGGGTTGTGATGCCCCCTGGTTCTAAAAAGTATATAAAGACTCTGAGGTGCAGTTTTACTTTGGGGCTTACTGATTGGAAGTGTTTGTCCAGAAGAGACTGTGGGAAGCCCCTAAGAAGCCCTCCCCCAACCTCCTCTCTTTGAAAACCTAGATGTTGGTGCTTCCCTCTCTGATAATTATGGTCAGACAGTTGGATCTGTCTGTTGATCTATGATGTATGTTTTGCTTAAGTCAGACATTTAGAAGTATGTCTGTTGACCTTTGATTTCTCTGTATTTTCTCTGAAGTTCAGGGTGCTGACTTTTTCCCTTGAACTAAGTGAATGATACATGTGCTTGATTAAAGTGATTGTTGACCCCTCAAAATTTACCTTTCCTTTTATAAGTGCGGATCTAAGAATCTGTGATAGCAGGCCCCCCTGTGTATGTTGGGGTGCTTACTGTTGTACATGATATGCCCACATTAGAGAAGGTGCTGTGCTCTATGAGCAAAGCAGAATTGAAACAGTTCAAAGGAAACACAGAAAGCACAAATTTAGAGAATCCACTCCAAATGTTCACATGGACTATTGGTTCCCGACCTGTGCATTCTGAGCTCATATTGATCTGATCAGCCAGAGTCACACACACTGAAACTTGACTCTAGCATAGTGATGTCATTTTGATCCTCTTTAAGAATGAAGGACAATAACCAAACAATCAACCAACCAGTGTGATGTATAAAAAGTTTGAGAAACATAGTATATGGGTAATTAATAATTTTATTAGTACGGTCAGCATTTTATTGATAAAAGGAAAGATCATTTGGCCATTTCTCTCAGACCAAAGACAATCGTGGCAGCAGGTTCATGCCCTTTTAAAAGTGAGTATACCAGAGGGTGGCAATCAACTCTTACTGGTTAATATTTAATGATAAGTACACCTATTCTGAGGGCCTGGGAGAGTGACATCATGTCTCTGGTAGACAAAGGGACTACCTCTACTCAGATCACTCACAGCCTTGAACAACCTAGACAGAGTATCTACTGTTCTCAGATTAATTTGAGAGGGAACACAGTGGGCAGGAATTCATTTTCCCATGAGAAGTCTGATCTAATTGGGTGGAGTAGCAATACTTAAAATGAGGGGAATGTTAATCCTATCTTCCATCAGCCCTGTACACTGGGTTTTGGAGAATGAAATGGCGCAGGTGGAAAAGTTTGGGCCTCCTTGATTTTAATAATTGGCTTTTAATATGAAAGAGAAATAATCAATTCCTGCCCCAGACACTTACTAATTTTGTAACTTCATATAAATAAGTTTACCATTCTCAATCTTAGTTTTCTCTCTTGCAGAATAGAAATAATAATTGCATTTTCCTTGCAAGGTTGTTGTGAGGGTTTAAAGGAGATTTTATACACACACACATAATTTTGGATAACTAGATAAATGTTAGCTATTAGCTAAGACAATCTAAACTTAGATCAATAGCAACCTGAAAAGGAAAGTTTTCAAGGTAGAGGAAAGGAGAGATAGTTTTAGGTCATTAGAAACTTCAGAGGGTGATGCTAGATTGCCTCTGGGGTTTGTTGCCGCTATGAGATTCTGTGAAGCCAATCTTTACAGTCTCCTTAAGGAAAGTTTTGATTGGTTTTATAATTTTACACCTGTGGGGCATGTTCTGCTTTAGGAATTTAGATATGGTATCTAGTATAAGGTTTTAAAAATATTTTAAGAGAATAACAGGGATAAAATAGTAAGCCTGGGAGCAAGAGAAAAAGCTCTATTCTTACCTCATTTGATCTCTGACTTGATTCAGAGTCCTGGACAAATAATTTCATTTTGGAATCTTGTTTTTCCTCCTTGTGACAACTGGATAAAATCAAACCAACTTTTGAAAATAAATCAAGCAGCTTTGGTGGAAATTTTTTTTTGACACGTGGAATATTTTCTTTAAAAGGGATATTGAGGTATGTGGTGTGGGGAGGGTGGGCAGAGGACATGACCTAAGAAATGAGCTAAGGAAATTCTCACTTTGAGCTGTCAGTTCCAAATGCAGTGATATGTACTCTTGCCTTCCTCATGTGCCAGTTTCATGTCCTTTGAGAAAATCAGCAAGGATTTTATTTATTTATTTTTCTCTTCCCAGTTAAAGATTTTCCCTTCCAGGGGACCATACATCTGAAGATCATTATGTTTCAGTAGAGCAGTGATGCAAAAACTCTTCCTAGGAAAGAGTCAAAGGAATTGCTCCCTGGAAGAACATCAGGAATTTTGTCATTTAGGCTTGTGCTGTCTGAAATCCCAGAGTGTCATGCTTCTTGTACCACTTTGCTTTGGTAAAATGCTGTGTAAGGACAGAAATTACAGGTTCGAATTATCAGAAGTGAAGCAGATTTTGGTTTGAGTACAAGGGTTGTTCCTGATTGTGGATGCTATAGAAACAATGGTAGTTGCTCATACAGATGTTGTGTCATTTCAGTCACGTCTGACTCTTCATGACCCCATTTGGAGTTTTCTTGGCAAAAATACTAGAGTGGTTTGTCATTTCCCTCTCCAGCTCATTTCTCAGTTGAGACAAATAGTGTTAAGTGACTTACCCAGGGTCACACAGTTAATAAATGTCTGAGGGCAGATTTGAACTCATGAAGATGAGTCTTCCTAATTCCAAACCCAGTGTTCTATCTATTATGCCACCTAACTTCCCCCTCATATAGATATAGCTGTAAAAGAGAGTATCCTGTCCTCCAGTAGAGAATGTCCAGAAACACTTTTACTAGGGTCCAGAATTGATATAGGTTAATTAATATGGAATGATGTTCTAGCTGATACCTATATATGTCAGAGTCATGTCATTAAATATATGTCATTAAATTAATACCTGTGGTTTCTTAATGCAGCTAGGTGGCATAGTAGATAGAGTGCAGGACCAGGAGTCAGGAAAACTCCTCTTCCTGAATTCAAATCTGGCCTTAGATGCTTGCTAGCTATGTTACCCTGGACAAGTCACTTAACCTTGTTTGCCTCAGTTTCCTCATCTGTAACAATAGCTAGAGAAGAAAATGGCAAACCACTTCAGTAACTTTGCCAAGAAAACCCCAAATGAGGTCATGAAGAGTTGGATACAACTGAAAATGACTAAACAGTAACAACAACAAAGTTCCTAAATATCATTAGGATCAAAAATAAATTCCTGGCATTTAAAGCTCTCATGACTTGACCCCTGCCCACATTTCTGTGCTTCTTCAACATTACTTCTTTCCACACACTCTGTTGTTCCAAAGATCCTCCATCTTCCCCATCTTTGGGCCTTTGGTAGCCAATGACTTTCTTCCACACCTGGAGTGTTCTCACTGTTCACTTCTGCCTTTGGGAATCTCTAGTAGATTCTTTCTCAGAACTACATTCTGTGAAATATCTTTTCTGTTCCCCAAGTCACTAGTACTTCTCCAAACTATCTTGTATTTATTTTCTAAAAAAAAAAAAAAAAAAAAAAGAAAAAAGAAAAAAGAAAAATGTATACATACATACACATATACATATACATGTATATATATATATATGCATATACACATAATATTCATACATTTTCCTTCCCCTACAATCTAAGCTCCTTGAAGGCTGGGACTTTCACTTTTTTTGTATGTATCCTCAGGGGTTAGCACAGTGCCTGTCACAAAGAAAACATCCGATAAATGCTTGCTAATTAATTAATTGATTGATGGAGATCAATGAGGATCTGATCTAGTCTCAACTCACGGTTTAAGAAGTGCTGAAGAGGTTGAGAGTTGAAGAAGTTTAAGAAACCCTGATCTCGAGTGATGGTCTTTTGAGTGGAGAGAGATGATAGGTGATAGCTGAAAAGTGAAAGAAATATATTAGGAAGGTAGAATTGGCAGGATTCAGGGATGGGGAACAGTGAAGGATGTCTCTGATGTTATTAATCTGGGTGACTTGGAGGATGGAAGTAGGAAAAGAGGAAGGAAGGAAGGAAAAAAGCAAGAATTTATTAAGTACTTATACATATATATATTATATATATTATACACACACACACACACACACACACACACTATCTTTTAGGAACTATAATAAGCATTTTACAAATGTTGACTCCTTTGCTCCTCATAACAACCCTTCGAGATAGGTGCTATTACATAGCTGTAATAGAATAGGTGTTACTTTGCAATCAAGGAAACTAAGGCAAACAGACGTTATTTGATTTTTCCAGATTCATAAAGCTAGTAAATATCTGAGGCCAGATTTAAAGTCAGGGTCAAAGAAGGAAGGGAACAAGCATTTATTAAGTACTTACTAAGTATTTGATACTTTGCTGAGCACTAGAGATACAAAAAGATGCAACAAAAAAGACAAAAAAAAAGAAAAACACTTCAGTCCCTAACAAGGTAGTGTTTTAACGGGGGAAGACAACACACAAAAGGAAGTGGAAAAGCAGGCGTCAGTCAAGGAGAGATAGGATGAAGCCATTCAGTGTGAAGGTATGGTTTTGAAATTCAGAAGGTCAGGAACAGTGCTGAGAGGGGACAGGAAGAAAGAAGGAAATAATGGGCCCCTTTACAAAATGGCAGCTTTTAAAGGAAGTCACCCATAGGAGAAGAGATGGGACTGGTCTCATCTAGGGATGTTGCAGACTGATCAGGCTACACAGGTCTAGATGGTAACAGGGTGAGGAGGCCACAGGCTTTGAGGGAAGTTCTAGGTTGAGACAACACTACAGGAGCCATAGTTTTAAAGTCTAGAATATCAGGAACAAGGCTAGGATAGCAACATTACTGCAGCACAAATAGGAAAGTCCAGAAAATAGAAATATTTAAAAAGGAGGATTATCATTTTTTTGTTTTGGACACTTTGAATATGAGATATTTGCAGAATCTTCAGATATAATTCAGGAAATTAGGGCTGAATACACTGATTTGGGAAGTATATATGTAGAGACGGTACCTAAATCCATAGAAATGGATGAAATCACTAAGAAATAGGCACAGAATGTCCAGGCCAACACCTATGGAATACCTACACTTTGGCAGTGGAAGATGCATGTGAATCAGCAAAGGAGACTACGAAATATTATCAGAAGAGTCTAGAAAAATCAGTGCCACAAAGCTGAAGGAGAGACTATTTAAGAGGAAGGGTTGGTCAAAAGCATTAAAATATAGAGACATCAGGATGGATGAAAACTAAGAAAAGACCACTGGATTTAGCAAAATACTAGAACTGACATGTAGGGAGGTGATTCAACATCAATTTGGCCAACAGTGATGTTACACCTTTAAGTATGGCTCTTTTCCCACACTAGCTTCGTCCTCTCACAAATTTGATCAGTTGCTCTCTCTGGTCCAAATACCTATTCCATTTTCAGAACCTCAGAATGTTAGTCATGTTAGACCTTATGGATCACACACAACATTACATCCATTCTATAGGCGAGGAAAATGAGGAAACCAGAGACTTGTGCAATGTCATACTTCTCTGTTCATTTCCTCTTTATCCTAAAAACATCCAGGGCAGGCTTTGTGTCCTCCAAAAAATTCTAAGGACCAGTTCCCTTCTTCCTCTTTTGTTGTTGTAGAGTCATGTCTGAATCTTCATGACCTTGTAGACCACACTATCCATGGAATTTTCTTGGTAAAGATATTGTAGTGGTTTGCAATTTCCTTTTCCAGTGAATTAAGCCAAATAAACATTAAGGGACTTGCCCAGGGTCACACAGCTAATAAGTGTCTAAGACCAGATTTGAACTCAGGTCTTCCTGACTTCAGACCCATCTCTTTATCCACTGAACCATCCACTGGGTGACCCTAAAGATTCCCATAGATGACAGTTGATTATTACCTTCCATAGGTTTCCCTCTTCCCTGAGTGTAGATGTACTTTTGGACTGCTCCAATACAAAATGTCCCCACCTGCTTACTGTTTTTAGCATGAACCCAAGCAATTCAGCAAGCATTTCTATTGTGCCTCCTATGTACATTCTGCTAGGGGCTGAGATTATAAAAAAGAGCAAGTATGTTGCAAGGTAGGCTTTATAGTACCACTGCTGAAGATATTTCTCATGCAGAGATAAAGCTGAGGAAGAGTAGGGCCATGGATAGTTTTGGCTTCATTTCCAAATGAAGATAACACCCCTTGGTGCCAGGGATTGTTTTGGTATCTGAATGCAAAGAGGGGCCCACAAACTTATACCAGGAGCAGAGACCAGCCTTTTCAAGCAAAATGCAGTTCCCTATTTGTTAAGCCAAGATGAATGAAAATAAAATAATAGGTTGACCCTTTGTAATATCAAACTTGTGATTTGATAGACCAGAAATCATCCATGATATTTACAAACCACAGCTTTGTTACTGAGTAAATAACAGCACTAAAAAATGAATAAATTTTCACTTTCTTATTCGTCATATAGAAAAACAAATAAACCTGGATTTTAAAAGAAGTTACACAAAACATTATCTACAGATACCCAAGGTCTTTATAAATGAGTATTTATGTTATAGAATTATTTCATGAGCAATTACATTACGGAAATTATCAAAGAAATAGACTTCATGCTATGAAATAGTTAAATGCTACAAAAGGATAGAAATATTCATTAAATGTTGTATATATTCCAATTTTCATAACATAATGTACCAAAAATCTTTAAAATTGTTTCCACAATGTTACCTGTTAAAGTGATCACCAAAAGGAGCCACAGAGGTGGAGAATCTATGTTTCATACTAGAAAAGGTTGTTTTTCTTTCCAATTGCATTTTTTCATGTATAGATAAGGGTATTTGAGGGCAAAAATCAATAATAGCTGCCATTGGAACTAATATTAAGATGTTCTTTTATACCATAACCACCATACATTAAATGAATCTTAATTATTATATTTTATAGACAGTGGTTATTTTACCTCAGATGTGTAGGGTTAGAGATCTATCCTGAGTGATTAGGGACATCAGGCTCAATCTCAGGCCTCTTGGGATTGGAGGCACCTGGGAAAATTTGGTTGTTTCTAGATTGAATGGAGTCTTGAAGGGTTAGTTTCATTGGTTGCTTCCTGAGATCATCCTGGATCAAATAGTAAAATGTTAGGCAAGTTCTATAAGACTGGAAAATGCTTTTATACTTCCCACAAATATTGTTTAACTTGTCATCTTTTGCTATCAAAATTATGTTAGTGACAGAATTGCTAATCTGGAGAAGTTTGAGTTAAGAGACTAATGTGTTATCAGCAGTCCTTTCCATGTTACATGTATCTGCTCTTTTGCTTTCTGACCATGGAAGCTGCATGCAGTTATGATTTGAGAACTGACCTTTTGACTTTTCAGCCAACATGGTGCTTAGGCTCCAAATGAGCTCTTCCATCTGGGCTTGCTGTGCAGTGAGTTGATCTATCAGTATGTGGTTCAATGTTTTTATTTTCTTTCTTTTTTTTCTTTGACCTTTAGCAGCAGCTTCATGACCTACAAAGTATAATTGGACACTATTCTTTTCCAAAGTCTTTCACTCCTCAATCCTATAGTTTAGGTATATAGGTATACTCCAACTGGGAAATCCTGTGGGACCATGGCCAACCAAAAAACATGTGAGAGGGAGGGAGGAAAGGAGAGAGTGAGAGACAGAAAAGAAGAAGAAGAGAAAGAAGAAGGAGAAAAAGGAGGAGGAGGAAGGAAATAAAGTAAGCAAGCAGGGAAGAAAGGTAGGAAAAAAAGATAAAGTTAAATGAGAGAGAATAAAAAAATTCACTCTAACACCTCTCATTCTAGAGATTTTCCTAAAGAAAATAGAACACGAGTTTTCTGTGTCCAAACCTCAGGACATAATAATATGGATGAAATAATAAGGGATTTGTTTTGTGAATAATATTTGTTTAATTTAACTTTTCAGTAATCATAGGACCACAAGATTTTAAGCTATAAGAGGTCTTAAGCATCATCTGGTCTAAACCACTCATCTTACAGATGAGGAAACTGAGTCCCCCAAAGTGACAAGGATTTGCTCAAATCACCCTAAAGGTCATGATCTAAACCTAGACCTTTCAACTTTCAATCCGTTGTCATTTCCAACACCCTAAAAAATTTTGAAATGGTGATTAAGATACACTTGCATCAGCAAGGTACCTAAAACATATTTTATGTGACCATGAATGATGTAACTGTAGCCTTAGTTGCTTAGCGTAGTTCTCATGGGAAGAGGATTCAACCAGCGGGCTCAGGAAGCAGGTATTCTAACTAGTTACTCTTTATATAGCAAAATAAATGACTCTCTCTAGATAAAATGGCAAGATGTAGCTGATATCTGCTGATTTTCCCCTTTTATCTGATGATAATGTCCTTGAAAAGGCTTATGGACTAACTCTAAAGGATCCTGATGAACCACAGACATGGCACAAAAGCACAAGTTCCACTTCACCTCCAAACTCAGAAATGTAGTAGAAGGCAACAAAAAGAAGGAAGGAGAAGTAATGGTGAAAAGCGAAAGGGCATTTTGTCTTTCTTTCCCTGATAGTGACATTATAAGATAATGGATAGCATTGACCTTTGAGCCAGAGCTATATAACATTTAATGAAATGGAGGTTCAAAGCCAAAATCTCACGGAAGGAGAGATCACCTTTTCTGTATATCAAGGGTATTTGTGACCTTTTACTAGTCTGGAAGCCATTGGAAAGACTGTAAAAGATACCAATACTATGGAATAGGTATGCTCTCTCTCTCTCTCTGGGGCAGCAGCCTTGAGAATTGGTGAGTTTTTCTCCAGGGGGTCGCTTCTTTGAAAGACAGATCACTTTCTTGTCCCTATGTGGATGCTACTGTGGTCTGCTAATTGGCTAGAACATTGGGATGATAATTCTTTTTAGGCTCTAAATCAATCAATAAGCACTTTTTTTGGTACTAAGCCCTGGAAATACAAACACAAGAATGTGATAGTCTGTAGCTTCTAGCATCTTTCAATCTTTCTATTAGGAAATATCACATATTTTGAGATAAATGGATACCAGATATATACATGTGAATATGAGATGGTTCACAAGTAAACCAATATACTCAGTCAGTAAAGTGACTAAGAGAATTAGGAAAGTCTTCTTGAAGGATGTGAAACTTGAGCTGAATTTTGAAGGGAATTAGGGCTTCCAAGTTGTCTCTTTTCTTATGACAATTTCTGTATGGCTCTTCCTATATTTCTATTTAACTGAGACATTTTAACTTTATGATTTGTTTGGAGCCTGGGACTTCACTAGATATCTGGCTAGCCATTCAAGACGTCCATCTGAAAAACTGTGATTGCCTTCTGTCCCTTTGCTATGCTTAGTCTATGTTTTTTGGTTTTGTTTTTGCTATTGGACCTTTGATACACATCAGTGTAGGAATATACTGTTTCACTTTAGATTTTTTTTACAGCTGACCATCTGTATTATTACTGTATTTTTAATGGAATGGGAAGATCTTTCCCATCCATTAATAGGCCTTTGTAACCTGCTTAAGTCATATGAAAGCCTGAGTCACATTAGTCTAAGTCATATGGAGCAGGAAGGGGTAGAGCAGGAAGGGTGGAACAGAGCTGAGAGGAAGTGAGACAGAGCACACAGAGCTGGAAAGAGAGAGGAAGCAAGGCAGATTTCTGTGAATGAGAGAGGCAGTGGTTTTGCTTGAGGGAGTTGGTTTGTGGGAAGGCCTCATAATGTGTACAGACTTCTTGGTTACTATGATGGATTTCTTTATTACTACAATGGATTTGACTCTTTAGTGTTTGAATAAATGTCTTGGTTTTGTCTTTGAAGAAGAGAGTTTATATTTTTCAAATTTACCGTGGAAATACACCTGCATATCTATAGCGACTACTGTGCATATTGCATTGGCCCTACACCATCTCAGAGAGCTTGTTGAGGAACTGAAAGGTTAATTCATTTGACTACACAGCCAATATATGTTAGAGACAAAATAGGAACCTTTCTGACTCTGAGACTGGGTCCTATCCACTAGGTCATGCTTTTTCCCCCTTATATGACAATATAGTTACCATTTTTATATTAAAAGTCAAATTCTATATACACGGAGCTATTTTGCAGATTAGTATATTGTTTTTGAGCTAAAATTCCTCTTTCCCTGATAGTCGTCATGAACTGTCAATTTGTATTTTAGTTTTGTGTCTTTGATAAATTACAAATCCTGTGTCAAAGAGTAATATGTATGCTTAAAATTTATAGGAGATGAAATGGTCCTGTCTTTTCTGATAAATCATAACTTACTGAGACTTGTCATAGTCACCACTTAAAAGATCCCAGGGTTTAAAGATGCAGCCTACTGGAAAATTTGGGGAAAATCCCTGCCAGAATGGGAGCAACATTCATAGGAATTGACATCTTTAAACATATTGAATTATTATGTTTTTCAAATAATTTTCATTTAATTCACACAAAAATAATTTGTGTGAATTTTTTTTATCATAATGTCTTTGATCACTACGTAAGTATGTAAGCATATGGTTTTCCCAGTGCGTCATGCTTTCAAACATGGAATTTTTCTTTTACCATTTCATTCTCCTTCACCCCCCCATATCTAAACATTATGCCCTGATTTTCCCATCTGCAATATTATCATTATCATAGTTATTTGATAAACATGTTGAAAACTTCAAAAGCTTCTTTTAGAACAAGTAGCTATCAATTTACTGAGCCACAGCAAAGGCTGGTACTAGGTCTATGTTTAAGATTTGACAAATGTGCCTAAAAGTTGCTTACCTTTGGAAGATAATGAAATAGCTAAGATCCCAGAGTGGAAACAAATACAAGGCCCTCCCATGAGAATGTCCACATGAACTCAATCAACAATGTGTTGACATTGAAACATTGAACAAATGATTAAATCCTGTTGAGTTGTTTATAGAAATGAGGGGACCGAGTAGAGTTCATGATGGCAATACAAACTCAGATCATTAATGCCAGAAATTTGAGACAGATTACCCGAAAGGAACACAAACTTAACTGATCAATTAAGATTATGAAAGGAAATGCTAGCCATGTATGGCCACAAAAACTTAGGACCTCCTGAATGCTTTGTAATAAATGTTCGGATGACTAGAATTATAAATAATAAGCTTGCTTTCTAATGGAAATTAACCGATGACAAGTCCCTGTATGACAAATACAGACTTCAAAATATCTCTGGCAATTAAGTCAACAGATTGTACTTGACTGGAGTATTATCATAGACCAAATTGTTGCCCACATTCTCCTAGACATAACACTGATCCATAAAAATTAAAGAATGATGTTATTTAACAAATGTTGCAATGCAAAGCTATCTCCAAGCTATGTGGAGTAAAAAGCTTTTACAAAAAAAAAAAGAGTTAGGAGAAGAAATCAAACCTAGCAGAGGAAAAAGGATGAAATATATGTTATGTCTGTCATTCTGTTCACTACTGGAGTTCTCCTGAATGTGTTTTCAGGGAGCTATAATAGCTGAGTTTATATCTTTTTATTTCTATTCAATTAAAAAAAAAAGGTATTTTATCTTCCTGTTCAGTAGAGTGTCAAACATCAAATATGAAAGAAAAATAACAGGGTGATGATTTGTCCCAGAACTGTTTCTGCCTCAATTTTATTGAATGTGATGTTAATAACCACAATGGCAATGATGACAAAAACAATTCATACATAACACTATATTCTGTGGCCATTGCAAAGGTAATGACTGTAGAAAGAAAGGTGGAGCCATCCAGAACTCTTAATGATTAGAATCAAATACTGCTTTGGTAGAGACAGCTTGGGAAATTTAGTACTTATGGAAAGATATTAGAAAGATACGTACATATTTAGATGGTTCCTGTATAAGAAAATTTGAAAATAATATTACCCCCATTAAAGTCAACAAGAACGAAACCTTCAGAATGGCTTTGTGAAAATACAAAGTATGTTCAGAATTTTTGATATCTGTAATCAAATACTAAAAGTCAAGGTCTAAAGTTTAGGGAATTTGGGGATTTAGAGTACCACAAAGAATAAAATAAACAATTAAATATTCCTCAAACACTGTACCACAAGGGCTTAAAAAACAGAAGTTTTGTTATGTTTTGTTGTCTTTAAGACTAGGTCTCCTTTCTAAGTGCAAGAGTCTACTCATGACTCTGTCCTATGTTAACCAGCACAGGAGCTACGAATTTTATTTCTGAAGCTTTGCTTTCTATCTAACCTTGACCTGTTTTCCCCTCCTTAGGCATCTTGACGCTTTCCCTTACACCCCAACTCCCTGGGCTTATTTTATTAATATCTCACTTTAGTATGGACATCAGATCAACTTAGCCTACAGCAGTTCAGAACTCCAGAACTCAGGAGAACCATTAGCCTCTGCTGTCCCAGTAGCAGGGATTACAGCCATGTACCACCAACCCTAGTAAAAAGCAAGGATGTTAGGCAGTCCTTGAAGAAGGCTGATGTGGAAAATTTTCCAAAAGAAGTGCAGTGCATCAAAACCATAGGGTAGGTTAAAGGTGAAACAGAAAGTTTTGTATACTGCTAATATAATGAACAAAAGACTGTGTCAAGGGATATGACAGAAACTCTTTTCTGTAAAATTGGAAGGTTATTCTCCACTGTTATATGTGAATTACTAGCAAGGAATTCCAACTGCTTCCTCTCAGTTAGAAGTATAATCTCATATTTCTTTTTTATAAATCAATTTTTATTGGTACCTTTTTGCTATTATGTCATCATTCTTCCCAAGCCTTGATACTATGAAATATGAAATCTATGTATTTCAATAGGTCAGTTTGTGAGGTGTTGCTGTAGGGGGCGGTATTGATGGTTGGCTAATACTATCAATACTCATCACCAACCTTTCTGCCCTTTTTGACTATGGAAATTTGATCATCCACATGTGATAACTATTTCCTTTCTTAGACTAGGAACAATACAATGGCCCCAAAGAGCTCTACAGTCTTTTTCTCAGTTGCTTGATAGAGTTTGTATCAGGTACGACATTAGTAGCAAAGTTACAATAGCACAATTCAGCAGTTAGGAGAATTTCTAACATTTGTAGTGAGATTCGACTTTCTGCTACAATTAACATTTATACTTATGTTTGTTACCAAATACACATGGGGCAGGAAGTTACAGGAAAGAACAGAAATTTTTTCTGGAACTTCCCATAGTCTTTGAAAAGATGAGTACAACGGCTAACTTCAGCTCGACTCTTCTGATCAGAGACGGCAGTGGTCCTTCTTTCACTCCTGTTCTGGACAGCTAGAACACCTGAGGTCAAATCCAGTATTAAATATTTCCTAGTTGTATGAACTTGAACAAATCACTTAAGCTCTTTCTTTCTCAATTTCTTCATCTCTAAAATGGGGGTATTAACAACACCTACCCCCCAGGATTATTGTGAGGATCATATGAGATAATTGAAAAGTGCTAAGCATAGTAACTGGCACATAGTAGACTCTTAAATAAATGTTTATTTCCTTCCTTCCTTGTTTGTTGTACCTGTGCACATACTCTTTGCAGCTCAATTTCTAAAGTCTTAATTAAGTAGGGGTAGTAGGCTAACTTCCATTGCTGCTACTGCTCAGCTCTTGAGGTCCCCACTATTCTCTCCCCTGTTGCTCTTAATAGATTCTGCCCCTTTCTGCCTTCTGATTCCAAGATCTCCATAGTCTCAAATTGCTTTTGGGACTAAGAGAGGAATGCTTCTCCCGCTGAACTACAAATCCCAGAATGCTAGTCAGCTCTCAAATCTCTATCACACAATGAAACTTAAAAAGTAAAGCCAACCAACCAGGCAAAAAACCCAAAACCAAACCAGAAAAACCCCAAACCAAACCTAAATCAGTTAATAGGATTTAGACCTCGGAGTAACCCTAGACATAATTTTGCCTAACCCTTCTTTTCATAGAAGAAGAAGTATCAGGTTCAAAGAAATTAAATGACTCTTATATAGTCAGAACTTGAACTCAAAATCTCTGGGTCTGAGCCAAGTGGAAAAAAAAACCTCCCCCAAATGTAGCAATCTCTTCAGGAGAACACAGAACGCTTGTTGTCTTCTATTTGTAGACAGATTGAAAATATTCTTCATTTCCTGGATAAGTTGCTTAAGGGAATAGTCTCTCTCTATCTTAAACTAATATATCATGCACCTAGATCAGCTTTTTATTTTCTGGTCTACAAAACCAGAAAACCCTCCTTTGTAACACTCTTTGGCTGACCATTGTGATTAACTTTCCTTTTCTTTACTGTGCCCACTTTTCTCCTTCATAAATCTTTTAATTATTTGGTAGCTTTGAGAACAAGCCATAGAAACTGTGCCCTCTCACTTCACTATTCACTTAGAAACTAAGACAAAATCTCAGACCATGTGTCTCGCTACAAACAGGGTAGCATTCACCAAGACTTGATTACGGAGGCAAAGTGGATTTACAAGCTTAGAATTCAGTTGTTTTCTTGGGGAAACAAGTAAAAAACAAGCCACAGTATTTTAAATATATAGACAAGAGTAAGGAGAGGGAGATTTTACACCAACTATTGGAATCACATTTGCTGATAATTTCAAATTGCCCTTTCTTATGATAAAATTGACTACTGAATAATGTGAAATTTTTTCAAGGGTTTGAGTTGTCTAGAACATATTTTCTATAGAAATTTTGTCAACAAATGTATTTTGAAAAGAAGAGAGGCATCACCTTTCTAAGGGGCATTTAGGTGGCACAGTGGATAGTGTGTTGGGCCTGGAGTTAGGAAGAACTGAGTTCAAATCCAATCTCAAATGCTTATTAGCTGTGTGACTTGGGCAAGTCCTTTAACCATGTTTGCCTCAGTTTCCCCATTTGCAAAATGTGCTAGAAAAGGAAATGGCAAACCCAGTATCTCTGCCAAGGAAACATTTAATGGAATCACAGTTGGACACAACTGAAATAACTGAAAAATAACAAAAAAAAAATACCTTTCTAAGTGTGGAATGGAATGCTTTTTCTTTTTCTTTTTCATTTGTGAAAATTAAAATTTTCATTTTTCTAACAACAGGGTTGAATACTCTCAGTGTTGCCAGCAAGTGGAGTATAGTCCAACCTGTGCCTAATCATGAGTCTAGAAAATACCCAACAAATAGTGTGTGTGTGTGTGTGTGTGTGTGTGTGGTATGTGTGTGTGTGGGGTGTTTATGAAGTGAAAAGCCCAGTGATGTGCAAAAAAGAACATTTGAAGTAAGAAGACCAATTCCAAAATAAAATAGATTTTTTTCTGGAAGTGGTAAGTTCATCCTCATTTCATTTTATTTTACATAAACTTAAAGGGCAGCTAGGTGGTGCAGTGATAGAGCACCAGTGCAGGAGTCAGGAGGACCTGAGTTCAAATCTCACCTCAGACACTTGACACTCACTAGCTGTGCGACCTTGGACAAGTCACTTAACCCCAATTGCCTCATCCTGGGTCATCTCCAGTCATCCTGATGAATATCTGGTCACTGGATTCACATGGCTCTGGAGGAGAAGTGAGGCTGGTGACCTGTATAGCCCTCCTTCACTCAAAACAAAGTCAAGTACAAGTCATATCATTACTTCTCTGATGGCATGGTCTTTGGCAATGAAGGATGAACACACACATATAAACTTAGATGTGTTTCCCCTAGTAGAACGTCCTTGAGATGGAATCTATTTCAATTTTGCCCTTTGTGTGCCCAGTACCTTCACATAGTATGCATTTAACAATATTTGTTGAATGATTGATTAAGCAAAAGCTAGGTGACCCATTGTCAGGTTTATTGGGATTCTCCTGGTATGGGTTATATAAGGCCCTTCTATCTCTGAAATTTTGTGACTCTGAGTTTGTCCCAAGTCCTAGTTCTCAATCTTATCACTTATGTAACTTTGGGGAAGTCACATGTTCTTTACCTTAATCTTCCCAGTTGTAAAATGTTGCTAAGAATGCTTGTATAACTTACCTGGCAAGGTTGTTCTGAAGGAAAGTACCTTGTAAAGATAAAAAAAAACCCCAGTGATGTATCAGTTCTAAGAGCAGTGCAACTCTTACTTTCTTCCTAGTAATACATTGTAAGCTCCTGAAGGGCAAGAACTTTTTTTAAAATTTGTATTCTCTTATAGAGTACCCAGCACACAGTAGGTGATTAATGTGTTTGTGGTTGTTACTCAATAATAGGTTTGTTATTAAATAATAAAAGTTGTGGTTCTGACTCGCTCTGGGAATTCTTTATTCACTAGCTTGAAGCACACACATTAGCATCGGTGAGTTCACAGATCCATCATGTTGCCTTTGAATTCAGATGAAGATCATGACTTGTTTTCCTTTGTGATCTTTATCATTCCCATTGTTCCTTGTAGAGCAGTAGCTTTCTTTTGCCTTTTGTTTTGAGTTGTGGTTGTCATCTTCTGAGATATAGAAATGGGCAATAAAAAACCGAAAGCAATGGAAAATAGGTTTTAACAAAGTAACATGGAGTAGTCCGATCCAGATTTGTTTTATAGTTTGGGTAAGAATTCTTCTACCAGCATTTCTGCCACTCTCAGGTAAGCTGACATTTCCATAGAACAAAGTTGGGGGCTATGATAAGCTGGTTTTATAAGAAGTAATTCACAGGGCCCTCAACTCTATAAACATTGTACACCATTGACTTCAGGTCTAGATTATGAATGTAACCTCAGGAGCAACATGACTCATACTCATATTTTTACTGCTTTTTGAGAGAGCAAGAGTTCGGAGACCAAAAAATTTAGAGCTGCTGCTCCAGATAACTTCTTGAATTGCTTCATATGTGTCCATTCTATCTTCCCAATTAGATTTTCAGTTTTTTAAGGTCAGACATAAGGAACTTATCTTATTTATCTATACTCCCTATAAAGGGGGAGAGAAGTTGCGCAGAATACAGAGAATTGCTTAATAAGGAATAGTTGATTGATACATATATACATGATCAAAGCTTGTAGAGTATGCTTAATTAGAAGAAAAAATTGGTTAACAAGTTAGGAGACTTATTGCATAAATGTTTTCAAATAAACTCAATATATTAAAACATATAGCAGCACATGGTTGGTTGGTTGTTATCCTTCATTCTCAAAGAGGAACAAAATGACATCACTTTGCTAGAATCAAGTTTCATTGTGTCCTACTCTGGCTGATCAGATCATTACGAGCTCAGAATGCTGTAGCACAGGTTGGGCACAAATAGTCTGTGTGAATGTTTGGGGTGGATACTCTAAATCTGAGCACCCTGCATTTCCTTTGAGCTGTCTCAATTCTGCTTTGCTCATAGAACACAGCACCTTCTCTGATGTGGGCACACCATACTGAGCAGCTCTGTGCCAGTGTCTTCCATGTCACACAATCAAATCCAAAGTTCTTGAGAGAGACCTTGAAAGTGTCTTTGTATAGCTTCTTCTGACCACCGTGTGAATGCTTGCTCTATGTGAGTTCTCCATAAAACAGTATTTTTGGCAAGTATACCTTTCTCATTAGAACAGTGGTTAGCCCAGAGTTGTACTCTAACGCAGAGTTTGAATGCTTGGCAGTTTAGTTTGAATAAAGACCTCAGTGTCTGGTACCTTATCCTGCAAGGTGATCTTCGGAATCTTCCTAAAACAGTTCAAATGGATGTGATTCAGTTTCCTGGCATGATACTGACAGATCGTCCAGATTTCACAGGCATACAGCAATGAAGTCAGCACAATGGCTCTGTAGATCTTCAGTTTGGTAGTCAGCTTAATACTTCTTTTCTCCTATACTTTCCTTCAGAGCCTCCCAAACACTGAGCTAGCTCTGGCAAAGCATGTGTCAACCTCATTATCAATGTGTACATTCCTGTAAAGTACACTACCAAGGTAACTTATCCAAGTGATACTTATCCACAGGATTCAAAACTTCTCCATTTCCTGTAACTGACAGTTCCACATATGGATGGTATGGTGGTGACTGATGGAACACCTGTTTTCAGGACTGCTTTCTACCTTTGATGTCCACTTGTTTTTTAAGTTTTTTAAGGTCAGACACAGGGAACTTATCTTATTTATCTTGTGTGTGTTTGTCCTTCATTGTTGAAGAAGACCATGCCATCACAGAAATAATGACATGACTTGTACTTGACTTTGTTTTGAGCGAGTGAGGACTGTGCAGGTCACCAGCCTCACTTCTCCTCCAGAGCCGTCTGAATCCAGTGACCAGATATTCATCAGGATGACTGGAGATGACCCAGGATGAGGCAATTGGGGTTAAGTGACTTGCCCAAGGTAGCACAGCTGGTAAGTGTCAGGTGTCTGAGGTGAGATTTGAACTCAGATCCTCCTGACTACTGCACTGGTGCTCTATCCACTGTACCACCTAGCTGCCCTTTCTTATTTATCCATACCCCCTGTAAAGGAGGAGAGAAGTTGTGCAGAATACAGAGAATTGTTTAATAAATAATAGTTAGTTGAATGAGAGCCCAACTCTCATCTGTGGCTCCAAGAACCTGTAGCATGAACAGTGGTCACATCCCAGTAAACTGTTTTGGCAGGTGGGCTAAACTAGGTTGAAAGTAGTCAAGGGGTCTCAAACCAATTGGTGAATTAGGGTGAGCATGTGAAGCATGTGAAGCAAGCATGTGAAGACTTCCCCTTTTGGAATGGGCAGATGAGAACAATTTGTTCCAACGGTCATGAAGGCAGCTGAAGCAGGCGCTGTGGAGTGCTTAGAGCTTGGAAGTCATCTACTGCATCTTGAGCCATCACTAGTCATCTTGATTTTGTCCTGCCACTGGATTTGTGTGACTTGAGAGGAGAAAGTGAAGCCAACAACTTCATGGAACTCTGCCTCACTTAAATCCCATTTACTCATGAATCAAAAGAAATTACCCATACCATTTTATCATTAATACCTATCGCGAAGTCCTGTGGCGACAGGCAAGTAATGAAGCAGCAGGTACAGATACACTGGGAGCTGTAGTCACAACCCTGCTCACATATGGCGCAGGCCATAGGGTTGTTTCTCACTGGAAGCAGCAGTGGGATTCAGCAGTGTGTCAGAGCAGCCTTATAAGGATCACACTGCTCACCTCCTGGTGTGAGGAAGAGGCTAGAAAAGGTGCCCTAAAATTGTCTGCTTACCCAACCCTGGCCCGATTACTGCAGCACACAGAACCTGTATAAAGCACTACACATTCTTTTTTTAATTTATTACACTAAAGGGGAAACTTTTTCCCCATACTTTTAATAGGATTATAATAAGAGAGGTGTGGCTTTGGCAACACTACGAATAAATCCTCAAGGTTGTCTTTTTTTTTTATTGTTATAATTCTAATTTAATCCTATTCAAAGTCTAGGAAATTTTAACACAAATCACAGACAATTATGTGTTTTCTGCTCTTAATGACCTTATTTACTAAAATAAGGAACAACTCATGGTCCCTATAGAAAGACTTCACTGCTTGTTTATTCCCTGCCCAGTACTTTACCAGGACTTTAAGTGGAGAATATATTTAAATTAGGTCAGGATAGCTCCTCATCTTTCTAACTAAGACCATCAGGCTGCCTAAAGAGAGATGAACTGGTCCAGTTTAGAAATAGAAACAGGTCAAAGCTTTTGTCTCCATGATCAGCAGCCGGGTTGGTCTATGAGCAACTATTGTACCTCTAGCCTGGGCAAGATAGGGAGACCCAGACTGTAACACAACAATAAAAGACACAAAAAACAAACAATGCACAAGTTGACAAAATAAATGTTCTTCATAATCAAATAAAAGTAGTCATGTAAGCTCATTTTTCTGTAAGCTTACTGAAAGGATCTTTAGGGCAACTCTAATAACAAAATGAATAACAGGAATGATGTGAATCTTATTCTATTCCCATGTTTTTTATTTTTCCTGTTAATGCCCTATATTTTGAAAGGTTTTGTATTAGTTAGCTTGTATTGCAAGTATTTGATTGATATGGTGTTGAAAATATTGTTCACCAATGTTTTTGGTATCAATGCTACATCTCAGTAATTGTGGGTAAAAATTCTGTCTGTGATAATGGTCCACTTCTAGTACAGTTTATCTGTTAAATTCTCAAGGATACTTGGAAGTCTATTACATGAGTATGGGGATTTGATATATATAGTTTTTGAAAGTTAATTAGAATTGCTACAGCAATTTTTTGTTGCAGTTCTGTTGTCGCAGTTGTGTCCAACTGTTCGTGACCTCATTTGGGGTTTTCTTGGCAAAAATACTGGAATGATTTGTCATTTCCTTCACTAGCTCATCTTAGACATGAGGAGCTGAGGCAAATAGGGTCCAGGGTAACACAACTCGTGTCTGAGGCCAGATTTGAACTCATTGAGAAGAATCTTCCTGATTCTAAGCTCAATGATCTATCCACTGTGCCAACTAGCTACATTGTTACAATAAGAGCTACTATCTAAGATAATGTACTTCTTATATATAATACTAGCTAGCAGGTCATGACCTGAAAGCCAGGTTTTCAGTAGATAGCAAATTTTTGTGACCTGCTATGAGTTTTTGTTTTTCAAATTTCTAACATCTCCTTCCACAAGCTATCCTAATAAATGCAGTAGAACCTTGGTTTACTAATTTAATTTGTTCTGAGATTCTGTTTGTCATTCTACTTGTTCCTATTGTAAAGTGAATTTTCCCATAGGAAATAATGAAAGTCAGATGATGGGTACCACATCCCCAAAATATTCATATAAAATAATTACTTATAATTTTAAGGAAGTTTTGTCTCTAATGTGCCTGAAATACAATAGCAATGATTAGTACACAATATAAACCTAAAATAAAATAAATTAATCTGCATTTTACCTCTGAGAAAAGTCATGGCTGGTGTAAGGGAGACTAGAAGGAGAAGGAGGAGGAAGGTTATTGCTTGGAAAGAGAATCTCCTATGAGAACAATGGGGATTTCAATGTCGGGAGTGTTCTCTCTTATGCTATTTTCACTCAAAGTAAGATTGACACTACTGCCTTCACTTATTTTTCATTTTTTTATAGAATTACTTTCATGTTTTGATCAAATGATTTGATTGATACTTTCACTGATTTTTTTCTTTGTTTTCACTTCTGACAAAGAATATATCTAATGATACTGTTTTTGATGTTTTTAAAATTTATTTATTTATTTTCAGTTTTCAACAATCACTTCTATAAGTTTTAAATTTTCTCCCCCTTCCTTCTCTGAAATGGCATGCAATCTTATATGGGTTATATAAAACAAACAAACATTGCACTAGTTGAACATCATCCCTTCAAGAGGTGTTCAAGTCCAAACATGATGTTCGAACTGTGAATTTTTGGTCCTCCTGTAAGACAATTTGGGAAAAATTTTTCATGGTCCAGCGAAACCTACATAAACCCGGTTACTCATAAACCGAGGTTCTACTGTACTTAGAGTTTTTAAAGACAACCCATTTTTAGTATGTGATATTGATGGCCTTGAATTGCCATCATAAACCCATTTGTTTTTATTAGTAATAACAATTTTTGACCATCTTCAGTGCTTTTAAAAATTGACATCTTGATTGGTTGAATTCATGTGGATGTTTCCCATTAAAGGTTTTTGTTTCTACTCTTGGATCTCAGCTCTTTTATAGAATCTATCTCAAAGTAAACACTTTTGACAATTCCAGAAGCACAGAGTGATTTTCATCCTTTATAACTGATTAGTGGAGTGATATCTATCACAATAATATTTTTTCAGGTTTTAAACTTTTTCATGGCCTCTGAAGTGATGATGATGCTCTATTGTTTTTCACAGAGGAAAATGGGAATTATTTAAATTTGTCCACATTAAAATAAGATTAGAATTTGTATTTATTAACAATATACTAAATTCTCAAATATATACATATATATATTTCAGTTTTATATTATAGCCAGTTATAGAAAAGAGGCAGAATGAAACAAAGGCAAGAAATTGGTACAGGCTAATTTTCTGGCCAATTGATTTATCTGAGACCATCACCTCTTGGTACTTGTTATCAATAAATTAAAATTAAGCTGAAGATCAAGTTCTCTCTGTTCCCCATTCCTGGATGACATAGTACATATTACATGTTCACAGATAATTACTTCAGTATTTCATGGATCTATGATTTCAACATGGTAGGCATGTCTTTCACCAACACCAATAAATGGCAAATCTTCTTTTTCTTAGTCTTTTGAATGGCCCTGGACCAAGCGAAAAAAATTACACTTTCTGCCTCCTCCATTGACTAACATTTTGATTGATCCTAAGATTCTTTGAAATGAGCTGGTTTGGTATTTGTCTCTCTTGCTTAGTAGGAAGAATGGACCAGAGTTTTTACTCTCTCAGACAGAGTAGAACCATTGAGAACCTACATTTATGTTCACATCATGGTGGGGCATTTATCTGAGTGAAGAAAAGTGATAAATATGCAAAGAAAAACACAAGATAATATTTGAATATGGGGATGAAGAAGACATTGTGGGAGCAGAGCTAAGAATAATGGATAGCCTTAATTAGAGAAAATGACTAGAGGGTACACTTGGAACCAAATATAATGAAAGATTGAACAAGATTGAAGAGAGAGAGACGACATTGATGAACTAGAAAAATACCTTTCTCTTAAAAGATGCTGCAGTAATGCTTAGGTGTGAAGGAAAAACAGTGCACTGCCGTGGCCCTAATTAAAACATTTTATCAGTTTGCTGTTGCTCAGAATCAATCATTTCACACTTATGAAGTGCTTACTATGTACCAAGCACTGAGTCATAGTATAGTATAATGTTTCAAAACTTTGTACATCTCGTTTTAAAACTTTGTACATCTCGAAAGACTATGGATTCATTTTGGATACTCTTAATTAATGATCTTAATTCAAAAACATGGGGAAAATGCTTCCATAAAATAAGGCAAAAAGAATGAGAAAACCATCACCACATAGACAAAGGGAGTAAAACCTATGTAATGGTGCTATTTCTTCTGAATTATTCTTCTGTTTTACAAATAAGATCAAAACTAAGAATTAGTAATAAGGAGACAATCTTCAGTATTTCTTTGGGGATTTTAAATGTTTAAACATGAATCCATGGAGTCTCTGTTCATTACTGTATGGTGTTACCATTTTATAATTTAATCCAAGATCTAATTATGATACATAGGAGGTCATTAAAATATGTATTAGCTTAATAAACTTAACTAGCATGACTCCTGCTGGACTAAATTTAATAGAAAATCTTCATTTCCCTGCAGGGCCTTTCAGTCTTTACTTTGGGCATTCAGTAATTTTGATTGTGGGTTATTATTATTTATATTCCACAAAGAGCAGGGACTGGGTTGAGCAGTTTCCCTGCAAGCTTGCAAATTAACAGGACAAGTGGTGCCCAGAGAGCAGACATTATCAGCAGAGGAGATAGAGTTTGTTGGAGCCAGAAGGCTTAGTGGAAGAAGGGTTACAGTTAGGTGCTGTTCAACGCCGCTCCCCCTTGAAAATGGGAAGGAAGATTTTGTATCATGCCATTTATAACCTGACTGTTGTGAAAGAAATAAAAAAAAATTTAAAAATCAAAAATGAGGGAAATATGAATCAGGAGAATTGCCTATGGAGTGGACAGAATATACTTGAGGAATGATATGGAAAGTGGGAGTTATTAGCTTTTGATAAGAGAATAAGAAATCCATAACTTTATTTAAGACAGTGGAGATAGAGTTCAACGCAATTTGTTAAGCACTGATTTTGTGCTATGAACTTACCCTTCTTACCCTCAGGAAGCATATACTATTCTATTGGAATCAATGGAATAACAAGTCTATTTTTATCTGAGATTCATATCCATAGAATTATAGAATATCAAAATTAAAAGGGACCTCATAGGCCATGTAGTCCAGCACACACTTAAATTAGAATCCTTGTTATAATACATCAGATAACTGATGATCTGGCTTCTACTAGAAGACCATCAGTAACTGGGAACATGCTACCTCTCCAGGTAGGACATTTTACAGCTCAAAGTATTGGGGAAGGTTTCTTTTTCTCTTATATTGAGTTAGAATTTGCCTTTCTACCTTTTTTTTACCCACTGTTCTTAATTCTGTTCTCCATGACCAAGCTGATCAAGTTGTATCCTCAAACTTATTAAACATTTTAAGACCATGATCATGTAGCCTTTAAGTTGTTTCTCCCAGGTAAACATAATTAATTTCTCCAACTAATCTTCCTGTTGAGTTCATGCTCCCTCTTAGTTGCCCTTTTCTGGACACACACCATCTTGTAATTATTCTTTCTAAAATGTGGTCCCAACCAAAATAAATGCAATAATAAAACAAGAAAACATTTATATAGTGCATTAATGTCTGAAAATGTTTTACAAATATTAGCTTATTTTATTCTCACAATGGCCCTGTGAGATCGGTTCTGTTTCTCTATTAAATTCTTATAGGGATATAATCCTCAGTCCCACCAGGAAGCAACCTTTACTTGCATCAGCAAAGGGGTTGACAGAACAGATATTCTGAATAGTGGACATGAAATACAATTCCTTTTTCTTGGTGGAAGTGGCATGCCAAAGGTGGTGGTGAGAGAAGGGAGTGGGGAGAAGAAATGTCAGGAAGCCAAGAGCCTCAGAGGGGAAGGCTACTGAGTCCTTGTGGAGCGGCAATCATCCTGACACATGTTCAGGATGACCTGCTGGCACAGGTTCTTAGATCTGCTTTTCTAAGGAAAGCAACTTAAAGTGAGTCAACAATCTTCCTTAATTATATACCAACAGAGAAAATACAAGCAGAAAAATAAAGACCAACAGGCAGGGCTTCTAACTATCTGACCATAAGCAATACATACATCACAGATCAACAGACAGATCCAACTGTCTGACTATTACTTACATACATGGTTGCTAGAGAGAGAAGCACCAACATCTGGGTTTTCTGGGGGTGGGGGCGGGGGAGGGGGAGGGTGGGGGGTGTTCTTTAATGGCTACCCAGAGTCTCATTTGGCACACAAACCTCCTTCCAAAGAGTAAGCCTGCAAAGCAAAACCTCACCTCAGAGTATATATACACTTTTCAGAGCTGGAGGGAATGATTCTCATAACTCAGTGCCCCATTAGCAATAACAAAAGTTGTGGATCTTCCTACAAAACAAACCTCCTGTAATCAAGCTTCCTTTAATGGGCTCCATCTGAGGCCTATTAATGGATGAGGAAGATCTTTAACTGTCATTGACTGTGGTTGTTTACATTACACCTTGGTGGTGGCTCAGTGATTGAGCATATATATCCTTTTTTACCTACCTCTCTCCATTTTCCATCTAAAACCTTCTTGATCAGACCCTGAAGGTGTGGCTAAAAATGGCAGCATGATACAAGAAGATCATGTTTTGTGGCTTTTAGACTGAGTATCATAAAAATTTTTGTCTTTGCCTCTTGGAATGGTGATACCTTGATCCTGAAAGATATACGTGTATATATGTATATATATATGTGTGTGTGTGTGTGTGTGTGTGTGTGTGTGTGTGTGTGTGTGTGTATATATGCATGTATATATATATTTATGTATGTATATGTATGCATGTGTATATATATATATATATATGCATATGTGTATGTACTGTTGAACACAATTTTATTTGTGTGATATCATTATGCCTCAGAAATCCATTATAGGTTTTGTGTTATTTATCTATAAATTATTCCTCTATTGTATATAGTTTCTTAAGTTTGCCTATTTATCATCTCCCCAATGTAGCTCACATCATGGTGGCTATTATAGAAAATGTTATCCATCCATTCCCAATACATTTCCTACCCTGGAAGGGGTGTGTATTTTATGCTATATCATGTAAATGATACATTATGGCATCATCATTATTTTTTTTAAATCAGAAATTTGTAATGAAGTTTATTATTATGATATTCAAATGGGAATGAGATTTGAAATCCTTTTGTGTATTAAAATGAAGCAAATAACCCCAACTAGGACTAACTCAATACTGTGGTACATAGGAAAAAGTATGTGTGGGGAGGTGAGCTTTATTATACTTATTTGATACTAGTGAATATTATTTTCCACAAAAGTCCTAATCCAATATCTCACTTGTTATAGTGTATAGATGGATATTCATAGAACATGTTCCATCACATCCTGCAAAGAACATTGCCCTTTGCTCTTTTGTTGAGGGTTGAAGGTAGGGATAGAATGCTGGAGGATCTGGGTTCATATCTCAGTCCTTCTATTTACTACCTGCATGACCTTGGTCATGTATCTCTAGGTCTCAAGTTTGTCATTATGAAATGGAAATGTTGGTCTAGATGACCTCTAAGGTTCCTTCCATTTCAGAAGATGTCTCTACTGGATCATCCCCTGAAGGAAACAGGAAGGACAAATGGCCTTGTTTGCCCCAAGGTATGAAAGGACATCCATCTTCTATTTATGTCTGTGATATGAAGGTGACCCTGACTCCTTTAGGGATATGCCAACAGAGTACAATTTTTTGAAGGTGCTAAAAAGTTGGAAAGTTTACATGCATGGAAATGGATTATTCTGGGTCATGGGAGTTTGGAGAGGCTTGTCACTCAAAGATTGGTTACCAACATATTTGGTCTCAATATTTAATGAAGATTCTTCAGTAAGATTCAGATGGGATGTGATGTCTGCTTATGTTATTGGATGAAATTAGGGGTCCTTGAAATATTGTGTATAAAACAGAAAAAAAAATATAGTGGAGTGGTGAGAATGTGGGAGTGCCTGTAGATTCAGAATTTTTAAATTGATTTCTTTTGTCTTTATATAAGTCATTCATTGTTCTCCTTTGTGATAAGAGAAAAATAATTAAACAACAACAGAAAATTCCAGACACAGGATTTTAAAAATCAATTTCAGAGGGTACTTAGGACTTTCATCATATTTTTGCATATCTTTATAACACAGCTCTAACTAATAAAAGAGATTAAGCTTTTGAGGATTCTCCTTTTCTGATGTTTGTCCCCTCCTTTTGCTTATTTTCCAGAAAATGCATTATACAAGTAGCTTCCCCAAGACAATGCTTTTAGTTGCCTAGCAATTATTTTCCTGTTGACTGATCAGGTGAAAATAAATGTCCAAAACATGTTTTTGCTATTAATTTCTGAAATGATTGTATTTTCTAGTATACCTTAATGTGGAGAAAAATAATATTGTCTTCTTGTATATCCATACAGCTCATTTTTAGATGATATTTGAAGCTGAGGCAGTTTAGATTTGTGATAGCTCTACTGTGCCTAAGTTTTCATAGTTGGAACTGATCAGCTAGTTGTATGGGCTCTCAATCATCACAATGAAGCTAAAGAAGAAATGTTCTATGTGAACAACAATTAGCGAAACAGGGCATTATTAGAATGTAAAGAAGAGCAAGACATAGAAAAGGTGGGTCCATGAACCCATTAAAACAATTTAATGACTATATTTCAATATAATTGATTTTCTTTATAATCCTATGGATTCAATGTTATACATTTAAAACTATCCTGAGAAAGAGATCTTTTACCAGACTGTCAGAGAGATCCATGACAAAGTTGAAAACTTCTGGTGTAGGGGAAAGAGAAGTGGATTTGGCATCAGAAGACATGGGCTTTTCTACTTCAAATCATCTCATCTCTCTGAACCCGTTTCTTCACATATAAAATGAGAGTGCTGGAGCAGATGACCTCTAACATTCCTTCTTCCTCTAAATCTATGATCCTATGAAAGTGCTATGAGAAACGAGAGGAAGGAAAGATAATACCTAGCTTGGATAATAAGGGAAGACCTTATGGAGGAGAAGGTGAACTTGAACTGAGTTTTAAAGAAAGAACAGGATTTAAACAGATGTAAATGAGAAATGGACAGCTAGGTGGCTCAGTAGATAGAGGGCTGGGCTTAGAGTCAAGAGGTCCTCTGACACTAGTTTTATGACCCTGGGCAAGTCACTTAATCCTGTTTGCCTCAGTTCCTCATCTGTAAAATGAACTGGAGAAAGAAACTCTTCCAATATCTTTGCCAAGCAAACCCCAAATAGGGTCACAAAGAGACAGATATGGCTGAAACAGCTGCACAATGTATGAGGAATAGAGTGTTCAAGGTATAGGGAATAACCAAATTAAAAGTAGAAAAGTAGAACCAAGAAGGTCATATTCAAGGACAAAGAGTAGTCCGGTGGTGCTGTTCATACAAAGGGGTGTATGTAAGGTGCGTTTTAGTGTAAGGTGAATTTCAGTGTAAGGTGGAATTTAGTGTGTATAGAGTGAATTTTTGTTATTATTTCTCAGAGGTCAGTTTCCCAGGATCCATAGCCATAACAATCTCCTGTTCCCAGGTACCAGATATGAGTTCCCCACAGTTATGGTTCAAAACATCTCCACCATGTTTGTGTAGCATTATATAATGATAAATAATACAAACATCTACTGTGGCTGTGCAGTGAGATACAAGGATGGGGTGATGTCAACCTGTGAGGCTATTGATGGCAATATGCCTTCTTTGTCTGTTGGACTATAAAACAGGCGGTCACTAGACAGTGAATGGGGAACCCTTAGGGTTGAATGCACAAATGCTGTCTGTGCCTCCACTGGCCCCAATTGAGGCTTGAGGAAATTTAGGCACAAGTTATGCCTGTCTCCATTGACCCCATCGAGGCATAGGTGTAGTTGCCCCTCACTTCTCTCTGGCCCCTGAGAGAAGGGCGATTAGGGAATGCTGTAAGAGTTTGTGCTGTCATTATCAGCATCCCCTTCTGAGGAAACAAGACTAGAATAAAGTAAGATTATTAACCCCTTCTTAGTGTCTTTCGTATCTGACCAAATCAAGAATGAACCTGTGCTAACAGCCCTCAATTGTGCTGTGTTTATCTGTCTTACAAGGGGTTTGATGAGATAAATCGAAAAAGATTAACTGCTCCCAGGTTATAGATGGCCTTGAATTTCAACAAAGAGGTTTATTACTCAGAAGGTAATTCAGAATCAATCAAGAATTTTGGACAGAATGACATAGTCAGATATGTCTGCAAGGAAGATGAATTTGGAAGTAGTATGAAACATTGAATGTAGGATGCTGGTGGTATGTGCAAGAAAGACAGGAAGTCATGTTCTAGCCTGGGAGATAGAACAGGGTTATAACTGAAAATGAGAGAAAGGAAAGGTGAGAATGAAATATCAGATCCAGACATGGACAATGGTGCAAACAAATGCACAGAGATGGGAGTTAGAGTATTCTACTTGGGGAATTGCTAATAATCTATTTTTGATTCAAACATATAAGGACATAATATAAAATGAGACTGAAAAATTAGATGAAAACCATATTGTGAAGAGCCTTAGATATAAGTCTAAGGAAACTATTTTATATAGGCCATGAGGAATCAATTAAAATTTAATCCATCTAACCTCTGATTCTCCTGCCCCTCCCAGGTGGTTACTCTTCTGAGATGTGTTGGAAAGTCACATTTACTTCAATTTCTGGAATTCTATCCTTTTTAAGCTCACTTGATAATTTATCAGTGATCCCTGGCTATGGGCAAGTTTCTTCAGCCTCTCTGAACACAATTCTTGAGTAATACCATTCTAGTTCTTGAGCAGTATCATTCTAGGAGGACAACTAGGTGGCACAGTGGATAGAGTGCCCGCTTGAAGTCAGGAAGACCTCATCTTCCTGAGTTTAAATCTGGCCTCAGACACTTACTAGCTGTGTGATCCTGGGCAAGTCACTTAAACTGTTTTCCTCAGTTCCTGATGTGTAAAATAAGCTAGAGAAGGAAATGACAAACCATGCCATTATCTTTGCTAACAAAACCCCAAATGGTGTCACAAAGAGTCAGACATGCCTGAAAATGACTGGACAACAACAATAAAAGTATTCTGGGAAGGCCTTTTTTAGCATTGAATTTAAGGTTGTTGGGAGATTGATTGGGATATATTCTTAATGGGGTGTTGGTAGTTTGACCCCACCTTTACAGAAGTTTTTGAGCAAAGGAATGGCATGGTCATAGGTCATGTCTTGCCTTTTAGCATCACAGAACAGTAGAACTGGAAATGACTTAAGAGACCTCCTCATTATAGAGAAGTAAACAGAGGCCCCAGGAGGGTAAGGAGACATCATGCATGGATGGCAAAGTTGAAATTAGAACTGAGGTCTTTGCAATTCTTGTAGGAAAATCTTGTTGGTTAAAATGACCAAAAAAAAAAAAATCACTACTTTTGATATTTACAAAATATTTCTCCTACAATCTGTGAACTATATAGTATGAGAGTAATTGTACACATTTTACAAATAAGGAAACTGATTTTCAAAAGAGGTGAAGTGATTTATGAGAGTCAGAGTGGCTAAGTGGTAAAGCAAGGAATCAGGCTCAGGTGTCCAGATTTCCCTCTGATTCACTTTTCATAGCTAAGTGAATGCTGCCTAGATAAAATGTCTGAATGTAGCTTTGAATAACAAATCAATGATCATTTATTGTCCATGCTGCTGTTTCTACTGATCTTTTAACTCAAGTAAAGCACAGGGATCTGTGGAGAAAGGATTAGGTTCCTGACCCCTAGACTGCTTCATCTATGCCTAATTTTATGGCTAGTAAATCAGAATCTGGGACAAGGCCCACATGTAAGGTACATTTAAAACATATCCATCATTTTTTTCTAATTTAAAAGCTGAAAACTTTTAAATCTCTGAGCATTGATTGTGGAAAGAAAACCCCACATACCCATCCTGTAGTGTTACCAAATGAAAACAGACAATGTAAGCAGCGCCCAAAGAATCATAGAACCTCTCTGTTGTATCACTCCTGAATCTGATTAATATTGGTTGTTATACAAAATTCAATGAATCTAACTCATTTATTTGAAAAGTATAAATAAGTATACTAATATCTCCCTTCTCATCATTTTTGTTGTTTATTGAACATGAAGTATAGAGCATTATGCTAGGCACTGGGTGTGCAAAGAAACATGATAAAGGCTTACAAATCAGTTGAAGAGATGGGACACATTTTAAAAAATAAATTCATGAAAATCATATAATCTTAAGAGTTAGATGACACTTCAGGGGTCACTGATTCCAACTCCCTCTCCTTACCTGCCATGCAAGACACCTTCTTTATAATAGCAGTCATTTTACAAGGTCACAATAATACTTAAATTCAAATTACAGAAATACATTTTGTGCCTAATTGTAATCTAAACTCTCATTAGTATCAATTGAGCAAGATCTTTTTTAGCGGCACTAGGAAAGACCACTTGAACTTTCATGTGACCCAACTGATTAATTCTGATTATTCTTGATTTCTTAAAACTTAGATTTCTTGATTCATTCCTGTATTTTTTTTTTTATAAAGGATGACCCAGGAATGAATAAATGAAGAAGTGTTTAAGGGCTTACAATGTGCTAAGGGAAGGATAAGATGGCTATATAGGAACATATGCCCCAACTTCTCCAATGTGAGAGTTAGCATTGGATCTGGTATTAATTTAGGAACCACTTCAGGAAGCCACATATACCATGATTTTCATTTTGAGCCAAATGAATGTATGCACATAACCTTTTCTGTTATGTGGTTCCATTTCCCTTTACTTCTACACCAATGATCATTCTTTTATGTATGTTGGAAATCAGTGCTTCTATTAGGATGTCATGTATTTATTGTATTAAATTGTTCAGCTCTTCTACTTGCTTCTTTTACTCTAGGTTGCAGGAGTGGAAGTGTCAATTTTACCCTCTTTTCACATGGTGAACTTTCCATTTTCTTTCACAAATCTGAGTTATCTTTGCCACCTTCCCTTGGTGATTGATGACATTGCAGTATGTGAAGAAAATCTGCTTTTAACTTTACATTCCTTGTCCTTGAGAAGGAAAGATTTCATTACCTGTTGCTGTACTTCAGTTAAATGAATAATCCATGAAATCCCTCCTTACACAGTTTGTTTTGATTGTTTCCTTAAAGATAGTTTTCCTTGAGTAGTCAGAAAACTCCTGGGAAGACAGAGAATAGGATGTCTACACATCAAAGGAAGTAATGCAAAGAAAGTGTTTTGTGAACTTTAAGATGCTATATTAATGCAAATGATTATTGCTATCATACAAAATTGATTGTATAACACTTAATTTCTTAATCTTCACAATAGAGGGGAAAAAACCACCTGCTTCGCTTATTAAAATGACCAAAATTACTAGATTAAATGACATCATTCTTCCCTTTTTAAAGAAAATCTATCATGAATAATCACTCAGCTAAATAAATCAGTAAATACATATTATTTGTTCCAAGTTCTTGGAGTATGGTGGCTGATACATACACATGCATCTACATGATAGACATATACATATATAAATATATATGTATTCAAACATAGAACAAGATATGAGATTGAGAAGAAAGTAACTTCATATGTCAAATAGTTTGACTATATTTTTAGGTTGCTTAAACTTACATGGATTTTGAAAAAAAATCATTCAAGTTTGACTTTTCACATTAAACTTTTAGCATTACAGATCAAATTCACTGTAATTCTAATATTCTACAAAATGGACTGAGACAGTTCTATTTTACCACCCACTGGTTTGAATTTCACATCATTTGTTTCAATTTTTTAAAAAATGTAAATTCAGGGCTAATGTAATAGGTTGTTATGAGTCCTGAATTAGCTCTCAGGTTAATTGTCACAGAGTGTCTTTTGTTACATTCATTTGAATATATTTCCATATCTTGATTTACATATTACTCTATCTCTTTCTCTTTTGGCTATTCTACTTTCTGTTCTTTCATTTATAAAGTGTCTGTAGGTAGAAAGTCTTTAATGCAGACTCCTAGAGGTGAATGTCACTATGTTGGTGTTTCTCTGATATGTTTTACACAGTAATTGTTTTTTTTCCATCATCATGAGCTCTTTTATTTTTCCTTATGTCTTAGAAGTCATTCCTGCAGTATTTATCCAGGATACTTTTGCTTTCTGCTACAGTGGGGGTTTTTGTTGTGTGTACTCAGTGTTGACAAGTCCAATGTTTCCCAGCATCAAAGTTCCTGCAGAGCTAAATGCTTTGCCAGAATTAAAAAGTCTGCGAGGAATAGCGAGGCTCATCAGGGAGTTAGCCTGATGCATGAAAGACCCATGGGAAATAAAATTGTACTAAAGGGGAAAAAATTGAAAGTGGGAGCAATTAAAAAGGACTCTGCTGGTGTCCACGTGGCACAATTAGCGTATGTGGAGCATCAGCAATTTCTCTGACCAGTTTGGCAAGTAGATGGCAATTGAAAAAAGTTCCAAATAAATGAAATCTTTCTTTTATCTTGTGAAAACCTAGGGACTTTTTTAAATGAAAAGAAAGGCTTTTGTTTAGATAATTAGATTTCTTTTGTTCTATGAAATAATTTAAAATAATTTTTCCTTGGATCTTCTTTTCAAAAAATAAACACTGCAAACCAGATAATCTGGGGTTTTTTTTGCCTCTTAAAAAAAACCCCAAACTTTGTGCCTCCTCTTACTCTACCTGCCAAGCCTTGAAAAAAAGAAAGTCAAATCCTCATAGAATTTCTAAATGTCTCGTTCACCTTTTGGGTTAAGCTCTTTAATCCAAAGTATAATGTTAGAATGTAGGCTCCTAAAGGACAAAGTTCTGTATACCATCTGTCATAATATGGGCCCTTGAAATACTATTTATCGTTCTGATTGATCTTTATCACTGAAGAGCACTTGTATTAATAACCCATGTTTGAGATGATATTAGGCTCTGTACAAGATGAATGAATAATTCTTAACATTTGGGAGCTTATATTCTATTGTGATGGCAAAATAAATTTCAATCAGTTTATCTCCTTTATTTTTTATGATAGTTATAAAAGCTCACAGTTATATAATGGTTTATGATTTACTAAGTACTTTCCTCCCAAATGGCTTGTGTGGTAAGAACTGTAAAGAGAGCTCGAAAAGAACTTAGAAATCATCTGGTCCAATAGACACATTTTACAAATGAGGAAACTGAGGACCAGAATGGTTAAGTCCTGTGCGCATTGTTATACAGTTAAGAATGGAACCAAGGTCTTATGACTCTTAATTTCTTTTTCTGCGTTTTTTCCTTAAATATTCCTACCCTCCAAGATCCAACTTATATCCCACCTTCTCCAATAATTTCTCTCCCTGAAGCTACATAATTCCATTCTTCAACAATCTGTCCATATATTATGGGCATGTTAACTGCTTTCAAATTATATTACATCATATCATTTCTTTATACATCATATTATATATTATATCATATCTCTCCATTGAGCTTGTTCATTAATTAAAGAAGGGGACCATGTTTTCAATTGTCATCTTTGGCATTTATTTCTTTTGGGGAGAACAACTACCCCACATGCTGCTTGCAAAATGCTGAGCACATATGGTCATAGGACCTGCCTGAATTTGTATTCTAGTCATAAAGACTTTGAGAACCTCTATACCACAGAGAGCCATTAGAATAATGATTTGGTAGAGGTGAATAAATGATATTGACAAGTAATGCATATGTATTCAATTCAGTTGCATTCAACACACTCATTGAGTATATGGTTAGCACTGTGCTAGGCACAGATTTATGCTTTTTCACAACAAATCCTTTATATGTTTCTAGCATTTTACTATCATTTGGCCCACCAGAAGATGCTGGTGGTATTAGATGATTTGATGATACCAGTAAATCTGTCTCTATAGATTAAATTTTGCTATACTTCTGGCAGATTATTCTGCTGAAAAATTTGACATTGTGAATGCAACTATCATAAAGGTAATACAAATAGCAGCTTGCATTTCCATGGTACTTTATATATATTATCATATTTGACACAACCAAATGAGACAGGTAGTGAAGTCCCCATCTGGTAAATTAAATGAGTGAAATTCAGAGGTGGTGACTTAGTGATGGAAACTCATGGGGCTAGAAATGAGACTGAAATAGGAGAGATCTGCCTAACAGTAAGTTATCTGATTTTTGGTCACTGTATTTTGTTCCTTATTTCATTTAAGCTGCCATGTTTAAAATTCCAATATGCTAAGCAAATGGAGGATAGATTCTAACGACAAATTCAGGAGTCTAACTTAAATGTTATATAAATGTTCACAACATTTGTGTGACGGTATGCACCTAAGTGCATGGTGTAGGTCATTTGTGTGGGGACAGGGGTTCTACTCCTGTGCTTTCATTAGTCGGGTCAACAAACATTTATTAAACATTTACTGTATACCAGGCACTGTGCTAAATGCTGGGAACATAAAGAAAGGCAAAAGTACATTCCCTGCTGTCAAAGAACTCTCATTCTAATGGAGGAGGCAACATGTAAATAGATGTATAAACAAGATACCTACAGGGTAAATTGGAAGTAATTCCAGAGGGAAGGCACTAGCACTAAAGGGGACCAGGACAGATTTCTTTCAGAAGGTAGAATTTTAGTTGGGATTTGAAAGAAACCAGGGAAGCCTGGAGATGAAGGTGAGAAGGGAGCAAATTTTAGACATGGGTAACTGTTGTAAAAATTCATACATTTGAGAGATGACATCTTTTTTATGAGGAACAACAAAGAAGTTAATATTAATGGATAATAAAATACACAGAAAAGAGTAAAGTGTAAGAAGACTGGAAAGGCAGGAAAGGGCTAAAGTTGAAAACTCCCACTTTGGGGATCTTCTCCGCTTATCTTATTCTCTGACATTTTTAAAGATAAAATACTAGAGCTTGCCAGTTTGCTTTAGGACACTGTGGCATTTAAAAAAGTTTGAGAGACATAATTTCTGAGTAATTTAATAATTTTGTTAGTAATGCTAGCATGTTTATTAATAAAATGATGGTCATTTGGCCATCTCTCTCTTAGCTAAAAGGCCATCATGGTGGTGGGTTCATGGTTTATTTGAAGAGGCTTTTCCTGAGGGTGGCAATCAACTCTGATTGGTTAACAATTAAGGAGAGAATAATATTACAGTGAGGGGTTGAACCTATTCAAATGAACTTTGATTATATCATCACTCCCATCCTTGGGCAATCAATTCAAGGAATTTATCCTTACCTAGACCTAAGTAGAGCACAGTGGTTTCCCCACCTGCATGGGGTCTGAACAAGAAACTCATTCCAATATTATTATGGGTAGTATCCTTCAAGAAACTGAATTTTTGAAATCAGAACTTTAGAAAAAGAGGAGAACCCTTGACCTCCACAAATCATTGGTTATTAATAATCATTTTCTCTCAACACAAATTTAAGAATCAGTCTTAGAATCAGGAAGACCTTTTGGTTCAAGCTCTGCCTCTGATACTTTACAAGTTCTGTGATCCTGGTCAAGTCATTTGTCTCTCACTGCCTACCCACCCCTCCCGAAATGCTTGAAGAAAACAATATACATCAAGTTAATGATATTCTGTGCTATACCATATGATAATCTAATTTTAATTTAGACTCTGGTTTTGCCTTTAATTTTAAAATGAAGATAATGAAATATAAGGTATATCATAACTAAACTGAACTATTTTTGGTGACATCATAAATGTTTCAGTCAGATGAAGGGAGGAGAGAGTTTAATATAACTTCACATATTTAGATGGACCTGGTAATCTAGAAAGAGCAACAATAAATGAAAATATAGATAATTCAGAATATTGTTTATGGATTTCTTATCAAAGATGACCAGGCAAAGGGGAAGAGACTCTTTTTGTAAACTGACAACTGAAATTGCTTTAGTATACAGAAGAGTTAATGACCTCCTTAAACAGAATAATTCACAAAGGAAATTGTCAGATAAACCTGAAATCTGGAGAGATAGAGGGTTCTGAAGTGATATGCTCTGCTTTTTTCCCCCTCCTGTGCTCTGATTTCTTTTTTTTAAATCCCATTTGTTCACACAGGAGTCATCATATAACTATGTCAATATACTATTTTTCATTTAGAACATTTTATCAGTACTTGGCCTTGAACCATTGATTTAATTTCTCTCAAGTTCAGTTTTCTCACCTTTAATATGAAGGAATGTGGGTAGGGGATCCCTAAAGTCCCTTCCAGCCCTGAAATTCTGCATCTCTTACCCCAAATGACTTAAACTTTCGTCTCTGCTTTGTGTAACATAGGCACAAGATAGTTTTTTGATTGAGAAAAAAGAAGATAGAATAAAACATTTCCAGATGCCTACATCATCTTGTCCTCTGATTTTTTAAAAATAAAATATCATATCTTGCCAGTTTGTTTCAGAACACTAATTTAAGGAATAAACATGAACTCCAAACTATTTTCACAGAAGACTAATTGAAACTTCAGAACAGATAAACAGTGTTAGAAGAATAGCTCAGATAATTGACACTGAACATAATTGTTCATGGAATAATTTGGGCTTGAAGAAGAAGGATTAATTGGAGTAAAGGACAGCTAACTAGCATCTGGGAGTTTTGCTTTGCACTTGTGTGACTTTTTTTTTTTTTTTTTTTTTTGGTGTGCGTATGTGTGACCCAGTCATGCTGGAACATAAAGGAAACACAGAACTCAGAGCCAAGTCTGTAATTTGACAAGTTCATTGTGGTTTGGGATTGTGAATCATGGGGAGCAACAACTGAGTATACGATCTCTAAAAATCACCTAGTAGGCCCTGAGAAATTTCCTCTTTCAACTGCATAGTGAGGGAAGGCAGAAATCTGTTATGGAGTCTGACAGCAAAGATCACTGGTTATAGCAATGCCAAAAGATTTAAATATACACCACACACACACACACACACACACACACACACCCCTCCATTACTTCTAGTAAAAGGAAACTTGAGGGATAGTCTTAGTGTCATCCAATTTTGAGAACTTGTAATTGCCCTTTCTCTCAAAGCACTTTTAGAAATGTTTACCTTTCACTTTGTGATAAGGAATAAATGCTTTTATTTCTCTTACATTGGAACATATTGTTTGAATAGCATGAAACTAAGACATACGAGAAGATATTTTTTACCTTCAAATGGAAATGGCATTTCCTTTGTGTTTCAGGGGACAAGAAGCTTTTATTTGTGTCCTTCTTACTCTTTACTGATATCCTCTCTCACCAAGAATTGTTTGGTGTTCCAGGCATGTGAATAAATAGCTAGCATACAGCAGTTGATGAATTTGTCAGTAATAAATATATATCTGTTGATCGATTTAAAGTGTCCCTCTGCTTTGTCACTACAAATCATTTTGTTATTGAGTTAAGTGTTATGCATTCAATTTGTTCTCAGTAAATACAACAATGATGGTTATTATTCCTGAAATTCTTTGACATTATGTACATTATGTACCTGACATTATGGTAGAATGTCAGGCTATTGAGAAATCCAGTAGAATGTAAGATCCTGGAGGGCAGGAATATTTCTTATTCTGCTTGTATATTCTAAGAGCTCAGAACAGAAATAATATTTAATATTAATATATAACATTCGTTGAAATTGATTGAGTTGAATGATGACAAAAACTCCATATGTACAAGGTTGAAAAATTATTTTACAAAGTTACTTCTTTGCGTTAGACCCTAAATCCTAGGGTCTTGCATTGCTGCTAAACAAGCTATATAATTCAACCAATATTTGTTAAGAGCCAATCTTAATAAAGGCACTGTATTAGGTTCTGGGGATATAAAGACAGAATTAAGAACAGTTTCTATTCATAAAATATCTACACTCTTGGAGGAGATACAGGTCAATAAGCATTTATTAAAACCTACTATGCACCAGATACTATGCTAAGTGCTTGATGCAACATGTAAACAGATAACCTAGGATTAAAACTTGGATCATTTGCATCATTAAGAGTCATCAATGGATGTCTCAGTGGAAAGAATTATAACTTGATCTTGCATGACTGTATAAGAAATAGAGCTTATATGAGAGCTTTGGAGAAGTGAGACCTTCTTGTTTTGAGAGAGGACATGTGATTCTTGACCTTCTTTGGGGAGAAAACTGGAGAGAAAGAGAATGGACTTTGAAGGCAGATATATATGGGAAAGTCAAACTTCCTGGCATGGCCCTGATATCCAGGTTTCTTTAAAGAGACTTTGGGAGATTTCCCCTTGGAGGAGATCAGGAGTTCTCTGTCTTGGTTGAGTTGTGGTATTTCTTCCCAGTGGGAAAGTTCATTCACTATGTGTATTGTCTGGAAAATTCTAATCTTTTAACTTCTCTGATTTTGGATTGTTATATCAGATAAGTGAATTTATTAGCCCTTCACTCCTTGTGATGGTCTTTTTGTGTAGCTGGCATTTAGTGGAAAAGAATAGAACCTTTCATTATAAACTAAACCTTTTCCACTTTAAGGTACTGTGGCCAGGAGAGCAATTTGAATCTAAGAAAACATAATTTCCTTTTGAACAGCAGTATTTGTGGGGGCAGTTAGATACAATTCTAGTCTGGCACCCCTATCTTTGAGCAGAACAGCGACCCCTTCAGCTCCCTTCCAGGAAAGAATTAAAATCTCCCTTGGTGACAAATGAGTGAGATTCCACAGATTTATATTTTATTTCCTTGTGAGATGCATTTAAACAACTCATGTGGATAAGTTCTACATAGGCAATAGCACATATATTATGCCTCAGTTTTCTGTTGAATAAAGCTGAACATGCAGAAAGAAGGTGGTGAAGTTGAAAACTTATATTTACCTTTGCCCAAAACATGTGAAAGTAACATGTAATAATAACAATTTATAACCTATTTCACATGAAATTTTCCTATTAGTTTTAGGAGAATTTAGTATACTAAAGGTGAGTGTCACATGTGAAAATACCATTTTACACTGACTTCTTCTATTAACTCCATGTGATTAGAAACTCTTATAACTTCTTATTTATGCAAATATGCTAATCAAAAACCACATTTTGTTAGTCAGATTTGGATTCAAGAATTGAATTAACATTTTATCTCTCTTCCTTGCACTTGTGAATAACAAGTAGATTTAATCATACAATAAGTTTGAATTACTATCTACTTTATTAATGAGTTACAATGTTTTGTTAATGCCACTGTATATCTTAGACTTCTCAAGAAAATCAGGCTCCATTATTTCCTCCCAAATATTTTTGGGTACTTTTTGTCTGGGACTAATATTGAGAGCTATAGACTTCAACAAAAAAAATTAACTACCTCACTTTGGAGAAGCCATTTGACTTATTTGAATATCATTTTCCTTATCTTTAAGGTGACATTCAGTGCCATCTTAAAGAGTAACTGGGAAAGAGTATTAGACTGAGTTTCAGGACCCCTGAGTTTCAGTCCTGCTTTTTATATATTCTAGTTGGCTAGAAAATTATCTTGAATTGTTTGGGGCTCAGTTTTCTCATCTTTAAACCAGGGACAATAAGACTTATGCTGTCTATCTCATGGATTGCTGTGAAGATAATGCTTCGTAAATCTTAAAGCATGGTGTTAATTTGAGTTATTGCTGTGACTGCCTACCTTAGAGGGTTGTGGTGAGGAAATTGCTTTGTAAAATATAAAATGTGACATTATAATCATGTAATGATTGCTGTCCTATAAATTATTATAATTATGCTGAAAATTTTCAACTAAAATAAGCCACTATTCCTTTTATTAATGGATGAGAAAAGCCCAATTTCAGGAAAAGGCAGTCAACTACAGTCTCTAATATAAGACTAAAGGTAACAAGACACTTCAGGAAATGTTCAGACCAACAGGATATGAAGAGCTCTTGGTGAAATATGAGAGAAAATCTACTTATGATGATGAAATATAATATGTTAATGCTTTTGTCTTCAACTTGTCCATTTTAAAATAAAAAAAAAGTTACATCTCTGAATGAAGGCAAACAAATGACTGTGAATAAAGATATTGATGGGATTGATTCTACTAGCATCCCTTCTCCCTTATCGTTGTCCCAAAGTTGTTAATGCATCATTTTGAATTATATAATATTTATTGTCTTCCTAAAGAAGTAATTGCCTTTTGTAACATTTTTTTGTTAAATATTGTTTCTTCAAGGAACTAATGAATCAAATTTGGGTGGGGGGGCAAAATCATGTTCTTCCCAATTTACAGATAAGGAAAGTGAAGCTTAGAATTTAAGTGACTTGTCCAAGGTCATGTAGTAAGCAGGTATCCATCATTAAAGCACTGAAATAGATACCAGCTTGGCGGATGCTCTAGGGATGACTGGTAGAGCAGAAAGTTTTTTGGGGGAAACTTTCTTCAGTTTGTTTCTTGGAGTTGTCCAGTCCCTAAACAATGCTCAATGAAACAGATTTGATTTACAAACTCCTTATAAATGAACCCAAAATATTATAAATAGTGAGTCAAATCTCCCTGTTATAATTTAAGGTGACATATAAACAACATTACTTAGAGATGGGGAAGAAATTGAAACTATTGCCCAAAATTGCCTAAATAAAAGGACTGCCTTAACTACTTTTAATTAATTGGTAGTTAATTCATATGCACACTAATATAAACATTTCCTGGGATAATTGGTTGTCTGGAATTGTGTGATATATACCAATATCTTGAATAATAAGACACTCAATTCTCACTCACTCTCATTTATTTAAGCCAAAGGAATAGGAAATACTAATTTAAAGATAAACATTTAGTTTACAAGACAAATTAATTCTCTCATCTATATTTGAACATGATTTTCTTTTCAGAACAAATGCTGTGTAAGTTGCAGCCAAGTCCTACCTTTATGATTCCTGTTGTCAGTAAAAGGCACATGAACTGGAGTTAAAAACACATATTTTTTACATTGCTTTGATGATAGTGCATTATAAAGTTTTAAAACAAGAGATTTTTTTCTAGCCCAACTCTTTAATTTTTTTATTTTTATTGATACCTGTTGATTGACACAACAGAAAATTTTAAAATATTCAAACAAGCCATATAACATATATGTACAAATATATGCGTATATCATAAGAAGAGTAAAACAGAATTGCCTAATTAAGTGAATACAATTGAAAACACTTGTGAATTTCTATTTCTACTGATCATTAACAGAAGGGAATCATTATGCTCTAATCTGAATAATTTATTTGGATCAACTTTGGTTTTATCCTTATTTAGTTCTTTACTCTGCATCATTTTATACAAGTCAGTACATGTTTCTTTGAAGTTTTCATTTTTATTCTTTTTTGGAGGATAGGGTACAGATTCTTTATTTTAAATGGAGAAGATATTCTTAGAGTGCCATCTCCTGCACTAATGCTACACCAGTGGCAAGACTTGATCCCAGATCTTTCTAACTCTAAAGCTTACTTCTATCCATTTTGTCTTAGTTTTCTCCTTACTTACAGCACAATAATACTCCATTACACTAATATATCATAATTTTTCTTTAAGATCTTCTAAGTAAACTATCAGTTTCTACAAATAGGGAGGATGTAGAAATTCTTTTTCCTATGTTGATTCCCTTAATTTCTCTTTTTTTTATTACCATAGGTTGAATTTCTAATGTTGTTAAAAATAGTAAAGATATCTTTGTTTCACCCCTGATCTTACTGAGAAAGCTTTCAGTATTTTTCAAAATTAGAAATAATGCTAGCTTTTGGTTTTAGATAAGTGCTTTCGAGGGCATTAAGGAAAGGGCTTTTCATTTTTATGTATTTTATTAGCATATTTAGAAGACAAATGAAAGTTGCGTTTTGTTGAAGGCTTTTTCTCAATCTGTTGACATAATTATGTTATTTTATAATGAATATGATCAATTTTGTTAATAGTTTTTCCAATGCTGATCCATTCTTGTATCTCTGGCATTAATACAACTTAGTCATCATTAATACATATTTTACATATAGTATACTTTTCTAATATTCAACCTATTGCTTTTGCATCAAAATTCATTAGTAATATTGATGAATAGCTAACTTTCTCTGCTGTATCTCTCTTAGTTTGAGTCTTAAGACCTTATTTTCTTGTACGAAGTTTTTTATAAGATATTTTCCTCTATTCTCATAAAACTTTATGTAACAGGGATTATTTGTCTTTAAATGTTAAAATTTGCTGGTAAATATGTGACCCAGAGTTTTTTTTTTCCCCTTTAGGATCAATCAGTCCAAGAACATTAAGCTCCTACTATGTGCCAACCTCTGTACTAAATGTTAGGATACAAAAAGACACAAAAGATAATCTCCACCCTCAAGGGATTTATAATCCAATAGAATTAAATTTGCTTAATTTCAGTTTCTCTTAGCTGTTTAGATACTCTACTTCCTATTTTACTAATTTTAAAATTTACTAGTGAGGCAATATTCAGTTTATGCTTTTCATTTTGTTGACCTAGAATAGCATATGGTAAGATTAATAGTAGTGATTTTATTGGATACATTGATTTCTTTCTGCCTATATTTTCAATCTCTACTCTTCATCAAAAATACCCTTGCATTTTAGTTTCCTTGATCTTTAAATTGCTGATATTAATCAGTGATTTATGGATTTTAAGATCTTATAATTATGAATTTAGAGTTGTAACATATTGAAAAATCATCTAGTTAATCACGCTTATTTCATAGTTGAGAAAATAGAATTTTAGGGCTTTTAAGTAATTTTGCTTTCGTTATATAGCTAGTTGGTAGCAGGATGGGACTTCAGTAGTCTTTTTGTTAAAACTCACTCTTCTGTTTATTTCAGTGGTCTTTTATTTTCAATTGGGTTTAATCTATCTCTCTTTTGGCACTTTCTTCATTTGTTCTGTAAGACGTTTTCAGTATCACATTGAATTCATTTGAACTCGCATTTTCTCCTCTGTTTATATACACATTTAGTGATGGAAATTTTCATCTAGGAATCACTTACATTCTCTCTCCAGGTTTTTTCCATATTATCTCATCATTCTCTTTACTGCAGCTATTTATTGTTTTCATGACTTACTTTTAACTAATGTTTAGGATATTGCTTTTTAATTTCAATTTAAGTTAGCATCTTTGTTTCACATTTCCTCTATCAAATACTATTGCATTGTGTTTTGTTACATAAAATAGATGGTTCACATTTCTATTTTCTGCATTTATAAGATCTTTGTGTCTCATCAAATTATTAATTTTTGATGTTATATGATGACTAAAATAACTACGGTCTTTAAGATTCCCATTCATAATCTGTCATATCCAACAATTTGTTCAGATTCACAATTTTTTAAAGATTTGGAATGTTCTGAAAGACACACATTAAAGTTATTGCTATTATTTTCTGTCAGTGAATTTCAGTTTGTATTTCTTTTAAATACTTAGATCCTATATTGTTCTATGTATATGCATACTTAACAATATTATTTCATTTTCTGTACTTCCTTATGGTTGTCGTATTTCCCCATTTTTCTATGTAAAAATAAAATCAAGACACACACACATATGATATCTATGTATTTTTTTTTATCAGAAATCATGATTGCAACTTCCTAGTTCTTAGGATTCATAGAATCACAAAATCACTGTATATCACAGTTGCAAGGCAGTATAGTTGTCATCTAATTTAATTCCTCTATAACTTGTCAGATTAAGCATAAACAAAATGTATTTATGCCCTTAGTATTTTATCTTTGTGTGTATCTTTATATTTTATTTTCTGTATACACAAAGTTATTAGATCCTCAAAAAAAGACAAAATATTCTTCAACTTCCTTTCCTTTAATGAGTATGGTTAATCCTTTAACTTCCAAAGTTATAATTGTCAAGATTTTTTCCTCTCCAAAAAACTCTATTATATTTGTTTTTAAACGATCAACAATAGATACTTGCAACTTGTTTTGCTTATAATGATCATCTCTCAGTCTCTACTTTCACACACATGTACTCTTTGATACTCTGCTCAGATGAGCCTTGCCTCAGGCCTCCCAATTTTCTTGCAGTTTTAATGTTTTTTAGTCTTCTCTTTTCTATCTTAGATAAGAGTTTCTTCCCTCTTCTCCTCACTTTTTTTGTATGAATTACTCTTGCTGCCTCTGGTGCCCTGATCCTTCAAAAAAGAAGGAAACAAAACAAAACAAAACTTCTTCCCCTTCCTCACCCTTCCCCTTTTTAAAATAATATTTTTAGAATACATCTGTCTGATTCCCCTGTGGTACTATCCCATATATATTCTCTGTTTCCTCAATGATACCTAGAAATGGAAGGACTTCCAGAGGTCAAGAGTCTTCTCTTCTCCTTGAAGAGTATACATATATGTTAAATTTCTTTTTTCTGCTGAGTTTGAATTTCAGAGACTGCTCATCTCTTGTATTCATTGGAGGAATGATTAAAAGTCTGATATCCTAATGAAGATCCAATTTTTAAAATTTGGAACATGTATAGTTTTGCGATGGTTATTTTGAGATAAAAACAGATTTCCTTTGCTTTTCAGTATATGATGTTTTAGCTGTTTCCTTAATTTTTCTTTGTTGATTAGCAATTCTATGTGACTCATGCCTGTGTTCCTTGATAGGTGAATTGCCTCATATTGACTGCTTGTAACACCTTCTCTATTGAATTTCTTGATATTTCTGATCATTTAATATTTATAAGCTGATTTTTATATTTGTGAGCTAAACTTTGGGATCTGCTCTGACACATCATGGATTCTATTATTTTTTACTTTGCTCTCATTTTCCCATATTTCTGGGAAATTTTCTTGTATAACTTCATAAAATATGACATTCAGGAGCTTTGTTTCATCATGCTTTTTTGGGATTTCTGTAATTCTCAGATTTTGTACCTAAATTGTCTTTAAGGCCAGTTGCTTTGGTTTTTAGAGACTTTAAGCATTCTCAGCAGCTAAGTGGCACAGTGGATAGATTGCTCATTCTGAGTCTCTGAGTTCAAATCTGGCTTTAGACATTTAGCTGTGAAATCCTAGTTGAATTATTTAACCTTATTTGCCTCAGTTCATCATCTGTACAATGAACTAGAAAAAGAAATGAAAAAAATATTTTAGTATCTTTGCCAAGAAAATCCCAATGAGAGTCAGAGTCTTACATTACAGAAACAACTGAACTAAGTATTCTAATTTTGTATTAAAATTTTTCTTTCTATTGGTGTTCCAGCTCTTCATTTTTGAACTTTTCTTTGCCATTGTCTTTGTCAGAACATCTACTTGATTAAGATTTTCTACTCCCTCTTTCAAACTGGAAACTTAATGGTCTTTTCCAATAATTTTTTATGTGCTTAAATCTTACTACTTATATGTTCCTTCAATTCTTGTATTCTCATATCCAATCTAAGAATTACTAAAATTGTTCCATTTTCATTTCTTGACATCTGGTTATTGTTAATATCATACTATTCTTTTTTTTCCTGGGGATTTTTTTCTCAGTATCTTTTATATTTCTTCCCCTAATAATATTTGTTATTTATTTTAGGGCCTTGTGGGGGGGTTCATTTTTTGGTTTCTGAATTCTTCTATCTCTCTAATTGTTCATATATAATGTTTTCCTTTCGAAGGCTTCTTTACTTTCCCATCTTCTTTTGTTATGGCTCTTTTAACTTGTTTGGTACTGTTTTCAGGTGACAAAGGGTTGCTGAGATTAGACATGGCCAATCAATCACATTGCTGGAATTCTAGAGGCACAGTATTATTGGGGAGAAATGTGGTTCATTTCCCTCTTTAAAAATATGTGTGTCAAGAAAATGGTGTTTTTGGAATAAATATGTATATACCAATTTTACATTTGAAAATTTGGTTCTCAGATCAAATTTGCACTCTCTAAAGAGAATGCCTGGTTTCTGTGAGATCCTTGACCATAATAGTCACTTCTGATTTTGAAGCAACACTTCAGAATAATATTTGACTAGAATTAACTGTTTGACCCTGTACTCAGGTTCCCTTTTTCTTGTCAGTCATTCAGGAAAGAATATTTTAAAAAGAGAAAGACAGCCAGATTTGCAAAGTGGAAAAAAGAAGACATATTGCCATTCCAGAAGGATATTTCAGGACAAACAAATGCTTAATTTGTTTTCAAACCAACTTCTATCTGTGACTAAATGTTTTGCTCATGTTTTAAATTAGGATGAAGAGATGTTCCCTAACAATTGCTTAAAGAAATATCTTATTTGTTTTTTAGCAAAGTCATTTGATGAGAATTGGTATATATCAGTGTAATTCTATTGACTTCAGAGGTCCACAGTTTTTTTTTTCTCCCCTTCTCTAATGAATTTCCTAGTTATTAGAATTGCTAGGCGAAGAAGAATAATTAGAAATCTTGACTTTTAAGTATTCAACCTCTTGAATTATCTCAGAATCCTTGAGTATAACTGTCTATAAGTCATTTTGTAATTCTGCCCATATCTCCATACTGAATGCCACCATTCTTTATTTGAAATATTTAGCTCTTCTTCGGGATTATTATTACCAATTCTTATATGTAATTTTCATACAGATGTATTTGGGAAATATATTTATATATCTTTTAAGGCTTGCAAATATCATATACAAATGTTCATTTCCCTGTCTCTCTGTCTGTCTGTCTGTCTCTCTCTCTCTCCCCCTCTCTCTCCTCCCCTTCCTCCTTCCTCCTTCCCTCTCATCCTTTCTCCTCTTGGGGATTCTCTCTGTCTCTCCTCTCCTATCCTCTCCAGTCCTCTTTTGTCCTCCCCCCACCCCCCAATCTCTCTCTCTCTCATTGAAGTATCCGAGAGCTGGAAAACGTTTTAGAAACTATATAATCAGATTGCTTCACATTCAAGGTGAAAAAACTAAAGCTGTGAGAGAGGTATGATATTGTCTAAGGTGACAGTGGACAACAGAACTGGAGTTTGTAACCCTGGACTCCTGATGGTCAGCTTATTGTTCATTATATTACACTTACATTGTTTTGAGGGACCAAGTCTTATACTTTGGAAATACTTCCAAATGACCCCAAAATAGTAGATGCCCAATAAATATTTATAGATTTGGTTCTAGAGAGGCAAGACAATGATGTTTCCATTTTCAAATGTTATCTCTGGATCTTTAATATTCCTAACATAAAATACAAAGTCTTTATCCTGGATAAATAACCATGAAAAGGCCCAAAATAGTCTTTCTCCAACTTAACATTCCCATCTTTATTTCATGTTGTTTTACCTTCCCATATTCTACATCCTAGCCAAAATAGATTACTTACTGATGCAGTAATTTGATACGCCACTTTCTGCCTTTCAGTGTTGGGACTTGCCATTTCTCAAGCCTGGCACATTTTCCATCTCATCTCTTTTGGAATTCTTATCTTCTTTCATGGATCAGCTCATGACTCATCTCCTTGAAGCCTTCTCTGACTTCCTCTCTTTTCCCCACCTTAAGCTATAAATACTCTCTCCACCCTCTAATATTCTTAGAGCTAATTGTCTGTCCTCTGCTCTGCCCCAACCCTTAATTCCTAACCCTATATTAGAATTATCTACCTTTAACTTCATGACACCAAGAGAATGTCAATTTCTTGATACCAGGGACTATTTCCTTGTCATTTTTGTTTTCCCACAGCCTAGAACAATTTGTTACACACAGTTGGTAGTAGTATTTAGTAAATATTTATTGAAATGAATTTGGATTTATTTTTTTAAAGGTGAAGAAGGTAGCTGTTAAGAATCATAGGCTAGAAAGTTTAATATAAATTTCTGCAAAAAATTTTATGTTAGAAAATGATCCATTTGAGAGTATTTAGCCAGTATGAGCTCACTAAAAAAAGTGACATTAGTTTGATTTCTTTTTTTTGACAAAACTGGTAGACATGTAAATCAGGCAAATACTTTAGACAAAGCATTTTTTTAAAAAAATTGTCTCATAGATAAAATGTAGAGGATAAGATTGTAGCTCTGCATTTGGAAGGGACAATAATGGTAATGTAGTTCAACTCCCTTATTTTACATATCAAGAAAAATGAACCCAGAGAGGTTAAGAAACTTACCCAAGGTCGTAATGAGATATGGTAAAAGAGGACAATACAGTTGGACATAATAATTATAATAATGATAGCTAACACTTACATAGCACTTACTAGATATCAGGCATTGTGCTAAGCACTTTACAAGTGTTATCTCATTTAAGCCTCATAATAGCTTGGAGAGGGAGTTGCTAGTATTATTTTAATTTTATAGATCAGGAATCTGAGGCAAAGAGAGGTTAGATGACTTGCCCAGGTTCCACAGCTACTGAGTTTCTCAGGCTGGATCTGAACTCAAGTCTTTCCTGACTGCAGGTCCAGTATTTTATCCATTGGGCCACCTAGCTGCCTTCAGTGTTCATGTTCATAATTCATTGACCTTACTTAAAGTTGGCTTTTGAAGGAAGAAAGGGATTTTTAACATTTTTATACGTGTAGGAAGTGAATTCCTTTCTCGAGCTATATAGATTGAGTCACATCACAGAAATGTGAGCAAACAGGATACCAAGATGAACTAGTGTGGGGAAAGACTAGGAAAGAAACCAGTGAGGAAGCTATAGATTCCTGACCTTAGGTGGTACGGGTTTCAACTCAGTACTCACAGTGTGAGTAGAGAGAAGTATATCAGTGTGAGAAACGTTATGGATTTCACATTTTGGCAGTTAATTGAATGGAAATATGTATGGTGGAGAAGGAAGAAACTGAGGTGACTAAAAATTAGGACCTATATAATTGGGAGGATGTTAGAGAGGAAAAGTTCATGGAGTTCAGCTTTAAGTTCTAGGATCTATCTAATACCATGGAAAGAATGCTGGCTTTGAAATCAGAGGACTTGGCTCCAAATTCCACTTTTGCTTCTACCTGTATGACCTTGGGCAAGTCATTGAACCTCCCTTGACTTTAGTTTCATATATAAATTGACAAGTCTTGGATTGGTGGCCTTTAATGCCTTTAATGTCCCTTCTCACTCTAGATGTATGAGCTTATGGTAGACAAGTGAAGAAGGAAATATAGGACTTTGCCTCCTATGACTTTTACCTTATTATTCTAGATCTTTCTACCTTCTGGGGCCATAAAGACTAAGTACAACTGGTGATTCTTCCACCTGACACTTATTCAACTACTTAAAAAAAAAACTGTCATGTTTCCTTTAGATTTTTCATCCACCACATTCCATGATTCGGGAGGCCGCCTTCAGTCATCCTGGTCTTTATCTTGTCTCTGAACCCAGATGGCTTTGGAGGATAAAGTGAGGCTGGTGACTTTGCCCAGCCCTTCCTCACATAAATCCAATTCACTCCCAAGTCATGGTATCATTTTCCTGATATCATGGTATTCTTTGAGAATGGAGGACAAACAGCAACATCCTGTGACCCACTCATCATCCTATTTGCCCTCCTAAAACCAGTCACCAAAATAATAACAACTGACATTTATATTGACTCTTGAAGATAGCAAAGTTCTATAAATATGTATATAATTTCATTTGAGATTTACTATATTTATCTTCTTTGAGCCATATGATATACCCTTTGAGGTAGAAGCTCCATTTACAATTATCTGCATTTTACAGATGAAGAAATTGAATTTCAGAGCAGATAAGAGACCAAGTGATTTGCTCATGGTCCTACCATTAATGTGTAAAAGAGATGGCTTTGGCACCTAGGTCTTCTCACATTTAGGGAACACTCTGTCCACTATACCATTATGCCTCTTGACATATTCCCTTATACATTTGCACATTGCCAAAAATAAACTTTGTTTCATTTATTTTATTTTATTTTTTTGTGGTGGGGAGAAGTGAAAGATGAGTTTATTGTCTACATCTCTCTTACTGAGTCATGCAGGCAGAAGGTTCATTTTTCTAGCCCCTCTTCACCCATGTCTAGGATGGACTAGTTTTTAAAGAGCAAATCCAGCTCTCCTTTTTATGTATTTCCCAGCTTGGAATCTGGGCTTCTTGGATTCAAACAGGTTCAGTTACCAACTTGGCAATTTGCTTGGTAAGACTTGTATCTGGATATGAGATCAAATACTCTCAGTCAAACTGACTTTATGCTGGTGATTTTTTTTCAAACTCTATGCTTTACTTTTACTCTAACTTAGTACTTTATAAGCTTTATACATTTTTTCAAACTCTGTACTTTAGAAACACTGCATCCTTTAAGTTGTAATTTTAAATAGCTAACCAGTATGACCAAATAACAACCAATATGATCAAAATATTTCCAGCAGCACTGTTTCTCACATATTTATTCTTGGACTTGTGCTGAGAAGAGAATTTAAAGGAATATGTGCACACAATTAGAAGAGCCCTCTTAAGGATGTCAGCATTTAATTTTCAACAATTTAGCTTGTTTTAACCTGATCCCCTATGGTGAATGTTAACAAAATAATTCTTACTCCAGAGTATTTCAAGGATACCTGATTTTATTGATGTTGGTATTCTACCAATGAAGGCGGTAAAAACTCTATGAATAATGAACATACTAAACACCTACTGTGGGCCAACCACTGTCATGGGGATACAAATACAAAAATGAGATAGTTCTTGCCTTCAAAGAAGTGATATTGTAATGGGGGGTGGGTAAGGGAAAGAAAGCACACATGGGAAAGTTCACCAGGGAAAAATGATTTAGTCCTGGGAACCACAGAAATAATGAATAAAGTCATAGGGTTATAACACCCTTTATAGAAAAAAATGAAAATATTGACTTGAATACTTTATTTTGAATGTGGATAGCAGGCTATCTAAGGCAGATGGATATGAAGCATGGTCTGGAGCCAGTCAGCCAGTAAGCATTGATTAGGTGCTTACAATGTGCCAGATACTATATTGAGTACTGAAAATAAAAATATAAGCAGAGAGTGAGAAAGAGTGAGAGAGAGAGAGAGAGAGAGAGAGAGAGAGAGAGAGAGAGAGAGAGTCACTGAGAGAGACAGAATGAGTGTCATTGGCAGAGTCTTGCCTTCAAGGAGCTTACATTTTAAAGGGGAAAGACAATATATGCAAAGGAACCTGAAAATCTGACATCAGAGAAAATGGGGAATGAAGATATCTATTGCCAAGGCATGTTAGAGAAGTCCACTGTGCAGTCTGGTGTAAAATGGAGACAAGACCTGCCTGGGCATTCTCTTTAAATAAAAGTTATTTATGGAGTCATTCAGTCAGAGGGAGAAGATGCCAGTGAGGAGGTTATTTCCAAAGTATGGATTCCAGGGCTGGAGTCATGTTCTAGGGAGAAGAGGTTTCTAGAGTATGATAGAAAAGTCCAGCATATAGTCTTTCAAGTGCAGCTAAATATAGTGGGTTGGAGGAGTTTCTACTCTCCTCTCCCCTTTCCCCCTGCCCTCTCCATTTTGGACAAGGCACAATGTTCCCCAAAACAGTTAGTTACTCTACAACATAGTAGATTGTTGCTATAAGTTGATATGATTGAAAACATTCATCACTTGCCAATAACCTTCTGGTGACAAACCTGTTTAAAGTTAACTAAGCTGACCTTCAGACAAGACATAATCAAGGGTCCCATCCTCGAACCCTTTCCATTTTAGTAAGGTTTGCTTCAAGGGGCACCTTCGTGCCCAAGGATGAACAACTAGATAACCACCAGCAGATTAATAAAACTGTATTGCTTGAATCTGGTTTCACGGAAAACTAGAAATATAAATATATATAAATATTTCACAATTTGCACTCTGAGTGTGTATTTCAAACCTTTTTCTTACAGATGATCTGACTTCCTAATAATGAAATGTAAAAATCAAGTAGGAAGAAATTCTACATTGACCCTATAAATTATGTTTTTCATAGGGACAACATGGTCTACTATAGAGGACATTTGACTGGGATTCAGGAGAAGTAATAATAATAGCTTACATTTATACAGTGTATTAAGGCTGATGAAATACCTCATATGTAAATATCTCATTTGATAAAGTTCTAGTCCTACTCTTGTCATTCACTAGTGATGTTAAGTTGGGTAGGTCATTTAATGTCATTGGGCTCAATTATCTCGTCTGAATAAAATGAGGAAGTGTACTAGATCATCTCTATGATAGATTTTCAGAACACCTCCTATTCTAAGTTGGCAGTTTGAACTGCACTTGCCTTAGGAGAATCCTATGATTCTTCCTCAGTTAAACTGGCTATTTTGAGTTCAGAGTAGCCTGTCCCAGTGTCACTATGCCAAGGACCTACAATTTTTGTTTACTAGATCTATTGGCTATATCATGACTTAAAAAGTTTATATGTCTGGCAAGTGTCTGAATTTAAACCAAGTCTCTTTGAATATAGTTCCTAGACTCTACACTACTTTTTCTCTCCTTCAAATATTCTTAATTTTCCAATATCACCATTTTAGTATGTGCTTAGTGCATTGCATGTCATACAAAGTGAAATGAAAATCACCGTAAAACCTTGAATGTTGTAAGAATGCATTCTCCTCAAATTAATTACTTAACTGGTTCTGGATTAAACAGGAACTCCTTTTTGCTTTAAACCTAGCTAAAAACTTCCCTAAAATACACAAGTCCACTTTCCTCAGGTAAGTATAGTTCAAACCATTGCCAACTCAGAATGAGACTTTCCAAAAGTTTATTTGTAAATCAATTTGAAGTTCTGAATGGATTTTCCCATAGAAACAGTGTTGCAACTGGAAGTTAGGTTATCAGGACAAATCCTAAAAGGCTATTTATCTCATAACATACCTGTATTTCAGTCCTTCTAATACTACAAAAGTGATAATACTTTTTCAAAACTTAAGTGGATCCACCGTCATGCTGATGTAGGTATTCCCTTCACTAAAGAATCCATGATGACTCTATCCAATCTGACCATGGTTTTACAGGATAATAGATCTCAGAAGCCCCCATATTTTACAGATGAGGACACTGAGGTGGCTTAGGGAAGTGGTGTCTTGCCCAAGCTAAACAGGCAGTAAGAGTCAGAGGTGGGATTTGAACCTTGGTCTTCTAACGTCAAAGCCACTCTTCTTTCCATTATACCACAATCATGGCCATGCTGGCTCTCATGAATCGCAAATTTATCCAACATTTCAGAGATCTTTCTCTAGGACTTTTAAATTTCATGAGTGCCAGTGGAACATTTTGGCTGTAGCTCTGTTAATCCATTCTTGTTTATATGACTAAACCACCTCCTCTTTCAAGCTTACATTTCCTGTATTGTTTTTATACCACTCTTTGCACGCAAGACATTTTTGCTAATATAATGTAATCTCACAACCAACATGCTTCTTGACATTGCCCTTTGGATCATCCACAATTTTAATTCTTTGGAGATTGTGATAGTCTGTGATTTACAACAATAGTAATAATAATATGTAATGTAAATTTTGAAATACTTTTACATGTATTATAGCACAACCTGGTTAGTATCTATTTGCAGAAAATAATAATTAAAAAAGCCTTTAGGTCAGTACCCCACCCCCCCATTCCTTTACTCTGGGTATTTTGAATTGTAGGACCAAAAGACATTTGCCCTGGAGGGGGTGGACATTGATAAGAGTTCCAGTCATCAGAATCTGCTGCCTGTTTGTAATGTCAGGCTTTTCCTAGCTACAGAAATTGCTTACCTTGTGATCATAACTGAATCTGTCTTGAAATAAGGCTCTTTAGTGGTTCTAGCTCATTATTCATAACAATTCTCACAGGGTAATAATGGAGATAGAGCATTTTATCAGTAAAATAAGTATTTTAAAAAATATCTACTATGTTATGTACCCTGTGCAGCACCCCATTATTCTTTGCACTGTACAAAATATGGGCAATTGAACTAAGCTCAGGAAATCTGGAAATTGTTTTTTTTTAAAGAAAACTTTGCTATTAATTCAATTCAGACTAACTTCATTTATTAATTGCTTAATGTTGATATGTGTCAGGTGTTAGAGATCCAAACACAAAAATGAAGGCAAAATGACTTCAGGTACAAGAGGATAGGTTACTTATTATTCTCCTCGTTGATAGTTAGACAGCCAACAAGAAACATGTTATTTTAGGCTTTCTGTTTAATTTAGATTTTTACCATACATTGAAATGAGATCATTTTTCCTGGTTAGGGAACAATGTGTTTCAATTAACATTTAACAAAAAAAAGAGAAAGAAGACAAAGTCCTAGTGTGAGTTATTTTGTTTGTTTAGCCACACACCTGGTAATATGGGAGAGGTGGCATGATGTGGATGGAGGGTATCAAACCCGAGTCTCTGTCCTTCCCCCACCAAGGAACTTTTTCCCTGACATATCTCCATTTCAGTTCTTGATCTTTAAGATAAGAATAAGCATATATATGCTATCTTTCTCACAGGGTTATTGTGAGGATCAAATGAAATAATGTATTCAAAGTATTCCATTAGCATAAAATGATACATGAATGTAAAATGTTTTTCTATCATGTTGTCAATTTGAACAATATCAGCATTCCCCCCAGTCCCATAGGCTAAATAGCTAACTCTCTACTACAAATACTGTGTTAACTGTATTATTTAACAGTTATTAGAACAACAAAGCTAGACCTGGATATTTTGAACTTAGCAAAGAGGTACAACTCTGATGTACATATCTGAGCCTTTAGAAAAGAACATCTCTTTGAATTTGTGAACAGATAATAGTGCCTAGAAATTTTAAGTTGTAAAAATTTTGTGAAGTAAATAAAAAAGAAGAGAATCTTAATATTCAGAGACAGCTTCAGAAAGGTTCAGGTCGTAATGGGACTTGTTCATTAAAATAAAAAAAAAAACTATAACAGGAAGTATTGGGAGAAAATGTTCCACAGCAGATAAGGTTATTTTAAATTTAGTAATATCTTTATGTTCATCACTTATTTGTAAAGAGACCTGGAAAAAATATTGCATAAAATAGGTTTTTAAAGAATTATGGTCATTATTTAGTGGAAATGTCCTTAAATTATAATATCTAGACCTATTAATAAAACAACTATACTCTACTTGAATGAACATTTTTGACTAATCCACATCCATCTGATATTTAATATGCCAACAGAACTGTGAGTGCCCAGCAGAGGCATATAAAATGACCCAAGGATTCAAGTGAAGCAAATCAGAATCTGGGTTTTCTAACCAAATACAGTACATTATTCATTAAAATGTCACAAATTTATTGAGCTTTTAGATTATCACTTGTTATAAGGAATAGATGATTATTAGTCAAGATAACTGTTTCTGAAAAAAAGTCATGTGAAGGGACTATTTTTTTCTTAAAGTAGGATATCTCAAACTGTGGGGTTAAATGGGGTAAGCCATGGCAATAGCATTCCATTGCTTGTTGTTGGATGAAATTTAAAACCCCAGCGTAAAACAATAGAAAAAAGATTGGCAGTTGCTGAAAAAAAAAATACATTTGCTTGCAGTTTTATTTTTTGGTAGTTCTTAGAGAATATGGACTGAAGGTTCTCCTCTCCACCCTGTTATTCAGAAGTGTACAGGCAATGGAGTTGCCTAACAGTTACCTCTCAGGGTTTCCACTCCCTCTTGACAGAAAATGCCCCATCTCTGCTTTTGAATAAGCCATCAGTGAACTCCTTAAAAAAATAATCCCCAGGATCAGATGGATTCTCCCTAAAACAAGTCCCCAGGATTAGTTAGGGTGGTTTTGGGGAAGTAAGATAGATAATTTCGATTATATGAAATTAAAAAGCCTTTGTACAAACAAAATTAGAAAGAAAACAGGAAACTGGGGAAAAATTTATAGCAAGTTTCTCTACTAAAGGTTTCATTTTTCAGATACATAGGGAACTGAGCCAAATCTGTAAAAATAAGAGCCATTCCCCAGTTGACAAATGGTCAAAAGATATGAACACACAATTTTCAGAAGAAAAAAAATCAGTTATCAGTAGTCCCATAAAAAGTTGCCCTTAAACACTACTGATTAGAGAAATGCAAATTAAAATAATCCTGAGATACCACCTGATACCTATCAGATTGACTACTGTAACAGAAAATGAAAATGACAAATACTGGAGGGGAAGTGGAATACCAATGCACTGATGGTGGAATTTTGAACTAGTGCAACCATTCTGGAGATCAATTTGGCACTATTCCCAAAAAGCTATAAAACTGTGCATATACCTTTTGACCCAACAATACCACTACTATGTCTCTATCCTCAAGAGATCAAATAAAAAGGAAAAGGACCCACTTACACAAAAAAATATTTATTTCAACTCTTTTTGTGGTGGTGAAGAATTGAAAATCGAGGGATGTCCATCTATTGGAGAAGAGCTGAACAAGTTGTGGTATATGATTGTGATGGAATACTACTGTGATGTAAAAATTATGAGCAAAATCTTTTCAGAAAAATCTGGGAAGACTTGTATGAACTCATGCAAAGGAAAGTGAGCAGAACCAGGTCACCACTATATACAGCAACAGCAATATTGTAAGGATGATCAAAGATGAAGAACTTAGCTACTCTGATTAAGACAATGATCCAAGACAATTCCATGATGAAAAATGCTATCCACCTTCACAGAGCTGATGAGCTTGAATGCAAGTTGAAATTTTCTTTTTTAAAAAAATTCTTGATCTTTTTTGTTTAACTTTATTTTTGTTTTCTCTTTCAACCTAGCTAGTATGGAAATATGTTTTGCATGACCATCTATATATATACATATATACATATAATCAAAATGAAATTGCTTGCCTTCTCAAAGAGGAGGGGAGAGAGGCAGGAGGGAAAGAGAATTTGGAGCTCAAAGTTTTAAAAAAAATGATTGTTAAAATATTTTACATGTAATTGGGAAATATTTAACAAAATAAATAAAAATAATTAAAAACAAAAAGTGAAGTTAATTGAAAAAAAACAAATGGAGTTTGTTGTGATTCAGATTCAACTCAGTATGGACCCAAAAATTATTCCTAGAGCAATGTGGGAAAGAAATTGAAATGGGAAGGTTGGGTAGGGAAGAAAAAGGAGCAGACATTGCAGCAGATATTTTGAGAGAGAGAGGAAAAAAAAAAAAGATTGACAGCTGTTCCTGATCAGGAGAAGAGGAAAGAAAGGGGAGCTTTTTAGTTAATATAAAGAAACCGACTGTGGAACATGAAAGTAGGTAGTGTTTCCTGTAAAAATTCAATGGAGGGATGTACAAGGCATATCATGGTGCCAAAATAAGTCTTTGGCAGACATAGTTGGGCACTTACAGCTCTCTATCTAGATGGTGTTTAGTGAATGAAAATATTGTACCTGGAATAGCTACCATGCCTTCCTAAACAGCCAGACCAGTCAGTAAATACTGCTGAATCAATTTATTTATGGAAGTAGATTGACGGAAATAAATTAATTTATGCTGCACTTAAGGACTATTGTACAGAACACACAGTTTCTTACTTTCTTGTGACTATGTAACAGATGCTTAGGTTTTGTAATTTATTCCTCTGAGAGGCAGTACTGTGAAACTCAGAGTTTTCTACCTTCTATTTTATTACCCCTTACCCTGCAGTCTTTAATGTAGCTCAGCAAATAAAACATAAAACTTTTCCAAGTAGCTTAAAAATTCTTTAGTACCTTTGCAAGGGATTGTATTTTAGGGTTCTCTTTTAGAGGATGAAGTGAGGAAAGAAATTGGAATTGAATCTAAGAAAGAGGAAAGGTCTAATTAAATCTGCAAAACAGGGTAGGCAGTTGCCCATGATATCTGGACCATGAAACCATGGGACTGGATGAGACTGTAGAAGTTATCTAATCCAATTCTCTCATTTTTCAGATAAAGGGATTTAGTCTAAGATAGGTTAAGTGACTCATCCAAGCCAGGTCATAAGGTAGCTTCTAGGAAGAATCGTGAGGCAACTAGATGACTCAGTGGATGAAGCGCTAGACTTGGAGTCAGAAAGACATGAATTTGAATCCAACCTCAGACATTTACTAGTTGTATGACCCTGTGCAAATCACTTAACCTGGGTTTGCCTTAATTCAGTGGAGAAGGAAATGGCAAATATCTTTGCAAGAAAAACCCATCAAAAAAGGGGTCAAAAAGAGTTAGATATGACCAAATGACTGAACAGGAATAATGAGAGACAGAACATAGAAATCCATACCTCATTCTTTCCCTGGGAGGGACAAATGGTATCTGCAAGGTGCCAGTGGTATTATGGATTAGAATCTAAGTCAACTTGTGGCCTACATCCTCAAGAAATCTGGAATGGTCCCATTCTTCTGATTTATAGGCTATAGAAGCAGGTGATTTCTTGCATCCTTGCCAGGTGACCTACCACCTGCCTGCTCTCTTTGTGAGACCTGAACTATTCTGAAAATAGGTAGTAGGGTCAGTGTCACCAGGGAACATCCCAATTATGAGTTCTATTACTTTCCCTTGGTCTTTGAAAGTAATTTTTTGTTATTATCATAGTATTATCATTATTGAAAATACAGCCATGGCATAATAGGTAGGGAGTTGGCCTTTGATCTAGTCCTTTGATCTAGTTCCATCTCTGATTGTTGGCTGGGTAATCCTAGACAAGGCATTTAACCTTTCTGTGCTGTGGGCAATTTTATAAGACTACACATTGCAGGTTGGGTGTCAATCTGCATGGGTGGAGAAAGTTTCCTCATTGGGACTTTCTGGTGATAATAAAGTCATCGGCCTAATAAATTATGATTATTATCATTATTATTAGACTTGTGATTTCATCAGCAAAGCAATTTTAGATATGAGCATATACCGCAAAAACCATATGTAAATTTAAATTAAATTAATTGGTATTTAATTAAAATAATATTTTACTAGATTTATTATTTCATTGGTGTAGTGGATTCCCAGGGAGGAAACTTACTCTACCAATGTAGATCAACACCCAATCTTCAACTTATAGTTTTAGAGAGTTGCCTAGGGCACAGAGCATGCTCTGGATTAGTAACCTAATAATTAGATGATTATCTGAGTATTATCATATAATTCCACTAGAAAAAGTTTTTAAATGGCTAGTAACAAAGAAAAAAGATGAAGTTATAGGATCATAAAATGGTAGCACTAGTAGGCATTTCTCACTTTCATTTTCATTCCATTTTATGAGAGTGCATATGAATGGATTAAAAAAAAACACATTTATTAAGGCTTTACTATGGGCCAAGCCCTATAATAAACTCTGAAGGCATAGGTACAAATAGAAAGACAATCCAAGGATCTTGCTTTCTAATAGGAAGAGATAAAATATATGGGGAATGATGGTCAAGGAGGGATATTTGGCTTGGAAATTTACAGAGATAATGAGTGGAGCTCTAGTGGAGTATAGAGGCACATCCTTTCTGGGAGTTGATTTGATCATATTTTAAGAACTGGAAAGGAAAATAGGTGTGTAGCAGAATGAATGGCAGCTGGTAAGATTTCACAGAATTAGGTGAAGTATGTCTGGAACCAGACCTAAATTTTATTAGTGGGTGTCACTGAGGTGACCATTATTCATAACGACAGCTTTGTGGAGGATCATTTGGACTAGGGAGAGAACTGAGCCTGAGAGGCTAATCATAGAGGCTATTGCAATAGTCATGGGAAGAGAGAGGAAATCCTGAATGAGAGTAATGGCTGCTTGAGTGCAGACAAAGATATAATATATAGTATAATTAAGAAGAGAGAATTGAAGATATCTCCAAGGCTGAGAATCTGGGTTATTAGAAAGTTAGTGTTACTTTCAACAGTAATAGAGAAGTTAAGAACTAGAGGAAAGATAATGAATTCTGTTTGGTCATTTGAATTTGACATGCTTTTGGGAAATTCAAAAATATCCAGGGGGTGGTTGGTATTGTGGTCCTGGGCTCAAGTGAGAGTTGGGCTGGAAATATAGATTTTGGAATCATCAATAAGAACATCATTACTGAACTTGTGGAAACTTCTTGCTGTTCAGTCATTTCAGTTGTGTTGGACTCTTGGTGATCCCATCTGAGGTTTTCTCGACAAAGATATTGGAGTGGTTTGCCATTTCCTTCTCCAGCTTGTTTTACAGATGAAGAAATGGAGGCAAACAGGGTTAAGTTCAGGTCATACAGCTAGTAAGTGTTTGAGGCTGGATTTGAACTCAGGAAGAGGAATCCCGTGTTCCACCCAGCTGTACTAGGATCACTAAAGGAGAGAGTATAGAATAAAAAGAGAGAAAAGAGCCCACATAGAACCTTGTGGAGACACAGTTAGTGGGCATGACATGCCTTTAAGAGTATCGTTGGTAAAGGGAAAGAACAGTTTTAGTCGAATGATGAAGTTGGTTATATTGTAGTGGGAGGTTCAGTAAACAGGGAGAGAAGCGGAACAGAGGCACTTGCTATATCTTTCTAGCAGTTTTGATGAGAAAGGGAGGAGGGATCCAGGATTATGAATAGTGGATATTCATAATAGGATATAGTAAGGAGGGCTTTTTTTTGTTTGATAGCATTAAAAATAGATTTGTGTTGACATCTTTTGCTTTTAGTTAATTTTGATTTTCCTCTTCATCTTTTCTTTCCCCATTACCAGAAGGCCAACTCCTAAAACCAGGAATGTTTATTTTTTTTTAGAAAGAAAAAATAAGTGTATTAAAAAGATGTAATGTAATATGCAATATTCCATATCGATGACCTGTGACCTCTGTAAAAGATCAGGGTGAGATGTCTTTTTATATCTCCTTTTTGGGCACAAAATTATTCTTTATAATTTTGTAACATCCAGTGTTGATTGTTTTGCAGTGCTTGATATGTATTGCTTTTCAGTTTTGTGTAAGATGTTCATGTATTTCGTGATTCTATATATCCATAAACCTTGCCATTTCTTAACAGCAAAATAGTATTTCATTACATTCACTTATCACAATTTATTTAGCTTTTCCCCATTTGAAAATCTAGGAGTAAAGCATTTGAACCTAGTTGCACTGATCTGGACTTCAAATATTCTGCTTTTTGCCTCTCTTAGGATGCCTTAATCCTAGAGCTTTTAGGGAAATCATTAGATTTGTGATCCTAGTTCAATCTGCAGATCTTATCACTTATCACAGAGTCTAACTGTGGTCCATACAAGGATATTTTGGAGAAAACAGACATGCTACATGAATTGCCTTCTACAGAAGGTCAGTAACAAAGAGGGAACTAGAAAGGAAATCACATGCCACCACTGCTCAGTCAGTACAAGCTTATAGAGCTTGAACATTATCTCCTCCCAATATCTCCCATATAACAGACTGTGAACTTCCCCAAAGATGGAACACTTTTAACAATTGTATATTAGCCCTGTATATACTGGAGGAATCTTCCTTAAATACCTTCTCATCCTTAAGACTGCCCATGAAACTCATTTGAATTTCCCCAACTATATTACCCTAGGTCTTCATATGTAATGTTAACAGCAACCATTGTCAAGGCAGACCAACAATAAGCAATAAGCAAAAGCAGCGTGGTTTCTAAGGGAATCTAGCAGTCAGCAAAAAGACCTACAGAGTCAGCACTGGAAAGTCTGTGACCTATTTTTAAGGACTGAGCCACCTGATGCACTGAGAACTAATGATCATGGCTCTGAATAAAGCTCGTTAATGCTTTCATGAGGGCCTTGGCTGTTTTAGGACTCAGAATGTTATGAATCATGACTCAGTGCCATGATGAGTTGGAAGAGATATGGTTGGTACCCAGGGAATATATAGACCTGAAGGAATAGAGTTGGAAAAGGTCCTAGCACCAGGTAAAAGACTTGAGGGTGTATACAGGTAGGTAATCAGAGTGGTCTTGCAGGTAATAGGGACCAACAACTAACTATGGCTTGAGAGAAAAGCTCCATTTTACTAGGAGGGCTGAGTAGGGCCAAAGAAGAATCTTGATTCTGAAGAAATTCAAGCAGAGGCAGGGAGTCAATGGAGACTGAAGAAGGAATACACCAGGCCAAGAGGTGGAGACTAGGACTTTGTTGTGTTTGTCCTTCATTGTTGAAGAAGACCTTGACATCAAAGAAATGATGCACTGGGAGACCCTGGCCCCTTTAAGCCAAGGTCTATTCAGGAAGTCTCTTAGGGTGAGGTAACTCCCATTCATTGAATAAATCTGTTTAAGAAGTAGCCAGGGGCAGGCCCCTTTAATGAGGCATAGAAAAAAAGAGGACTTCAGGCTGGGAGGGAAACAATAACAGTTACTATTGATAATCACTCTTAAGCCAGGAGAGTCCAAAAGAGAGCCCTCAGGGAGGGGCCTAATGTCCTCCAATGTCTGAGCTTTAGAGTGCAGTGGATTTAAGGTCTGAGAAAGGAATGGAAGGCAAATGAGGGAAAGGAAGGGAAGGGGGAAGAGAAGGGAGGGAAGGGAAGGAAAGGGAAGGGAAAGGAAAGAAAAGAAAAGGAAAATCTAGCCAGTAAAAGCCCAAGTTAACTGGGCATCTACTGGCCATCCAAATTTGCCTTTTTTGGAGAGGAGAAGGAAGGGAAGGGGGAGACAGACAGGAGAGGAAGAGCTGAGCTGGAAGGAATAAGGGAAAGAACTCAATTACCAGTACTAGTTTGTAAGTTGGGGGTTCAGGCACTAAATCCTATTTCATTAAAACAAACTGCAGAAGAGTTGAGGAAATCCACCTCCCTTCCTTCCTTGTTGTGATGTCAGGAATGATTGATATTGTTTTACTGAACTGCTACTTTTCTCTTTAAAAAACAAAAACAAAACAAAACTAGAAAAACCCTTTGTTGCCAGGGAAGGCTTACTAAATATAGGAGAGGGGAGAGATTTGGAAACAGATGTGGGATATAAAAACAAAAGGCTTCAATAAGAAACAGATAAATAAGATTGATAGATACATCAATAAGACAGGGTTTGGACAACAGGTGTGGAGATTAGAGGGACCTCCTGAGGCCACACTTCAGGAACTATAGTCTTTTTTTTTTTTTTTTTAATATTAAGCAACCCTTTTTTGCCTTTCCAGAAAGTAATGAATGACTTTTCAAACCCAAATAAAAGCTGCCCAGGAGGTCTACGACACATTTAGCCAGAAAGTAGCCAGGCTTATTTAGACCTCTGGTTTATAACTGCCAATTTACATGAGAATAGAAATAAAATTTAAGTCCCAAGACACTATCAGCTCCTCTGGTAGAATGGACGTTCCCTGAAAATAAAGATTATTTTAGAGACTGCTAAATGCCTCAGTGGATAGAGTGCTGGGCCTGGCCTCAGGAAGACCTGAGTTTAAATCTGTTCTTAGCTAGTTACTAACTGTGTGATCCTGGGCAAGTCACTTAATCTCTGTTTGCCTTTTTCCGCTGCAGAAGGAAAAGGCAAACGACTCCAATATTTTTGCCAAGAAAACCCTATCCTGGGTCACAAAGACTCTGATAAGACTGAATGACTCAACAAGAGGATGATTTTCCTCAGATCATAAGATCTCAGAATTAGAGCTAGAAAGTCCCTTCAAGGTCATTTCATTCAATCCATTTAATATGTGGTTGAAGATATAACTGAAAGTTACATTGTAAAGTGGAGGATCAGGATTAGAGCCCAGGCCTTCTTCCTACTTGAAATCCTCTTTCTCCTGGATGGTATCATGCTGTCTATGTCTATCCCAGTTACTTGTAGTCATATACAGTAGTAAATGCTTTTTGAATTGTTTGGATATATCATGAACGAGTGAGGTGGAAAGCACCAAAGTTGGAGAGGGGATATAAGTAGAGACTAAATTGAATCAAGGGCAGTGAGGTGGTATAGTAGATGGAAGACTGGACCTTGAGTCAGGAAGACCTCAGTTCAAATATGGCCTCAGAAATTTTCTTATCACTTAACCCTTTTTGCCTCAGTTTCCTCTTCTGTAAATTAGCTGGAGAAGGAAATGGCAAACCATTCCAGTGTCTTTGCCAAGAAAACCCCAAATATAGGGTCATGAAGAGTCAGACATGACTGAACAGCAACAAATTGGATCTGCTATTGTAATGAGAACAATTAATTGATTCTATTAGAAAATTCAGTTAGATTGCCAGCCAGGGGTGGGGAACCTGCGGCCTTGAGGTCACATGAGACCCTCTAGGTCCTCAAGTGTGACCCTTTGACTGAATCCGAACTTCACAGAACAAATCCCCTTAATAAAAGGATATGTTCTGTAAAACTTAGACTCAGTCAAAAGGTTGCACCCAAAGACCTAGAGTGCCACATAAGGCTTCAGGGCCACAGGTTCCCCATCCCTGGGCCTATGCAGTGCTGTGTTGATAACAAGTATCCTATGGAAAGTGAGAGGCTCGGACTCATGATTTCTAGGCCATCCCCCTCTAAATCCTATGATCTCATGATTTTAAGCTGTAAAACAGTAATGGAAATAGATCATTAAGATGGCTGGCTGGCAGCCAAGAGCATTATTCCTGAGCCTTCTCCTCCTCCTCCCAATCTGTTATTGTTCAGACAACCCTGACCATCTTTGCCTTAGTATTGTTGTTCTAATCACTCCAACTTTGGTGTACTTATCACCTTTTCTGGAAGCGTTGTTCTCATTCTGAAGTACAAATTTTTATGGGCATGTGCTATGCCCAACTTCAGTGTGTTTGCCCACTGGAATATTTGATTAGTGATGTGTGGGCACACACTTGACAATATTTCAAAGTAGCTGTTCATTTTTCTGTGAGTTTGAAATGCTTTAAACATGCTTTATTTTATTTATTTTTTTATTTTAAAGAAAACAAAATACTTCTGAGCTGAAACCTTGAGGCACACTTTTCCCAGATCAGGCTTTTTTTTAAAACTACTTAGTCATAACAGGGCTCTGTCAGAAGCACCAGGCAACCTTAATAATGGCATCTCAGCAGGGAGCTCTATAATTATTGTACCCTGTGGTGTGGACTGCCAGCTACTGCTAAGTTTGACAGAGGAAATGAGATGATCAATGTTATCCAGTCTCTTTCTTTAGCCTAACAAAGGTGGCTCAACACAGTGAATTGTTCACTGTTAAGAGTGGGCCATTAGTAATGTTAAGACTCTAGCACTTTGAATGAGATGGGAGCTAACTAAGACTGATGCTGAATCAATAGGGCCTCAACAACCCAACCTGAGTTAACTGACAACAGAGTATTCTCACACACACACACACACACACACACACACACACACACGACAGGTATGATTTATAGTAATTATAATACAGGTTGATATTTTGCCAGTTAATGGGACTAAATGAGATTTTAAATTTCTAAAATGTTGACAGGCAGCTTTTTTTGCACTATGATTTCAGCCTTGAAAATAATTATTCTAAATTTTACTAGCCCAGGAGAGGCATTACAGAATGATCACTAGTCTGTGGTCCAAAGATGTAAGTTCTAGCCTTCATCCTTATTGTGAGCTCTACCCAGTCCCTCTGCTTTCTCATGCTTGTTCTGATTTCACTTGCCCCCTTTTCCAATTTCAGTTCTACAGCTAGTATATTTAAATCCCAACAGTCCTCTACTCTCAAATCTCTCACCTCCTTGTCCTATCATCACTCTTCCCTTGCCACGCATCAGTCCTGGGGGACTCCCTTCATTTACCTTCTTTACTCCTACTCATGTACTAAGAAAGGATCTAGAGAAGTCACATAACCCCTTGTTGATTGTGCATGTTATAAATTTATGTTGTCATAATTTCCCCATGCCCTTTCAATAGCATGACAATCCTTATGTGCTCTTGTCTTCCATCACCTCTTACCTTCTCCAACAATTCTATCCTTAGTACTCTCTCCCCGCCACCAAATCTTCAGTCTCTCCTCTATTGGTTCTTTCTCTACTGCTTTCAAACATGCCCAGGTGCCTCTTATCTTGAAAAAAAAATTCCTAACTAGTACCAATCCACACTGCCATCACTTGATATAATTTTTTTTCCTTTTCTCAGTAAAATTTCTAGAAAATGCCATATCTACTTCCTGTCTCCATTTCTTCCCCTCCTTTTATAATCTGGTTTCTGGTTGCATCACACTCTCCTCTTAGTTTCCCTATTAATTTTGAGGTTACCTAGGTTTCATTTTAAATTCCTTACTCCCTCTTTCTCATGCCTTATAGTCAATCAGTCGCCAAGACCTGTGAATTTTACTCCTTCATCACATCTCAGATATATATCCCCTTTTCTTCTCTGCTGCCACCCTGGTGCAGGCCCTTATCACCTCATGCCTGCTGGCTAGTCTCTCTGCCTCATGTTTCTTTCCATTCCACACAATGTCAAAATGACCTTCCTAAAACTCAGGTCTGATGATGTCACCCGCCATTTTTCATCTGTTCAGGTGGATCCCTCTTACCTCCAGGATTAAATATAAAATCCTCAGTTTGGTTTTTGAAGTCTCTTGTAGCCTGGCCATTCCCTACCTTTCCAGTCTTCTTCCACCTTACTCCCTTCCATGTCCTCTGCCATTCAGTGGAACTGGCCTCCTTGCTGCTCATATTTTCACTGATTGTCTCCCAGTTCTGGAATTCGATTCCTCCATATTTCCACCTCTTGGCTTTCCTGACTTCATCTAAGTCTCAGCTAATAGCCAGCCTTCTATAAGACTTTCTCTGTCATGCTTTCCTTGGGTGTCTTTCTTCTGTTGACTATCTTCAGTAGTGAAAAGAGTGCTGGGCCTGGAGTTGGGAAGACCTGAGTTCAAATCCTGCCTTAAATATTTACTAACTGTGTGAGCCTGGGCAAGTCATGGAACCTCTCTCTGTCTCAGTTTCTTTACTGGTAAAATGGTAATAATAAAAGCCCCTTTCTCCCAGGATTGTTATAAGGATCAAGTGAGATAATAAAGTCCTTAGCACAGTGCCTGATATGTTGTGGGTGCTATATAAGTATTAGTTATCATTATTATTATTTACATATCCTGTACATAATTTTGTTTTTACATAGTTATGTTATGCTGTCTCTTCCATCATACTGTGGTGTTCTTAAGAACGTCTTGTACCTTCCTTTGTATCCCCAGTGCTTAATACAGTGCCTGGAACATAGTAGGACCTTAAATGTTTGTTGACTGATTAATAAACCTGTTAAATTTCTTCTCCCTAGGAGGAATCAGAATAAATTAATTCATTGCTACTACTTTTCTATTCAAATTTTGCTTCTTCTAGGAGTCTATATAAGGCTGTTATATCATTCTTGGAATAATAATGTTTCTTTCATCTTTCATATGCATTCTTGTGTATATGATTTTTATACATTTGTGCATTTCATGCATTTTTATATATCCTTATATGTGATTTAAAGATTTCATTGCTATTAAATATTGCCATATTGGCACTTTGCTATTGTATCAGTTACTAAAATTTTATAGAAATGGTGCCTTTAAAATCATATACATGATAATCATATATGTAAGAATGTATATGAAAGATGAAAGCAGTGATTACTATTCTCATAATGATATAACAGCCTTATGCAGGTTCCTCAAAGATTAGTCCATCAACGAATATTTGGTAAGGTCCTACTATGCTCCAGGAATTGTGTGAATCACTGAGGTTATGAGGAATGAAATAAAGGACTTATATTGTAATGGAGAAGAAAGCAAATTCATATAAAAACATATGCAGCAGAAATCTAAAGAGAATAAGTGTATATATGTGTGTGTGTGTGTGTGTGTGTGTGTGTGTGTGTGTGTGTACACACACATACACAAAGTAAATATATACAAGGTATTTGGAGAGGAGAGGAATACTAGCATGTGGGGTGGCAAGTGCGAAAACACAGAGACAGATGATGGAATTCCATATCTGAGAAACAAAGAGGATTGTCTGAATCAGGAGGAGGAGCGGTGCATAATGAGGTTGGAAATTTGATAAATTAGCCTCAGGTTGTGTAGGACTTTAAAAGATAAACAGAGGAGATTGTATCTAATCCTAAAGGCAAGAGAGAGTCATTGGAATTGTTTAGGGGAGTCACATGGTTAGATTTGCACTAATGGAAAATAATTTTTATAGAAATGTTTAGGGTAGATTGGAGTGACAAGACATCTGAGGCAGGGATACCAGTTGGGAAACTGTTGCAATAATATAGGTAAGATGTGGTAATAACCTTATCTAAGATGGTGCCTGTTTGAGTGGGAAAAATGGTTCAGATGTGGGGGGTGGGTGAAGGGTAAAAGAATAACGTGGCAACTGATTGGATATGTGAAGCAAAGGAGAATGAGGAGTCTGGGAAAATGCAGAGGCTATAAACCTGGAAAACTGGAAGGATGATGATTCTTTTGAAGAAATAGAGAGGTTTAGAAGAGAAGAGGATTTAGGGAGCAAAAAAAAGTTCAATTTTGGACCTGTTGATTTTAAGATATCTCTGGAACATCTGGTTTGAAGTGTCCAGTAGGCAGGTGGTAATTTCAGATTTAATCACAAAAAAGAGATGAGGACCAAATATATCCAGTTCTAAGGGAACTGATGAAATAATAGAGAGAGAATAGAGAAGAAGGTCCAGGGCAGAGTCCTAGGGAATACCACAGGTAAAGAGTGGAATAAGGATGATGAGCTAGTAAAACGAAACTGAGAAAGTGAGATTAGCCATGGAAGGGAGAGAATATCCAGAAAATGTCTCCTCATTATCAGGGACTGAAAGAAAAGGAGAATATGGATGATGATGTCAAAGACTTTTGAGATAAAGAGAGGAAGTTTATATTAGAAGGTCTTTATTTTCTTAATAAAGTATGTATTTGAAAGAAGGGAGAAGAGATGTGATGTTTGAGGAATGAGGAGGGAACAGAAGGTTTGGAAGAACTTCTGTGGGAAATTAGATAGGGGATCAATTATCAAGAAGAGAAATAATATACTGAATAATTAGAACTCACATGCAAAATCAGTTACAGTTCTGAATAGCTCCATTTAGACCTGGCCTCTAATCCTGGTTCTTGTCATACATTAGCTGTTTGACCTCAGGCAGTAAATTCGGCCTATGTCTGGTTCAAGTTCCTTGTTTCTAAAATGAGGGGAATGGTCTAGATAATCTATCTCTTAGGTCCCTTTCACTCTGAAATTCAATGATTATATTTTATTTCACATTTTAAAAATGTAGCATACTGTTGGCTGCACTTTTAATCTAGGTAAAATACACTCATGCACTGGCATTAGTCAGAGATCTGCATTATTTAATCTTAGATTAATATGCTTTGTAGCTTCACATATTCTATATAATGAAACTATCAGATGAGCTCATTTGCTTAGAGATGGAATATTAAACATTTCTTCATCTGGTGCTCATATGTGAAGAGAAAACCCTAAAAAAATTATTGGCCATCATCCACCTTAACCCCACTAAATAGTTTTGAAAATAGATAATAACAAATTTAAGGCAGGACAGGGAGCTAGTAGTTAGTAAAAAGGTTTTCCTCAAAGGATACATCCTGGTAAATATAGATACTTAGGAGAAGCACAAGGGACAAGGACTGATGGAGTCAAAAGACTTGGGGTTCCAGTCCTGGGTGATCATGGGCGAGACACTTAACTTTGTCATGTTCCAGGTAAACTCTACATTTTTAGGTCAAAGATGAGTTGTTGATCCACCTTGAGGGTGGGAGTTCAACATTCAGAATTCCTTCTATCAGTGGAATCATCATCTTGAACATACTAGACTGGTGCTGGGATCTCCTAGGCATAGGGAACTCCCAATGAAGAAACTGCCCTCACCAATGCAAATCAGCATGTGCTTTGCCTACAACTAGCAATATTATGGAGTAGCCTGGGGCACTGAGGATAAGAAGGGATTTGCCTGGGTCATATGGCTGCTATGTGTCGTAGTAAAGGTTCTTTTGAACTCTGAGGCCACGCGCGCACACACACGTATGCATGCGCGTACCCCTTAATAAATATAAAGACCACTTTCATAATATCATGCAGTAAATATCTGCATTCTAATTGAAAACCCTGACATTTTCTCTGGTGGGTACCTGTGTCTTCTATTGGGAACAGCTGGAGAGTGTCATTCATTTCACGAGCCCTAGGGCATGCTGTTTCAGATATTCAGTGACAGTATTTATGGAGGACTTCATGACAAACAATAATTCTGTGTACTTTTGGATATTTGAAAACTTTGTTCCAAGCACATAAGAAAGAGGCAAAAGTAGAGAAGCTTTTAAGCTAAAAGCCTGTTGTCTCTCCCCCTCTCCAACATAAATCTTCTCTTATTTCCCTAGGATTCATGGGGGTCCTTTATCAGGGAGGTTTCTGAGTGTTTGTTTCCTCTTTTCAGGGTGAAGATTACTGGTATTAGTTTTTAAGAGTTCATCTGTTTTCATTCATCCAAAGCCTTATATTTTTAATTTCTTTGTAAAAAATTTGGTTACTCTCCATTAAGGAATATAGTGTCTCCTTTGTAATTTGTTTCATACCTGAAGATATGTTGAATAATTACTTTCATCCCAGAGGGCCTATGTATCTCCCTTAAAATACATGTTCCTCATCAATAAATTTCTTTTCTTTTTCATTAAAGAGAACAAGATCAAATTGGAAACTAGAGTTGACCTAAGGGTAGTTAATTTTTTCTTTCTTGAAATTAATTTTCTACCAAATACTGAGAAATTATGATATTCTAAAGAAATGCAAAAAAAAGAAAAAGAAAAACAAACCTTTGCCCTCTCACTCCAATAAATTATACTCCATGGTTAAGTTCAGCATTCTGGGGTGTGGACCAGTAATCATCTGTTCTTTCAGTTTTTAATTGCTTTTTAAATTGCATTTGTGATTTTGGCCTATGACACTCACCAAGCATGCATAATTAGGTTATCAGTACGGTAGTAGTAATAATATATGTTATCTCCCTATTCACAGTTTAGCAGTGCTTTTGGCTGATTTGCAAATAGTAAATCGTTCTATCAGCAGTCTTTAAATTGTTGAGGTTGAGTGCTCACGTTAATATTGAACAAACTTTTCACATTAATACTTTATTTTGAAAGTTGCCAAATGGTGTAGCTGTGGTAGATTGTTCATTTCTATGTATTTAGGGACTCAGACCAGAGGAAAATTCAGTTGCTTAATGGCTCATGAACTTGGAATGCATTCTCAAGTAATTAGAAATCATAGGCTGCATCAGACAGTGGAAAGATAGTCATAGATTTGGAGCTGTAAGTTACCTGAACAGCAAGCATTTCTCCTTGTCTAGATATATTATGTGCTTATATGTGTACATGTAACTTCCCCCAATAGAATGGAAGCTTTATGAAGGGAAGAACTATTTAATTTTTATCTTTGCATTTAAACTTCTATCTACAGTAGATGTTTAGATAAGCGAAACATTAATTAAGCCCCTACTATATGCCATACAGTGTTCAGGAGTGAGGATAAAAGTTCAAGAAAACAACATAGTAGGGGCTCTCAAGGAAAGTATTTTTTAAGGAAGTTATGGGGGAAGTCATGGGGCAAAACACAGAAAAGGGTGCTCAACCATAGAAGGGTGTACATGAGGAGGGGTAAGCAGTGCCTGTGGCATGTGAAGAGATGGATGACTGGGAAATGATATAGTGGACTCCCTCCCGGCAAGATAAAACTAAACACAAACTTAAACAAAGCTTGTTTGTTCTAGTATGACAACCGAATTTTCCAGGAGTAATCCAAGATCCAGAGAGATTAAATGACTTGCTCATAATATCCCAAGGGTAAAGGGGGCAAATGTGGAATTTGAAACCTGGTCCTTTGACTCCAAGGGTTCAGCTAGGTGGTGCAGTAGATAGTGCGCTAGATAGAGCGTGTAGTCAGGAAGACCCATTCCTGAGTTCACATCTTTCCTTAGACACTTATCAGCTGTGTGATCTTGGGCAAGTCACTTAACACTGTATTTGTAAAATATGAGGGGAGAAGGAAATGGCAAACCATTCTAGTAGCTTTGTCAAGAAAACCTAAATGAGGTCACGAAGAGTTGGACACAGTTGTACAACAACCTTTGACTCCAAACCCATTGCCCCTTCCTCTCCTTCAAGCTTTAAAAGGCTTCTCATAACTTCTATACCAACCTAGTGATATTTCTTCCTATTAGTGAACAGATGGAAAAGTATTTAAATAATAAAGCTGGCCAATAAAGGATTGAAAAGCTTGTACTGATTGTCTACTTTCACAAATTAAACTTCAAACAGAGATAGTGAAAAGAATGCTGTACTTGTAGTCAGGAGAGACTTAGGTTTGAATTTTATTTCTGGGCCTCACTAGCTATGTGAACAAGGGCAAGTCACTTAACCAGTGTGTAAAATGGGAATCATAGTGGCTGTAATACCTACCTTACATGGCTGTTGTGAGGATCAAGTGAGATAACGTATATAAAGTGGTGGTCCTACAAAAATGTCATGTTATTTTCAAGACTCCATTTTCCAAAGCTGAGCAAATGTACTAAGTTTTCTAGTGTTGAAGTTTTGAACTGTCTGATAGATTTATTATTCAAGACAAAAATTCTATTAATGTGGCTGTATGGAAAATTTTACCATCTTGCCACCAAAAAATATTGTTGTGAAACTTGCCAGATATGGAAAAAAAACTTACATGAAAATTAAAAAAAGATTTTATTATGGAAACCAGATTTTGTAGCAAAAACTGCTTTTGAAGCCTATGAACAGAACACTGTTTTCAACTTTAAGGAAAAAAATTTGGAAAGCTTTACTAAAGGTCATTATTATGGACCCTGAAAAATATGAATCAAATAAAGCATTGTGTTGGTATTCGGTGCCATTCTATCTTACCTGTTCCCTTCTTGAACCAGTTTGGAGGCCTTTGGATCCCAGCTGTGTAGGCCTAGTGGGTACCTTTTTTTGTGATTTTCAACTAATAATTGTACTCCACTTCATCAGTGTCATATTGATCCACCAATTCCATTGTGCTTTCTTTGCACCTGTTTTTAATTGTGAGCCTGGAGCTTGGATGAAACACTGCATTTCTTTTGAAGGGTAATGGAAAACTTCATTCTTGGTCATAACTGTGATTTTTTTTGAAAGCTTCTGCTTGGCGAGGAAAGACTCTCTAAAGATGGGAAATTTGCGTTGTTTCCCAGATTGAAAGGTCAGTATGATATTTATGGGGTGTTTATTAGTCTTTGGGGCTAGAATATAGTGATGGCACCTATTTGGCATTATGTTCTTTGACAATGTAGTCTTAAACATGGAGTCTGACACCAATAAAGTCTATGTGAGGAAGTAAGTAAATAGCAAAGTAACTTTTATTTTTAAATTGGGGAAAAACAAAAATTCATGTTATTAGAGTTATTAGAGTCATAGATTTTTTATAATATTTCTAGATCTCACTGATGTCTACTATGACTATGAGCAGTGACTTCCTGAATGCATTTTATGCATTCATCCAACAAATACTGATATTAATGCCTACTGTGGGCAAGCCACTCTTCTAGGTACTGGGAGAAATATTAAAATAAGACATGGCATCTGTCCTCAAGGAGCTAACATTCCTGCGTATAAGTTAACATGAATAATGATAATGGAAAACAGAATGTAATAAATATTCAAGAGAAGTATGAATAATGTACTATGAGAGAGAAGTCATGTCTGATTAGAGGAGTTGGGAACGGCTTCATGAGGTACTTTATTTTTGAGATAGACATTGAAAGCTGGCTAGACTCATAACAATTGGATGGAGTGGGGAGGGAAGGCAGCACAGGACATGAGCAAAGATGCAGTGTCAAGAAATTATGGGATATTTTGTGGGAACCGCACATCATTCACACATTCATCATTCATACAACTGCTTTGTATCAAAGGAAGAACTTGAATCCAGGTCTTCCTGACCCTCTATTCACCATGCCATACTATCCCTCACCAAAACCTACCTTTCTTTCACATGGTTATTGTGGGGAAAGCACTGCGCACAATTTAAATGGGTGTAAAAATGTATAAAAATATCATGACTAATAATATGGAACACTTTTTATGTGGTACCTGGGGATTACTATTCCTGTTTTTATTCAGTCATTTCAGTCATGTCTGACTCTTTGTGACCCCATTTGGAGTTTTCTTGGCAAAAATGCTGAAGTGATTTGCAATTTCCTTCTTCAGCTAGCAGATATCTGAGGCTGAATTGGAACTCAGGAATATGAGTCTTCCTGACTGGAAGCCTGGTGCTCTCTCCACTTTGTCACCTGTAGGGAGTCTATACTTTGGTTACTGTGTCCGGCACACTGAGTCCTCTCTTCATTTGCTAGATTGATATATTTGTTAACCACAGGAAAATAAATTTAGCTGGGATGATCAAATGGTAGAAAAAGGCTTACGTGTATTTTAGTAATCCCTGAGTGGATAAATGAATTAATGAATGAATGAAAATTCACTTATTAAATGCTTATTATGTGCTAAGTGTGGTCTTCAGTGTTTAGGCTCCAAATACAAAAAAGAGAGATAATCCCTATCTTTTTTTCACCTTTATTTTATTTTATTTTCATATTAGTCATATTGTATGTTCATCCTTCGTTGCCAAAGAAGACCATGCCATCAGATAAATGGTGACATGACTTGCACTTGACTTTGTTTTGAGTGAAGGAGGGATGTGCAGATCACCAGCCTTACTTCTCCTCCAGAGCCATCTGGGTCCAGTGACCAGATATTCATCAGGATGACTGGAGATGACACAGTATGAGGCAATTGGGGTTAAGTGACTTGCCCGAGGTCACACAGCTAGTGAGTGTCAAGTGTCTGAAGTGAGATTTCAACTCAGGTCCTCTTGACTCCTGCACTGGTACTCTATCCACTGCACCATCTATCTGTCCCAGTCATATTGTGAAAGAAGATATAGCCCCCAACCCCCCACCCCAATATAAAAAAAAAATAAAGTGAAAAATGGCTTGCTGTGATCTGCATTCAGATTCTTCAATTTTTTTTTTGCAGATGAATAGTATTTTTTATCATGAGTTCTTTGGAATTGTCTTGGATTGTTGCATTTCTGAGAATATCTAAGTCATTCACAGTTGATCACCATACAGTAGTGCTGTTATTATGGGCAATGTTCTCCTAGTTTTGTTTACCTCACTAAGCATAAGTTCATGTAAGTATTTCTAGGTTTTTCTGGAATGATTCTGCTCATCATTTCTTATAGCACAATAGTGTTCCATTACAATCATATACCACAACTTGTTCAGCCATTTCCCAATTGATGGGCATCCACCCAATTTCCAGTTCTTTGCCACTACAAAAGGAGCTACAATAAACCATTTTGTACAAATAGATCCTTTCCCTCTTTTATCTCTCTGTAACACAGAGCTGGTAGTGGTATTGCTGGATCAAAGGGTTTGCCTAGTTTTATGGCCCTTTGGGCATAGTTCTAAATTATTCTGCAGAATGGTTGGATCAATTCACAATCCCACTAACAGTAATTAGTAAGCCAATCCCCTCCAACATTTAACTCTTTTCTGTCATATTAGCTAATCGAATAGATACGAGGTGCTTCCTCAAAATTGTTTTAATTTGCATTTCTCTAGTCAATAGTGATTTAGGGCATTATTTCATATGAGTATAAATAGCTTTATTTTCTTCATCTGAAACTGCCTGTTCATATCCTTTCATCATTTATCAATTAGAGAATTAATTGTATTCTTATAAATTTGACTCAATTCTCTATATATTTGAGAAATGAAGTCCTAATAAGAGATGCTTGCTATAAAAATTGTTTTCCAGCTTTATGCTTTCCTTCTAATGTTGGCTGCATTGCTTTTGTTTGTGCAAAGACGTTAATATAATCAAAATTATCTGTTTTAAATCTTGTAATGCTCTCTATCTCTTATTTGGTTATATAGTCTTCTCTTCTTCACAGATCTGCCAAGAAAATGATCCTTTGCTCTCCTAATTTTTTTATGGTATCACCCTTTATGTCTAAATCATGTAGCTATTTTGACCTTATCTTGGTACACATTATAAAATTTTGATCTGTGGTCTAATAGTTTTTGCCGTGATAGTCTCTGACTTTAAGGAACTTATATGACTATAGAAGGAGACAATACATATAAAGGAGTAGTAGTTAGGGAAGGATGTTTTGATCTTGAAAGTCTGGAACCATAGAGAAAGCATTTAGGCAAATATCTAGGTCAGATAAATTTGTGGCCCATTTAAATATATCTTTTCTGCTTTCAGTATGAATGGTCTGGGTTGATTAAATTGCCATAGCTCAGGTTAGAAAGGAAGTCATTATTGTGGACAAATGTGGGTCTTGAACCCAAGCATATAGCTTTCCGGCCAGTGTTTGATAGTTTCAGAATATGTGCTGAAATGATAGTAATGGAATTTTAATTCAGCATACCTTTAAATAATTAATAGTGAGCTGCATTTCAATGTCAGATTGTGCATGGAAATAATGTTTATAGAACTCATTAAGATCCATAGGGATGACCTCCCCTCCTTCCAGATATACAAGGGCTATTTTTAATCTTTGCTTTTAGCTCTTAGTTTAGTCCTTTAGGCAGTAGAACAGTCCTCTCTAGCTGGTGAGATTTATGATTAGCAGTCATTAAAAATATTATTTCAAGTGTCTGATGGACAGATGAAACAAGTTGCATATGGTGGATGCCCTTTGTAGTTTTCCCCTAAATGTTAAGTTCTTTCTGCTAGATGATTTGTACCATAAGAATTCTGTCTTCTTTCCCTGGGTCATGAAGATAGTCTAAATTGGAGGAACTGAAATTGCTGCCTAAAAGCACTGCTGAACATTTTGTTAGTAGTCTTAGGCAGCTTCTTGCTCTCCTGTATGTGAATTATTTATACAGATATTATGTTTTCTGGTAAGAAATATTGCAAGAATAAGAAATAACTCAAGCTTCCTTGTTCCTTGTTAAACTACTTGGACATTGTTCTAGAAGGATATACCACTTCCTATGAGGTTAAGTTCACGAAGACTTAATTTAATGAACAAAAATTGACAGACAGCATTGCTAAGTAGTGGTTTGCCTTATGATCTTAGCGGTCCCAAAATAGGATTTTCTAAGGTGCCTAGTTTTACATGCTTTGGAGTAAGCCCCAAACAGGTAATTTTGATTTCTCGTTATTAGAGTAATTCTTATTTATATAGTGCTATTATGCTTACAAAATATTTTCCTCACAAAGTTCTGGGATGTAGATAATAGAATTAGCCTGTTTACAGATGAGGAAACTGAGGCTCAGAAACACACAATAAAACCAAAAACAGGCCTTTGCCTAGCACTTAATAATTTGTGAAGACTTCTTATACAGTTTATCCCATTTGATTCTCAGAACAGTCCTGTGAACTGGCTGCTTTTATCATTCCTGTTTTATAGATGAGGAAACTGAGGCAGCAGAGAATTAGATATATTTCAGTGGATTTATAATTTCATTGATGCAGGTGTGCCCTGTCAGAAAGTCTGAGAACATTTTGGACTCAATATCCTTTCCATCTGACTTCTACCTCCTGGCCCTAGTTCTTCTTTCCATTAGTCAGTAAGTATTTATTAAGTACTTCTCTGTTCCGGGCACTGTGCAGAGAGCTGGGGATCCAGAAAACAACAAGGCAAAAGAATTCCTTTTTTAAAATAATTTATTTTTCAGTTCTTAACATTCACTTCCACAATAATTTGATTTCAAAATTTTTTCCCTATCTCTCCCCACCCCCTGTCCCAGGACAGCATGTACCCCATGCAACCCTTCCTTCAGCTTATTCTCCCTTCTATTACCCACCCTTCTTCCATCCTCTTTACCCTGTATTTTCCTGTAGGGCAAAATAGATCTCTATACTCCATTGCCTTTATAGCTTAATTATTAGTTGCTTGCTAAAACAATTTTTAACATTCATTCTTAAGCTTTGAGTTCCATATTCTCCCTCCCTCCCTGCCCACCCTCACTGAGAAAACACACAGTTCAATATGGGTCATACATGTGTAACAATGCAAAGCACTTCTACAATAGTTATGTTGTAAAAGACTGACCACATTTCCCTCTGTCCTATCCTGCCCTTCATGTATTCCATTCTCTCCCTTGACCTGTCCTCCTACAATAGTGTTTGCTTCTGATTATCCCTTTCCCCAATTTGCTGTCCCTTCTATTTTCTTCCTTCTCCTATCTGCTTCCCCCTTGCCTTCCTGCAGGGTAAAATAGATTTCCATATGCAATTGACTGTGTATTATATTCTCCTTAAGCCAAATCCCATGAAAGTAAAGCTCAATTATTTTCTTTCATCTCCCCCCTCTTCTCCTCCACTGTAAAAGCTCTTTCTTACCTCTTTTATGTGAGATGATTTGCTACATTCTACCTCTCCATTTCTCTTACTCCTAGTACCTTCCATTCAACAGTAAATTTTATTATTTTTAGGTATTGTCCCTTCATTTTCAGCTCACTCTGTGCCCTCTCTGTAGGTATATATATATATATATATATATATATATATATATATATATATATATATATGCATACATATATATATATATACACACACGCACACATATATATACACACATACACACATGTACATATACATACCTACACATATATAATATACACCTACATACATACCCATACACACCTCTAACTACTCTAATACTGAAAAAGGTTTCATGAGTTACAAATAACATCTTTCCATGTAGGAATGTAAACAGTTCAACTTTAATGAGTTCCTTAAGGCTTCTCTTTCCTGATTACCTTTTCATGTTTCTCTTGATTCTTGTATTTGAAAGTCAAATTTTCTATTCAACTCTGGTCTTTTCAACAAGACTGCTTGGAAGTCCTCTATTTCATTGAAATTCCATTTTTCTCCCTGAAGTGTTATACTCAGTTTTGCTGGGTAGGTGATTCTTGGTTTTAATCCTATTTAATCCTAATTCCTGAGTTGACCTCTGGAATATCATATTCCAGAATGTTCATCATATTTGGGAACTGCAGCTGCTACCTGTGATTCCGTGCCCTGAGGCCTGCTCCAGTCCTACCTGTGAAAGGCTAGGCTATGCTCTGCTGTGAGCCTGGTGCCATAGACCTTTCCTGTTGGCCTTCCAGGATGTCTTGGGCTTTAAATCTCTTTCACTCTGTTGTTCTTGGCTTCTGCTGCTCTAGAATTTGTTTAGAGTCATTTTTTACAGGGATTTTATGGGCCATGGGGTGAGAGCTAGAGCAGGTCCATGTTTCTATTCTACCATCTTGGCTCCACCTTGGCATAACAATTCCTGTCCTGAAAGTATTCATCTTTTAATCAAAGAGAGATAGCATATAAACTCACATACAATGAATTCAATCTTTCTTTGAATGCACAGCTTTTAAAATATTTGATGACAGGTTTACGTCTCCTAATCTCAGCCATTCTCTCAGCCAGGAATTCCCAATTCCTTCAATTTAATTATATGTGAGATAGTTTGGGCTTCCTTCACTTTCCAGTTTTTTTTCTTTTAAAACCCTCAGGTTTGTCACTGTCTTTCCCCTGACGTCTGGCCACAGACTTAGATGTTTCCTGACCAGTCCTGAACAAAGTTGTATGGTCACTTTCCTTTTTCTGGATGCTATGTTTATTATGCTTCTAATAACATATGATATACTTTACTCTGAATGCAATGCTTGTGCTAAAGCTAATAATATATGATATTATCACATAATAATATATTAATAATGGGACTTCACGTCATTTATTTTGCAGTTGACTTAAATTGAGGTTGCGATGAAATATAACCTCCAGATATTTTTCACATGAATTGTTATTAAGCCAAGTCTCCTTAGTCTTTCATTTCTGCAGATGATTTATTTGTATTCAACTATAGTACTTTGCTATTAAATCTGTAATGGAAAGAGGACTGGATTCAGTCAAGTCAAGTCAACAAGTATTTATTAAACACTTACTATGTGTAAGGCACTGGGCTAAGCAAGAGGTTGAAATACAAATGTAAGCAGAAGAAAAGATAGTCCCTGCCTTCAAAGTGCTTATATTTTAATGGGGAAGATGCTACATAAAAGGAAGCTGAAAAGAGGCATATGGACAAGATGAAAGTATCTTATGCTCAGGGCTGGTGGGGGGCGGGGCGGGGCAGGGGGAAGGAAATGATAGTAAATCCAGAAAGTCCAGAATAATCTTCAAACCCGGTCTTTACCACCTACCACTCTATTTTTACGAACATCAGGTTCTTCATCTGTAAAATGGGGTTAATTTTTTTTTACTCCTTTCAATGAACATCTAAGATTATAAGATCAAGGGAAGATGATATTTGTTAATCTTGAGAACTGTATATTTATTATGATATATAAAAGGGATATACATAGAGGGAGCAGGTATAAAGCAAATAATGCCATGATAAAATTATAAGTTCATAGATTTAAAGAGGAAAGAATCCCTGAAGTTGTTCCACTTTGCAGATTAGGATAGTTAAACTCAGGGCAGATGTGATTTACCAATGGTCTTTCAGGTGGTAAGCATCATACAGGGTTTTTGTGGGGAATTTGCTTTGCAAATATGAAAAGACTATATAAATACTATTTGTAACAAAGGGTCCCACTTAACTTGCTACCTTGAGTTCAGTGTGAGGTGTTTGAGGTAATAATAATCGTGAAGAGTATAGCTTGAGACCATAACTAAACAAACAAAAAAACAACCAGAACATAGTAAAATACTTCAATGAAATGGAATATGGATGGGGCCATAATAAGGCAAGTGAAAAAGGAGCAATAGTTGGGTGACAGAATCATGGATATGGAACTGGCAGGGACTTCAGAAGTCATCACGTTGCACAACTTTCCCATTTTATAGATGAGGACACTGGATCATAAAGACAAATGATTTCCCCAAAATCACATAAATATTAAGTGGTCAGGCCAGGATCTTATACCGGTCTTCCAATCCCAAATCTAGCATCCTTTTCACTATACCAGCTGCCTCAGTTACTCATATATAAATAGGTACCACTTGCTTACAAATTCCTAGTGGATTACAATCTAATCCCTTCCTAATACCGCTGTACATGGTGGGAAAGTGACAACTGTCTCAGAAACTCAAGCACCGCACAGGTAAAATTCAGCTTTCAGTGCAGTCTTCCTTTCTGAAAATCTGCAGAAGCCATGGAGAGAGCCATTGGCACTTGGCTTCTGTGAAGTAGGAATCTAGGGAAACTTCTGAGTGAGAGCACTGACCTTGGATAACAAGGGTTTCATGACTTTCCTAGGATGTCAGCTGTGATCAGTTACTCTTTTAAAGCAAATGTGTTAACCAGATAAAGGTAAGCTAATTCACCTGTCATATAGAAGAATTTGAGAATAAAATATAATGGTAGTATGTCATCTTAATTTTGTCTCCGAAAAGCTTTCTGTGTCTATATTTTTCAGAATACTTTGGGGCAGGAGAAAGACCTGCCTCTTTGTACTGGGTGAGACACTTCACATTTTTCCCTTTGGCTTTGATTCTTTGTCTCCTTGCTACCTAGTTCAGTGATTCATCTTTCATATCCAGTACTGGATAGTTTATATTTTAAATCTCACCCCATCTGCCACACGTTGGAGATTTTCAGCAAGGATCATACTTAATTAAATTTATGCTTAGAAAACAAGGATTTAATATTGTAATGACTTTGATTTCCTTATCTTAGATGCTAGGGAATGTCTTGATATATTTAATACCTGACTTCTCAGATACATGAAAATAGTGCTACTATATCATTTTCTCTTATGTGTCCAGGGATGATAGATGCCTGGCCCAAATCACAAAGCACGTCAGTTGCTGAGTAGAAATACCATACGTGAAATTTAGTTCTTTATTGTTGTAGACTGGACTATCCACAAGGGATAACAATAAATGGTAAAATAATATGTAATAATATGGAACTATCATTGCAAAATAAAAGTCCATAGACTTGTATGGTTAGTTGAAGAAGAATCAAGAGGAAAAATAATATACTCAGAAGGTAGCTGCCTATTGTCTTCCTTATAGTTTTTCACTTTATATTGAATGACCATAAAAGTTTATTTTTCTATTTTCTCTATAATAAGTGAGAACGTTTTGTACTCAGCCTTTTAACCTAAATTTTTAGGGTACTTTTGGACAAGGGTCTTTGAATGTATTTTAAAGGTTAAATGCTTAGAAGTTATGTGTTAAATTTAAACTTTTGAATAAAAAATCATATGGAAATAATTTGTATTTTGAAATTAGCTGTTCCTGGGCTACTAGTTAACATAGGATCACAACAAAACAAAGTGGTCTGTTGTATTGGACTCACTTTTGAAATGAGGAAAGATATGTTTGGCTTATGTTTGTGTTCTTTGAATAATGAATAAGATAAAATGATTTGTGTTTCAGAAAGGATGCATATCAAACAAGGTAACAATTCAGATGGAAACATGTGTTTTATTATATATATGCATATATATTATCCCATGAACCGCCCCCTGTGTGCACATATACATATATACTCATAAACATGTATGTGCATATACATACACTTTTAAATAAAAGTTGCCATCAAAGACATGTCATAAATGTATGAATGAGGGAGAATATAAGCTGGTCAGTTAGTGAGAGTAAGGAATAGATATTCCTTCTGATTTAGTTAGCATAAAGTACAGTACTGTGAGGAAACTCCCTCTAGTGCAGAGGTTCTGAAACTTATTTAGCCTATTGCTTCTTTAAAGAAAAATTTCTCAGCACTCCTCCAGAAATCTACTTTCTTTGACCTTTTAATGTTTTTTTAATTTGGAAAATAATGTAATCACTACAATTTTAACTCTGTTGTACAACAGATAAAACATGTATGAATGGTTTTTCAAAATTTTATTCATTTCCTTTCTTCTTTCTTCTTTCTTTTTCTTCTTTCCTTATTCTTCTACTGCCCCCTTATTTTTATGTAATGCCTCCCAATTTCACCAGAGCTACTACCACCTATCTGGATCAGTCGTGTTCTTCTCCCCACTGGGGGTAGTGACACCGGCTTTAGGAACCAATGCATTGGATCAGTGTAGGTCAGTATCTTCTCAGCAGCTCACATTTTGAGAATTCCATAAAACTGTGAAAATTTAAGAGATTTGCTTAGGGCCACAGAGCTTAGTGGATGGCAGAGATGGGACTCAAACCCAGACCTTTCTGGCTTAGAGTTTTTCTTTTCACACTGTTCATTCTTTTTCTCTCCCTCCTTCCTTTTTCAGGATTTCCAAACATGACTGATTCTAAATAGGGTTCACTTGGTAATATTAAAAATTATTATCCTGATCTTGAAAAAAAAGCCAAATACTTTCAGTGATGTTATATAGAAAAATAAATAATTATTCATGAGTTAGGACAGTCTTCATTCTCCATCCTTTCCCTATTCCCATGTTGAGAAAAAGAAACAATGCAGGAACATAGATAGGGATCTTTATTTCTTTTGGCCAGCAGAAATGTGTTTATTTAGTGATTTTTGTAAGTTGGCTCATTTATGTAGCACCAATGGGATATTCATAGCACCCATGGTGGCCATGAATATCCTGGTACAATTCTGAATCATGAAATACAACAGACTCTCCACACAGAAGACAAAACCAAAACACTTATTCAGATACCAGAAAGCCAAATCCATCATAGTAACAAAAATCATAGTAACAAAACATCATAGTAACATCATAGTAACAAACATACGTAGTAACAAACAAACAAAACATCATAGTAACAAAAATCATAGTCACAAAAATCTATTGTTAACAATAACAATGCAGAGGACAACACCATCCCCAAGCCTTCCTCCTGCTAGGCATCCCACAAGCCAGGTCCATTAAATAAATCACAAACAAGCTCTTTCACTCACGCTAGCCGTTTGCTTTCTCGCCTGCATCTTTCCCAGTTCTGACAGCTCTCAAGACCAACTTCCTCTCAGTTCTGCTCTAGCTTTGCCTCTTCCTGCTCCACCTTTCCTGTTCCACCCATTCAGCAAACTCCTCCCACCACAAGCTCCATGTGACCCAGGCAGTTGACATGGGCCTATTAATGAATAAGCAAGATCTCTCCATTTAAATTACCGTAACAATTAGGATGTTTATGATTTTTGCCATTATCAGCCTATACTTAAAACATTGGAATATATGAATTTATAAGTTACTGAGAGAATATAGTACTTACTTAGTCTTAAATAACATTATAGATATTGTGAAAAAGAAAATCTTCCATGAAAGAATGTTCATTTACGAACATTAACTACAATATCAAACAATCAATAAACATTTATTTAGTCCGTACTTTGTTCTAGGCATTATACTAAGTCCTGGGGATACAAAAAGAGACAAAAGACAGTCCTTGTTCTCAAGAAGCTTACAATGTAATGGAAAAGATAACATGCAAAGAAATATATTCAAAGTAAGCTATATAGGATAACTAGGAAATAATAGAGGTAAGAAGGGCTGGGGAAGCCTTCTAGAAAAAGATGGGATTTTAATTGGGACTTAAAGCAAGCCAGGAAAGTCAGTAGGTAGAGGTGAGGAGGGAGAACATTCCAGGCACAGAGGACAGCCAGATAAAATGTCTGGAGCTGAGAGCTGGAATGTCTTGTTCATGGAACATCGAGGAAGCAAGTGTCACTAGATGGAAAGTACATGTTGGGGAAGAAGGTCTAAGAAGACTGGTAAGGTAGAAGGATACTGAGTTATGAATACTAAACTGAACATTTTTTTTAAAAAATTGATTTTGAAGAAATAGGGAACCACTGGGGTTTATTGAGTAGATGAGGAGGTGGTGACATTATCTGATCAGTACTTTACTAAAATCACTTTAGTGGCTGAATGGAGGGTAGATTGGAATGAGAAGAGACTTGAGAAAAGCAAAACCACCAGCAAGCTATTGCAGTCATCCAGATGTGACGTGAGGAGGGCCTGATCTAGAGTGCTGGCAGTACCAGAGAAAGATACGTAACTGAAAGATGTTAGAAATGGAATCGACAGGTATTGGCAACAAATTGGATATGATAGTGTGTGAGAGAGAGTGAGGAGTCCAGGATGATTTATACATAAATGGATGAATGAAAAAGTATTTAATTTATTAAGCACTTACCTTGGGTTAATTTGGGGGCACACAAATAAAAAAAAAATAAGACATTTCCTGCACTCAGTGTGCTTCATTTCTAATAATATCCTAACAGGTTGAATGTTTAATAGCAATGAAAAGCATTTTCCTTACAGTAATTCCGTGCTCTCCGAGGTATATTAATCATCTTTTGCAGACCAAAGAAATACAAGTCATTAAAGAGCAAAGACACTAGCCCAGGTCTGCAGACTTCAAAGCCAGTTATTTTTCCACCAAGCAGTGCTGCCTCAGTTGACTTGTATCTGATAGAAGTGTCAAGTTTTATTAGTAGATGACAATTAGGGATTACCTATTGCCGTTAAAGCCCACCATTTAACAAATAAGGGAATTGAATCCAGAGATGTGAAATGACTTGCCCAAAGTCACAAGCCTGGCTAGTTGGAGGTGTTGGGACTAGAACATGAGAACTAGAACTCCTTGTTTTTCTGTCTCCGTCCTCTTTCCACTTCAACTGTAATGTTTTCTCTTCATTGTAATTTTGTGGCCTTGTAAACCCAGAGTAGTTTCCAAATCTACTAATCACCTTTTCAAAATGATTGGTGTTGTGTGTGTGTACGTTCTAACTTTTCTTATAAAATAACAGTCTGTATTTGTGCCTGTGGCTGCAAAGGAACTTTCAGATAGAAGGATAAAGTTACAGGCAGTCTATTTTTTTCTTTTTCAAAGACATTTTTCAAATGTTTCACCTTTGCTACTGCCACCTACCAACAATTATGAATATTAAATAGTGTTATAGGTTAATGGACTGCTAATCATAGGCTGTTGTAACTCGATTGGCCTTTCATGGCATTAAATGTCCAATAAAAATGCTCTTTGTTTTTTCAAGGTTATAGTGATCTTCATTGAAGATGTAGGGAATTTGGTGATTTATAGATCCACAGGCACAGCTTGTACTGTATGTATCCTATCAGAATATTTATAGCTTCTATGACTGAATGGTGACTAAATTAATGTACTCACCTTGAAATTACTTGATAAATGGCAAAGCACTATGTAAATAAGTTTTATTAATATTTCCTTTATTTTAAAAAGTTCCCATATAGACTCATAATTTAAAATTATTTTTTCCCATTTAAGTGTTATTTGATTTTTCTTCAAGGAGTGAATGACTTCTGTAGAGTCTGAAACCATAGACTCCCTTGTGTCAAATATTCTCTAAGACATGTTCAAATTATATTCGAAGGAAATAGTTCTTACTCCTTTGCTTTATTATTCATAGAGTTAACATGCTCAGGGAGAAAATTTATGTGAATGCTGGAGTCATTCATTTCTATTCTTCCTTTAAAAAACTTATCTTCAAACTTAAACTTTTTATCGTACCAGAAAATATGCATCTTTTTGAGAAAAAATATAGGCTAGCAGAGAAAATAGAGGTTTCTAAGCTACAATTTATACTTATAGAAAGCTCTAATTTTCTTAAACCTGGACAATAACAACAAAAAACAAGCTTTTATCTAGAAGGTTCTAATCTTCATCATCTTCTTTTTCTCCTTCTCCTCAGCTCACTTTGAATATACTTCTAATAGTTAAAAGATCAAATTTACTTTTCCTTTCAACAGTAACATTAAAACATTTTCTTTTTCTATGTGGGTGATCAGTTCTGCAAAGAGTAACTTTTAATGAGGAAGGTAAAGTTGGACTTTGTTTCTGTCTTGTGTATCTTATCCTCCACCTCTATTTTTCTTGCTGCTTATTGAAAATCAAAATAAGAAATATACTTTTGTGGTAGTTTTGTTTCTAACAGCAAGGCATTTTCTGACAACCCTTTTGAAAGAGTGCAATGTTTCTGTCTTTTTGCTGCTTCTTAATTAGTATGGAACTTGTGTATAATTCATTTGAGATGAACAAGATGTATTGTCCCTCTATGTATGCTAGGCAACAACTTGAAAATATGCAGGACATAGTATGCTTTGTAAAGATAGTTTCAAATGAGATGATTTCCTCTGTGCCTGTTTTCTAATGTGCCCTTTATGGAGAATGCTAATTTCTTCTAAAAGGCTACCTGGTATGCATTCTTAATTTTATTTTATTTCAGCTCCACCTGAATTGGCGACTGACAGTTTCATGCAGCTTTCATCAAGAGCCTGTAGGGATAAGGAGTAGATTTGACAATTCTAAAAAAGTCATTGTAACCAGTTCATAGGTCACTTCATCCTGATTTAACTAAAGCATTACTTTTGATAGTCACTTAATAAATGCCTGTTGATTGACTGATTTGATAGCTCATTTACATTTGGATGGAACTGGGGTGCAAATTAACCATAAAGGAGACTAAACGTTGCTTAGAGTTAAAATTAGTTTTTACACAGAGTTTTGTAAAAACTTTGTCTTTGGAAAAGACATTGTCAGTATACTTAGTTAATATCTAGACTTGTTGATTATAGGTCCTATAATTTTTTTTCTTCAAAGAAGTAAAGTTTTCTTTTTTATCCCATAAAGTTATCTTTTTTATCTCAGGACTTAAACATAAATTGCACATTCCTTACCAAAGAGGTTAAAAAGAAGTATTGTTTTCAAATGCTTACTAAAATTGAAATTTTATTATTTTTGGAAGATAAAAATGCAGTAATTTTGCTTCATAACAATGATCCGTTAAATTATAAGCTCCTTGAGGACAAAGACTGTCTTTTGTCTCTTTAATAAGGTAAGATCAAGTCTAACTAGTATCCATCTAAGTTCTTGTTCCTACAGGAAAGTTTCCCAACAAAGAATTTCTGTTTTTCTATCCCTGTCTGGTTCTTGTAACCCAGAATCTTGATTCCCAGTCAGAAAACCATTTCTTTTCTAGATGATCCCAGTAAGATTAAAATGTTTCCAGGGGCCATTTACAGATTCAAAGCTTCTGGGATATACATGGGGTGAATCTAGGGATTGATTCCAGGATGCAGATCCTACGTTGCAGTACATCCCAACCATTAGACACTCTAGGAGAAAGTCTATAAGATCTTAAACGAGGAAAGAGAGAGTTTTGGTTGATTCTAACTTTATATATCTAATTTTTTCACACCCTCTGCTTAACTTCTCTCCACCACGATTCTTTGAACTGTACTGAGTACTATAAGTAACAGAAGGAAAGGGGAAATAGGTGAAAATGGTATAGAATAAGAGATAAAGAACAGAGGAATAAAATAAGGAAGAAATGGGGAAAATGTGGAGGGAGCATAAAATTTAGGTCTAAATCTGGCATAATTTGAATTCCTCTCATCATTTTTTTCCAGTTCTTATGCCTTCATACCCTTACTTTGTCTTCCTAGAGAAGCTATGTGTTATAGTGGATAGACCATTGAGCTTGGAGGCAGGATTAGATACGGTCTAACATGTAGTATCCATGTGACTCTGAGCATGTCAATTAACATACATCTGTCTCAGTTTCTTCACTGCTAACATGGAGATAATGATAGTACCTATATTCATGGCATATTGCAAGGATCGAGTCAATAATATTTGTAAAAGTGCTTAGCACAGTTCTTGGAACATAATAGGTGCTTAATAAAAAGCTTGTTTTTTTTTCTGTCTTTCCTTTCCAGCTCTCCTGACTCCCCCTTAGTAACTGGGGATTTTTCTTTGAATGAAGTAAAAATGTTTTTCCTATCAGCCCCCCAAGGCCAAAGGGGGAAGGGTAGAAGTTTCTGGCCTTTGCTTTGAACAACAACAACTAAAACTTGATTCCCTAATCTTGCTACTTTATTTATCTCTCTTTTCCTTTTCCAGCTCAGACCCTTTTTCAAGTGAACCCAAGACAAACAGCTATGATATTTTACTTAACACATACTAGCCCTGCTGTTTACAAGCCATTAGAAATAATTATCATCTTCCCTGATAGGGCAGAGGGCAGCTGGCTTCTTTGATGTAGTGTCTTAAAGGGAAGAATAACATTTTAATCCACAGTTTAGACTTTTCCCCCCATTTTATAGCATGTTCAGTTTTACATTCTAGTGATACCTATCTCCAAAACTTCAGTGTAGTTAAAGTCACCTCAAATGCAAGTTTTATTAGAATACATTCATGCCATTTCAATTCCCCATTTCGATTTCACAGCTGGAACTTTCTCTCTCCCCTGTCTTTGTGCCCCTTCCATACCTCTTCTTTAGCCTCAGAACCTCATTGCCTCAGATAATGGTTTGGAAGAAAGTTTCTTGTCATAGTAACTACAAAGATTTACACTCTTCACAGAATCATAGAATTTCAGAGTTGGAAGGGAGCTCCAAAGTTATCTAACTTTTACCTGACAGAGAATCTTTTCCAAAGCATCCCTGAGCTTCTGTCCTTTAGTCTTTGTCCAATGAACTCTAGTGAGGAGAAACCATTAACTCCACAGGAGAAGCCTGTTCTTGTTTTGGATAACTCAAGTGGTTATGAACTTTGTCCTTACGTACCAGGTGTGAGGGGATTATTGATTCCTCAGCATTTCATTACTGATACTTCTGAGACTGAATTCACAGCCCATGTTCAAGGTAATCTGCCTTGGATCATTTTATCCGTACCCATGGGGGAACTCTTTCATCTGAGATCCAGCTGTTTGCAAGTTGCTTAAACCTCATGTTGTTGCAAAGTAAAACAGTTTAATTGAATTAAAAACAGCTTGGAGGTATCGAGTCGCAGCAGACACTGATAGACAAAAGTGCATCAAACTCAGGTGTCTTGAAATGTCATCATATCATTGATCAAATGAAATAATATGTGTAAAGTCCTTTGTAAAACTTCAATTGATATATAAATGCTACTTGTCAGTGTCGTCATCATCATCATCATCATCATCATCATCATCATCATCACATCCAAAAACATTATACCGCTGGCCCCAGGCAGCTAACAGATACAAATTTTCACATAAGACAAAAATGACCTGCCGCTTACATCCTTTGCCTCATAGATCTGAGTAACCCACTCCTTTCCTGTTTGTTGTGAAATTCATCAGGACCAGTGCCTGTGATTTCAAACTTATAGGGAACTCTCCAGAGAAGGACATTCTTTATTGATGCAAATCAGTATCATCTCTATAACTTCTAGTCTTAGCAAGCTGCCTGGAGTGAATTAAGAGGTTCAGACAATCAGGATGCATCTGAGGTGGAATTTAAACTTAGGTCTTCCTGACTTCAAGGCCAGCTGTCTATTCCATACACCATATTGTCTTTCAATAGTAAAATAAGTTAGACTCATGCAAGAAAAATCTCACATACAATTGATCACTTGTAAAAGAAAAACAAAGTCTGTTGTAGAAAGGTGAATTGTAATTAAAATTTTCCAATGGGGAGATTACATAATGCATACTCTATTATAGTTGCCTTCTCATATTCATTATTTGTGGCATTATTGTACCTGACATTAATATAGGGAATATTTTCTCTCTCCTCTACCCTTTAGTGGGAGAAATGCAAAGTAGCTACTTTGTGCTTAAAGCAGAAAGTAGAAACTCTTAGAGAATGCCTGTATTCCTAAGAAATAGTCTACCTTACTCATTTGTGTTATGGGGTAATTATTGATTATCTAATATAAATGAATTCATACTAATTAAGCTCTGTTAAGGACTTAGGTTTCTTGACCCTGGAGAAGAGAAGATTTGGGCAGGATATAGTAGCTGCCTTCAAGTATTTGAAGGACAACCTGGTAGAAGAGATTAGCTTTATTTTAGCATTAGCCCTAAAATTAAGAGTATTAGGTTAAGGTTGCAAGGAAATAGATTTCAGCTTGATGAAAAAAAAATACTACCTAATAATTGGAGCTATTCCAAAGTGGAATATGGTACCTAAGAAAATTGTGAGTTCCTCTTCCCTAGAAACTTCAAGAAAAGCTCAGTGAACATTTGTCAGATAAATTGCAAAGGGGATACTTAGTCAGGTACACGTAAGACAAAATAACCTGAAAGAAACATAATCAGCACTCCTGAGGTGATTTCTAAGGGAAAGGACCCATTTCTCTTCCTATTCTGTCTCTTCTTCTTTTCTAAGGGCAATGTGTTTTACCATAACTCATTCTGATCATCAGACTAGCCAGCCACCTTCCACCACTGGCCTCTCTTCCTTTTGACTCCATAGCAGAATAGACTTGTGCTTAGGCCTGTTGTCCAGTTTTTACCACCTGTCCACTCTATCAACAAGACCTGCTCTGATAGGCTGTGCTTGAGTAGCCAAAGAATTGAAATGCATTTTTAAAATGCCTATGTTAATTTCATGCTTTCTACTTTGGGCATGATGATGAATTAATATTTTGCTTTCTGAATGAAAATAGTTTTCATTTTTCATAAGAAAACACTATTTTTCAAGTGTTTTCTTTGAGCTCTGTTATACTACCAACTTTTTTATTTTTTACCATTTTGAAGAAATTGTACTATTTTTTGAAGTACTTCTAGAAGGTGAAAGTAAATGACATCTGAAGATAAAATGACAAATTTTTAAATGATTAAAGAAAATTACCTTTCCTCCTTTACCTCAAAAATCAGATGCATTCATTTAAAAGACATTTAGACTTTTAAAAAAGCTAAAATTTGAAGGAATAATTCATTCAAGTCCAAATCCTTCATACTAGAGAAGAAACTGAGGTACAGAGAGAAGAAATTATTTACCCAAGTTCCAGTGCTCTTTTTACTCCATAACACAAATTAAAGTTGATTAGCTTTTAAATATTCACTTTTTTGGGTAAAGATTAAAAGCAAATTAAAAAAATCTCCTGCCAAGTGCACACTTTTTAAACAATAGGAACAAAAAATGATTTTAAACCTGTCTTACATTTTTCTAAAAATTAAAGAATGCCAAGTCAAAAATAACTTTTGAGTACAACACTCGATTGGGTTCATAATTTTTGGAAAATAGATTGAAATGTATTTCGATTTATTGTACCAACTTCCACAAAAGTCCTCTATGCATACCTCAGCATGGTATGGAGTTGACTTTTTGTTCTGGAAGACTATTCCAGTGGAATTTAAGTTTTGGGAAAGGCTTAGAATATGATCCTGAAGAGAAGAACAAGCTTCCCCCACCACCACACACACAAAGACCAGCATGGTTAACGGAAAAGTTTAACTCCAGTAAGGTGGCACCTGATGATGAAATGTTTTTGACCATGCACCTTGTGAAAGAAAGAAAAATATAAAACAAATGACCCCTAATCTTAGGTGTTCTCTTTCTCCTACTGTGCTGATGGTAGCTGAGTGACACAGAAAGGGGTAGAGGGTGCTAAGAATCACTTCATTTTTAGAGAATATATATTTAAAAAGCCCTTTAATTTGACTTCTGCTACTCTAAATGTGAAATCCTTATCTAGTGATCAATGACTGGACATATTGATGGGGGAGTTCAATTATATTGATTATAACATTCTTAAGATAAATAAAACCAGAAGAAAGTATTTCGGGGAAACAAAGTGATGAATTGATGGAATAGGTTTTATCCCACATCCCAAAGTTATGAGAAACATTACTTCATGGAACATTTGGCTTTCATGTAATTGCAGTATTAATGATAAATGTTTGCAAAACAGATCATTATAAAGATAATTGCAGCTTATATACCAACTGCTTGATAATATCCTCTCACTCAAATAAACATGCATTCTTATACTTGGTGACTTTAAGGTAGAGACAGGAAGAAGTGAGGGCAGTGAGATATATATACGAAAGCATGGTTTGGAATAAATAAATAAACAAATACAGAAACCTCATTCCTCTAGATCATGGACACTTCAGAAAAAAAGAATTGTTTGGTGCTTGAAATAGTGAGCCACAAATAATAAAGAATAAGATTAAATGAATTTTAATAGACAGGAAAATATTTATTATAGATGTGTTATTCATGAGTCAGCTGTCTGTACTGTCAGACCATTAACTTGTCAGAGCTAAAATCAGAATTTATAATAAATAAAATGAAAAGTAATATGAAAAAATATGTTACAATTAAGACACGAATGGTTTTAAACAACCCATTAAAGGAAAATATGGGGAATGGAAAATGGAAACGATGTCAATAATGCTATAATAACTTTATCCAGTAATTAAACTAAAGTAAATTAATTGCTACAACGAAGTGGGCAAAAAAGCACAAAAAGTGCCCTCGTCAGCAAACATCTGACTTTCTTCCAAATGGTGAGAGAGCTACAAACACTAGGTTAACACTGGGTTAGAACACAATTCATTTGTTAAAATATTATGAAAAAAATAATGGGCAATTATGAGTAGTATCATTTCATAATGAAGAGAAAAGCAAGGGAGGACAAAAGCAGTCTAAGGAAAGCTTAGTAACATAAGCTATGGAAAGTCATCCCAAGGGCTTGGAAAGAAGGAAGGAAAGAAAAACATTTATCCAACCCATGTGCCAGGCACTGTACTAAGAGCTTTACAAATATCTCATTTGATCTTCACCACAATGCTCTGAGGTGGGTAATATTTTTATCTCTGTTTTACAGTTGAGGAAACTGAGGAAGATAGAGGCTAAATGCTTTGTTCAGATTAAATATCTGAGGTGAGATTTGAACTCAAATCTTACTTTCTCTGTCTACTGCCCACTCTAAAAGAAAGAGGACCATAAATAGAAAAAAAAAAGGAAAACATTTGGAAAAATTGTTATAAGAAACCTTTTCCTCCTTCAGGGATACTGGAACTATTATACTTGGAACCTATTATCATAGCCTTATTGATTTGATTGATACACATGCATATATGTGTCTGTGTAGAATATATATATGTATATGTGTGTCTATGTCTATGTATATATGTATATATATACAAATATACATATGTGTATGCATACACACACATATATATTCCATATATTTTGCACACACACACACATATATATGTGTATATATATATATATATATATATATTCCATTCTAGGGGTGATAATTTAATTGCAAGTGCCCTGAAGGATCAATTAATAAGATATACAATGGAGGAGAAGATATCAGACATAAAAAATCTCAGATCTCATTGACCCAAACACTACCCCTCCAAAAAAAAAGATGACCAAGAAAACATAAACAACAGCCAACTTTCATGCCAACTCTCTCATCTATACAAAATCTTTATGATGAATTGAAAGCATCCTTGATGATGGTATTTGTAGGAAATAAGTAGACCTTTGTAAAATATATTCAACAATGAACCCCCATCTTTGCCATTTCCCAACTGATTAAATGAAGTAGAGACATAAGATCCCACTGTGCTTTCTAAAACAGATTCCCCCAGTAGAAAAAAACAAGACAAAACACCTGTCAGGCTGTTTTACAACAAAGTATTTCTCATTCATATGTTGAGATTATTTGAGATTCCTCACAAGATGTAATGATCTATCTCAACAGATGTAACCCAATTTAGTAAACTTTCGATTACAAATATCAGGTTAAATATAAGTATCAGGGAGTTTCCTGCTTATCAAAGGTGTTTGCCACAGTTTTAGAAAGAGATATAATATAGAACTCAGGTTGAAGAAAGATTCCCTTTGAGGGGTGAGATCATCCACATCCTCCTGTTTATTGATACCGTTGTGTTGACTGAATCAAGTCCTAAGATGTTGCAGGATTTCCTGAAGAGATCTATAATAGTTCAGAGGAATTTGGCATGTTCATTTATATAGGGCAGATCAACTAGATAAAGAATGTCCATTATCCAGGTTTTGATATACATCTGAATGTACACCCTATAGAACTTATCTGATAGTAGATATGTGTGGACAGATGAAATAGATGTACAGAGTATAAGAGTAGAAAAGGAGAGTAGGGTGAATTGCTTTTGAGAAATAATACAAAACTTTAACTCACTCCAAGCTTCTTATAATGTCAAAAGTCCATATTTTAAATAAAATAATTTTACCAATGTTGCTGTATGATAATGAGTCCCTAAACACTCCAAACACACTGAATACCATTCCTTCTGAAGAACTAAAGATGAGTCATTGAGAAGGTACATAAGAGATGTTAACAGACTGTAAAATATAACAGAATAGGAACTCAGAAGAGTAAAGGTGATCATCCAAGAACTGCATGATAGAAAGAGAATATGGGCTGGTAAGGTGGTGAGAGAGAAAAATGATAGGTGGATGACCAGAGTGCTCTACTGATCCTCTGAAGTTTAAGGATGAGAGGAAGGGTTTGAGTGTATTGGGCATGTTCAATGTGAAGAACTTTTGGAAGGACATGGATGAAAGGCACAAAGGATGGCAGGCATGCATGGATTGTTATCTGCATTGGTGGATGAAATTCCTAAATGATGAGATTACAGATCCTTTTAAGTTTTTGAGTATCAAATTAGAATCCAAATACAGACCACACATAGGGGTTTTCCCCATATTTCTTTCCTTTATCTCAAAGAGATGTATACCAGCTAGGTTGCACTTGAGATTCCTGTGATGCTCCACTTCTGAGTAAGTCATCATGTTCAATAACATTAAAAATATCATTTATCATGCCTTAAAGTTCGCAAATTTCAAACTTTAGATATGTTGTCTCATTTGATCCACTCAACATGGTGACCTAGGTCCTATCATGATTGCCATTTTAAAGATGGGGAAACTAAAACTGAGAGACATTTCATGATTCGTCCAAGGTTGTTAATGTCCTCAATCTTACCTTCTGAAATTATTTTGTGTTCACTTTTTATATATGTTAATCTCCCTCCTTCTCTTTCTCCCCTTCTTTCTTTCCCTCTCCCCCTCTCTTCTATGTGCTCTCTTTCTCACTCTCACAATGTCTCTCTCTCATATTCCCTCAGTAGAATGTAAGCTTCCTGAAGATGGGGATTTAGTCACTATCATTTTATGTCCAGTGCCATATATATAGTAAGTTCTTAATAAGTGCTTGTTGATTGATTGAATGAATGTCATCTCTAAGTAGGAGGATGTAGAGAACTTTATTGGAAGAGATTTTAACTTTGGACTTTGTTCACACTATCTTCTATATCATGTAACACATATCCCTTTTTATATCAAAGCCCAGTAGGTTATTTAGCAAAATTATCTCCATGGTAAAATTTATCCCAGTTTATTCAATTTTAATATATCTATGTGGGAGATACTTTGTTTGAGGAGAGCCTTTAAAGATGTATGTTCTATCAAAGACTTTTCCAATCAATTTTAAAAAATTCAATAAACAATACACACAGTAAGAGTCATACCTTCTCTGTATGTCTTTTGGTTTTCATTCCAAAGATATGATCTGTTTTCTGCCCATTCCAATCTCATATTTTCATCAAGGATACCATTGTTGTGTTCGTAGCTTAATTTTCTGTTGTTGTCTGTTTTTTAATCCTCTAAATTTATTTTTTCAATATAAAATTTATTTATTTTTCAGTTCTTAACATTCACTTCCACAAGAATTTGAATTCAAAATTTTCTCCCCATCTCTCCCTACTCTCCACCCCAGGACAGCATGTACCCCATCCACCTCTTCCTCCAGTCTGTCCTCCCTTTTGTTACCCACACTTCTTCCATCCTCCTTTCCCTCTATTTTCCTGTTGGGCAAAATAGATTTATATACTCTATTGCCTGTATAGTTTAATTTCCAGTTGTATTCTAAAAGAATTTTTAACATTCATTCTTAAAGCTGTGAGTTCCATATTCTCTCCCTCCCTTGCCACCTACCCTCATTGAGAAAACAAGCAATTCAGTTCCACAATATCTGAATTGTTTCTTTCTGGCTGCTTGTAATATTTTCTTCTTGACCTGGCAACTCTGGAATCTGGCTATAATATTCCTAGGAGTTTTCCTTTGGGGATCTCTTTCAGGAGGTGGTCAGTTAATTCTTTCCATTTCAATTTTACCATCTGGGTTGAGAATATCAAGGCAGTTTTTCTTAATAATTTCTTGAAAGATGATGTCCGAGCTCTTTTTTTGATCATGATTTTCAGGTAGACTAATAATTTTAAAATTATCTCTTCTGGATCTATTTTCCAGGTCAGTTGTTTTTCCAGTGAGATATTTCACATTGTCTTCTATTTTTTCATTCTTTTGATTTGTTTTATGATTTCTTGATTTCTTATAAAGTCATTAGCTTCCATCTGCTCCATTCTAATTTTTAAAGAACTATTTTCTTCAGTGAGCTTTTGAACTTCCTTTTCCATTTGGCCCATTTTCTTTTTTAAAGCATTCTTCTCCTCTGACTTTTTGGACCTCTTTTGCCATTTGGGTTAGTCTATTTTTAAAGGTGCTATTTTCTTCAGCATTATTTTTGGGTCTCCTTTAGCAAACTGTTGACTCATTTGTCATGATTTTCTTGCATCTCTCTCATTTCTCTTCTCAATTTTTCCTCCACCTCTGTTACTTGATTTTCAAAATCGTTTTTGAGCTCTTCCATGTGCTGAGACCATTGCATATTTATTTTGGAGGTTTTGGATGTAGAAGCCTCAACTTTGATGTCTTCCTCTGGTGATATGCTTTGTTCTTCCTCATCCAAATGGATGGAAGAAAATACCTTTTGACCAAGAAAGTAATCATCTATAGTCTTATTTTTCTCCCCTTTTATGGGCATTTTCCCAGCCAGTTACTTGACTTTTAAATCCTTTGTCAAGTGGAAGGTGTACTCTAGGGACCTATAAGTTCTCATTTCCTCCAAGGTGGCACAATCAAGGGAGAGTAGTTTATTCCTCTACTGGCCTGTGCTCTGGTATGAGAGCAAGCACAAGCACACTTTTCTGCCCAGGATATGTGAGGAGGATTCCTTCTCCACAGCCACCAACAGCATCACCACACCAGCACCAGGACCTCAACTCAAGATTGAGCCCCATATCAGCTGCATAATTCCCCCAGGGTCTTTAGGCCATGGGCTCCTAAAGTGGAAGCTGCTGCAGTGACTGCCACCACCCTGGGGCTAGGGCTGGGGCAGGACTTACCCCTCTCTCACACAGGTGAAAGATCTTTCTTACTGACCTTTGAAGCTGTCTTGGGGGTTTATGGGTTGAGAAATCTGGGAACAGCAGCTATTAGCCATGATTCCATACCTTGAAACCTGCTCCAGTCCTGTCCCTGCCATGCTGCATGGCCAAGGCTGGGCTGCACTCCTCTCTGTGTTTGGTGTGATAGACCTTTCCTGTCAGCCTTCTAGGCTATCTTGGACTGGAAATCTCTGTCACTCAGTTGTTTTGTAGCTTATGCTGCTCTGGAATTTGTTTACGGTCATTTTTTTTACAGGTATTTTATGGGCTAATGGAGGGGTGAGCCAGAGCAGGTTTGTCCTTTTACTCCACCATCTTGACTCTGCGCCATCCCTAGTTTAGTTTATTAAAGATTATATAGATAAAAGAAAACAGCTTGATGGGTTGGATATTGGTTGATGTCTCCTTCAGTAATATTTTTTTTTTTAGATAGAAAGATCACCTGAGCCTTACTTCAGGAATTTTCCCTTCTGAGATGTCTTAGAAATAATCTCCTTACTGTTTTAGTACTAGACCATCTCTAATAGGAATTTCCTTCAATCCAGCCTTGCTTTCATACTTCATTTTAGGTGTCCTGGTCACATTCTGAAACAGTGAATTGGATACTAAGGAAATAGAGTTCAGTGGAAATAGAACATTAAAAATCATATCACATTTTTCCTGCTCTCTTTCTATTTATTGGTCTCTTGGCTTTGTTTACAAATGAAATTGTAATGACCTGGCCCAGTTGGATTTCATGACAAACACTCCACAGGCTTGTTTTTTGAGCTACTTATCATTATGTGAGGCAGTGATGCGCATAGTCTTTTATCTTCCTGCAAAATAGATAAATAACATCTAAGACAATTTAAAAAATGGAAACTCAATAGAAAGTTTTCCTCATATTATGAAATCAACATCAAACACTTGATAAAACATTGACCATTTACCTTGATAGAAACCATAACTAAATAACTGATGCTTTACTTTGAGTTAATATAGTATATTTATCTCGTATTTCTTTTGGGTTTTTTTTGCATTACTACTGCTTTTCAAGCTTCTTTTTCAAAATATGCTACTTTTCCAAGGTGCTAATATTACAATTTTAAATCTGATAAAAGAATAATGTCTGATATTGTGGGAGTGAGTCTATGTGTATGTGTCAAGGTATGTATGAGTGCCTATGTCTGTGTGTCTATTATTCTTTAACATTTTGCTTACTCCCTAAAACCCCACAACAAAATATTGGTTCTGACACCATGACTTTGTTCTGTTCAGGGGAAGGAAAGGGAACAAGGATTTATTCAAGTATGTACCATGCACCAGACACTCTACTAAGCACTTTAAAAACATTTTCTCAGCAGAAATGTGAAGTTATTTTCACTTCCTTAAACTATTGCTCAAGGTTTTCAAAATTGCTTTGAAATAAAACTTCTTACCCTCAGTTGCTCCTCTTTGCTTTTTCTTTCACTTTTTCTCCCTACTTTTTTTTTCTCTCTCTCTTGCCCTCCTCACTCTTCCCTTCTCTTTCTCAGTTTACACAGAAGGGATTTTTTTTTAAGTTATGAATTTTATATCCACCTCAAAAGTTGCTGGTAACTTATTTCAGTGTATTTTTATTTTTTCCATACAATAATAATTCTTTTTTTTTATTGCAATTCTTTATATACCTTTTTTTAGTGTAAGGCTTGGGGCAAAGGTGGTGAACCTGCAGCATGTCTGGCCCTTTAGGTCCTTAAGTATAGCCCTTTAGATGGAGTTTGAAAGGTGGGGGATTTAGGGACCCCTCAAAGACTCTTGTAGAAGAGTGTCATCGAAATGAATTCACAGACTCAAGCATTCTTGAAGTCAAGTTGGCAATAATTTATTGTTATACTTATCACCAGGCAAGAGTCAAAGAAGTTGGGATCTTAGAGGGATGCAGTTAAAGTTTACATAGGTATTCTACAGTAAAATATGTGCCAGATGTGCTAACTAGTTGATTCAGGGTGGGATTATGGAGTGATTAAGAAGTGACCAGTTCTTAAAGGAGCATGTACTTTTAGTGTATATTGAACAGGTGTTTTACCCAGAGTTTTACCCGGAGTTATCTGGAAGTAGCCCAAAGGGGGCTACATGGAGGTGTGGTTTTAGCTCTGCAATGTCAGTATCACTAAGTAAACTAACAGTCAGGGCTGACTGAGAAATACTCACACTGTTCCCCCATCAATATCTTGTTTTGACAAGATAAACATAGGGAGCATACACCTGTCTAAGTCCAGGATGCACATAATGAGGAAGGGAGATGGGAGTGGGTAATAAATGGCTTTATGAGCTAGTACAAAACCAATTCAAATTAATTCCTTCAGGTATAGTTTCTTACTATTTCAGGGAGAGAGACAAGTGTTTTACTGGAGCCCACTCATTAGTCATTGCTAGGCATAGTATCCTCAGGCTGGGAAGAAACTGCCAGGGATAGTGTCTTGAAGCTACAGAGAAATGTGATCTTGGAATATGGGTCCAAGCACAGGCACCCAAGCACCCCATCACTTTGACTACATCCAAACTTCACAGAAGAAAAAAGAAGTTGACTGGATTCAGTCAAAGCGCCTCATTTGAGGACCTAGGGGGCCACATGTGGCCTCAAGGTCACAGGTTCCCCATTCCTTATGGAAGCTGAAAATTCTTTCCTGTCTATCCCTGAACTTTGAAAATGGGAGAAGGAAAAAAAAGAAAAGAAAATAAAATGGGAGGAGGGAAAAAGGCAAGATATTAAGTCATAATCATGAATTTCCTCAAATGCTCAATATTTTATGGAATATTTTCCCTACAACTTGAAACTGTTCTTAAGATATCTTTATGTGGTATTAGAAGGAATTCAAAGTTGTAATGAAACCATGACATTTTAAAAATATAAAATGTTGAAACAAACTCACTTTAGTTTAAGAAATAATATGCTCAGGGACACTAGCTGGTGCAGAGGATACAGCACGGACTATGGAGTCAGGAGGACCTTATTTCAAATCCAGCCTCAGATGCTTGACACTGTGTGACCCTGGGCAAACCACTTAACCGCAACTGACTCAGCCCCCTCCCCATCCCTTAACACTGTGTGACCCTGGGCAAGTCATTTAACACCAATTGCCTCCCTCTTCCCCCCAAAACAAAATAACATGCTCAGTCACATAAATACTTTTTAACTCTCTCCCTTCTTATTGTGCCCTTGCATACCTCTTGTATTGAATAGCAATAATCAATAGAAAAATAATAGGCTTTCCACAAGAAACTTTATTGTTCCAAAACTCCTTGGGGCTAACATCACTCTAAAATTGTTATCCCATTTAAATACAGGAACTCAAAAATCAAAAAACTCTATTATTAAATTGTAGTACCTTCTGAATTGATAATATTCCCTCTACTTATGGCTCAGGAGGAGAAGTGAGGCTGGTGACCTGCACAGCCCTCCCTCACTCAGAACAAAGTCAAGTATAAGTCATGTGATCATTTCTCTGATGTTATGGTCTTCCTCAAAAATGAAGGACGAACACAGCCTATGAGTAGACCAAGCTGCCTAAGTCTGGACCCAGCTATCTCCGTAACTTAACTCATCCTCTCCCTTCTGTCTCCCTCTCCTCTTCCTTCTCCTCTTCAAAGGAAGGTAAAATTGGATGGCCAGAGGCTGCTTAGTTTAATTGGGGTTTATTGACTTGATTTTATAAGTGGTAAACACTTAACAAATTCTTACTGAATTAATTGAATTGAATTTTTTATGCTACTAGTCACCTGAATCTTTGTGGGAGGTATAGCACAAAAAAATACAAGATGACGCTAGATGATTCTGATGACTATAGTTTTCTAAAGTTACTCTGAAAAGTAAGAGTTAGTGGTTAATTAAGATTGTGCTGCCACGTTTAACTCATATCCACTGGGGACTTGGCATGATATAAATATCATAAACCACATGAAACCAGTTACAGTGACAAGCATGCATCTAGGTTCAGTTCTAAAGTACCTCCACAAAATTGGATTTTTTTGCTAATTAATGATCAAAGAGCAGGTCTATTCATAAAGCATCAGGAATATGACTTTGCTTGTCTTATAATTCATCAGATGAGTATGAATGTAAGTGACTGAGGCAAATAATCATTGCATGACTAATATATTGCTAGAGATGCAGAAACATATAATCAAAATTAATGAGACTATTAAGAATCACCAAATTTTATCTGTAAGGGGGAAAACCATCACAACTACATGCAGATGATAATATAAACATTTATATCCTCATTGAATAGATGAAGAAACTAAATTTATGGCAAGTTTAAAGAGGTGCTCACAATTACATGGATATAGCTGGTGGTATAGCTAAAAGTTACAAAAAGGTGTAGTTTGGATCAGAAGAATTTGTGGTCCTACTGTATTTGGAGATTGTAATTCAATGACTAATACTTGTGTTCGTTCTATAATGACTTTCCACAATGATTTTTTTTTGATGATCAGCTAGTGGGTGTCTGAGGTTGGGTTTGAACTCAGGCCCTCCTGACTCCAGGGCTGGTACCACTTAGCTGCCCCTCCACAATGTCTTCTAAAAGACTGCCCTTTTAACATTTAACCACAATTTTGAAATCTTGTTCAAGTCAACCTTTTCATATGTTTCTAATTCCTGCCCTTCATGAACTCTGTATTCCAGCTAGATGGGTTTACTTGTACTTCCTCTACCTTAGGACTCTTATCTCCTGCCTCTGTACCTTATGTTCAGGCTAACTCTAATGTCCAGAATTTATTCCTTCTTTACCTCTGATATTTATTATAAAATCTTTAGCCTCCTTCAATTATTAGCTCAAGGCATACCTCTGATTTAAACCTGTCCTGATCCTCCTAGTCATTAATGCTCTTGTCCTGTAATTAGAATATAGACTTATTTGTTTACATGTTGCATTACCCTCTAAAAGGTAAGCTCCTTGAGGAAGAGACTATTCATTTTCATTTAAATCTTTATATCCTTAGTGGCTACTTCACAGCAAGTATTTAATAAATGTTGAAATTTAATTGAGTTGTTGATGCAAAGAGAGTGATATGTTTAGTAAAGGGAAACCTGACACATCTTGTTGACCACTGTCCAAGAGTCAACTTGCTACCATCTTTAGCTGTCAGTATCATCTGTTTTAGACTGATCGCTGAATGAGGGCAGTGACTAACTAATGGTGGCAGTTTGGATAAATGTTTTGTTGACAAATTCCTTGCACTCAACTGAAATAAAAGTTGATCTTTTGTTAGAAATGACAATATCAAGCAAACTTTGTGTTTTACAGAATTAACATGGAGCTGTAGTTATTGCTGCAAAGGCTTGAGAAAGTGACATAGGTTTCCAAAGTGGGCAATACACTCCCTGGGGAGTATTGGAATGATGGGGTGGTGGTGATAGTAGCCTCAGGTGATGCAAATTAAAAAAAAAACAAACCCTTTAAAGAATTAAAGAAACTATACTGGGGCGAGGCAGTACTTGTAATGTTAATGAGATTTATGTTAATGAAAAATCTTCCCTGCCCATTAATGGACCTAAGATTAGGAGAGTCTTATTTTGTAGGGAAGTCCACACCTTTTGTTAATTGTTAATGAGGCACTGGATCAGGAAGAGTCCTGACACCCAGTGGCTCTAAAAGGTGTGTGTGTGTTTCTATCTATTTATCTGCCTGCCTATCTATCTATCTATCTATCTATCTATCTATCTATCTATCTATCTATCTATCTATCTATCTATTGTTGACCTGAAAACTTGGTTAAAGAAAGGCAACAGGCTAAATGCATACATTTTATGATTTAATTAATTAATTAATCAGTTCCCTATTAAAGACAATGGTAACATAATGCATTATGGAGCCATAAATATTCTGGCTACCCAGTGCAGAAATCTTCTGGCTTATATACATTTTGCCGTGAGAAATTCAGTAAGACAGGACAATTAACAAAGCCATGTTGGTCAGGCCTTGAGATTCCAAGCTGGGTAAACATATGTCTCGGAAATCCCACCACTAGTAAGTGGCAGGCTTCCTGCCCCAAACAGATAACTGACGCAGGAAAGGGTAAACAATGTTCAATAGAAATTATGACCTAGATGTATGTGTCTATAGATAATAAGATACAAAGGAAAGTCCCATTATTCAAGATAGTGTCTTAGGTTAAAGGTCTCCTAAGGAATGTAGAGTCAGCCTTGGCTGGCTTTTGCTGACATAGGAAGAGGTACCCTCTGAGTTTGCTTCAGAGAGAACAAAGAGATTATTCCAAAATTTTATATTAAACATTATCACTATCTATCTCTGTCTATCTATCTATCTATCTATCTATCTATCTATCTATCTATCTATCTATCTATCTGTCTGTCTGTCTGTCTGTCTGTCTGTCTGTCTGTCTGTCTATCTATCTATCTATCTATCTATCTATCTATCATCTCTCTCTCTCTCATCTGTCTGTCTGTCTGTCTGTCTGTCTATCTATCCATCCATCTATCCATCCATCTCTCTCTCTCTCTCTCTCTCTCTCTCTCTCTCTCTCATATCTATCTATCTGTCTGTCTCTCTGTCTATCTGTCTGTCTGTCTATCTATCTATCTATCTATCTATCTATCTATCTATCTATCTATCTTTCTATCTATACTCTGAGGTGTGGTTTTGCTTTGGGGGCTTGGAAGAAGGTTCAAGTGCCAGGTGAGACTCTGGGTAGCCAGTGCTCCCCCTACCACTTCCCCTTTGAAAACCCAGATGTTGGTGCTTTTCTCTCTGGTATGTATGTATGTATGTATGTATGTATGTATGTATGTATGCATGTATGCATGTATGCATATATGTATGTAATGGTCAGACAGTTGTATCTGTCTGTGGATCTCTGATGTATGTATTGCTTATGGTCAGACAATTAGAAGTCTTGTCTGTTAGTCTTTATTTCTCTGCTTGTTTTTTTTTTCTGTTGGTGAATGTAATTAAATGGATTGTTGACCCCTCAAAAATTGCTTTCTTTTTAGAAAAGCAGATTAAAGAACCTGTGCAGCAGGTCCTCCTGTGTATGCCAGGGTGCTTGTTGCTGCAGTGCTGAGTAATTTTTTTTTATTTGAAGAGGGAGTGGCAGCCCAAATAAGTTTGGGAACTTCTGAGAGCAGTCTGAACCATTTTGATTTGATTGCTACAAGTTACTTACTTTAAATGATTGTCTGTAATAATGAATATAGACTCTTGATCAGGGCTTTTTAAATACTTATCTTAGAACTATAGATATCTTTGTGCAGTAATGCTAAAAATAATCAAATACATACTCTACTTGTTCACATTCCCTTCAATATCAGGATCAGTTACTGACCATAAGACATAAATATCAGCCCTAGTGTACCTTTGAAAAAAATCTAAGATGTCCTGTGCACATTGAGAGCATGAATATGAAAATCCCTTTGTGGAATGACAAATAGTTGGCTGGATTTATCATTACTGGGTACGTCCCCTGTTATAAGCATGGCATTGACCAGGGAAGGGAGTTAATTCCCTAGTAGTGGCATTGCATTGATAAGTAAGATTTCTTGAGAGAGCAATGGCCTCTATTCAGAAATCTTCTTTCCCTAAATGAGAAAATTGGAGGGATGAACAGAATAAGTCATATTTTAGTCAATGGCCAAGACAAAAATGATACCTGAGGAGAAGAGTTTTCTATAAATTTTTCCAGACTTTGTAGTTTCCATCTGTTTGTGATCTTCCCTTTAGTTTTATCCTTAAATACTTTGGTTATGCCTTTGCTTAGTTTGTCTTTCGCTAAGATTTCTTTAAGCTTATTTTCACTACCACTGCTTCTAACTTTTGTGAAATGATATTGCTCAGTCACCCACAATAATCTTCCCTGAGATCTTAAAAAGAGAGTCTATATTCTAAAATATTGTTGATCTTGGCTGCCATAAATCTCCACTTGGCAAGAGAACAAATGGGTTCTAACTGAGCTGCTTTCTAGTCTCTCTTGGTCTTTTCATTATGATGATTGATCTACACCATCTAAACTTCCTTAGTAACTGATAATAATCTTGTTGATGTATTTTCCTTTGTTCATCTCTCTCTCTCTCTCTCTCTCTCTCTCTCTCTCTCTCTCTCTCTCTCTCTCTCTCTTCTCTCTCTCTTTTTTTCTTTCAGCATCAATGTTTATTTAGATTGGATTGTAGTTTCCTCTGGGGCATTTTCATTTTTATTCTTTTAGTTTAATACCAACTTTTATCTTTGCTCTAAGAAATTGTGATTTAGCCATATGAGATAGCTTACATGGAAATGACTCTTCTATCTTCTGCCAGCAATTTCCTTTCTATTAAAATATAATCAATTTCATTGTTAATGATGTTATTTGATATTTACCACATCCAACTTGTCTCAACTTGCTTCTTGAAGAAAATATTTATGTTAATTTATAATTTATTATTAATATATGTTCTACAAAGTCTCTCTTCTTACTCCTGAACCACATTTTCACTGTCTTAACCACTTCGTTTTAACTTTTGAAGTGATGTCACCAAGCTTTAAAGTATATTTTAACATAATTTGGAGGATCTTTCTGATTGATTCATCATGAAATTTCTCTAATTCCTTGTTTCCTGTAAGAAATCCTGGCAAATAATTTTCAGGTATTTTCATGTTTGTCTTTTTGCAAATATGAGCATTTCAATATGACAAAAAACAATGCCCACTAAAATACTCCTTCTTGTTGCCCTTGGTCACACAATAAATCCATTTCTTCTAACCCTTTTCTTCTCCACACAGACCCTGTGAAAACCGTTTCATTTAGCTATAACTTCCTTGTGACTTCTGGTTCCATTTGCATTGAGAATACTAAGATTGATATGATTCAGTTCCTGTAACAATAGATTTACTTGCTGGTCACTGCACAAAGATCTCACATTTATAGTATCAGTTAAAGTTAATAAATAGTGTGAAAACTCTGAGGCATATTACCTCTTCACCTTTTCTACTAGGCTGTTTCAATTACTTCTGACATGGATAAAGGCTACGAGGAACTGTTAGTCATTTTGTAATCCTCCCTCCCTCCTCCCCTCCCCTCCCCTCCCCTTCCCTCCCCTTCCCTTCCCTCCCCTCCCCTTCCCTCCCCTCCCCTTCCCTTCCCTTCCCTCCCCTTCCCTTCCCTCCCCTTCCCTTCCCTTCCCTCCCCTTCCCTCCCCTTCCCTCCCCTTCCCTCCCCTTCCCTCCCCTTCCCTCCCCTTCCCTCCCCTTCCCTCCCCTTCCCTCCCCTTCCCTTCCCTTCCCTTCCCTTCCCTTCCCTTCCCTTCCCTTCCCTTCCCTTCCCTTCCCTTCCCTTCTTTCTTTTTTGTTGTGTTATCATGGCTAATTATACTAAAGTAATCATGGCTAAAGTGCTACACTCTCTTCTGAGTTGCCCCATTTCATTTTTGTATATCTCTAGTTGTTAGGGAAATTTTCTTGGCATTAGGCTAAGACTTGCTTCTTTGCAGCCTAACCCACAGCTCCTAACTGTGCCCTCTAGAGTCAGTAAGAGCAAGTTCAATCCTTCTTCCTTGAAACTGTTCCTCAAATGCTTGGCCACTTGCATCTTTCTGCAAGTCTCCTTTTCTCTAGGGTAGGTATTCCCAGTTCCATCTTCAGACTCTGAATGCATTACAGTAGGTACAGAGATACAAAGATAAAAATGAAACTGTTAAAGAATTTGCAATCTACTGGAAGGATACATTATATATTTGTATAATTAAATTAATGTGAAGATAGAAGTAGTACTAGCTGAATTTATTAAAGAAGACTTTGTATAGGTGGTAGATTCTGTACTGAACCTTCAAAAAAAATTAAGGTTTCTTAATAGTGGCTATAGAAAAAGAAGTACAACAGAGCTATGCAGGATCGCTCTTATTAATGTATAGAAATGTGAGCTGGAATGCTGACCTTGGACAATAACCATTTAGCCAGTTGGTCTGGAGTACTGAGTCCTTGAAAGGGGAGTAACATGAAAAAGACTGGAAAAATGGTTTGTATCCAGATTGTTAAATGTCCTTCCTTTAATGCCAGACTAAAGACTATGTATTTTATTCTGGAAGCAATGTGGATATGGGAAACAGAAAGACAATTTGAGAGATTGTTATAATAGTTCAGGTAAGAAATGATAGGAGCTCAAACCGAGTAATGGTCATGTTAGTGAAGTAAAAGGAACATGTGAGAGATGCTGTGAATGCAGAATCCTCAGAACTTGGCAGCTGTTTGGATATGGGAAAAGAGGAGAGGATAGAATCTAGGATGACTCTAAAGTTATAAACTCGGGTGACTTGTAAGATAGTGTAGCACCAATACAATATTCACAGTGCCTACGGTGGCCATGAATATCCTGGCACAATTCTGAATCATGAAATACAAAGGACTATCCACATGGAAGACAGAATCAAAACATTTACTCATATACCAGAAAGCTGAATCCCAACACCAGAAAGCCAAATCCATTATGATAACAAAGAAATCTATACACAATAACAACACAGAGAGCACTGCCAGCCCCAAGCCTTCCCCCTACTAGGCTTCCCACAAACCATCTCCCTTAAACAATCACAAACAAGCCCTCCCATTCACACTAGCTATTTGCTGCTTTTTGCAGCTCTGATTGCTCTCTAACTTCCTCTCAGCTCTGCTCTAGCTCTGTCTTTTCCTTTTCCACTCTTCTTGCTCTACCCCTTCCTGTTCCATATGACTTGACTCATGTGACTCAGGCTTCCCATGTGACTTAAACAGGTCTCATGAGCCTATTAATGGATGGGAAAGATTTTCCCATTAAGAAGCAAAATTACATTAACAGTAAGCAAAAATGCATTATCAATACATATGCTAGTAGAAATATGAAGGCTCAGTTGGAGGAGGGCCATGTTTAAAGGAGAAGATGACCAGTTGTATTTTGGACATGTTGAGTTTGAGTGGTGAAAGTGACTTCCAGGTGATGTCCTGCACACAGTTGGGGATATGTGAATGTGACTCATGACCTTTGCCAGTTACTAGCAGGTTCCCTTGGAGTTTTTCCTCCTGACATTTAAGAGATATTGGATCCTATGTCTTCTCCATATGCAATAGTTGACATCTGTGTAGCACATAGGTTCAGAGGAATTTAGATTTAGAGCCGGAAGTGATCTCAGGTTTTATCTAATCCATTTCTTTCTTTTTGACAGAGCAGGTTTAGTGACTTGTTCATAGTCATGTAAGTAGTTGGCAGCAGAGCTGAGATTTGAACCCGGATGTTTTGACTCCATATCAAATACTTTTTCCCTCTGACCTACATTGCCTGATTTTCAAAGTGGTTTGCATATTTTGTCTACTTTGATCCTCATAGGAATTGTTTGAGGTAGAACATGCAAGCATTATCATCCTGATTTTATTAAAGAGAAAACTGACTTTTAGAGTGATAAATAAATGACACCCCAAGTCATAGACCCACAAATTTAAACCTACATTTTGTATGTTCATGTCCCATGGCCTAATAAGATCATCCAAGGCATACTCCATGGGTTTCTGACTGATGAGCCTTCACCTTATGTTGCATGGAAACAAGCCCACTTTATTACTTCCTGCTCCTCTGTATGCTATGCTACCTCTGTGTTAGTCATTTCTCTCTTACCCCCTGTTTTTTCCCAGTCCTTGGCAATTACAGCTTCGTGAAACTTATGTGATAACTCAGTTTATTACAAGAAAAATGAATATGGATGTGGAACTTAAGAGTTCACAATATATACAAAAGTTTGAATTTTTGTACCAGTAGGACAAAGTAAGAAAGAGATATCAGAAATCTCCATCTTAAAAGGGTGTGGTATGGAAGGGGAAAAGTTCAGTAAAGGAAGGGAAAAGGACAAAACCCTTCCCAAAGGAGAGGAGTAAGGCAAAAGTGGAATTCTTTTAGCTGGGGAACTGCTAGACTATGAAGATAGGATTGTCTGCTTATCTAAAAGGGTCTCTGTGGCACAAGCAATTTCTCAGTCTAGCACAGACTGATTGGTGCCTGTCTTGACTCCCAATGGCACACAAGGAAGTCCAGTTTGATATGCAAACAACAAATTATTTCAGCTGTGAGGAGTGCAGAGGAGGAAGGAAAGGTGTTCATGCCTCCTGCATACTCTGGGTCTATTGAAACTATAGTAACTAAAAAAGACTAGTTCAGGTGTCCCCTAAGCCCCTAAACATTATAACTCCTTTCCAATTCTAGCTCTGAGAATAGTAACCAAATCAATATTTTTATTCCTATGAAGTATGTGTCAACCAATTGCTCAATAATGCCAGCAATTATTTCCTCTGACTCTCCTGTCCAAAAAGTATTCTCAGCACTTCCTACCCCATCTTTCTCTCCACACACACACACATGTGTTTACACACATACAAACATATATTCCTACAAACATATATGTACACACTCATGCATATGTACACAAACATATATAGGCATGTATATATATATATATATATATATATAGGCAGGCATGGGTATCTATATATACATAAATATACACATATAATTTATATATATACATATAAATACACACGTGTATATGTGTGTACATACCTTTTATTAAAAAAGGACAGATATGTGGTGCAATGGATAGAGGGGCTGACCCTGGAGTCAGGAAGACTCATTTTCCTGAGTTCAAATCTGGTCTCAGACATTTTCTAGATGTGTCACCCTGGACAAAGCCATTTAGTCCTGTTTGTTTCAGTTTCCTTATCTGTAAAATGAACTAGAGAATAAAATGACAAACCACTCCGCTATCTTTGTCAAGAAAAACCCAGACGGAATCAGGAAGAGCTGAACATGATTGAAAATTATTGAACAACAATAGAAATCTTTTTGAGGGCAAGGACTTTATTGCTTGCTTGTATTTCTATCTCCAAATACAGCACAGTTCCTAGAATATAATAAGTCCTTAATAAATGTTTTTTTAATCATTTTAGTCATTCATTCTTCCACCATGATTTTTTGGACTTACTTTCTCCTAATTCTTCTTATGAATGGTAATTTCTACCATTATCCTCCTATATTCATCACCTTTCCCTTCATTCTCCTCCTAGCCTCAATATTGGTTGGAACAGATTCAGATAAAATAAAAATCAGTATGTGTGTAGCTATGGTCACCATTATACCACATAGACTCCACTACATCTTCCTATAGGTTTACAACTGAATTATATGATAGAATTTTATTTAATTTTTTTAATTTAATTTTCCTTAACCTATTTTTGTGTAGTTTAACAGTTTTGGGTGTCATCCTTGACTCTTACATTCTCACTGCTGAAATCTAATCTGTTACTGTCTTATTATTTCTTCCCTTATAACATCTCCATCCTAGTTTCTTGACTCATACAGTCATAAACATGATGTAGGCTCTTATAACTTTATGCCTGAGTCAGTATTATAACCTTCTGCTTCATCTCCCTGTAATGGCAAGTAAAACAGGATCTTTTGGTGGTTTTTGTTTTAATATAATCAAGAAGTATAATGCCTCTATTTGAATGTCACTAAGAAGGATCTTTTCCACACATTTTCTGGCCTGGGAAGATTTGTAAGAAGGTCCATGCCTTTTGTTAACGAGGCACTTGTTCTCAAAGAATGTGATGCCCTCTGACTCTAAAAAGTATATAAAAACTCTGAGGATGAGGTTTTATTTTGGGGCTTAGTTTTTGTAAGAGTGTTTGTTTGACCAGATGAGAACTCTGGGAAGCCCCTCAGGAGTCCCCTGGCTTCGAGAATCCAGATGCCATGCTTCCCTCTCTGGTAACTATGGTCAGATAGTTGTACTTGTCTGTTGAATTCAGGCAGAGGAAGCCATGTCGGTTGGCTTTTAATTTCTCTGTATTTTCTTTGGAGTTCAGGGTGCTGACTCTTCTGAATGAGGTAAATGGTATATGTGCTTGGTTAAAGGAATGATACATATGTTTGGTTAAAGTGATAACACCTCAAAACTTGCTTTTCTTTTTATGAATGCCAATCTGAGAACCTGTGATAGCAGGCCCCCCTAGGTATGTTGGGGTATTTACTGACACACTCCCCGACTTGTGTCTCTTCTTTTCAGTCCATCTTCAACATAGCTGCCAAAGAAATTTTTCTTAAAATATGGATGTAATCATTTCATTCTCCTCAATAAATTCCATTGGCTCCTCATTATCTCCAGTATCAAGTATTTAATTGTCTAGTTGGCCTTCGTAAGACCTTCACAATCCAATCCCTTCCTAATTTTTCAATCTTTTTATAACTCACTCCTTTCCACATACTCTATGGTCTAGTGATACTGGCCTTCTTGTTCTTTTTCACATGTAATATTTCATCTCTACACTCCATGTCTTTCCACTGGCTGTCCCCTCTCACTGCAATACTCTCCTTCCTCACCTTGTGCTCCTGGCTTCCCTGGTTTATTTCAAGTCTCAGCTCAAAATTGATCATCTTTAGAAAGTTTTTCCTGATTCCCTTTACACTTATTTTACACATTTTTAACTTTTTAAAAACTTTGAAAAATGTACACTTTAAATTTTTTGACACTTTACATTTTTTATTTATACTTATTATGCACTCTTTACACTCATTCCTTTCCCTCTGAAATTACTTCCTATTTATATTGCATATATTATATTAGAGGCAGTGAAGTGACACAGTAGAGTATTGGGCCTGGAGTCTGAAATGTGAGTTCAAATCTGGCCTCAGAAATTTACTGGCTTTTTCACCCTGGTTAAGTCTGCTTCAGTTTCCTCAAATATAAAATAGGGATAATAATAGCACCTATCTCACTGGATTATTTTAAGGATCAAATAAGGTAATGTTTGTAAAATTTCCTTATCATAATGCTTGGCACACAATAGGTACCATATAAATACTTATTCCCTCCCTTCTTCCCTCCTTTGCCCCTAGTATGTACACTTTAAAAAAAAAAGAACAAGTTGTTTCTCCTATTTGAATGTGAACTCTTTGAGTATGGGGAGGTTTTGTTTGTTTGTTTTTTGCCTTTCTTTGTATCTCTAGCACTTAGCACAGTGCCTGGCACAAAGCAAGCTTTAATAAATACTTATTGGCTGGCGTCAAACCCTATAGACCTTATCTTATTAGAGTAAATGTAATTCTCACAAAGTAACACAAATGTACTTGCTTAAAATCTCATTTTTCCAGGAATTACAATTCCGTGATTATGGTCCTTCGCTGTACTGCACTTGTGATTCTGTTCTTAGCTGATCTGTTTAAGAGGTGATGTATTGTTTCAGCAGCTTGCTCTAGTGTGTAATCAAGACCATAATTTCATGCAGCAGATTTTTTAAATTGGTAAGAAAGTCAGAGAGGTAAACATTCAATCTGAGAAACTATCCCCTTTGGAACATTGAGGAAATCAGCTGATATTGATTCTTGTTGAGATGAATACAAAAATCTATTGATTCAAGAAATAAATATTAGCTGAGGCATCTTCAGCCTTGATATTTGCCCCACTGTCTGGGAGGGCTACGTCTCCAGACTTTGCTATGTAATTAAAGAAGGTCACCTTTGACTTTGGTGATCACGCTCTGGAGAACAGTATGTTATGGACAAGAATCTTGATGTGCAAGTAGATAGGGAGTAAGGGTCCTGTACATTTTCTGGAAAATTCCTAGAAAGGAAATATTCAATAATAACAACACCCAATGTTTTACTCACTGGTACTTCTTGAAATGTAGAGATTTTATGTTTTATTGATTTCCCAAGAAAATAATGTCCAAACAAGTCTGCCAACTGACTGATGACCCCTCTCTTCAGAGTTTTGATTTGATGCAGTGGTTAACTTGGAGTCACAAGAAATGAGTTTGAATCCTGTGCAGGTGAAGTCCTAGTTTCCTCATTTGTAAAATTAGGATGTTGGCATAGATCAATTCTAAGGTGCTTTCCAGCTCTACCGTTGATCAATTAACTTGATTATGTACTTGGGGCAGGGTCAGCTTGCAGTGGATATATTGATTTTGGGATGCCTACTGTACTCTCTGCTGCCCAAGGTGATGCCTGACTGGCATTTAGCACCATAGAGAAAATTACATTAAATAATCTTTTGACCGTCAATATTAGGCAATGGCCAAAACAAACCATACACCCATAATGATAACTACCCAACCAATAATGACAATGGACATTATAAGGTTTATGAAGTACTTTGCTTTAATTCATGTAATTCTCACAACAATCCTGTGAGGTAGATGCAGCTATTATCCCATTTAATAGCTTGAGGAATCTGACTTGTCAAGGATCATGCAGCTTGCAAGTATCTAGATCATCACTGAAAGTTTTCCTGACTATCCAATTCTTTGTGCCATACCCTATGCTATGATGCCTTTCTTTGCTTTCAAAAAGTGCTTACCATTGTCATGGCGGATATACTGCCCAGAGTCCGAATAGGAAACAGATTGCCTATAAATGGTGAAGTACCTCTAATGTGCAAATTTTCAAAGGATATTGTGCTGTGTGCTAGTCTGCATCTCCCCCATTACTATATGACTCTCTCTCTCTCTCTCTCTCCCCCATTTCTTTCTCTCTCTGGCTTTGAAAAGACTTCTCTTTATTTGACAGAATAAGATACATTCATGATGTAACTTTGAAAGTACATGAATATTAATGGCACAATAATTTATGGGCCCGTCCTTGAACTCCATACATATGGAGTACTATATATAAAAGACTACCTCAATGGACTATTGGTCCAACTGTATGTCATAATCTGAGCAACAAACATTCTTTAATAGTTTTTTCCCCTATTCATATTTTTAGATCAAGTACTTTTCAATGACGGTGGATCTTATGTGACCTTTTTAGTGAGATTTACCATCACTGAAAAGTACTTTTTCTAAAAATATGCCTATGGGGAGAACTATTGAAGAATGTTTGCTGTTCTGATCATGACATACAGTTCAATGGTGCTTCATATATATGTAATAGACTACAAATAAATAATGAATTGACTTCTGAACTGATTGGAGGAAACAAACAGGTGGGATTATATTTTGGATTAAAAAATAATTTTCAATAACCCTGAGCTGCTCCTTGACATGGAAGCAGGCTTTTTAACAGTGTTATTCTCCAGGTGTTTCTGTGTGGCTGAATTGTCTTGGAACACTATAATCTCTGAAGAATCAAAATTATGGATGACTCAAAGGGTAACGGAGAGACACATGATGGGCATAATTAGACTGCCAACCATGAATAGCAATGACTTGGACACAAAAAGCAGGATAAAAATAATTCAGGAAATATGCTCAGGAAAAGAGGCAGGCCCATCATGTAGTGAGAGAGAGGAAGACATAAGAGATAAGACAATGAAATGCTACATTGTTATCCATGTGATGTGAGAAGACTTAAAGCAGGTGTTCTTAGCCCTTTTTTGTTTCATGGAGCCTTTTGGCAGTATGGGAAAACCTGTGGACTTTCTTGTGGAAGCCTTTCTCAGAATAGTGTTTTTACATACATGAAAAACCAAAAAAAAACATTGCAAAGAAAACCAGTTTCATTGAAATACAGTTATATATATATATATATATATATATATATATATATATATATATATATATATATATATATATATATATATATATATATTTTAAAGAGAGCAAGTTTCACAATCCCAGGCTATGAATCCCTGTCTCAAGGAAGACCCCCTGCACTTTGGGGACTCTTCTGTGGATCATGGGTACAGACAATAAGCACAAAAGATATGAAGACAAACTCGGGTTAAATCTAGATCGTGAGCAAAGTGATCATGGATCTATTGATGTATTAAGAACCTCCACTTATTTTCTTCTCTGATGCTTTATTGTGACTCAGAAGTGACATTTGCTCAGGAAGCCTGTTACCCGAGGAGCAAAGTGTATCATTTGTTTTGTTTATAGAAATTTCCTTATGCAAATGATAGAGAGAGGGGAATTGTGGGTACTGGATTTAGTCACAGAATCCTGTTTGACATGGATTAAAATCTAAGTTGGGATTTTCATTTTTAGCCCATTTTATCCTTAGCTTCTCTAGACTAATTATTTTCACTGGACCCTCTAGTTGAGAACTACAGATACATTCTGGATGGACTCCAGGTATGCAGTGACACTAATTGAAATACAATTTACTCTCCAACAGCAGTTTAGTAGGAAAAAAAACTAGCAAAGAAACATCATCAACAATGATGATAAAAACAAACAAATGGAGTCTAAAGACTGTGAGCTGAATCTTTTATCTACTAACTTGCTGTGTGGACATGTCATGAATTCTCTTGACTTTGCAATGTCCTCATCTGTACATCGTGGAGAGTGAACTAGATAACCTTTGAGGCCTATTCTACTTCTAGGTCCTATGATTCTGAAATGGAGACTTTTTTGTTCCCTCAAATCTGTGACCTGACCACTTGTCTCTAGAGTCAGATCCAATAAGGTGACTTGTGTTGCTCCCTGTTATTGATGAATTCTCCCATTTTCTCATTATCATTGTTTTCTTTACTCTTCATAACATTTTTTTCATAAGTAGATTCATACTTTTTGCTTTGAAAATCTCTTCTTCCCTGTTATAATCATTTTTCTTCTTCCCTCTTCCTTTACTCAAAATACCAACTTACAGTTGCAAACAAATATTTTTTCGTTAAAATGGCGCTTGTTCAAGCCAAAAGGAGCTATATTTGTGTGGTATACATATGCAATTTTAGAAAAGAAAGGGGTAGTAGGAAAGTAGATTTTCCCATACATCATTCTCTTTTCTTTCCTTCAAGTCATAGAATACTTTAATCCCTAACCATTATTAAGATTCTGACAAGGAGAATGGAATTTGCTTATTTTCGAAATCTTGACCTATTGCTATGTGTTTGTCTGGTTTTCATGGACTGCATGCTGGTGAATCAGGAGAATTCAGACTGTACTCCTCTGTAAGCTCCTCACACCCATTTCTATCGTGGTATTTATACATGAAATATGGCTCATTTTCATAAACTGGGCACATCAAGCAATGGATTCATTTTCTATTAATATAAATACTGATCTGGCAGTAGGCAAATTAGCTCCCCTAAAAATAGTTAGCAATGGTGTCAAATGAGTAGAAAATGTTTCCTCTCCCTCAGCTTCCATAGATAACTATATGTAATATTTGATAAAGCTGGTATTCTCTAACTTTCACTCTAACCTGGCCTTCCAATACAGTGAGCTATCAATTCTCCCTTAGAATTGTTAGTATAATCCAACTTTGTAAGTTGCATCCATAAATAATGCACATTTGGTCAGTAGGAAACTTTCAAAGACCTCTATTTATCTATGATTTAGTCTTGACCAGAGACATATTTTAGCACTGGAGGACAGACATTTGGAACATAAAGCATATTGCATGATAATCAGCCAAGTTTCATTTAAATGAGTAACACAGAGATGGATCGACAGATTACAGCAGTTACTTGTAACAAAAGAGTTATTGTAGGCAGACAGAACACAAATCTTTCTCCAATTTTTTTTCTGAAGATATTAGGCAGGCCTGAAAAGACAAACAGAAAGACTCTTTTCAGTCATTTGCCTACTTTATGCATTTCAGCCTAGTTTTAAATAACAGTTTTGTAAAATTTTATTCTTGGCCTTCATGAAAACCCGGATGCAATACAAATTTATTATTAGGAGAAAAAATATTCTGCTTCTGTGATTCTATTTTTTAAAAAATGTAAAATTGTTTGGAGTGGGAATGATAGAGGAATGTCTACTGGATACAAACTTAGGAGAAACCTCCTTGGCATATAAGAATGTGAAAGAGTTAGGGTGTCTCCTAATAGTTATGTGTTGAGGACGGTAGTAGATGAGATCAAAGGATTTATCAGTGTTATCCTTAGTGCAGAAGAAAATGTGAGCTCCTTGAAGTAAGGGATAATTGCATTTATGTCTTTATATCTCTAGTGTTTGGCACACAGAAAACATTTAATAAATACTTTTTGAATAAATGAAATAACTGTCTTGTTCTTATATCTACATCAATTTCAAGATGGTGAGACCTTTCCTTACTTTTCTGTTATCCAGAGTAATTGCCTTTATAATATAATGTGTTCTAATCAATAGAATACAAACTCCCCAAGTATTGGGACTAATATTCATTTTGTGTTTATATCCCTGGTGCTTAACATAGACCTTTGGATATAACAGGTACTTAATAAATACCTATTACATATCTAGGATACACATTTTTGACATAGGGAACAGAGTATATTAAGATAAAAGTGCATAAATAATAGTTACATTGTCTGGAGAATGTCTCAATATTCCTGGAAGACCTTGTATTCTTCTAGTACTAATTTAGAGTGACATCTAGGATCAGATAACCTGATAAACCAACTTGGATGACCCACATAATTCTAATCTCTTTTGCTCAGCTCTTGTTGTCTATATCCAGCACTTGCTGCTTTTCAACTGAGGTGACCAAGAGGTATAGGTCACCTTGAGTTTCTCTCCTAAATAATATGGTGACCAGTCCTAGCATTTGGAGACATTTGAACTCAACTCATAAGTTGGTTCGTAGGTATATTTCTTGAGAAGAGGTCTTCAATATTTATGTCATATTTTTAAACTTTATTCCTCAAAGTTGGATGAGAACTTCTAGATGTTTTTGATTTTATGGAGGTGGCCCCTACCTTAGGGGAGTTATTCACATGACTAACCATCTGTGAAGGAGAGTTACCTTTGTTTGTCAAGTTTGTTTACTCATTACTCTCGAAATTAGTATTGTATTATCTCTTCCCTAACCAGTTAGGGAATTGTCCTTGTTTCTGGTTTCTTTTCTGAGACAATATGTTATAACATATATATGTACACACATATATACATACACATACATGTATACATACACATGTATATTATATGTGTATAGCTGTATACATACATGGATGTATATGCACATACATGCATGCACATGTATACACACACATATATATTTGCATGTGTGTATATATGCATGTATGTATGTGTATATGTACTGGATTTGGACAAAGGAGGCCTGTATTTGAATCCTTTCCCTGCCATATGCAATCTGGGTGACCATGGGCAAATCACTTAACCTCTCTGACACTCAGTTTCTCCACTTATAAAAAAAAAGGACAGTTTATTTGCGCCACCTATTTTATAGAAGAAAATGTCTTAAACTCTGCAAATCTAAGTGGTTGGTCACTGGACCTGGGTCTTGTAATTCTGTGACTAGAAGGCTTCTGGTTACAGGCCTTGGTTGCAGCCTGATTTGAGGATTCAAAGCTTTATATCTCCTCTCCCTCAGAATTTAGTACTGTTCTGTGTATGGATTAGATATTTAAATGTTTATTGAATATTGAATGAAATGGAACTAACTATAACCATGAGTTTCTTCTCTTTGGCTGAGGTCATTCTTAAATAATTAATGAGGAAACCAAAATTTTAGACTCTTGCTTACATGAAAAATTATGAGACCTGTCTCACAGTGCTTGGTTACATACTTCATGAATATTATAAAACCAATACATTAATAAACCAGGAAGATATGTGATATTAAATATCAAACGTGCACCAAGGGGTTTAATGGCTGCCTGGCCAAGGTGAGGAAACATGTCGTCTTTGAAAGGAAATCACAAAATGAACTTTCTGCAGAGGAGTCATCTATTTTGGTTTGATGAGCCTTAGAAATTCATGAGAATAAATATCTGGTTTTTTCTCCAGTTGATAGCATAATTTTTGATTCTTTCATTTGGGCCAAACCTGGAAATTCTTGAGGAAGGGAAGTGATACACATGGTTTTTGACAGTGCCTTCCTCCGTTGCGATTTATGCTAGTACATTGGCATCAAAGCAGTACCATCATGAACTACACACCATCTGTCCCTCCCCATTGCCTTAACTTTTAGGCCTTCTGTATTTTGTGGAGCTCCACAGAGTGGAGCTCCTTTTTTTCTGAGAAAGGCCATAGTTTGGGGCAGCATGCAATGTAAATATGTAATAGCTGGGAATTCCAAACCTGTGAAGCTGGGAAGATCTTTGGCAGTTAGATAGTACAGTAGAGATAATTGGAGGGGGAGTGAAGAAGACCTGAGCTTGAATATTATTTCACATACTTAAGCTTTGTGAAACTGGGAACGTTACTTCACTTTTCTCAGTTTTAATTCCTTCATCAACCAGTGAAGCATACATTAAGCATGACAAGGCACTGTACTAAATATGGGAGATGCAAAGCAAAAGTAAAAAACCAAAAATACTCTGCTCTTGCCTACTGTATACTCCAATGTGGGAAGGCAACATATCAAAAACAGAATATACAAGAGAATCTTGGAAAAGATGGCACTAACATCTGGGTGGAGCAAGGCTTCCTGGAAGAGATGGTCCTTAAATTGAGTCTTAAAAGAAACTGGAAAATTTTTTGAGTCTGAAGGTTGAGAGAGTAAGCCTTCCAGGCATGAGGAGTAGCTAGTACCAAGACAGTGAGACAGGAAATAAAATGTTATGTGCAAGTAACAGTGAGTAGGCTAGCATGGTTAGATCTTAGATTATATGGAAGGGAGTAGAATATGAAGATTAGAGGGTAAGAAGGGTCTAGATTGTGAAGAGCTTTAAATGCCCAATGACTTCATAGGACTTCATATTTGATGCTGGAGGTAATAAGGTGCTGCTGAAATTAACTGGCACTCAAGGAAAAACACTCTAGTAGCTGAGTAGAAGATGGATTGGAATTGAGAGTAACTTGAGGCATGGAGAAGAATAGAAGGTCATTGGAATAGTCCAAGTGAGAGGTGAAGGGGGGAAGTGCTGAACTAGAGTTGTGACTGTATGAATACAGAGAAGAGGAATTTTTTTTGTTCAATCCTTTTCAGTCATGTTTCATTCTTTGTGACTCCCTTTGGGTTTTTCTTGGCAGAGATATTTGAGTTTGTGATTTCCTTCTCCGGTTATTTTACAGATGAGGAAACTGAGGCTAAGAGGTTAAATGACTTGCTCAGTTACATAGTAAATATCTGAGAGTGGATTTGAATTCGGGAAGATGAATCTTTTTGATTCCAAATCTGACATTCTTTCCTCTGTGCCACGTAGCTGTCCATGTTGTAGAGAAATATGAGAAGAATTGGCAAATGTTTAGACATGTGGAGACAAAAAGATTTGAGCATGGCACTGAGGTTTCAAGGCTAGATAACTCAGAATGATGATCCTCACAACAATAATATAGAATTGCAAAAGAAAGGAAGGTTTGGGGGAAAAGTCAATATGTTCTGCTGTAGTTATATTGAGTTGCCTACAGGATAACCAATTTTAGATGTCCCGTAGGCAGTTGGCGATACAGAATCATAGCTCAGGAGAGAGACTAGTGCTGGATTTATAGATTTCAATCTTGTCTGCATAGACATCATTATTGAACCATTGGGAACTGATGGAATCACTAATGTGAGAAAATATTAGACGATTGGAAAGAGAACCAGGAGGGAGCAATTTAAAAAAAGATAGAGAAGAGAGAAGTAACCAAGAGGAGAATATAGGTAATGGTGTCAATTGCAACAAAGTGGTTAAGAGAGATGAATATCAATAAGGCCATTAGATTTGGCAATTAAGAAATCACTGGTAACTTTGGTGAGAGCATTTTCAGTTGAGTGATGAATGTAGAAGACATTGCAGAGAGTTAAGAAGAGATAGGAGAACTAGGAGAATCACTGAATTTGTAAAATTTTTCCAACTTTAGTTGGAGAAAAAATAAGACTCATGGTCCTGGTTGGATCTTTTTTTTCTTTAAGGTTATGAGAGACTTGAACTTTTTTGTAGGTAGAAGGGAAAACAAATATAGAGGAAGATGTTGAAAATTAAGGATAGAGTCGGCATGAGGGCAAGGGCAGACTACTAGAAAAGACAGGACAAAATGAGATCAAGAGTACGTGTGGAGGGAGGTGACTTTGGTCTCATGAGAGACTAGAGTGAGGAGTGAGTTAATGGAGTATGGCATCTGTAGGATTTGAGATGAAGAGGGGACCAGAGAGCTCTTGACAAAAGTTCTTAATTTTTTTGATGAAGCGTTGAGGAAAGTCCTCAGCAGAAAAAGTGTGGAAGGAGCTTAAGAGGCTTGAGGAGAGAAGAAAAGATTCCACAATGCTCATTTCTTCATTGAGGTCAGTTCTTTGGTTCTTGATTTATCTTTATTTCTTTATCCTTAGCCCATTCATCTATTTTTGTCACTCTTTCTTTCTCATCTTCTCAATACATCTTGTCTCATGTCTGTCTTATTCATTCTCTTTTTGCCTTTTAATTTTGGGATTCCTTTCAGTAAATGCTTCTTTGCTGCTTATTCTCAAGGTATTACTTTCATTGTCATCAAGACAACAGAATGTCTTCAGATAGTCAGTGACATTTGTGTTTGTCCTTCATTGTCAAAGAAGACCATGCCATCAGAGAAATGATGACATGACTTGCACTTGATTTTGATTTGAGTGAGGGAGGGCTGTGCAGGTCATCAGCCTCACTTCTCCTCCAGAGCCATCTGGATCCAGTGACCAGATATTCATCAGGATGACTGGAGATGACCCAGGATGCACTGGGAGGCCTTGAGCCCTTTAGGCCAAGGTCTGTTCAGATACTCAGGCTGAGATAAGGCCTATTTGTTGAATAGACCACATTATCTCTGAATCCCCATTCACTTTTACCCCAGAAGATAATGGCTAATGATTGAAATTTCACCTAGGGAATACGAGGTATTGGAGTAATCAGATTTCTTTCCTAGTTAACATAATCTGTTAATAAATTCTTAAAGAATTTTGTAGAATTAGTACAATGGTGTAGAATAAAGGGACATCAGAAGTAACCTGGAATAATGACATTGTTCTCATGTACATGCTTGAACTTTTGTTCTTGGGGATTCATTTATTTCTGTTCTATTTTCTGGTGTAGTGAATCTTACTGTATTGACATCTGATATAAAGGGGCCAATAATATTGCATATGAAAGACAGTTTTATCTGTTAACATTTGCCTTCAACTACCTCACCCTTCCAACACTGGAAAAAATAATTTAATACCCTGGGGCTAGGAGGAAAACAACAATGAAGTCATCCATGGAACTTAGTGCATGGTCACAAAAAGATTAATTTGACATTAGATTTCAGTCTCTAAATCTATTTGGAATAATATGGCTTCTAATACACATAGTTTTTGAATAAATCAGTTTTGGTTAACTATCTAAGTTTGTCATTACTTGGTATCAGCTAGACCACGTACATCATTCACTTTCGTTATTTCTTATTAATATTGATGGTCACAATTTGGGCGTAGAAGATGCATAATTGGCATATTGATAACTAATTTATTATTGTGACACATTCTTTCCAAAAGAATAAAAGGGACAAGGCTCCCTGAAATATCTTTCCACTATTACAAATGAGCTGACTTTGGGTAAGCCACATAAGCTATCAAAGGGCTTCCTGTTCTTCAGCAAAAGGAAACCACTGTATTGTTTGTTCTTTAAGGTTCTTTCCAATTCCAGATCTCATGAAGCTTCAGAACTGGAGGAATTCAAATGGAGTAATCAAAGGACAAAGTTCCAACTTTTGCATCATTGATCACAATATGTTCTTTCCTAAGGTATTTGTGCCTGGAAATGACTCCCTAGCTCTTTACTCACACCTCTCTTGAATACGTTACAGGTATTATTTTGTACTATAACTTTATGTATATGCCATATCTCTCTCTTGGAAGTAAGACCCATGAGGGCAGGCACTTCTTCTTATTCAAACTTATTTCAACAAGCATTAAGCATAGGTACTTAATAAATGTTTGTTTCATTGACGTTTTAGTGGATATAATGTTAGAGATGGGGGATCTCAAAGGGAGATCTCAATGTAAACTTGAATAAGAATCCCTTCTACCACATACTTGACAATTGGCCACCCAGATTTTACTTGAAGACCTTAAGGGAAGGGGAAATTACCATCTCCCTTAGGAATCCTGTTTCATTTTAGATGGGCCTAGTTGTTAGAAAATATTTTTCCTTTAATGATTCAAAATCTGCCTTTTTGCAATCTTCACCTGCTCCTACTTCTTGCCTCTGGCGCAAATTTAATCACAGCCTTCACATACAGCTACCTTCTCTTCTCCTCTGGTTTTGTTCATTTGTTTCTGACTCTTCATGACTCTATTTGGCATATTCTTGGCAAAGGTACTGGAGTGGTTTGCCATTTTCTTCTCTAGCTCACTTTACAGATGAGGAAACTGGAGCAAACAAAATTAAATGATTTGCCTAGGGTCACATAGCTAGAATCTGAGGTCAGATATAAACTTAAGTGCTCCTGATTTATTACATGTATATATATATATATGCATATATATGCATATATACATATATGTATATAGGTATAGGTATACACATGCACATATATGTACATATGTATACACACATATATAATGTTTATGCCAACTTGGTTAAGAACCCCTGCCCTAGTTTATTAATTCAACTTTCACTCTCCCATCTATTATCACCAAATTTCACATTTCTTTCCTATCTTCTTCTCCTCTAGCCTCCATGCTCAAATTGGTCCCTAGCTCAGAATATTTGAATTTACTATGAGTATTTTGGATACATATCAGAAAATTTTCTTTTTATAATTCAACTGAGACATGTAAGGGATTAAGAAGCTTTATTTGGAAATTGATGAGAAAAGTAAAAAATAAAAACTCACAAAGTCAGGGATTGAACTTTGGTGCCACTGACTTTATAGAACCACAGAGATAATTTTCAGTTTAACTCTTATCTGGACCAATGTGACAAGTTACCCTTGGATATTCTTCTGTTTTAACTCCTCTTTTGACACCCCTTTCTTCCTCCCCATTAGGAAGCAGAAGTAGCCTCATCTGTCCCCTTCTCTTGCAAAGAAAAGAAATTTATATATTGAAGAGTACTTTTACATATTGACAGGATACTTTACCTTCCAAACCTTGCCTTTTGAGATGAAGGAGAAAAATAAATTTCCTTGTAGATCTTAAACAATTTGAATCAACTCTTTGCAGCAGCAGATAAAAATGCTATTCTAAGAAGAATCTACCACTATGAAGTCTTTATCCCTCTCCCCTTTTCCTCATGGGAACATGGACTCTGGATTTTCCCTCATTGACACTCCCTCATTTGAGAAAATGGCTCAACCTTCCTTGGAACTTGAGAAGAATGGAGAGATTATCATTACTTTGTGATTATATGAGGAAAGAGAGCAGCAAGGTCCAGCCAAGAAATGGGGTTGAAGCTCCAGGAGCTCCATGTTAGAAATTTAAGTCAGGCATGCTGGCCCTTAACATTGACTCAGTCTTCAGCTTTCCTCTGGGAAAGAGTATAATCCAGGGAAAGTGTGAATCAGTGTTAGAGCTGTGACTCAAGCACATATAGCATTCCAGGTGTTCTGTTAAAATATTGGAATTATAGTTGCTTTGTGAGAATGTTGAGATACTTCTTATTACTGCATACATTTCTTTAGGTGATCATGTATATTAGGTGCTATGACAATTAAAAGGAATGCTTACACAGACCCTCAATAAGATATGCTCTCAATTCTGTTGTCATTGTTTTCAGTTGGGTCCAATTCTTTGTGACCCCATTTGGGATTTTCTTGGCAAAGATACTAGGGTGGTTTAACATTTCCTTTTTCAGCTCATTTTTACAGATGAGGAATTGAATCAAACAGGGTTAAGTGACTTACCCAGAGTCACACAGCTAATAAGTAAGTGTCTGAGGCCAGATTTGAACTCAGGAAGATGTCTTCCTGACTTTAGGTCAGGCACTCTACCCATTGCATCACCTAGCTGCCTTTAAATCTAAACAGAGGGTCATATGCCTCTTTACAAAGAGCTTATCTCATATTATCTCTTTTGTTCCATATAACAGGAAAGCAGTATAACTGTGATTATCTCTGCTTTATAGATGATGAAACTGAGGTTCATATAAGTAGGGTGATTTATCCAAAACCACAAAGCTAGTTAGGCCTTGAATTCTGGTCCTGCTGGCTTCAAATTTGCCATGCTTTTCATTATAAGACATTGTTTTATGTAAAGCATACACTAGAAACAACTGGCTAACAGCCTATCATGGTCTGTAGTAATGTGCTTAATTACATTTTATAGAGGCTATCAATGCAGGAATTTGGAGAAGAGCAAGATCAATGTGGACTTGAGCTTCCCAGGATACTTGAACTGAATGATACTTCAGATACTATATAGTCTGACTCCTACCTGACTAACATTCCTTTCAGCAGCATCCCCAAGAAATGTTCCCATACCTTCAAGGGCATGCTGGTACAACTGTCTCTCAGAAAAATGTAAACCTGACACACCTTAAGTTTAACTGCATTATTAATATTTTCTCCATCACTTTCTCAAGTCCAGGCAATTAAAATAATAAATCAAGATCTGGTTTTTGTAGCCTTCACTGATTTTTGAAGTGTAAATGCTCACACTGAAAGTTTGACAGATGGTTATTGGGAAGTTGGGCTTGTTCCAGCATAAGCCTGTATTCCAGTTGTCTATGTCCAGTAATGGGTCAAATACTACCTATGGAAGCTGCCCATTCCACTTTTTGTCAACTCTAATTGCTAGAAAGGGAAAAGAGAGGAGGGAAGGAAGCATTGTATTAAGCACCTACTATATGCTAAGCACTGTTGCTAAGTGCTTTACAAATAACCTCTTATTTGATCTTGGCAACATTACCTTGTGAAGTAGGTGCTATTATTATCCTCATTTGACGGTTGTAGAAAGTGAAGCAGGTATTAAGAGACTCGTTTATAGAGGTCACATAGTCAGTGTCTAGGACTAGATTTGAATTTGGGACTTCCTGACTTCAGGACCAATGTTCTATCCATTGTGTCAATTAACTGCCAAGGAAGATTTTCTTTATATCATATCCTCTTCCTCCTCCTCAACAATAATTAATATTTACATGGTGCTTTCTTGCTAGGCACCATGCTAAGTACTTTATAATTATTATTTCATCAATAACTCTGGGAGGTAGGTGTTATTATTAACAAAAGCAAACAGCCAAAGAGAGCTTCAGTGACTTGTTGAGGATCACGTACCAGGTAAGCAAATGAGGCCAGATTTGAACTCAGGTCTTTTTGACTCTAGGCCCAGCTCTATCTCCATTGTACCACTGCTCCAAGTTGTGCCCTAGGCCAAGTACAGCGATTTTTATCCTTCTTTCAAACAATTCTCATCTTTCTTTCATATGATAGCCTTCCTAATTTTGTTGTACTCTGATCTGGCTAAAATCCTTAATTCCTTCAATTGGTTCTAGTATGTCATGGTCTGCATTGATTTCAATATGGTTGTACTTCTTTGTAGATTTCACTTTGACAATGTCTTCCCACAGATGAGGTGCTGAGATCTAAGCACATTATCCCAAATGTGATCTAACGAGGACAGAATACTATGGGACTGTCACCTCTTTACTCTTAGAGTAGCCTGCCTATCTATGTATCTCTATATCCCTGTATATATGTATGTATGTATGTATCTGTCTATCTATCTGTCTACGATTTATCTATCATCTATCTATTTATCTATCATCTGTTTATTATAATGTAATTGAAGTTGATCCTCAGATTGATTCTATTGTTTTATTTTTTGGGAGGGAATTCCATGTCACATCCTCGACTCATATTGAGCCTGTGGTCCAAATAGAGCTAGCAGAATTCCTTTATTTTTGTATTTTTTTTGTCAGGTCATGCCTCCCTCTCCTATTCTTATACAACACATTTTTTTCAAACTCAAGTCTAACACTTTCCATTTATTTTTGCAGAGTATAAATAGGTTACATATTTCCTAAATCTTTGAGATGAGGGAAATGTTTCCTTACTACATACCCTGCAATATTCTTATTAAGAAGGATCAATTCTAGCCCAAGAAGCTTGAGAGAGGTTTAGAGAGTCTTCTGAGTTTTAGTAAGATATTAGTTGAAATAACTGATTGGTATAGGTATAGGTGGAGGGAGAGAAAGGCAGAGAGAAATGATTACTGCATGAATACAGTTATCTAGAACCAGGCTAGACTGAGCGTAGATGTAATAGTTATGGAGAGAGACACAAGAAGGTGCACACCTGGTCCAGGTGTCCTGGAGTTCTGGTTGTCAAGAGGTTAGTCTTGTTTTCCATTGTGCTGATAGAGAAAAGGAAGTGACTTAGAGTATCTTACATGAACACTTCTAACAAACACTGTACCATGAGTTTTAACTTGAATTCTACAAATTGAGAAGGAGGAATTACCTTGGGAATGTCATAAACATTCAAGTTCTAAGCCTGATTAAATTATTTGTCATGTACTTTGCATTGGGTTTCAAATAAAAGTATTTTGCTCTGATTTTATATATCATGTTGCTAGTTCTAGTAAAGAAATCATTGGATGAAAGCTTAGAACTACTTTCTACTTATTCTTCTACTACCTGTCTGGGCACTCTTCAGTCACCTTATTGTCTTTTCATTCAGATTGCACCTCTCAGTTGTGGATGTCTCCCAAGGCTCTGTCCTCCTCCCTCTCTAATGTTCTCCCTCTATACTATTTCACTTGGTGATCTTATCAGCTCCTATGGATTCAATGATCATCTCCATGTAGATGATTCTCAGATCTATTTGTTTAGCCCCAAACTTTTTCCTGATCTCTAGACTTATATCTCTATCTGCCTATTGGACATCTCTAATTGGATGTCCCATAAACATCTTAAGGTTGACATGTCCAAAATAAAACTCACTATTTTTCCCCCAAGTCTTTCTCTCTCCCTCAATTTCTTATTGCTGTCAAGGATAACATCTTCTTCTTAGTTGATTCAATCAAATAATCTAAGTGTCATCCTTGACTCCCCATTCTTGCTCAACCCCCATATCCAATCAGTTGCCAAATCCTAGTCATTCTACTCCTTTGTAATATCTTTTATATGCTCCCCTTCTCTCCATATCATACTTGGATTATTTCAATAGCTTGTTGATTAATCTCTCTGCCTGAAGTTTCTCCCCACTGGAGTTCATTTTCCACTTAGCTTTAAAATTGTCCTTAAAGGGTGCAGGTCTGACCTTGTCAGACACCTCCGCCCCATCCCTGCCACTTTTTTCAATCAACTCCCTTGACTTCTTCCAGGGATATTATCTCCAAGATCAAATATAGAATTCTGTTTGACTTTTAAAGCCCTTTGTAATCCCACTTTTTCCTATTTTTCCCATCTTCTTACACCTCACTCTCCTCTGCTACTTTGGGATCTAATGACACTGGTTTCTAGGTTATACCTTTGACCCAACATTACACCTCACAACTCTATGCTTTTCTTATCCCCAATGTCTGCAATGTTTCTCTACCTCATTTCTACCTCCTGTCTTTCCTGGATTTCTTTAAGTCTTAGATAAAGTCCCACCTTCTCCAAGAAGCCATTCCTTCTGTGTTCTGAGTATGTCTTGTTAGTATTTAGGTGTGTGAATTGTCTCTCCCATTAGACCTTGTTTTCGAAAGCAAGGGCTAGGGTTTTGGGGGTTTTTTTTGTCTTTCTTTGTATCTTTAGAGCTCAGAACATTATATGAAACGTAATTAGTACTTAATAAAGTCTCGTTGACTTGTTGACAAGGAACTATAGATTTGAAAATACCTATCATCTATCTATCTATCTGTCTGTCTGTCTGTCTATTTGTCTATCTGTCCATCTATCTATCTTCACCTAAAACATGAAATGTAACTTGGGAAATAGTGTGAGGCCATAGAATTATGTCAGGACTAATAGAAGGCAATATTTCTTACCTATTAACTTCTATCTCATTAGTTGAACATTCAATTCTGTGGAGATTGGGGGATCTTGCCTCTGTCATCTCTTTCAGCTTTGTACCATCAGAAAATCTAATAAGAATGCCATCTATGACTTCATCAAAGCCATTGTTAACTTGTTAAGCAACACAGAGCAAAGATTAAGTCCTTGGGATCTTCCACTATATACTACCTTATAGTTAGGCATTCAGTGATTGATCACTACTTTTTGGGTGTGGTCATTGCTAAAAGCTCAATTCCACCTACATGTAGTATTGTCAGATCTCCACCAATTTCCTTTACCTACTCCACATGAGTAAAGTGCAAAGCTTCTCTGAAATGGAGTAGAATCCATGGTATTCTCCTGATAAACCAATTTAGTAACCATATTAAAGAAGGTAATGAGGTTAGACATTATATAACTTGTTTTTGATAAAAGCTTGGTGATTCTTAAACAATGCTTTCTCTTATGCATCATGTGTTATGTTTAAGCAGAGAGATTGCACAGGGAATGCATTTTGCTTTTTAAAATTTATCTGGAATTGAAGTTAAGCTGCTTGTCAGATAGTGTGAAGATTCCATGTTTTTTTCTTTTTATTTTCTGAAAATTGGAGTATTTATCTTTAGCCTTGTGGCTCCTCTCCAGATCCCTGTGAATTTTGAAAGATTACATTCAGAACCTCAGCAATTATCTTTGTAGTTTTTAAGTATGCTGGAATGTGGTTTGTCAGGAACTGGTGACACAAACCTATTGAGAGCAGTTAGAGGTTCACACTTATCTTAGGGATACAGGGAAGGCTTTGTGAAGAAATGGAATTTTGGACTCTGATGACTGATGAACATATAAATCAGATACAATTCCAAAGCAGACAACAGAATCCCACCTTGAAAGTGACTTCATATTATATTTATCTGCCACGTTCCTATACAAAGATATCTTGAAGTCTATTTGACTAAAATTCATTCTAAGGATCAAATTCAGAAAGGAATATGAAAAGCAGATGCCTACATGTTGTAGTGCTTTAAAAAATGTCCAGATATTAGCTATTTGGTACTCTACGAATGCGCACTGACAATATTCTCTCCAACCCTGGATGTCAAACACATTACCTATTTTCTCTCAGGAATTTACTAAAGTCCCATCTTTTCTATTACTTCTTCCCTAACTTTAGGAATGTGAAATACAGATATTTTTTCTATTTATGCTCAATATTTCCAGGAATGATTTTATTCTTGGTATCCCAAGGTTCGGAGAGGCAGCATTGAGAAGATCAGAGTTCTAGTTCTGTTCCTGACATCTTGTTTTTGAGACTGTAGACAAGTCATTTAATACCTCAGTGCCCAAGACAAACCTAAGACTTGAAATTGATCTGCTTCATTCTTCACTGAGATCACTCTATACTGATGAAACCACAAGTCCATCAAAACATAAAACAATAGAAAAAAAAAGTCAAGCTACCATACAACAATAATAAAGTCTCTAAATATTGAGCATTTTCTTTCCATTTATTTACTTTTTATGTAATCATTATCTCTGTATTACACATCCCATGTGCATTTTTGTGTTTAAAGGTTGGAGATCATATTCATATTAATTGTGACATTTAAGTCACACATATAGTAATGGAGATATTAATGGAGAAGATATTTTTCAACAATATACACTATGACTAGAAGTAGAAAGAATTTAAGAGGTATGTCTGTGGTATAGATATACTTTTCAGAAAAAGAGAAAAGCAAATTAAATATTAGCATAATTATACATTGCATTAATGTTTTGATTCCATCAGCTTCCATACTCTCTTGAGTCTGGTTCAGATCGTAACCTATCCATGTGCTTGCATCCTTTGTAATTATTGCATATATCTTTCCTTAAATCTTTCACAGAGTATACATTGCACCCCTTGGAGGGCTTTTCTTTGATTTTCTTCCTCTTTTTTTGGTAGATAAAAGTATATATAATCTTAGCCCTCACTCTTGGTCCATGACTGGTTCCTTCCTCTTTAGGTCAAACATTTTCTAGAAACACCGTATTTTATACCATTTCTAGTATATAAATAATTCTTAGTTTCATGCTTTAACTTACTTTAAATGTTTTAAAATCTCTGTGTTATAAAGCTGTCCCTTTGGGGGCACTGAGAAGAAAGAGGTTGCCCATAAGCCTTTCCATTACCTTTTTCACCACTAAAAATTGCTATTTTTTGGAGACCTTTGTGTTCCACAATTGAAAACTTAAAGAAAGTTTTTTTAAAGTGTTAATACAGAAGGCTTTTTGTGGGAGTTCACATTGAGAGTATGAAACATTTTCCCAAATGTAATCTACCTCTCACAGGGTATCTATCATCTTGCTGAAGAGAGCTCACAATAGCTGGTAGGTGCTTCTCTAGGGAGGAGTAGGTAAGACAATTCTTTTCAATGTGGCCAGTGGTCACAGATGTTGTGAGGAGGCAGAACTGGAATTCAGACTCATGTCTTTTGCTTTTATGTCCAGCATTTTAATTGCAATACCAATCACTTATCTCTGAGGATCATCTTTATACTACAGCAAAGCATCAAATTAGGACTGAACTTCAGTGAATGCTTCATTTACCATTTCCACCAAAAGGCAGGCGTAACACAAAGCATAACAATTAAGGATATTTAGCCTTTACAGGCAAAGAGCAATATACAAACAGTAAGAGACTTCTTGGAATGTTTTTACTGAGATGTGTGATCCCACACCTTGGAAATAAGTAGCACCTATTTACTTTGAGCTCCAATAACAACCCATGGGAATGGCAGTCAGAAGTAATTTCATGAATACTAAAAAATAAAGAGATCTGGTTTCCTCAAAAATTATGTATGCACATCTCAAATATTTTCTAGAAGGAAATTTGTTTAAAAAAGAAATTCAAAACTCTGCTCCCTTGTCATGAATGCCCTTATTTAACTCACACATGGCTTGGATTTGTTCTGCTACTCATAAGTTATGAGATTTTCTTAACTTGTCAAAATATTTCCCACATCACACAATCACACATCATCCAATAATGGAGAGACTTCACTGAGTCTTACTGGCCGTGTAATGACTTCTGATGTTAATATGGATCATGTTAAAAGTTAAAGCCATTATACCAATCAGTAACACTGCTTACTCAGATTTCTTTGAATGACTGCTGCTTTTTATTTAAAGACAGTGAGATCTATATGTGTGTGTTCATTGCAAGATACATTTGTCAAGAACTTAAGAACGGGGAGATTTGTATCTTTTCATTATTTTTCTGATAGACCTAAATATATGTGTGCATGTATGTATATGTAATATATACACATAAAGACTTTTGAGCAGAAAATGACATATACATGTGTATAGACACAAATGTGTCTATATGTGTGACATAAATCTATACATGTGTATAGACACGTGTAGTGGTACAAAGATTATTTAGTCCATGTGTGTAGTTGTGTATACACATAGAGCTACATATGTGTATGTATACACACACCTATATACATGCTATTCTATTACACTACCATTTTATACATGCACACACACATAAAGAATGGTAGTGTGATATGGTAGATAGAAGGCTAAACTCAGAGTCAGGAAGACCTGGGTTCAAGTCTTGCCTCTGACTTGCACTATCTGCAACAGTCACTTAATCTTGCAGTATCGCAGAAAGCTCTTTAAAACTATAAGTAATAGATAAGTGACTAATGTGAACACGTAACTAAAGGGAGTTTCCATGGGGACAGCTCTCTACATTGAAGAAATCAATCAAATTTTGTGAACAATTTATTAAGTACCTACTATGTGCCAGGTACTATGATAGGTGCTGAGGATGCAATTAATAGAAGTACACTCTCTGCCTACAATATAGTGGGGGAGACAGCACACAAAAGGAGGCAGGAAAATGGGTGGAGGGACAACAACATGCATTATCTTGTTCCATGGAATTGAAACCAGGCAGAACAGCAGATGCAAAGTGGAGTGAGCTGAAAATTACAGGTTCAGACGCACACAATGATAATCTAATAATAGCTAGATTATACAGTGCTGTTATGTATAGGACTTTACCAGGCACTGCGCTAAGCACTTTACAAACATAACGTTTGATGCTCACAACAACCCTGGAGAGAAGGTGCTATTGCTGTCCTTATTTTACAGATGGGAAATCTGAGGCTGGGAGAGTTTAAATGATTCTTCCACAATCACATAGAGGATAAGCGTCTGAGGCCACGTTTGACCTCAGGTCTTCCTGACTCCAGGCCTAGCATTCTAGCCACTGCACTACCTAGCTCTGCACAAATACGTGGTGTGTATGTTAAGTTAAATTCAACTCGGTAAACATTTATTAAGTGCCTTTTATGTGACAGGTATGGTGTTAAATACAAAAAAAAGGCAAAAAACTGTCCCTTCCCTCAAGGGGCTTACAATCTAATGAGGGAGACAACATGGAAACAAATATATACATATATATATACACATAAACACACACACACACACACACACACACACACACACACACACACACATATACCAAGCAAGCTATAGATGCGATAAATAGGAAGTAATGAACAGAGGGAAGGTGCTGGAATTAGGAGAGGTTAGGGACGGCTTCTAGTACGAGGTGGGATTTCATTGGGATTTAAAAGAAGCAAGGAAGGTCAATACTTGGGCTTGGAGGACAGCCAGAGAGAATGCCCAGAGCTGGGAGATGGACATGGTTCATGGAACAGCCAGGAGGCTGGTGTCATTAGAGTAAGGAGTACATGCTTGGGAGTAAGGTGTATGAAGAATGGAAAGATAGGAGAGGGGTAGGTTATGAAAGTTTTTGAAAGCTAGCCAGAACATTGCGTTTGTTCCTAAAGACACTAGAGAACCACTGGAGTTCATTGAGTAGGGTGGAAACTATTGGAATTTATTGAGGGGGGTATAGGAAGTGACATGATCAGACTTGTGTTTTCGGAAAATCACTTTAGTGGTAGACTGGAGAATGGATTGAAGTGGGGAGAGACATGAAGCAGGCTGACCCACCAGCAAGTTATTGCAATAGTCCAGGCATGAGACAATGAGGGCTTGCACTAGAGTGGTAGCAATGTTAGAGGAGAGTAGCATTTTATTACGTTTCACATGTTCATGCGTGTGTTCACCCTTCATTGCCGAAGAAGACCATGCCATCAGAGAAATGATGACATGACTTGCACTTGACTTTGTTTTGAGTGAGGGAGGGCTCTGCAGGTCACCAGCCTCACTTCTCCTCCAGAGCCATCTGAATCCAGTGACCAGATATCCATCAGAATGACTGGAGATGACCCAGGCTGAGGCACTTGGGGTTAAGTGACTTACCCAAGGTCACACAGCTAGCGAGTGTCAAGTGTCTGAGGTGGGATTGGAACTCCGGTTTTTTATTTCCATTATTTATATTTATCTTCAGTGACTCTGTCAATCCATTAAGAAGCTCTTGTTTCATGGATTATGGATTTCCTCCCCTGATCGAGCTCCTACCTGTCTATAACTTTTAAATAGTTAAGTGTCAGAGGCAGACTTTTCAACTAGGTCTTTAGGGCTCTCAGTCTAGCTCTTTATTCAGCTTTATCCACTATGCAGCACTGTTTCTCTAAATACCTATATTTTCATGTGTAGTGCATCTTTCTTATGTATATATGTGTGTGTCTATGTACAAGTACATACATTCATAGGCATATGAATGTATGTACAAGTACATACATTCATAGGCATATGCCCATATATGTGTACACGTATATGCACATATGATTGAGAGACTGTGTATATATTATTCTTGCAGGGCTCTTAGAATTTGTTCTTTAATTTGAAAATATAGCTAGAGACAGTAACATAAAAATTTAACTTGAGGACCATCCCATTAAAAGAAGGTGCTAATGAGAGGACCAAGAAAAGATAAACACTATTAGGGATGAACAGAAAAATTATCATAAAACATGAAGTTATATTCTGAGGAAGTCACTGTCCTCTGCCAATTTGTTCATTAATGCACACTTAATCAAACCCACTGTAAGTTGCAAACCTTGCTATAATATTGTATAACCTTAGATAAGGTACTTCATGTCACAGGTTCCTAAAAGTGTAAAATCACTTTTGAAATGAAGTATTGTGAATATAGAGTAGCAAGAGACAGTTTGAGTGGATAGGGAAGTCTTTATTGGAGACTAGGAACTTGAAACTGGCCTTAAGGATGCCTGTGATTTGGGTGGTAGAAGTAGAAGGAGGGGAGCATTCCAAATGGGAGGATTATGCGAGTGAAGATATAGAGACAAGTGAGTGTGGTACATATTTGAGGAATGTTGAATTTGGTTAAGTAGGGAATTAGTGATCAAGGATTTGCCCTTAATGCTGCAGGAAATGAAAATCATTTAAAGTTCTACACTTCATAGAGAAGTAATGTGGTGAAAGTAGCACATTAGGAAGATTCATATGTAAGCAGGGTGAATGAGGAGGACCTGGAGTCAGCGAGGCTATATTGTTAGTTCTATAATGAGATTATGCAGTGGTAAAAGAATGGGCTAGGGTGGTAGACCAGGGCAACTATATGGCATTGTGTACAGGGTCTGAAGTCAGGAATTCATCTTCCTGAGTTCAAATCTGGCCTCAGACATTTACTAACAATGTGACTCTAGGTAAGTCACTTAACCCTTTTTACTTCAATTCCTCACTAGTAAAATGAGCTGGAGAAGGAAATGGCAAGCTACTCTACTATCTTTGCCAAGAAAACCCCAAATGGGGTCACAAAGAGTCAGGCATGATTGAAAAATGACTATACCTTTTGTATAATTTCAAATTGCTTCCCAAAAGTGTTGTACTAATTTACAGCTCCACCAATCATGCGTAAGTGTGCCTATCTTCCCACAACTCCATTCCCACTAGCAAATTGATTATTCCCATTTCAAAAATTATTTGCTAATTAGAAACTTCAAGGTTATTTTGATTTGGATTTCTTATTGTTGTAATGTGAAGCATTCTGTCATATGGTTGCAATTTTTCTTTTGAGAACAATTTTTTCACATCTTAGGACTACTTGTCATCCTCAGGAGCAGCTTAACAGTTTTCAGTTCAGACTGTTTTATTGTTCTTTTAACTTGCATTATTAAAGTCCTTATATATATTGTTTAGCTCAGTTTTTGTTTTTGTTCTCTTTGAATCAGAAGTTCACATAAGTTACATCATGTGTCTGTATTTTTATATTCATTTTTGGCTAAGGTACAATAATTTTCTATTATATCCATCTATGACAGCTTTTTAGGCGTTCCTCAGTTGGTGGTTATCTACTTTATCTCCAATTCCTTGCCATTACAAAAAGTGATGCTATAAATATTTTCAGTGTATATAGAACTTTTGTTTTTGAATTGTTTTGTTACTTCCTTGGGGTTAAATGTCAGAGGGTGTGGAATTTTAGTCACTTTCTTAGTCTAATGGTTGAAGCAGTTCAGAACTCTCCAAGGACAGCGCTTTAGCATGCGTCCCACTTCACAACTCCTCTTTTGTCATCATTGTAGTTAAGTCATTTCAGTCATGCCTGACCCTTTGTGACACCATTTTGGGTTTTCTGGACAAAAATGCTGAAATAATTGGTCATTTCCTTCTCCAGCTCTTTTACAGCTGAGGATACTGAGACAAAGAGGGTGAAGTGATTTGCTTAGGGTCGCACAGTTAGTGTCTGAGAATGGATGGGAACACAGGTCATCCTGACTCCAGGCCTGGTGCTCTAGCCACTGAGCCACCAACTGCCCTCTCTTTTGTCATCTCCAAATGCTTTAAGAACACAAAGGTTTCTATTGGGGTAACTTTGTACTTATTAAATTGAATGAAACTTACTCTTAGTAAGGCACAATAAATTCCTGCATTCTTGATGAATTTATATTCCTTGTTTAGGCCGTGATAGTTGCTTTGATAATCAAGTTAAGGGCCCAAATTAGGAACCCATAATGGAAAAGGGCTTGAAAGGGATAATGTCTTAGAAACAAGATGTATGACAAATTAGGTGCATCCTATTTCAGTGGCTTAGCTTTAGAAGGTACTTTTTGAACATTTCCTAATAGGTTGTTATTAATAATTTGGCAATAGAAAACTAAGCCTTATAAATTATGTGACTTTTATTACATACACACATATATGTATATATGTATTTCATATGATCGAATTGGTGAGAATGATTAGGTAACAGGGATTACAGTGCTTGGCTAGATGATATATCATATTAATCATATGGAAATTCAGATGTTATTCTTTTATTTCTCATTAAAACAGAACAATTAAGTAGGGACATAATGACAATGATTTTTTTGTGCCATATTTGGTTCTATTATTAAGGATTCTTAAGTCACAATTGTGCTAACTAATTTATTTAAAACTTTTATCACAATTCTTAGAATCACTTCAAAGATTCTTTAAAATGCAAGATATCGATTAAATTTCCACCAGCACCTTTAATATGCTTATTAAAAATCCAAATCCCAAAGCAGGCAACTATATATTAAAAGAAAGCCAGAGCAAAACATTAACTTAATGGGGAAATTAAAATGGCATCTCTTAAAAATATTTTATTGGAGCTTTTGAAAAAATGGAAATAAAAAACATACACATGGAATTATTATTAAGGAAAAATGATATAAAGAAACAACCTTTTACATTTACCAAAATATTCTGTTAAACAGTTACAGAGAAAATAATTTTCATGATTTGAACACTGCTGTTCTGTAAAATTAGAATAGTGGAGGCCTTTTTGTAACATCTCAAAAAGATCTGTTTTCTGTTTCCTTTAATAAGTTTCATGGTATAAGTACCTAATTGCTTATTCAGTATACTCTGGCTCTCTTGGATTTTGTTATATCTCATTCTTCCTTAGTAGAATGTCAAATATCAAAGAACTTGCTCCAAACAAGCTTAGCTTAGTATGTAGTTTCAAAAATTGTGGTCTACAGAGCTTACATCAATCCAGACCTTAATTTTATACCTTCTAGCTAGTTCCAAGTTTTATTATTCTATTTCTTACCCCAGTGGAATAAAACAGGGCTCTTCAATCATTTCTAGACAGAACTGCCATGTCCTTGAAATCATAACATTAGAGTATGCATAGAAGAGGATAGAGCACTGGAGCTGAAGTCAGGAAGACCTGAGTCAAATTTAGCTTCAAACATTTTCTAGTTGAGTGAACCTGGGCAAGTTTCTTAACCTTTGCCTGCCTCAATTTCTTTATCTGTAAAATGGGAATGATCATAGTTATTACATATAACTATAACTCTATATATGCATTATGATTATATACATATATACATACACCAGTTAGAGTCATGAACTAAGAAGGGTTCTGAGGAAACATCACACAAAAGTATACATTGACTATGTTAGGTTATTTTTTGCTGAAGCTTTCCCCTTACTGTGAGATTCCGTGACTTTTAGACCTTCATCTGCTTTAGTGGCAGTGTTGCATTTGTCATATATAGAGTGACAAACATACTCCAAGATTCTCATCATCAGGAAGATCTATACTTTTGACAGTTGTATAACCATGAGGGAGTAACTTAATCTCTAAGCCTCAACTGCCTCATTGGTAAAATGAGAATAAGAATGTTTGTACTACCTACCAATATATGTAAGATACTTTACTAAATCTAGAACCTTCTATACATGTTCTCTATTATTATTTTATTTTCATTTCCTTTTTGCCTTTTGCAAATAGGACAGTACTTATTTTCATGGCTCACTTCGAGCATAGTGAATTAAGATATTTGAAACATTATGATAATTTAATCATGAAAGTAAATTACTCATATGCTATAGCCAATCTCTGGTGTTAGAGTTCATTTACATTTGGCAGTCACAGATGTTATTTTGAATTATACATGCAATCAGTGTTAACATGCAATTAATGGGGATGACACTGCATTCTCTTGGTTACATTTCTGTGCTTGGAAAATAACAATACGGTGTAGACCTTTAGATCAAGAAGAATTCTATGTTCATTTTTAACAATTTTGCTTTCTAATTTTTTTTTAATTTAACTTTTAACATTTATTTTCACAAAATTTTGGGTTACAAATTTTCTCCCCTTTTATCCCCTCCCCCCCCCAAACCCAAGCATTGTATTTGCCCCTGTAACCAATCTGCTCTCTCTTCTATCCTCCCTCTCTGCCCTTGTCTCCGTCTTCTCTTTTGTCCTGTAGGGCCAGATAGCTTTCTTTACCCCTTAACCTGTATTTCTTATTTCCTAGTGGTAACAACATTACAGTTGATCCTAACACTTTGAGTTCCAACTTCTTTACCTCCCTCCCTCTCTACCCCTTCCCGTTGGAAGGCAAGCAATTCAATATAGGCCAAATCTGTGTAGTTTTGCAAATGATTTCCATAATAGTTGTGTTGTATAGGACTAACTATATTTCCCTCCATCCTATCCTGTCCCTCGTTACTTCTATTCTCTTATGATCCTTTCCCTCCCCATGAGTGTCGACCTCGGATTGCATTCTCCTCCCCATGCCCTCCCCTCTATCCTCCCCCCCACCCTGCTTGTGCCCTTGTCCCCCACTCTCCTGTATTGTGAGATAGGTTTTCCTATCAAAATGAGTGTGCATTTTATTCTTTCCTTTAGTGGAATGTGATGAGAGTAGACCTCATGTTTTTCTCTCGCCTCCCCTCTTTATCCCTCCACTAATGAGTCTTTCGCTTGCCTCGTTTATGAGAGATAATTTGCCCCATTCAACTTCTCCCTTTCTCCTCCCAATATTTCTCTCTCACTGCTTGATTTCATTTTTTTTTTTTAGTATATGATCCCATCCTCTTCAATTCACTCTGTGCACTCTGTCTCTATGTATGTGTGCGTGTGTGCATGTGTGTGTGTGTACTCCCACCCAGTACCCAGATACTGAAATGTTTCAAGAGTTACAAATATTGTCTTTCCATGTAGAAATGTAAACAGTTCAACTTTAGTAAGTCCCTTATGACTTCTCTTTGCTGTTCACCTTTTCATGGTTCTCTTCATTCTTGTGTTTGAAAGTCAAATTTTCTTTTCAGCTCTGGTCTTTTCATCAAGAAAATTTGAAAATCCTCTATTTCATTGAAGGACCATTTTTTCTCCTGAAGTATTATACTCAGTTTTGCTAGGTAGGTGATTCTTGGTTTTAGTCCTAGTTCCTTTGACTTCTGGAATATCCTATTCCATTCCCTTCAATCCCTTAATGTAGAGGCTGCTAGATCTTGTGTTATCCTGATTGTATTTCCACAATACTTGAATTGTTTCTTTCTAGCTGCTTGCAATATTTTCTCTTTCACCTGGGAATTCTGGAATTTGGCCACAATGCTCCTAGGAGTTTCTCTTTTTGGATCTCTTTCATGCGGTGTTCTGTGGATTCCTTGAATATTTATTTTGCCTTCTGGTTCTAGAATCTCAGGGCAGTTTTCCTTGATAATTTCATGGAAGATGATGTCTAGGCTCTTCTTTTGATCATGGTTTTCAGGTAGTCCCAAAATTTTTACATTGTCTCTCCTGAATCTATTTTCCAGGTCAGTTGTTTCTCCAATGAGATATTTCACATTATCTCCCATTTTTCCAATCTTCTCGCTATGTTCTGTGATATCTGTCTTTCTCACAAAGTCCTTAGCGTCCATCTGTGCCATTCTAGTTTTGAAAGAACTATTTTCTTCCGTGAGCTTTTGAATCTCCTTTTCCATTTGGCTAATTCTACTTTTGAAAGCATTCTTCTCCTCATTGGCTTTTTGAACCTCTTTTGCCAATTGAGTTAGGCTAGTTTTCAAGGTGTTAATTTCTTCAACATTTTTTTGGTTCTCCTTTAGCAGGGAGCTGATCTGCTTTTCATGCTTTTCTTTCATCCCTCTCATTTCTCTTCCCAGTTTTTCCTCCACCTCTCTAACTTGATTTTCAAAATCCTTTTTGAGCTCTTCCATGGCCTGAGCCCATTGGGTGGGCTGGGACACAGAAGCCTTGATTTCTGTGTCTTTGCCTGATGGTAAGCATTGTTCTTCCTCATCAGAAAGGAAGGGAGGAAATGTCTGTTCTCCAAGAAAGTAGCCTTCAATAGTTTTATTTCTTTTCCCTTTTCTGGGCATTCTCCCCAGCCAGTGACTTGACCTCTGAATATTCTCCTCACACCCACCTCGCCTCCTGGTCCTCCCAGCCAGCGTTTGGGGACTGAGATTCAAATGCTGCTTCCAGCCTTAGGGCTTTTGGCGGGGGCAGGGCTGCTATTCAGTGTGAGAATTAAGTTCAGGTGGTCAGGTCAGGGCAGGGCCGCCTCTCAGGCTCAGTTCCCTCAGGGGGTTTATGCACAGACCTTCCACAATGGATCCAGGCTCTCGCCCGCTTGGGGAGCCCCTGTCTGCAGCCGCCTCTCAGCTTCTACCTCCCGGGGGCGCCCGAATCATGGGGGCACCCCACTCCCCTCTCGACCCGCCAAAGAGACTCTCTCACTGACCCCTGTCACCTGTGGGCGGAGGGACTTGTGCGGCTGCTGGAGATCCTGTCCCTGAAGCCTGCTTGGGTCTGTTTCTCTTGGTGCTGTGGCCACAGCAGGTCTGGGCTGGGCTGGGCTCCGCGTCTGCAGCACGACTGACCTTTTGTGACTTTCTAATTTTTAAAGAAAATAAAGTAGAAGGAAACACTGGAGTCTCTTTTGAGGGAGTGAAAGAACCTAATACATTAATTTTCCTTTAATTCTCAGGAAATTGATACAGTTAAAAAAAACAAATTAGGGTATCAAAAATAGATATAGAAGAATCCCTGGCCCTGGACATTTTCAGTATTAACAGAAAAGCCTGCTCAGTGTTTCAGATGGTTTGGATTTATTCCTTTCCAAAGACAGAAAGCTTGCAGTAGTCATACAGACCTCCTTACGTCTTTATGCTTTTATGACACAGATTGCTTGCATTTGAAAACCCTTTTCCATTCTCTTCCAAGTTTTTTCTTTAAAACAAACACATAAACATACAAACAAATAAGGCCTTGAAAGTTTTTGCCTAGGAAAAGGGGAAGGGAGGAGCAAGTAAATTTTGCCTAAGGCTCAAGTTCTCACTGAGTAGCGACAGTTGGTGCTATGAAGTAAACAGAGTCTGGAGACTTGTTGCAAATGCAAACTTTGCAAATCTGTCCTTCCCCTGGAACTTTGATAAGACCAGGGTATGTGGGAAGAATTGTTCCAGAGCACCTTTTCTCTTATGTTTGTTCCTAGGCTTGAAGAAATAACATTTTAGAGTTGGATGGGAAGTTAAAAGAGTCTATTCATTCAAACAGTGCCTACTCTGTGTCCAGCATTATACAAGATGCTGTAGAGGACAAAAAAATTACAAACTCCTCTCTGCCACTGAGGTAGCTAAAGGATATTTGGGTATATGAAACAACTAGAAAAAATTCCAATGCAAACATAAGCCAATAGCGCAGGCATTGTAAGTAAATGTAAGGGCTTTATAGGATGGGGCTAATTTAAAGACTTCATGGAAAGTTTGGAGTTGAGTTAAATCTGCAAAGAAGAAAGGAAAGTTTGAATGAAACTTACAGAAAAGGAGAGGGGTCTGATTCTACTTCTCTTTGGAAGATGGAGTTCTTTAACCACTTTCCTCTTTTACCATTATTAATTCCCAGTGATAGAGTCAGTCACTCTCTCCTGCAAACTGAAATCAAGCTACATATTTCTACTCGAATAAGAATAAATTGTTTACCAGTGAAGAAACACATGAACACTTTTAGGTAATTGAGACACCATTTGGTGCTGGAAGTGATAATTTGCAAAATTTATCATCCTGCCCTGCAGGAGTTTATATATCCCTGAAGGTGACTTGGCACCTGCAGATGAATGTATAACCAGTAGCAAATAATTGTAAAATCTTTTATCTCATAGATGTACACCCTGTAAGTCATAAAATATAAAAGAAAGCCCATAGGTTTTAGATGAGCAAGCTAATTTGTTAATATTTAGGATGTAGGATGATGTATTGAAATATTGATAGGACTGAAGTAGTGGTATGGAATGAGAAAGCCAAGCAGAGATGTGGGGATTTTTATCTGGGGAGAGCAGGCATCTCTTATTAAAATTTTTCACATCCAATTTTTCAAAATTACAGTAATATATCAAGTTTCCTGTTAGAAGTATTATAAAATGCAAGGATTCAGCCAATTCATCTGTCAGGATACACATAGCATGCAGTAACGAAACCTTTCACAGGGAGAAAAAAAGAATATCACAGGATGAAATGGCAAGAAGCTCTACTGTTAACGTAGACTCATGGGAGCATGGGAGGAGGCAGAGCTGTGATCAAGAAAGAAGAATATTCATCCAAAGGAGAAGACTCTTTGAGTCTAGAATTTCTCTTTTCATCATTTAAATGGTCTTAAGTTGCAGTTGGAACTTACCTAAATCTTGTGCTACTTTTCTCAAATATTGGAAGAGTTTTTATTATTCCAATAAAAATGTCATCTTTTAAAGTCTTTGATCGGAGAAACCACAGAAAACCCTTTGTAGATATTAGGGAAAATGCTTCACCTTCCCAGGTATTGGTTTCATCCTATATAAAATGAGGGGCTTGGACTAGATTTCTTATGTCCTTTTCCTGATGAATTGTGAACATTTGGCTTCATATTGTGCTATAAATACCTCTCCTATGAATATATATATACATATATATGTACATATATAAAGTTGAAATAAAATATAGTGAGATCTTTTACTGAAATTGATTTTTTTTTACATCAGTAATAGCTAAGATCATATGTATAAGGGAAATCCATTGCGTAGCTTTATATGAATGAAGGTAATTTCTACTTTGTCAATTGACTATTTAAATTCCCATACTATATGGTATGGTACTATAGTTATACAAAAAACCCCCAATTAATAATGTTAAGAAATCACAAGACATGCATGTATGCATGTATATAACTATATATATGTATGTGGACATGTACAAATATATACACATGCATACAAATGCATACATATGTATAAATATGTGAACAAGTTTACATAGTTCTATGTAATTTGCATGTATATGATATATATATTTATATTTTGTGTACACATATGTAAATATATGTATGTATGATACATTATTTCAACATGATTAATAGAGTGTTTTAAAATACCTGCAGGTTACACAGTACTGCAGAATACACCACAGGAATTTACATGATCATGTATAAAAAACAAAATGCCCTTTATTCTTAAAGAAGTGGTGGATTTCCCTTCTGCCCCATGACTTTAGCTTTATGATTAATATATAAAATGAACTCATTGAAATTAATTGAAAGATCTTAATTGAAAAATTTCACTGTAGTTTATTTGAACACATTTTTATGTTTCTTTGTACTGTTATACATTTAAAATATCTTATAGCCTTGATTACCTTACAGTATTATTGAGAACTGATAAGATATTTGAGATTATCCAGTAAAATCCTATAATTTTATGGATGAGGAAACTGAGACATTCCAGAACATGATTTTCCTAAAGCCATATCACTAGTATGTAGCTGAGTTGGGAATGCTATTCCAGGTTTCCCAATAACAAATACAGGGATTTCCCCCCACAGTTTACCATATTTCCTCTTTAGGTGTATGTAATTTTAATGGCAGAAACTGCAGTTTCATTTGTTAGTTAATATTTAGAACCTTTGTTGAAGGATGGAGTTGGATTTAAAAAATATTAATCTCTTTGGATTAAAAAAAACCTTTAAGTTTAAAGATTATTTTAATTTCTCATTTTTCTATTAAGTGGAAGTTATCTTGATGGATTTCTAATTCAAACAAGAAAATTAGATGATATATTCATATCTAAACCACTGAGCACCAGTATTATCTTACCATTTTAAGTTATCTCCTGGGATGGAGGTTGCTCAGCTTGCAATTACACATCTTGCTTCCTCCCTGCCATCACTACCCTCCCATTCCTCTCTCCAAATACACATATAACTCTGGTGTATACTGCTTTAATGGGTTATTTTCTGTTGATGGGGTGGCACCTGAACTTCTAATGTGCTGATATGATAATTTCAAAAAGTAAATATTTAACTTATGTGTTCATAAACTCATGGAGGTTGTAAAGGACATCAATGGAGCTTATAGTAAGTATTAGTATTGATAACAATGACCCACATTTAAATAGCACTTACAGTTTTCTGTGTAATTTCCTATAACAATAATATGAGGTGAGTAGTGAAAGTTTTATTCATTTTATACATGAAGATAATGTTTTGCTTGTGATCACATTGTCAGTAAGTGCTTAAGGGAAGATTTGAGCTGAGGACAACTGTGTCTCAGTTTGGTAGTATATTTAATTATACCACCTCCTTTTATGGAAGATTGACTTATAAAAACATTTTAGTACATATTACATACACATATTGCTTTTATCTGACCTTATATACAGGAGTCTAATTAAATTTTTTATGTCAAAGCAATGAAAATTATCTTAATTTTTTTTTGTGATCCTCAAGGGCAAATCTCACTTTTCACACATCTCAATGATAGTCCTGTATATTTAGAATGTAATATTTTCATTAAACATTAGCAGATCCACTTATCTATAATCTTTCAATAGAAGTTAATATCCACTACTATAAAAACTGAGTTGAGAGTGTACGATGATGTATAGAAACATATCTTTAATTGTGAAATTTTGTGTAAGCACTGATGTTCTACTTTCTTATTACTAACATTTTAATAAGAATTTAAATCCACAAGGAACTTGCCTATAGGAGATTTTTAACACTTAAATATATCAACATAGTTAAAATTTTACCCATCCTAATTTAGCTATTCATAAACTTCAGTTGACTGATTGGAGTAGCCAAAAAAGGTATTACAAAGTTCATGCACTTTGCCTATAACAAAGGATTTTTTTAAAGAAAGTTTTATTGATACTTAAAAAAAATTCCTGTCACTTCCCTGTGAGATCCCCCTTCCCTATACAACTCCCTTCTTACAACACTCCCCAACTCCCATCCATGACAAAGAGGAGAATATTTTTGTATTTATAATACATTTTCCTTTGTCTTGCTTTGGAGTAAATGTCCAATAATGGCATTACTGATTTTAAGGGTATATAAAGTTTAGTGACTTCTCTAGTATATATCTAAATTAAGTTCCACAAATATCAGGGCCAATTAACAGTTACTGTATTAATTTAGCCTTAACTTTGTACCCTTTTCATCTTTTGTCATCTTTGCCATTCTGAAGGATATGAAGGGAACCTCAGAATTGTTTTAGTTTAGCTTTCTGATATTTTGCTAGTTACTAGTTATTTGTAGCATTTTTTCACATGGTTTTTGGCAGTTTGTATCCTTTTAAAAAACTTCTTGTTCATATCTTTATTTAAAAAATTTAATTCAATTATCAATCACTTATTACATGCCTACAATGTGCTAGATGTTCTGATGACCATGGAGGATGCAAAAACTTAAGTGAAATTATTAGGAATCCATTGAAATAGGCCTGGGGGGGGGGTACTGGGAACAGGAATTAAGATGGCAGAGAGAAGTCAGGAATTACCTGAGGTCTCCCCAGTTTCCCTCAGAAACAATGTTAAATCAAGTGTCTAAAAGAATCCTGGAGGGACAGAATCCACAAAAAGATGGAGTGAAACAATTTTCTAGCTCAAGATAACTTAGAAAGACTCCAGGAAAGGTCTGTCTCACTTGGGCAAAAGGGAGCACGGACCAGTGCAGATGTTGTCCAGGCAAGTCAGTGGGAGGCTCTTAGTCACAGCACAGATCAGTAACCAAGTTACCGCAGCCTGGGCTCAGAAGGCCAATGGGTCAATTGAGAGGCCTACAGTTGAAGTGCAGCAGGCAAACTACCAGTCCTGGAATCCAGGGCACAATAGGCATGACTAGGCTGGGCCACCCTAGTGACAGTGGCAAGCCACCAGTCCCAGAGGCCCCAGTACAGAAAGCAAGTGACAAGATGTCTTGGTCCCTAGTGCACGAAGTTGGGCACAGTGCTCCCTGTTCCCCAGGAGCAAAGCTCAATTTTTAAAAATGAGCATTAACAACAAAAAAGAGCCCTGATCAGAGAAAGCTTCTGTGGCAACAGGTAAAATCAGAACACAAACTCGGATGAGGACAACAATGTCAAGCCTACATGTAAAGTCTCACAGGGGAATATGAATTGGTCTCTAGCCCAGAAAATCCTCTTGGAAGAGCTTAAAAATAATTTTAAAAATCAAGTAATAGAGGTAGAAGAAAAACTGGGAAAAGAAATGAGAGTTCTGCAAAAGAATTATGAAAAAAGAGTCAACAGCTAGAAAAAGGAAGCACAAAAATGGACTGAAAAAATAACTTAAAAAATAGAATTGGCCAAATAAAAACAAATCTACTGAAGAAAAGAACTCCTTTAAAAGCAGAACTGGCCAAATGGAAAAGGAGGTACAAAAGTTTACTGAAGAAAATAATTCCTTAATAATTAAGACATCAAAAGTCAAATAATATCTAAAGAATGAAAAAATATAAGAAAATGTAAAATACTTAACTGGAAAAACAACAGACCTGGAAAATAGGTCCAGGAGAGACAGTTTAAGAATTATTGGACTACCTGAAAGCCATGATAAAAAAAAAGAGTCTGGACAAAAATCTTTCAAGAAATTATCAGGGAAGACTGCCCTGATATCCTAGAACCAGAGGGTAAAATACTTAGCCAGCAATCCATCCTGAAAAGAGATAAAAAAATGGAAACTTCAAGGAATATTGTAGCCAAATTCCAGAGCTATTAGATCAAGAACAAAATACTGTAAACACCCAGAAAGAGATAATTTAAATATCAAGGAGTCACAGTCACAGTCACAGGACTTAGCATCTTCTATATGAAAGGAATGGAGGGGTTGGGTTATGATATTCCAGAAAGTAAAGGAGCTTGGATTGCAACCAATATTTGGCTGCCCAGCCAAAATGATCATAATCTTTCAGGCAAAAAGATGAATGTTCAATGAAATAGGTGACTTTCAAAATTTCTTGATGGAAACACCAAAGCTGAACAGAAGATTTGATCTTCAAATAAAAGACCCAAGAGACACATAAAAAGGTAAGCAGGAAAGGAAAAAAAACCATGTTATTCATGTTTGAATTTAAATTATTTACATCCCTACATGGGAAGATGATATTTGTAACTTTTAAAAACTCTATCTCTATTAAGGAAGTTAGAAGGAATATACTTAGGCAGTGGGTGTGGGTGTAAGTTACCTTTGATGTGATGCTAAAACAATTATTAAGGATTGTACTGGGAGAAGAAGAAAGGGGGAGGCATAATGGGGTTAATTATGTCACAGGAAGAAACATGAAAGAGCTGTTACAGTAGAGAGAAAGAAGGGAAGGGATGAACATTGTTTGAACCTTACTCTCATCAGATTAGGCTCAACAAGAGAATAACATACACACTCAATTGGGTAAAGAAATTTATCTTACCCCATAGGGAAATAAGGGAAAGGGAAAAAGGAAAAAATGTGGGAGGACTGATAGAAGAGAAAGTAGATTGAGGGAGGTGGTACTTAAAAGCAATACCCTGGTGAGGAGGGAAAGGGTGAAAGGTGAAAGAGAGAGAGAAAGAGAGAGAGAGAGAGAGAGACAGAGACAGAGACAGAGACAGAGACAGAGACAGAGAGAAAGAGAGGTTATAAATGAGAAAATGGAATGCAAGCAAATACACAATTAATATTCACAGTTATTCACAGAACTGTGAATGTGAATGGATTGATCTCACCTACAAAATGGAAGTGGATAGCAGAGTGGATTAAAAACCAGAATCATGTAATACATTGTTTTCAAGAAACATATTTGAAGCAGAGAGACACACAGAGTAAAAGTAAACAACTGGAGCAGAATCTATTATTTTCAGATGAAGTAAAAAAATAAAAAGGGGTAGCAATCCTGAGTTCAGACAATGCAAAAACAAAAATATATTTAATTAAAAGAGACAAGGAAAGAAATTATATCTTGCTAAAAGTTACAATTGATAATGATGTAATATCAACTCTAAACATATATTCACCAGGTTTTTTTTAGAGGGGAATTGAAGTGAGATATGGGAAGAAATAGACAGCAAAACTATAAAAATAACAGACCTCAACCTCCTCCTCTCAGAAATAGCTAAATCTAACTACAAAATAAACAAGAGATAAATAATATTTTGGAAAATTTAGATATGATAGACTTCTGGAGAAAAATTGAATGGGAAAAGAAAGGAATAAGCCTTTTTTATAGCAGTACATGGCACCTACACAAAAAGTGACCATGTATTAGGGCATAGAAATCTCACATTCAAAGGCAGAAAGATTTTAAAAAATCATGATGCAATAAGAATTACATATAATAAAAGGCCACATAAAGATTGGCTAAAATCTAATTGGAAACTAAATAATCTCATCTTAAAGAATGAATGGGTCAAACAACAAATCATAGAAACAATCAATAATTTCATCAAAGAAAATGATAATAATGAATCAACATACTAAAATTTATGAGATGCAGCCAAGACAGTACTTAGGGGAAATTTCATATTTCTAAATGTTTATGCATATAAAATAGAGAAAGAGCAGATCAATTAATTGGGCACACAATTAAAAAAGCTGGAAAAAAAACCAAATTAAAAATCCCCAATTAAATATCAAATTGGAAATTCTGAAAGCCAAAGGAGAGATTAATAAAATTAAAAGTAAGGAAACTATTGAACTAATAAATAAAACTAAGAACTAGTTTTATGAAAAAAGCAACAAAATAGAAAACCCTTTGGTTAATTTGATTTAAAAACAGAAAGAAGCCAAATTACCAATATCAAAAATGAAAAAGGGTGAATTTACACCAAATAGGGAGGAAATTAGAAGAATAAGTAGAAACTACTTTGCCCTACTATATGTTAATAAATCTGACAATCTAGTGAATGAATGTTTACAAAATTATAAATTCTCCAGATTACGAGAAGAGGAAGTAAAATTATTAAATTACCCCCATTTTAGGAAAAAAGAAATTGAACAAGCCATCAATGAACTCCTTAAGCAAAAATCTCCAGGATTTACAAGTGAATTCTATCAACATTTAAAGAACAATTAATTCCAATACTATATAAACTTTTTAGGAAAAAAATAGATGAAGGAGGAATCTTACCAAATTCCTTTTATGATACAAATATTGTGTTGATAGCTAAACCAGAAAGAATCAAAAGAGAGAAAGCAAAATTCCCAAATGACTATTGGTGCAAAAATTTTAAATAAAACATTAGCAAAGAGATTACAGTAATTTATCAACAGGATATTACACTATGATCAGGTGGGATTTATACCAGGAATGCAGGGCTGGTTTGAAATTAGGAAAACTATTAGCATAATTGACAATATCAATAACAAAACTAACAAAAACCATATTATTATGTCAATAGATGAAAACAATGACAAAACACAGAAACCATTCTTATGAGAAACAGTAGGTAGCATAGAAATGAATAGGGTTTTCCTTAAAATGGTAAATATTTTCTAATTAAAACCATCAACAAACAAGTATAAACTATAATCAGAATAAGCTAGAAGTCTTCCTAATAATAATAAGATCAAGGTTGACACAAGGATGCCCACTGTCACTACTATTATTCAGTATTGTACTAGAAATGTTATCATTGGCAAAAAGAGAATAAATTATAGGACTTAGAATAGGCAATGAGGAGACAAAACTATCACTCTTTGCAGATGATATGATGATATACTTAGAGAATATTACAGAATCAACTGGAAAACTCTTTGAAATAATTGAAAACTTTAGCATGGTAGCAGGATATACAATATACACCACATAAATCATCAGCAGTTCTATATATTACCAACAAAACTCAGCAGCAAGAAATAGAAAGAGAAATTCTATTTAAAATAACTGTAAACAATATAAAATATCTGTGAGTCTAGCTGCCAAGACAAATGCAGGACCTATATGAACACAATTACAAAACACCTTTCACACAAATATAGTCAGACCTAAGCAACTGGAAAAATATCAGCTGCTCAGGGGTAGGCAAAGCTAATATAATAAAATGACAGTTCTACCTAAATTTTTTTATTTATTCAGTGCCATACCAATCAAGCTTCCAAAAATTATTTTATAGAACTGGAAAAAATCATGACAAGACTCATCTGAAAGAATAAAATATCAGGTACATCAAGAGAATTAATGAAAAAAATGCAAAGGAAGGTTTTTGTACCAGATCTAAAACACACAAAGCTACTATAAAGTAACAATCACCAAACCTATCTGCTAGTAGCTAAGAAGTAGAGTGATGAATCAGTGGAACAGATTAGGTATACATGACATAGTAGTCAATGACTATAGTAATCTAATGTTTAATAAACCCAAAGACTCAAGTTCTGGGGTAAGAATTCACTATTTGAGAAAAAGTGCTGGGAAAACTGAACAATAGTATGGCACAGGCAGACAGCTCCTCCTGTATATCAGATAAGGTCAAAGTGGGTGTGTAATTTAGAAATAAAGTATGATAGTATAAGCAAATTAGCAGTTCAAGGAATAATTTACCTGTCATATCTATGGAGAAGAAAGAATTTATGACCAAACAAGAGTTAGAGAATATTATGAAATGCAAAATATATAATTTTGATCACATTAAATTAAAAAGGTTTTGCACAAACAAAACTAATGCAACCAAGATTAAAAGGAAAGCAAAGAGATGGGAAACAATTTTCACAAGAAAGTGTTTCTAATAAAGGCCTCATTTCTAAAATATATAAAGAATCGAGTTATATCTACAAGAATGCAAGTCATTCCTCAACTGAGAGATGGTCAACGGATATGAACAGGCAATTTTCATATGAAGAAATTCAAGCTGTCTATAGTCGTATAAAAATGTTCCAAATTATTATTGATTAGAGAACTGTAATTTAAAACAACTTTGAGTTACCACATCACCCCTATCAGATTGGTTAATATGACAGAAAAGAAAACTAATAAATATTGGAAAAGATGTGGGAAAATTGGGACACTAATGCATTGTTGGTGTAGTTGTGAACAGATCCAACCATTTTGGAGAGCAATTTGGAAATAAACCCAAAGGTCTACAAAATTGTGCGTACTCTTTGACCCAGAAATACCACTTCTAGGTCTGTATCCCAAAGAGATCATAAAAAGGAAAAATGACATACATGTATGAAAATATTTTTTTGTGGTGGCCAGGAATTGGAAAATAAGGGGATACCTGTCAAGTGAGGAATGGCTGAACAATTTATGGCATATGAATCTGATGGAATGCTTCTGCTCCATAAGAAGTGATGAGGAGTCAGACTTCATGAAAACCTGAAAAGACTTACATAAACTGATGCTGAGTGAAGTGAGCAGAACCAGAGGAACATTTTACACAGTAGCAACAGCATTGTGTGATGACTAACTTTGATAGATTTATCTCTGATTAGCAATGCAAGGATCTAACACAACTTCAAATGACTCATAATGGAAAATACTGTCTACATCCAGAAAAAGAACTATGGAGTCTAAATGCAGATTGGAGCATATTATTTTCACTTTTTTGTGGTTTTTTCCATTTTGTTCTGATTCTTTTTTTACAACATGACTAATATAGAAACATGTTTTCCCTGATTGCACCTGAATAACCTCTATCAGATTGCTTGCCATCTTGGTGAGAAGGGAGGAAAGGGAGAGAATGAGAAAAATTTGGAACTCAAAATCTTGTAAAAATGGATATTAAAAACTATCTTTACATAAAATTTGAATAGAATAAGTTACTATTTACAAAAAAAGAAATAGGTCCATGGGTTGTAATGCGAGTAGAGGAAAGAAGAAAAAAATGTTGAGGAATAGAATAAATAAGACTTGGAAACTGATTACATATGGGTGATAAGAGAAAGGAGAGAATTGAGAACTAATGGATTCCTAGAAAATGGTGTTGCAAGATAAAAGATTACAGGAAATAGGGTCATTATAAAAAAAAATGGGAATTTGAGGAGAGATTACTAATAATTGCCTGCTGTACCTCTTCACCCCAGTGTCACATGTGCATCTCAAAGTCCACAATTCCAAGGTGGAACTAATAATCCTGCAGATGTCTCACAAATATACATAACCAGTCATCACCTTTCTTCTCAGCTCATCTACCTCAAACTGACGGGAAAACTCTACTCAGGATTGGGATAATGTTTTAATATTTATAGTGTAAAAAAAATTTGCAGACATCAGTAGACTGATGTCCAAGTAAAGAACACTGGATTTAACATTTACAAAATTACTGGTCACCTTGGTGAGAGCAGTTTCAGGAAATTGTAGGATTTGAAACTGGATTTTAATGAACTGAAAGGTGAATGGAAAGTGAGGAAAAGGAAACAATGATTATAGATGACTTTTTTTCTAGGAGTTTGCCTATAAAAAGGCAGAGAGATATAGCACTAAAGCTTGAGAAGATTCCAGGGTCAAGTGAATAGTTTTTCAAAAGATATGGAAGATATTGACATGCTTGTAACCAGCAGAGAAGAAGCCATTAGTTAGAGAATGAAGGTTAGAAAGAAGATGAGGAGGGAATGACTGAATTCCTGGGGCAGCAACATGGGATAGTGGTAGAGCACCGACCTTTCAGTTAGGAGGACCTGAGTTGAAATAAAATCTCTATCCCTCAATCTGGATTGCCTTCCCCTTCCCCCAAACAAAACAAAACAAGCAAAAGGAAGTGAAACTCCTATAGGATAGAATATAGGAGGTATAAGTCAAAAGTATAAGTAGTTGGGTTGTTTTTAGCAAAGAGAATGACCACCTCTGTCAGAGATTAAAATAAAGAGTAGAAAATGGGGGATGATGTTGAGGAAATTTAAGGCAATAGAGAGAAGAGGGTACTCACAATAAAATTTAAGTAAAAAATAATATTTCCCATTACCAATAAAATTTACCATTTTGTTGGTAAATTATGAGGTGAAATTTTTGTTGACTAGTATGAGGGGAAGGAGGTGATGAAGATGGCTTGAAGTAAAAAGAGTAGGTAGGTGGAGTATGATAATCAAACATGGAGGAACAGAAGGTTACTGTGGCTATAACAGAGGTGTGTTTTGATTCATCTATTGTGGAATTTGACTACTATCACAGTAATTCTGAATACTTAAAATCCCTTGTCTGTACATCATGAACATATAATTCAGGAAGACTGCAGGCTCTGGACATAATAAACATTGAGCAACATTAAAAAGCTGAGTTTAATTACACTTGAGTAGGCAATAAATGTTCTGAAATACATGCAGAAATCATTTGAGAGTAAATAGTCTGCAATTGGTTAGATAATCCACTAATCAGTGTCAAAGTAGGGATTTAGGTAAGTCAATTAGATGGCACAAAGTGGATAGAGTAGTGGATGAAGAATTAGGATGCAAGATCAAATCTAGCCTAAACACTTAATAGCTTCATAATCCCGAATAAGTCACATATCATCTGCCTCAGTTTCCTCATCTTTAAATTGAGGATAATAATAGAACCTACCTTTCAGAGTTGTTGTGAGGGTAAAATGAGATAACAGTTGTGAAGCGTGTTGCAAACTTTGAAGTGCTACATAAATGTTAGCTATTAAAATGCAACACTAAATTAGAAGAGATGAAAATGAAAAGAAGGAATTTAATGTTATTGCAGCAGGTTCAATCTGACCTGCTTAAACAAGGTGTTGTCTTCTCCAAATGGGAAATGTACAAAGTTTACCATTTCTTAGAAAACTGAAACTTTGAGAACAGTGTCCAAAAAGTATAGCAGCTGCTCCAGTCAAAACACACACACACACACACACACACACACACACACACACACACCACACACCACACACACCCTAATTTCTTTGCCAAATGAAGTGATGTTAGTAAGAAGCTTATCTGCAAAATGTTAAAGAGAAACTTAGCTCCATAAGCAGCTCACTGAATAGTTCAAAGTAATTAAGGAGAAAGTAGATGTACCTATAGTAAGTAGAAGATCCACCTATCCTAGAACATCCCCAAAATATTTTTAGATGAAATCAAAAGGGCAATAAAAAAGGACATATCTTCTGTATTTCAATAGATATCTATTTTAATCATCACAATAACAATAATGAAGCCATCACATTATTTTGACCTTGGGAGCATCATTTAATATCTTACAGCTTCCATCTGGTCTCCAAGACTGTTATTGAACAGTTGCCTATTTGCATTGGTAGAATTTGACTTACCAGATGTTCCCTACAACAATGAATTGTCAGATCTATCCCCCAAATAAAGTACAAAAGCTCAGAAAATTACTACCACTTCTTGTCAATTTCCTGAATCAAGGGGAAGGGGAGAGATTGGATAAAAACCTGCTTCTGGATACGTTGAGGCCACTAAGAAGTGATAAATTTAAGTTCAAGCTCTTACTACTTCCTATTTCTGATGCTCATCTATGAGATATTTCATCAAGTTGAGGCTTGAACTAGATGGAATCCTACAGCATCTCAGTTTCAGTGACTTAAACAGACTTGTGCTTTTATTTATTGGAGTTGGAAATGCTTGAATCAATAGGTACAGACGAGTATTTTTTTTTTCCTTTGTCCATTTAAACCCTGATATCAGTATGTTATCAGTCTTCCCAAGGCTTACTGAATATAATCATTTATTACATTAAATCAAATGGTCTTTCCATAGTATAAGAACAAATTTTTCCTCTTCACTTCATTTTTTCCAAGTTTGTGATAATTATGATTTTTTCCAATCAGCATAACATTAGTTTAAGACTCTTCAAGAACTGGTGCCTGTAGAATTTTTGATATTCATTTACATATTAGTCTCCAGACATATTATTCCTTATCCGTGAATTACCTTGGCAGACTTTTTCTGTTCAATCTGCCATCTAGAATTTAATACACAAATTTTTCCTTGATGTCAGTTTAACTTTAATTCCATTTCGTGAAGGCTTTGCCTAACATGGAAACCTAAAGGATCGCAGGATTTAGATCTTGTAAAGGATCCTATTTCAAGCCGTTTGTTACTTCTACCAGATTTCTTCTCTCAGCTCCATCTCCTTATATACATTTGGAAAGAAGTTTCTTACTGATCTTTCTGTTGTCACTTTGTAGTTGTTACTGTACTTGCCTATTGCATTAATTCAGTCCTCGTGTATTTCTGTTGCTTGGGGTGTTCAAAGGGCAGTTCTATGTATGCTTGATATTTGAATTAGTGGCTTTATGTCTGTGTAGAAGTGAGTTGGCATAGTTTTTTTTTTTCACTATATTCAGCTTAAAATGGGCAAAAATCATAGTGAGGACTGAGGGAATAAGATGCACATTCCATGGGAATATATTTTTATGAGACCTTTTCCCAATTTTATTTTTTTACCACTTTGGCTGAGATAACTTTAAATGTTATTAAAATAACATTTCACATTAAAGAATAAAATGAGTGGTTCTGAAGCAGAGCTACTTTGTAACAGAGGATTTTGAAGAAAGCTTTCTTTACGGTTGATGAATCTGTACCCCGATTGGTTGGATCATCTTGTTTCAACCTGCAAGTCTCAGTTCTCAACTTCTTCCTTTTTTACTCTTTGTTTATTTGCTCTTACTATTTTAGTAACCCTTTCATTAAAAACTACAGCTTCCAATTTTTACTACCAGCTAGGCTACAAATCATGCTATTTTTCTGTGCCAAGGAATCTTTCAAAACTCTAATTTCAATATAAATGTACTGGTCCAATTTTAAAAAAAATGTAATTGAGTAGATATTTAATAGTTCACTCTGAAGTTTCCTTCCTTAAAAAGTAATTCTGTTCACAGAAGAAGCATGACATAGTGGATAAAAATTTAACTGAAGGGTAAATCTTAGAAAGGTCTTTTCATTCCTCCCTAGTACTATATTTTCACTTCAAGATTCCACTCATAGGTGATTAGCAATGCCTATTCAGGGCAGCATAAACTCAGTTGTTAAATTTCAAGGATGGGAAATTCAGGGGGAAGTAACACTCAGTATATCCCTTTGTGCTTTTTAATTTAACACTGACTTTTACTACAGAATATTTTCATTTTTGATTATATAATGTGAATATGTAGGAAGAAACAGTAGGAAGAAATGAAAGTTCTAAAAACAGTATGTTACTTCATTTTTTTGAAATCCAGTGGTACTGGCTTCCTTGCTTTAGAAAAGACAAATCTTCTTCCAGTAGTGCATTTTAACTAGCTGTCCCCTTTTCCTGGAATACTATTTTAAGTATTACAAATACTTTCTTTAAATAAGCATTTGTGATCTTTTCCATTTTCCACAATGCCTTAGACCATGTTCTCAGTTTATAGGTATGTATGTCATCTTCTGTTTAGTTGAACCTTAAATCCAAGTCTCAGTTATGGACTTCATACACGTTCATTGCTTACTGAGATCAGGAAATGTCTACAATAAGCTTCTGAATCTATCTTCTCACACATTCTTCTGTAATTCTGAACTGCCATTTAAGTCAGCCTCTGTCTAGCCCTAGCTTTTTCTAGTTCACCAAATCAAGGTCTCCTTTTCTAGGCTAAACTCTTTGAGAAAAGGCTACCTACAACTGGTGCCTCCATTTTCTTTTCCTTTTGCTCTCTTCTTAAGTTTTTGCAGTTTTCCAGCCTTATCATTTAGCTGAAAACGATCTCTCCAATGTTACCAAATGATCACTCAATTACCAAATCTAATGATCTTTTCCAAGCCCTCATCCTTCTTGATCTTTCTGCAGTCTTTGATACTGTTGATCAAATTCTTTTTGATACTGTGTTCCATCTAGGATTTTGTGACACTACTCTCTCCTGGTTCTTTTTCTGTTTCTATAACTGCTCATTAAAATTTTCCTTTCCTGGAATGGCATAACTAGGTCTAGAAACCAGGTCTCTTGGTTATCAGGAAAATCTTCTTCTAGTAAAGCATTTGATAGTTAAAGTAAATTAATAATTAGTAATGTAAAACACTATTCTTATGCATACTTTTAGTCTCAACTTTGTTCCAAATTTCATTTATTTAATTGTTCTTCTCATGGACATATCAGTTTATCAAAAAGTATTTAACACCCCAAAGTTAGCCTTAGGAAGCATACAGAAAACAAAAGCAAACTAAATTTCTTTATCATATTCAAGTTTATGTTAACAACCTTTAATTAAAAATAAAACAAAATATCAGTTTTATAGGCAAACTATTACATTGTTAAAAGAAGATCCCCTAATGGGCAGAACCTAGAAATTTGTTGGTCATTATTGGGCATTACCTAGTTAATGACATTTTGTGTATATAAAGGTTATTTTGACATGACACCTGTGATAGTGGGAAGAGGACAGGATTTGGAGTCTGCCATTTATTAACCATGTGACTTTACCTGCTTGTGGGTTGGTTTCCACACATGTAAAATAGGCATAATAAGGTTTGCCTTGTCTATGGAACAATAATAAAATAAGATAATAAATAAATAATAAATAACACATATTTATAAATAAATAATATAAAAAATAAGATGATAGAATGAAAAATAAAACTAAAAATAATATGGTATGTGTAAAGAACTTTGTAAACTATAAAACTTTGCATCAAAATGAATAGTTATTGAATGAAACCAGCCAGGAAGTATGGTTTGAATTCTGGTTCTGTAACTTAATACTTGTATAACTTCTGAAAAGTTACTTGCCTTCACTGGGTTTCAGTCTCATTTGTCAAATAGTAGATTTCAATGAGATGATTTCAAAGGCCTGACCTCAGTTCTGGAACTCATGGTCTTAAACAAATTTATTTGTGATCAAAATAATGGCAGACTATTATAGCACATATGATTTTGTGTCTTACAAAAAGAAAATTCAGAATGTTTACCATTTGCTGCTTTTTTGTGTGTGAATGATGTATTCCAGATTAGCCATACACATATGGATTTCTATCTGGACTCTGCTAGCTGCATACTGTTATTATTGTCAGTTACAGTAGATAGTTGTCCATGGTTCTGAATCAACAGGGCAATAACATTGATGTATGGTCAAAGCAGACAAATTATTCCTTTTCCCAACACTGTTTAAGAAAGGATTGTCCATTAATGATGAGGATCAGCATTGACTATAATATAGGTGAAGGGTTCCCTGAAGTGTTTTCTTAAAGTTTCTTCCTCTGAGATTTGAGTATGAACACTTCTTTCAGGAGTTTGGTTGCTGGGATCTTAGTACCTAAAGTATTTTTTGGGCTAGTTCCTATATTCCTTAAATTGTGAATATATTCTTTTCCTAGCCAGGATAGTAGGTTTGTAGATAGTTTGTCCTGTACTTTGGATGGGGTCACCATATACCCTCTCCTCAAAGAAGAAATATTGCAGAAGTCAGCTAGAAAAAAGTTGGGGGTGGATTGTGATGCATTATATGTTCTTTTATAAAGATATTTTAGGATTAGGGGAGAGTGGAGTAGTGGAGAGAAATGACTTAGCAGTTTTGTTTCATCTCCAGGTGATCTGAAAGGGGAGAAAATTATCAGGATATTTATTTGGGGCTAATTCATTTACTGGCAAACTGTTGGTCTAATATAATACTTGATCCAAAATCCAGTCCCTATCCCCCACCCTGCCTAGATTCTTGTCTGAAGAAACTAGATGGTGCAGTGGATTGAATGTCGGGCTTGGAGTCAGCAAGATTGAGATCAAAATTGGCCACAGACAATATCTGTGTGACTCTTGGCAAGCCACTTAACCTCAGCTTGGTTCAGTTTCCTTGATTACAAAATGTGGGTAAGAATGGCAGCTACCCACAGAATTATTGTGAGTATCAAATGAGGTCGTATATGTACCTACCACAGTGCTTGGTACATAGTAGGTGGTTAATAATTGATTGATTTCTTCCTTCCTTCCTTCCTTCCTTCCTTCCTTCCTTCCTTCCTTCCTTCCTTCCTTCCTTCCTTCCTTCCTTCCTTCCTTCCTTCCTTCCTTCCTTCCTTCTATTATGTTAATTTCCTACTCATTAATCTGCAGAGAGAGGCATATTGACAAATCACATAACCACGATGTACTCACATTTTCACTATATAAAGTAAGAGAATTGGAGCTATACCCTCTTTCATTTCTAATATTGTACAACATTACACTGGCTCTCAGTGTTTTGAAATGTGAAGACTCCTTTGCTTGACCACATGACAGTTGTTATAGTATTAGTTCCCAGTGATTGAAAAATATTTGATGGTATAAAGTTACTAGGAACTAAAAATGTTTTTTTAGTTAAAACTGTATCTATGTAGAGTTGAAAAATAGTGAAATATAAAAATGAGCAATATTATGTATTTAGTATATAGAGAGAATACTTGCTTATTTATCATATTGAGTCATTCTGCATACTGATGTAACATTGTAACCACATCAGGTCCTAGTGGTTTAGTTTTGAAATCATGTCTCCAACGTCTTTGAGAGGTGCCATGGTGGTGTGGTTAGACTGCTGAACTTGGAATATGAAAGACCTGAGCTTGAATATACATACACATACATACATACATACATACATACATATATATATATATATGCACATACACATATATGTATGCCATATGATCACATGACCTTGTGTAAGTAATTCATATTTCTGAGCCTAACTTTCCTCATCTGTACAATGAGAATAAGTAACTATACAGTTGTTATGAGAATTAAATGCAAAAGGTGTGCAAAATATTTTATAAACCCTAACACATTTATATAAATATCTTCTTTTGTTATTGTTTTTGTCATCCTTGTCATCACTGTTATCTCATTCTTACAAAAAGGCACTCTGGGGAAAAGTTACTATCCAGTTTATTATATTCTTTTATGTTTAATATACTGCATCATATACATGGATAAATGCTTTTTTGTAATTGAATTTAAGTGTAGGATTGAAGTTTGTCTTCTGTAAATGCATAGAAGGCATCTTCAAGACAACTGTCAGAGCAGACAGTATAACCAGTATAAACCAGTTTCCATTCTATTTGACAAATCCAATAGTGAATGCCTGTTATGACCTTTTAATGTTGCTTTGTGAAGTAAGTAAAAAAGTTCCAAAAATTTTAACCTGTGTATCAAGTACTTTAATACTACTACTAGGTGTTTTTCCAAAGAACACTTTTATTACTACTTCTCACATTGGCAGTATGTTCAGCTTTCAAATGCTGCCTTAAATCCATTTCTGTTGCTTCATAATCCGGCATGAATATACCCTTTTTCATTTCTATTTTTGATTTTAAGCCTATTCTATAAATATATGATTATAGGTATAATGCAATTGCTATGATAAAATGATATGATACTAACACTTGCTGTGTGACCTTAGGCAAGTCACTCAAACTCCCTGAGCTTTACTTTACTCATTTTATAAAACAAGAAGTTTGACTTAAATAATTTTTAAGGTCCCTTCTCATTTCTAGTCCATGATCCTATGGCCACATAATATCTTCATCATACAACAGTATAAATTGTTTTATTAATACTTACATTTGTAAATGGTTAAAATGCTTAAAGTGTATAAAGAAGTTATTGAAATATTGTTACAGTTTGAACCGATTAATTACTATCTGAAAACTGACAAAGCTTCTTTTGTATAATAATTTGTTTGCCTGTTTCAGTGAATTTAAGCACACATTCCCTAACATAATTCTTAGGACATAAAACCATGAATGGAGTCCAATGTCATAAATTTAAATTCTGGTGCTCCTCAGGCAAAAAGAAAATCTTTTACTCTTTGTTAATTAGAAAATAAATGGATATTTAGCAGAGAGGAGTCAACAGGGTGTCATGGGTCCCATTGAAATGCTGTAGGCTACTGAGCAGCATTTCTCTCTATCATACCAATATTTTTCAAGGAAAACTTTCTTTTTCATTCTTTGACTTTCTTCTTGATGTTTTTGGAGTGGTTTCTCTTCTTATTCTTATTTCAAGTGTAAATTTTCTCTCTGTTTTCTATGCAAAATGCTCTTCTCAAAATGTTCCCTCTGGCATTTCTAGACATTTTTAGTCTTTGCCATGTTCAATTGGTTTTTTGAAAATTTAACTTTCTATTGAGGGAGATACACAGAATCATACACTAAACTTTCATCTATATGCAGATGATGGTCAGATTTATTGTTGTGTAAATACTGTAGATATGGTTTCCTCTTATAAATCTGAAGCGTGTATTTACAATTGTACGTTCATATAAATGGACCAAGTTTCTTACATTTAAACGTCTTGTGCCTAAATTACTTTTTTTCTGGTTAGGTGTCATGTATGCAATGTCAAATTTCAGCTCCCCTTTCCTTCCGCTTATGTTAGTAGTATCATTTTGTCACAAGTCGTGACTACAACCCCTGTACTTTGTTGCTTATATAGGACAAGGTATTTAATATTATATTTATAATATAATATTTAATATTACTGTAAAACCCATGAAGGGTACAGTTGTGGTATTGTTAAGTCATGTTTGACTGTGATTTTCTTGGCAACAGTACTAGAGTGGTTTACCATTTCTTTCTCCAGCTCATTTTACAGAGAAAGAAAATGAGGTAAACAGGGTTAAGTGACTTGCCCAGGGTCACACAACTTGTAAGTGTCTGAGGCCAGATTTGAACTCATGAAGATGAGTCTTTCTGACTCCAGGTTTAGCACTCCAGCCTCTGTGCCGCCTAGCTACCCCATAGTTCTATCTTTTATTATAGGATAAGTGTCAACATTGGACAGTGGCTAGAGCTGTTAGAGTGACCCTGGAGTCCATATTCTATTTCTGACATACTGTTTTCATAATAATATAAAGATGTCTTGATTTCTAATATAGAGAAATATCAATAGATATAACCACATAAACAAGAAGGTCCTTAATAATTTTTAGGGGTATAAAGAGACCAAAAAATTTGAGAATCCCTGATTTGATAAGGTAGCCATAAAACTGAATGCCAACTTAGGCTGCACTGAGAATAGTGGGAACAGGGTTGAGGCCTAGGTATGTGATAATCTTAGTATTCTATGCCATTGTTAGGTTGTGAGTGAAGTAGTGTGTTCAATTCTATGCACTATGTTTTAGGAAGAACACTGTTAAGTGAGAAGATCCTTAAGTTCATGGCATTTGTGAATGTTAAAAAAAAGATCAATGATTTACCCTATGAAAGAGAAAATGTGTATGTGTGTGTGTGTGTGTGTGTGTGTGTGTGTGTGTGTGTGTGTGTGTGTGTGTGTTTATATACTGACTCAGTGACATTGGGAAGTCACTGAACCTCTCAATGCTTATGGGCAGCTTTCTAAGAACAGCTGTGACTGATCAGCATTAGTTCAGAAAATTTCATCGTCAGCATCAAGCATATGGCTGCTGGCCTGCAAACTTCCACGGGGCCTGAACCAGATTGAAATGTAATTAGGAAATGGTTAACAATGGAAAAATATAGTGCAACAAGATATTGTTATTTTGTGGTTTTCTAAGTCAATATGCTGTTTATTTCAGGGTTGCAAACTCAACCCTCTCCCACCTTTCTCAGCCTCCTTTCCCTTCAGTTTGGAGGGATAGAGAATAGAGCACTAAATTCTTGTCATAACTTTCACTTATAGAGGGTAGGGACCTGGACTTTCCAGATAACTTTGTTTGGTTTGACATCCCTATGATGGACCTAGCTTTCTTTTTCTTTCTGTTTTCTTTCCCCAGTAGATTGTAAACTAGGACAAAAATTGTCTTTCTTCTTATTTGTATCTCTAGCACTTAGCATTAAGCCTGGAACATAATAGGTACTTAATAGAAGTTTATTGGATTGAAATAAATTGAAATATGCATCCATTAAGAATCTGTTTCCATTAGAGTTTGACATCACTATTCTATACCAATGAAATCACAGTTTCAGAGTAAAATTATCTTTCTGTTGCTGTCAGCATTATTTGAAGTGTATGTTGTTGAATGACCAAAAAGCCTTGCTCAATATACTCTTGTGTTTTTCTGCACATCATTTTCTTCATTTGCTCTAGATGTCTATGCTGCCATTTGAGATCTGGAAGTCAATAAAAATCTCATCTCTTCTCATTGCTGTTGAATATCACCTTGTAGGTGTTTTAAAAAATCTTTTCCAGTTCCTCTTCTAAATTTTCGTTCTTTGTGTTAAAAAATTCTTCTTGTTTTAACCTAAGGCACATTCAAATTTATGTAGGGCTCTTAATTAATAAGATGGTGATCAAGTTAAATAGGTTGTTCCTGAGACAGCAAATGAGAAGTGGAGTCATTTAGAGGAGCTTCTAATAAATGAATGAATACCTCTTTCTGACTGGTGAGAGACATGGAATTTTGCTTTACTCCAAAGAGTTCTTTTCTTTTTTACCATTTGAAAGAAAAGTAATGATTTTTCAATTGGGAGAGAGAGCCTCAGTCTGCTTTAGGAAAAGATGAACTAGAACGGCAAGACATTGCGTTTTGACTAGCCTAGTGTGATGGCAATCAAAATAGAATCTTTTGTTTTTGTTTTAGAGTAATCAAGTGCCTGAGACTGAATTTTGCATTTTCAATCAAGAGTCTTTACAAGGTGTCAAGTACAAAAACAAATTCTTTAACTGGAAGCAGTTGTATGTACTTGTATTGTTAATTATTTTAATGTGATTAAAGATTGTTCCCACCCATTCATGGGCCTGTCCATTGTGGGAAGCTTGATTAAGGGAGTTGTTTTATAGGGAGCGTCCCAAGTACCTTTTGTTTTTTCTATTGAGGCTCTGGGTCAAAGGGTTATGATGCCCTCTGGCGCTTGAAGAAGGTATAAATACTCTGAATTGAGGTTTTACTTTTGAACTTAGTTGTTTATTTTGAATTATTTTGTTTTCAGTGTTCTACAATCACTTCCATATAAGTTAAGATTTTTCCCCCTCCCTCCCCCTCCTTCTCCCCTCCCTTTTTCCCTCCTTCCCTGAGATGGCATATAATTTTATACAGGTTCTACACATACATTCCTATTAAATACATTTTCACCTTAGTCATGTTGCATAGAAGAATTAAACTGAATGGGAGAAATCATAAAACAAACCAAAAGGTAATACAAAAGAAAATGACTTGCTACATTCTGTGATCAAATTCCATAGTTCTTTCTCTGGATGTAGAAGGCATTTTGCCTTAAGAGATCATTGGGAATTTTTTAAGTCCTTGCATTGCAGTGAAGTTCTAAGTTTACCAGAAAAATTCCTCACCCAAAAATCCTCACACACTGTGGTTGTTGCTGTGTATAAAGTTCTCCTTGTTCTGCTCCTTTTGCTTAACATCAGTTCATATAAGTCTTTCCAGGCTTCTCTGAAGTCTTCCTGTTCATCATTTCTTATATCCCAATAGTATTCCATTACATTCATATACCACAATTTATTCAGCCATTCCCCAGTTGGACACCCCCTTGATTTCCAGTTTTTGGCCACCACAAAGAGTGCAGCTATAAATATTTTTGTCCATGTAGGACCTTTTCTCATTTTTATGATTTCTTGGGGATACAATCCCAGAAGTGGTATTGCTGGGTCAAAGTGTATGCACATTTTTGTAGCTTGGGGCTTAAAGTTTGCAAGAAGCTTTGAATGCCAGATGAAGACTCTGGGAAGTCTCTAAAGAGCCTCCCCCCACCCCAGCTTTGAGAACCCAGATGTCCTGCTTCCCTCTCTGGTAACTATGGTCTGACAGTTGGGGTTCAGTTGTCTTTTGAATTCAGGCAGAGGAAGCCATATCTGTTGATCTTTTCATTTCTCTGTATTTTCTTTGAAATTCAGAATGCTAATTCCCTGAACCAACTCAATGATATATGTACTTGGTTAAAGGAATGATACATGTGCTTGATTAAAGTCATTGTAAACCCCTTGAAAACTGCTTTTTCTTTTATGAATGCACATCTAAGAACCTGTGATAGCAGACCACCCTGTGCATGTTGAGATGCTTATTGCTATACCTAGGAAAGAGTCAATCAGTAAGTTGACTTATTCTGAGATACTAGCCAGTGACTGAGAACTCAGATAGCAATTGACAGAGATTGAGATCAAATTAAGGAAAGTGAGTCTCTAGAAATCTCTATCTATCTGATAATAAAAACTTAGTGGTAACTGGTTGTATTAACAATAATTACGCAGCTTTAGATGTATATGAGATATTGCTTAGAATTTCATATTTGAAATATATGGCTGGAAAAGGCTGTGTGATCCTGAGCAGCTCACTTTATTCAGGTTTATTTTATTTTTTAAAATGAATCTATTTTCAGTTTTCAGCATTCACATCCACAGGATTTTGAGTTTCAAAATTTCTCCTCATTTCTCCCCTCTGCCCATCCCAGGACATCATTCATTCTGATTATCCCCTCCCCAATATGCCCTCCCTTCTATCACACCTCTCCCTTTTCTCATCCCCTTTCCCTCTATTTTCTTGTTGGGCAAGATAGATTTCTGTACCCCATTGCCTGTATGTGTTATTTTCCAGCTGCATCTAAAAAATATTTTTAACATTCATTTTAAAGACTTTGAGTTCCACCTTCTCTCCTTCCCTCCCCACCCGTCCCCCCTGAGAAGGCAAGCAATTCATTATAGGTTATACATATGTAGCCGTGCAAAACACTTTCATAACAGTCATGATATGAAAGACTAACTATATTTTTCTCCATCCTATCCTGCCCCCCATTTCTTCTATTCTCTCTTTAGACCTTGTCCCTCCCCAAGAGTGTTTACTTCTAATTGCTCTCTCCTCTCATTTGCTCTCCCTTCCAACATCCCACCCACTCTTTTTTCCCCCTTCTCCCCTACTTTCCTGTAGTGTAAGATTTTGGTTTTCATACCAAACTGAGTGTACATGTTATTCTTTCCTTGAGTCAAATGTGATGAGAGTAAACTTCATTTTTTCCCTCTCACCTCCCCTTTTCCCCTCCATCGAAAAAGCTTTTCTTCCCCCTTTTATGAGAGACAATTTGCACTATTTCATTTCTCCCTTTCTCCTCCCAATATATTCCTCTCTCACCCCTTAATTTTACTTTTATAAATATCATTCATTCCTATTCAACTCACCTTGTACTCTGTCTACGTTTTGTAATTTCTTGGTTTCTCATAAAGGTGTTATTTCCTTCAGCATTTTTGGGGTCTCCTTTAGCAAGCTATTGACTCACTTTTCATGATTTTCTTGCATTGCTTTCATTTTTTTTCCAACTTTTCTTCCACCTCTCTTACTTGATTTTCAAAATCCTTTTTGAGCTCTTCCATGACCTGAGACCATTGCATATTTATTTTGGAGGTTTTGGATGCAGAAGCCTTGACTTCCTGTGATGTTATGCTTTGTTCTTCTTCTTCTGAAAGGATGGAAGAAAATACCTGTTCACCAAGAAAGTAATGTTCTGTAGTCTTATTTCCCCCCCCCCTTTTTTTTGGCATTTCCCCAGGGAGTTATTTGATTTTTGAGTACTTCATCAGGTGAAGGGTGTACTCTGGGGACCTGTAAGTTCTCAGTTCCTCCAAGGTGGCACATTCAAGGGCCTGAGCCCTAGTCTGGAAGCTACCAAAGCTTTTCTGTCCAGACTGTAGGAGTAGCAGAATTCCTTCTCCACAACCGACTCCAGCTCTGCCACACCCCAGGACTGTGCTCACGGCTGAGGTTTAGATCAGATGCTCAATTTCTCCAGGGGTTTTAAGCTGGGGATGCTGGTACTGCTGCCACCACCACTGCCACCTGGGGCCAAGGTTAGGGGAGGACCCTGCTCCCTTGTCACCAAGGTGAAAAAGCTTTCTCACTGACTTTTGAAGCTGCCTTTGGCATTTATGGGTTGAAGGATCTGAGAACTACCACTACTGCTGGGGATTCTGCTCCTGAGGCCTGTTCCAGTTCTGTTCCTCCTGGTGCCAGGTGGCCAAGGCTGGGCTGCTCTGTGCCCCATGTGATGGACCTTTCCTGTTGGTCTTCCAGGTGACCTTGGGCTGGAAATCTCTTTTGCTCTGTTGTTCTGTGGCTTCTGCTGCTCTACAATTTGTTGAGAGTCATTTTTTGCAGCTATTTTATCAGCTGTGAGGGAAGAGTTAGAATATGTACATCTTTCTACTCTGCCATCTTGGCTGTGACCCTCATGGAGAGAAAATGCTTTTTCTTGCCTTTTTTATGTGAAAGACAATTTACCCCATTCTATTTCTCCCTTTCTCCTTCTCCCAACATATTCCTTTCTCAACTCTAAATTTTATTTTTTTAGATATCGACCCTTCGTATTCAACTGTGTGGACCCCCTCCTGTAGATAAATATATCCATCTATCTATATCTATCTGTCTGTCTGTCTATCTATATATCTATCATCTATCATCCCTCCATCTACCATAATACTGAGGAACCTCTCAAGAGGTACAAATTTTATCCTTCCATGTATGAATGTAAACAGTTCACCTTTAGTTAATTTCCTTATGATTTCTTTTTGCTGTTTACCTTTCCATGCTTCTCTCGATTCTTGTATTTGAAATTCAAATTTTCTATTCAGCTCTGGACTTTTTTTAAAATCAAGAATGCTTGAAAGTCCTCTATTTCATTGAATGACCATTTCACCCCCTGAAGTATTATACTCAGTTTTTTGGGTTGGTGATTCTTGGTTTTAATCCTACTTCCTTTGACCTCTGGAATATAATATTCCAAGTCCTCTGATCCCTTAATATAAAACCTTCTAGATCTTGCGTGATCCTGATTGTGTTTCTACAATACTTGAATTGTTTCTTTCTGGCTGCTTGCAATATTTTCTTCTTGACCGGGAAGCTCTGGAATTTGACTACAATATTCCTAGGAGTTTTCCTTTGGTGAGCTCTTTCAGGAGGCAATTGGTGGAGTCTTTAAAATGTATTTTACCCTCTGGTTCTAGCATATCAGTGCAGCTTTACTTGATAATTTCTTGAAAGATCATATCTAGGCTCTTTTTTTGCTCATGGCATTCAGGTAATTCAATTTTTAATTTGTCTCTCCTGGATCTATTTTCTAGGTCAGTCATTTTTCCAATGAGATATTTCATATTGTCTTCTATTTCATTGTTTTGGTTTTGTTTTATGATTTCTTGATTTTTCATAAAATCATTAGCTTCTACCTGCTCCATTCTAATCTTTAAGGAATTATTTTCTTCAGTGAGCTTTTGGACCTCCTCTTCTATCTGACCAATTCTGCTTTTTAAGGCATTCTTCTTCTCATTGGATTTTTGGACCTCTTTTGCCATTTGGGTTAGTCTATTTTTTTAAGGTGTTATTTTCATCAGCATTTTTTGGTTCCGCTTTAGCAAACAGTTGACATGTTTTTTATGATTTTCTTGCATCACTCTCATCTCTCTTCTCAATTTTGTCTCTACTTCTCTTGATTTTCAAAATCCTTTTTGAGCTCTTTCATGGTCTGAGACCACTTCACATTTTTTCCTGGAGGCTTTAAATGTAGGAGCTTTGACTTTATCTTTTTCTGTTTGTAAATTTTAGTCTTCCTTGTCACCAAAGTGTAAGATTCTTAAGTCTGATTCTTTTTCCAGTTTTTGCTTATTTCCCCAGTCATTTACTTGACTTTGTCAAGGCAGTTCTCTCCTTGCAGTGAGAGTGGGAGGATGTGCTGTCAGCTGCTTGAGCCCCCCCACAATCTGTGGGCCTAGAACTCTAGAAACAGCTGCTGCTGGGGCTGCCACAGGTTCCTCCACCCCCTCTGCCACCTTAGGCTTGGGGCCAGAGCAGTCTACTTTCTCACACAGATCTGATAGGTTTTTTCCACTGACCTTCCAATTTGTCCTTGACATTTTGGGGTTGTGAAATATGGAAATTGCCACTGGTGCCAGAGATTCAGTCCCTTCAGGCCTGCTCAGATCCAGTCTGTGTGGGTGCTGCACCTGCTAGACTGAGTTCTGCTCCCAGCATGGCATGATAGACGTTTCCCATCAACCTTCTAGGCTGTCTTAGGCTGGAAATTGCTTCACTCTATCATTCTGTGGGTTCTCTAGCTCCAGAATTTGTTTAGAGTCATTTTTTTACAGATATTTGGCTGGGCTTGGGGGTAGAGCTCTAGCCAATTTCTGCTTCTACTCTGCCATCTTGGCTCCCTCCCCTTCTGCAACTCACTTTTCTCAGAGCCTCTATGTAATTCTTGAAGCATATACATTGAAAAGCAGTTGCTATTCTACTTTGAAGGAAGGGATTTCTGCAGTTGTTGTTTTTGTTGTTGTTGTTGAGTCATTTCAGTCGCATGCAACCTATATAACCCCATTTGGGATTTTCTTGGTAACGATTCTGGATCAACTTTCCATTTCCTTCTCCAGCTTATTTTACAGATGAGGAAACTGAGGCGAGCAGGGTTGAGTGACTTGCCCAAGACCATACAGCTAGTGAGTGTCTGAGGTTGGATTTGAATCCAGGATGATGAATCTTCCTGACTTTAGGCACAGCACTCTATCCAGGGCACCACCTAGCTACCCAGTTTCTGCATTGGGAGTTAAAACACAAATGAAATCACAGACATATTCCAATAATGTACTTATATCTATGTGTGTACATATCTACAACATACCTAAAACACATAACACATTCAGAGTTATAATTATCTATAACATCTATGTCATTTCTATCTATTCCATCAGTAATTCATAGCATTGGAATAACTGGACTTTTTATTTCAGTAGTAAAGGAAACTCACAGTTGAGGGAATTCTCTCTACTAACAAGGGTCACTATCTTCTTTGAAACTTACATTTTTAATGAATTGACTAATGCACTAATGGAATAAATGACTTGCTGAGAGTCACAAGCCAGTATAACTATCTATCTACAACTACAATTACATCTGTGGTTGTTCATTCAGTCACTGCGGTCATGTCTGACATTTCATGACCCCATTTAGGGTTTTCTTGGCAAAGGTGCTGGAATAGTTTGCTATTTCCTTCTCCAGCTCATTTTGGACATGAGGAAACTGAGGCCAATTTTGTTAAGTGACTTGTTCATGGTCACACAGCTTGCAAGTATCTGAGTCTGGATTTGAACTGAGGTCTTCCTGACTCTAAGCCCAATACTCTATCCACTTTATCATCTAAGTTGGCCAATTACGTCTACAAGGTAAGTCTTGTTTCATTAGTGTAGGGAACTCCCAGGTGAGGAAACTTCCTTTAGTAGTGCTGGTTGCCACTAGCTCTGAAACTTACAGTCAAAGAGTTTCCAAGGGCACTGATAAGATGTGACTTGCCAGGGTCATGGACCCAGTACACTCTAGAGGTCAGACAAAGCCATCTTCCTGGCATTGAGACCATCTCTCTCTCTAGTATTCATGCTGTCTTTCCCATTTGTATCTATAATACATATCTCTACATATACTCTACTCTCTTTGTACCTGTACATCATGTATCTGTGTGTATACATGTATGTGAATACGTATGTGTGCATGTGTGTTTTGTGTGTTTTGTGAGAGTTGATGGATAAATGATGGGCACATCTTGTACTCCATTTGTACCCATCCAAGGTAGTGAGAGTTAGAGGAAAGCCTTCTGCATACTAGATGGGTAGTATTTGGAGGATTAATGATAGTGCATGGAGAATAGCTCTCTAAGATGTTAGGGGTTATTCTTCATCCTTGGATTCATATAGATGAGAAGCCAGATACACCCATATAGAAAAAAGCGGGGTTTCTTTGGCTGATAATGATAATACTGCCCCCTTCAGTTTAGTTGTACACTTTGTTACTACATTTCAGTTTTTCTTACAATATTTTCTATTTTTGTAGAAATTATGTTTTGGTATTCATAGTTATGCATCTGTGGACAAAATATAATTTATAAAAATGCAATAGAAAGAACACTGGTTAGAAGATCAGAGTTGGAATACTGACTCCACCACTTATCACCTCTGTTAACACTGGGCAAATTACTTCAACTCCATGGACCTCAGTTACCTTATCTTGAAAATAATAGTGTTAGAGTATATGATCAATAAAGTCCCTTCAAATTATAGCTTTCTTATCTCTATTAAAAATGTATCCTTAGTAAAGAATTCATTGAACCACAACTCTCTTTTCTTTTTTGGTGGTACAATACTTAAATTTAAAGGACTATTCTTTTTTTTGACTTTTTTTTTTTACAATTTTTAAAAAATATTTATTTATTTATTTCAAATTTGCAATATTTAGTTCAACAAATTTTTGAATTCCAAATGTTCTCGCCCTTCTTCACCACCCCTCTCCTGAAGACAGCATGCAATCTCATATAGGCTCTACATTCACATTCACATTAAACCTTTCTTCACATTAGTCATGTTGCAAAGAAGAATGATAACCAATGGAATGAACCACGAGAAAGAAGAAACAAAACAAGAGAGAGAGAGAGAACAAATAATATGCTTTGATCTGCATTCAGACTCCATCATCTTTCTCTGTATGTGGATGCATTTTCCATCGTGAGCCTCTTGGAGTTGTCTTGGAACTTTGCATTGCTGAGAAGAACCAAGTCTATCAAAGTTAGTCATCATAGAATGTGACTGTAACTGTGTACAGTGTTCTCCTGGTTCTGCTCCCCTCACTCAACATGAGTTCATATAAATCTTCCCAGGTTTTTCTGAATTCACCTGCTCATCTTTTCTTACAGCACAATAGTATTCCATTAATTCATATACCATATAAAGTATCACATTACATATAGCCATGTAATGCCAGTCATGGCAGCACCACTGAGGACTGCTTCTGTCAATGATTTTAAGGGTCTCGTTGCATAGTATGATGAACTTTCTATTTATTCAGCAATAAACTAAACATTGTTCAGAAAAGTAAAGCATAACATTCCTAGCAACATCCTTAAGCAAAACGTATCATCTAATACATATATGTGTCTCATAACAGTCAGTATGTCATATGGTGCATAGCATATATCATCGCATCCCCAAAGTGAGGGGGTCCCAGGTCAGGGTCTTCTCTAGCATGATGTATCCTTAAGGGGCAGCAGAAAATGCTGCTCTGTCCACCGCTAGGTCACTGTAAGAACAATCTCCTTAATCAGTGCACAATGTTCAATGTCTCATCTTGACTCAGGGCTGACTTCTAAAGCCCAGGGCTCCTCTTCTGTGGGCCCACTTCTCCCAGCTCTTGCCTGGGTTCATACGCAGGTAGCTCTATGATCCTGCTCCTTGTCTCAGCTCACTGGGACTCTTCCACTCCAAACTCTTCCTGCTTCTGTATCCTGATAGCAGGCTCCAGGGGCTCCTGCCTACAGCTTCTGTTTCTAGGAAAGCAAAGTTTAACGGGGCAATAACAATATTTATACACATTACCAGTGCCATTATCTCAATTCACTCATAAAGACCAACAGACAGGGCTTCTGTCTGAGAAATATACACAGATCAACAGAGAGAACTTCTGCCTAAGAAATTATCATAGACTAACTGAAAGGACCTCTGTCTAGGAAATCAACACAGATCAACAGACAGGGCTTTTGTCTGAGGAATTAATATAGATTAACAGATAAAGCACTGATATTACAAACATTCTCTCTGTTAGGCCTCCCCACAAAGAAGTTCCCCTACCCCACTCACAGTTGCCTTTCTCTTAGCTCTGCCTCTCTCTCTGTTTCTCTCAGCACTGCTTCACTCTCCAAGCAATACAATACACACACACACACACACACACACAGAGAGAGAGAGAGAGAGAGAGATATTCTTGATTGAGTCAATCAAAGGCAAGACTCAATCAAAGGCACTTGATTGGTTAAAACTCAGTCTGGAAAAACCAGCAAAAAAAATCCTACTTTGCCTGCTGTTATAAGCCATTCCTCAACTGATGGACATCCCCTCCATTTCCAATTCTTTGCCACCACAAAAAGATCTGCTATAAATATTTTTGTACTTATGCATCCTTTTCCCATTTTTATGATCTCTTTGGGATATAGATCTAGAGGTGGTATTATTGGGTGAAAGGGTATGTACTGTTTTATAGTCCCTTGGGCATAGTCTCAAATTGCTCTCTAGAATGATTGGATCAGTTCACAGCTCCACCAACAATTTATTGTTCTAATTTCCCCATGCCTTCAACCTTTTTCATTTTCCTATTTTGTCATGTTAGCCAATCTTAAAGATATGATGTGGTACCACAGGGTCATTTTGATTTGCATTTCTCTAATCAATAGAGATTTCAAGCATTTTTTTATATGACTATAGATATTTTTAATTTCTTCCTCTGAAAACTATCTGTTCATATCCTTCAACCATTTATCATTTGGGGAATGACTTGCATTCTTATAAATTTGACTCAGTTCTCTATATATTTTAGAAATGAGGCTTAAAGCACTATTTTTGATAGATACAATATTATAGAATCATAGAATGCCACAGCTGGAAGTGACCACATAGATCGTGTTGTCCAGCTTTTAAACTATATATTGTCTCTCCAATCAGAATGTAAGCTCATTGTGTAAAGGGGCTGTTTCATTCTATTCACAGCACCTAGTACATTTCTTGGCACATAGTAGGTACCTGAAGACACTTTTGACTGATCATGAATCCTATCTACAATACCTGCTACAAAAAATTAATGAATCTTTGTTTAAAGGTATTTCCAGTATCTGGGTTTGAATACTTCCTCCCTTCCTTCCTTCCTTCCTTCCTTCCTTCCTTCCTTCCTTCCTTCCTTCCTTCCTTCCTTCCTTCCTTCCTTCCTCCCCTCCCTCCCTCCCTCCCTCCCTCCTTCTTTCCTTCCTTCCCTCCCTCCCTCCTTCCTTCCTTCCTTCCTTCCTTCCTTCCTTCCTTCCTTCCTTCCTTCCTTCCTTCCTTCCTTCCTTCCTTCCTTCCTTCCTTCCTCTATAATTCCTCTACTCACTTCCTAGACTTCCTGAAAGATTAAATTTCCAGTAAGGAGATAAACACACACATAAAAATATATGTACATGCATATAAATACATATATATGTATACATAGGTTTGGCTAATGGACTTTGTGCCTGTTGTCTCAGAACAATAATTGCATGTGAAAAAATGTATTGCTAGAGGTTCAGCCACCAGGTAATTAGTACTTTAGCCACCGCAATTTAGAAAACTTGGATATTATCTGCTTTGGTTCACAAATCACTGTGTTAGAGGATCTCTGATCCTACTTCCAAGGTAAAGTTAGCTCAGGGCACTTTTGATCTGTCTCCTTTGAAATTTTTTTAACCCCACTGATAACCAATTTAATTGTAGTTTTCAAAGCTACAAAGCAACTGTCACAAAAGTTTTGCCACTTTGTTCCACATATGAAATTGAATACAAGATAAGAGCGATCACCTGTTGGACCTACAAATAATGAATCCAAATATGAAAAAAATTATCTTTTTCCTATGCAAAAAGGCTAGTGAAATTTGGATTGCAAAACCAGGTCTCTGCATTCTGGCAAACTAAACTATCTGTTTCTCCCCAAACTTTATATTCCATCTCTCTCCTGTTTGCCTTTGCAAGTCTTACTTCCATGCCTCAAATATACTTCTTCCTCATCTGATCTTTTCTATATCCCTTGCTTCCTTCAAATTTTAGCTTATGTATTTGAAAGTGAAGCAATGTGAAACAAGGTAGAAAAGAGAGATTGGAACCCAGATTTTGGAGGGCCTTAAATTCAAGACCTCTTTGGTAGAGGCAACAGGAAATAACTGAATGTTTTTGAGCATGGAAGCAATGTGGTTAGACAGTGTCATAGAAGAAGGATTTTGGTAGTTGTATGGTAAATTGAAAAGGCTGTTCACGTAGTACCCCTTAAAGGAATTATCTTCTGATTCCTTGTTTATTAATTTCTCTCTTCCTTAATGTATATGTACATTATTATCTGTTTACATATAGTATCCTCTTTATGCTACAGCAATTCCTTCATTGGTAGAAGAATGTAAGCTCCTTGAATACAGGAACAGATTTTTATTTTGTCTTGGTTGTGTATGCTGAGGACCTCTTAGCATCTTGCACATAGCTGACACTAATATTTGCTGGATTTGGTTGGGTTAAATATATGAAGCAGGATGTTGCTGAGCACTGGGGTTCCCCAAGTACCCACAAATGCAAGTGAGGTAGCATCTCTTCTTACATATTTCCTCCTCAAACTAACAGTCCCATGTTGAAGACCTTTTCTCTGGTTTAGATAATGAAAGAATGGTACTTTGTCTCCAGAAGCATATTAAAATGTATCTGAGCAAGGAGATCGACATTGGGAGTAGGCAGTTCTCTTATATTCTGTTAGTCTCCTATAAACTAGAAATCATTTAGGGGTTGCAAATTGTTATCTTCTATGCTTTGGAGTGAGGAAAGTCCAAGGAGGTGAAATAAACCCTGGATATGGTTCAATTTAGTGTACCCTGGAAAACATTATATTAAGTCTCAGGAATGCTGGGATCAGTTTTTCAGTCACTGTGGGAGAATAGATTTCAGTGAAAGATAACTGCCTAGGGCAGATGCCTTGGGGGTGAAGGAAGATACCCACTTTATGATTTCAAATAGGACTGCAACTATCTAATAGGAAAATGATTCTTTTTTTTTCTAGTTAAAAAGAAAAGGCTCTGAGAATAAAGTGGGACTTCAAAGAAAATTTTAAAATTTAGATTTGTTGCAAGATTAAAAAAAATAAATGCAGCTCACCAATGATCTTCTTGCATTATTTGAAAAAAATTCACAGTTGGAAATTATAGTCTGTTGAAGTTTCACCTTCTTTAAGGCTTTTTATCTGACAAAGCCCCTCAAATAACAGTAACATCAACAGTTTTCCATAAATAAACACTTCATAGAAAAAAAGAGAATTACATTAACTCAGGGCCTATAACCTTTGTCATCCAGATGATGCTTCATAAAATTTGTGGCAGCTGCTGCTCAGGGTGGACCATTGCACCATCACCTTTCCACACTTTCTATTTGACTGGTTAGTTATTTTACCCTTCTTTTTGTTGATGGTCCCCATAATAGGAAAGAAAAGGTGTAGTTACTCACTAAAATATAAAATATTGAAAGGTGAAGCCAGGAAAGCACTTTACCAGTCTCATGGGGAAGAGAATTGCTTATCTGTAATTGTTTTGCTCTCTGAAGAAATACATCAGACAGTCATTTCCAAATGATTTTCCTGGATGCAGTGTGACCCAATATTTTAATGTCAAGTGAAACAAAGCCCTTGTTAGAGTTTCAGAGCCTTTTGTATGCTCTAGTTAGCCTAGGGGACCTTTCAGCCACAATTTGTACTGAAGGATGCTGGCACACCATTGAGCTTGGAGGGATTGATTTGAAAATAATGTTCTAGCACAAGCAGTGACAAATTGTGGACAGATTCACTTGAGATAAAGAACGAAGTAAAAGTAAAACACACACACAAACACACACACACACACACAAACACACACACACACACACCCCAGTGGCCCTCCTGAAGCTCAGGGAACATAGAGAAAATGACTAAATCAGTGCCATAAAAATGCAGGTGGACCCCAGGACGTTAAGGCTTGGTCAGAAGTAAAATTTTAACTAAACATGTGTAAGAGACCTTTACAGGAAGCTTTGTTGAGAAAGACATTTCACCAAAACTGATCTGGATAGATTAGTAATTATCCTCTTCCTAAAGATTTCCACATCAAACCTCATTTAGCACAAATGTACTTAGCAAAAATTTGTTTTAATGGGAATGAAACCTTTGTATATATGTATGTGTATATATGTGTGTGTGTGTATACTCATGATTTTGTGTATACACACACACTGAGTATCCTGGGCCATCTCCAGTTGTCTTGATCCATAGCTGACTACTGGACCCAGATGGCTCTGGAAGAGAAAGTGACTTTGTAGAGCCCTCCCTCATTTAAATCCAATTCACTTGCATGTCATGGCTTCACCTCCCTGATGTCATGGTCCTCTTTGAGAACAAGGAATGGCAGTCTCAGTGAGTAGAGAAGGTCATTAGGGTCCAAGCTTCTAGTTGGGCAACATGGCTTTCTTTCTATCTTTTTTTTTCTTTCCTTCCTTCCTTCCTTCCTTCCTTCCTTCCTTCCTTCCTTCCTTCCTTCCTTCCCTTCCCTTCCCTTCCCTTCCCTTCCCTTCCCTTCCCTTCCCTTCCCTTCCCTTCCCTCTCTTTCTGTTCCTTTTATTCCCCCTTCTCTTTCCACTCAAGATATCATGCTCTTGGTATCATACCTTTTGCTCTGCCCCAAGGGAATGTAAATTTTAATCTTTGAAACTTTTATTTTGTTTTTCTCTTAAGAATCAGCCTAAAAAATACTGGCCCTAATTCCAAAACACCCTGAACCCAGACTGAGCCCTACTTGATCACTGTTTTGGCTAGAAACCCTGAGAATCTTACCTTCCCAGATGTATTTTTTTAGAAAAGAGGCTATTCTTTGCCTCATTTTTTTTATTAAGCCTCAATCACTGACTGGGTGCTGCCTCAGTCAAACTGAGACCTGTTAAAGACCTTAGCGTGAAAAGGCCAAGGTCCCCAACTGCATCCTAGGCCATCTCCAGTTGTCCTGATCCATGTCTGGCCACTGAACCGAGATGATCCAGAGGAGAAAGTGAGGCTGGGGACTTTGCAAGCCCTCCCTCACTTAAATCCAATTCACTTGCACATCATAGCATCACCTCCCTGATATCATAGTCCTCTTAGAAAATGAAGGACAAACAGCAGAAACAGCAACATTGAGGCCTGAACCTCCAATGCTACCATCAATGGTGATTTCATCACTGGTCACGTGCCATGGGCCCCTAAACAAGTCAATATGATCAAAACAATCCAGATGGGTGAAGGCAGTTGTCCTCAGAGGGGCATGGTACTGCCAGAACTCCTGGTTATGGGGGAAGTAGCAGCATATGCCATAGCCTTTTCTAGGATTCAGCCTAGTTGCCACTGATCATACCCCCAGTGCCTTTGTTGAGCTGAGGCAAAGCCCTGTTCTCCCTATGCTAGTTATGGCTTTGATCTTCTATGTTCCTGGCAGGAATGAGTTCAGCCAAAACCTAAACTTCAGTAAATATCACACATTTCAAAACAAGTTAGATTGTGGCAATTATAAAATGAGCTGAAAACTAACCCTGTGGAGCTTGTAGTCTTAGTCAGTGGGAGATGAGACATCTGTACAAATCAGTAAAATAAAAAGTAGAATATAATGGGGGAAGAGGATATCTAGGCAAAGTGCTTCAAAGAAAATTGGGAGGGGAAGAGGGAAAGAGGGAGAGAAAGAGAAACAGAGAGAGAGAGAGAGAGAGAGAGAGAGAGAGAGAGAGAGAGGGAGAGAGGGAGAGAGAGAGAGAGAGAGAGAGGGAGAGAGGGAGAGAGAGAGAAAGGGAGAGAGGGAGAGAGGGAGAGAGGGAAAGAGGGAGAGAAAGAGAGAGAGAGAGGGAGAGAGGGAGAGAGGTGTATTTGTTGTTTTGTTGATTTAATGGCAATGGAATATTTCATACAGAAGAATAAATTGAAAATTGGATTTTCATAATATTATGCTGCTTCAACTTATAATTTATTAAGTTATATTTAATAAAATTCATTCTCACATTCTAATAGGAAAACATTTTGTCTTCCTTTGGGGGTGAATGGGATTCTGCAAACATGGAATATAAATTTTGGTAAATCCTACCAAGAGGTAAAGTTGACAAATATTAATCAAGCAATAGGTTATAAGCTGTGTAAATATAGATAGCTGCCATCTGGTGAAGAACTTTCTATTTTGTTATTATTATTGTGAATATAGTCTTATACTAATGGCTCTTGTTTAAAAATGGTTTACGTATCCATTTCCTCACAACAACCTAGAGAGGAAAATACTAAAAGTATTATCATGCCCGTTTACAGATAAGGAAATGGAGCTTTACAGCAGTGATATTCCTAGAGTTGCGCAAGTTAACAAGTGTGAGAGTCAAGATCTGAACTTATTTCAGTAGACGCCAAGGCTGATGTTCTTTTCACTAAAGCCATTACTCCTAAGCTATAGAGAGGTTTCCATCTGCATTGATTGAGTCAGTGTCTTATAATGAAGAATGTCAAATGTTTTATCAAAAACTTAGATAAAATATAGCATTTTCTCATCTACCAATGGTAATAATAATGATTAGTAATTGCATTTATATAGTTTTCTAAGATTTCAAAATACTTTCTCTGAGTTCATAACATGTTATCTCATTTGATCCCACTATTTTAACTCAGCCAACAAAGAGAACTCATTCATTTGGAGTAACTTATTCTTTATGAATTATTCTTGATGGGACTGTGCCAACTCTTTGGGATCACTGCTTCCTTTTCTAAATATTCAGTAACCTTCCTTTAATATTGTGTACTAGAATTTTGCCAGTAATCAAAGTCAAGATCACTGCCCTAGATTTGTAGACTCTTCTCCTTTCAATTTTTAGTAAATCAGTAGAGCATTTCTAAAGTCCTGGGGCACCTCTTTTGTTCTCTACAATCTTTCAAAGACCATTGACAGTGACTCAGTAATCAAATCTGTCAGTTCTCTCACAGCATCCTGAGATGTTGTTCATCTTTCCTCAATAACTTGAACTCATCAAGGACTGGTTTTTTATTACCAGCTCACCACTTACCCAGAGTAACTTCTTATTTATTTTGCTCTTTTCAGTCCAAAAATCATTATTCTCAATAGAAAAAAAACCCCTAGAAACTAAACAAGATAAGCATCTTTGCCTTCTCTCTGTCATCTGTTTTCATCTACCCTGAGCAACTGTTCTATCCTTTCTTGGATGCCTCTCTTTTTCCCTCTTTTCTCATCCTCAGATTTCTTTGGTAGAGTTAGCTCATTCTGAGCTTCGGTAATGCATACACTGTCCTCATATCACGGTGCCATGCTTGTACAGTAATCTTTTTATACACTCACCACTTCTACTTCTGTATGTCTTTAAAATAATATAAAATAATCTAAGTTGGAAGGTGTTTCCTATATGTTCACATCAATATCTTTTCAATAATTTGCTATTTTCCTTCAGGTAAAGTTTTACTTTGTGTCATTTTTGACAGCTTTCTATTCTATTCTCCCTAAATTAATTTCCCCTTGTCCACTGGCTCTTACCTAACCTTTTTCTGAATCCTTTGAAATTTGTTCTTCTCAAATCCTATTGCCAACATTCTAGCCATGTTTTCACAAATTCTACAATAAGTCATTTCCCCACAAGGTTGTTATCATTTCCTTTTCAGTGATCCCTCCTTGTTAGTGAAAAACAAATTCAGAATGGTGGTTTAGTATTATTTTCTCCCTCTTTTCTAGGATGAAATCCTAATTCAAGTAATTCAAATGTTTATTAGTTGAATTTCTTTGAATAGAGGGAAAACTCCAGAATTTTATGGTCACCACAATGAAGATAAGAAGGGCAGATATTCTTAAAAATACACCTAACTTTTATAGGTGAGTTCTCTATGAGGAAAGTGACCTGCTCAAAATCCACACTAGATTATTCTAAGACTTGACTCTAAAATGCAGGTCTTCTGACTGTGTATCCAGTTTTTTTTTCTTACTTTCTGATATTTGGCAGGGTAATATTAAGGGCAAATAAGATTCCTGATCAAGCATGAAGAGAGAAAATATTGTAAGAGAACCTCTATTCTAGAGAGGGCTTTCATGGCTGTGTATCTCAAAAAAATCTAATCCTTTACAAGTCTAATTTCCCAAGCTCTGTAATATAGCCTGGCAGTCACCTCAAGACATAAATCTGTTTTTGCCACAGTTGGAAAAATGATTGTGGCATTCATTTTTTATTTTCATTTTTTTGGTTTATAGTAATCTTTTTTCTTTTGTTGTTAATAAGCTGCCAAACCCTCCATTTTTATAGGAGAATCTGAGACCATCATCTTCTTCATCCCATTTCAGATCATAAAAGGCCATTATTGACTTTCAAAGCAGTACGTAATCAGGTTCTATTAGTGCCAGCTATGAGCCTTGCTGTTATATAATCCTTCAGTCTATATCGTATTAATACCAGCCTTTGGTGATTTACAGGGAACAGATAAGCATTATTTTGGGTACATGCTCTATAACTATATAACTCATATCTTTTCTAGGAATTTTTGCATAGGGTGCAGAAAAATATGTTTGAAGTTGAAATAGTACTGATCATTCCACTTGTGGCTATAAGGATTATAATTAGTAGAAGACAAATAGTGAAGACTTAGTAGAAGACAAATAGTGAAGTTTTAAATGGCATTTTATCACTTGCATTCATGAATCATTACTTGTAGTAAGTGCTGACAGTGTGCTTCTAGCATGTTCTGATTGTTAGTAAAATCCCCTCCTGGAGGCAGGATGCCTATCCTCTCCCTTGATCATGATGATTGTATCACAGATAAAATTCTTTGGTAAAGGAGTGCATTTTATTGATTCATTTTGCACCAGCATCAGTAAAATAACCTCAAAATAAACAAGGAAAAAATAAGCAATTAATTCTAACATTGTTTGAAATAGCTATTTAATAAAAAGCATTTTTAATTTATATACATTTAAGTAAAACATTGAGGATATAGTACAGCTTAGTGCATAGAATGCAGGGCTCAGAACTATTAAGACTTGGGTTACAAGTTCCATCTTAGACATTTACTACCTGTACATCCCTGAGCAAATCCCTTAAACTACAGTAACCGCGTGTCTCAAGTAATGAAGAAAATAAGTGCCTACTATGTGCCATTAACTGTGTCAAGTGCTTTACAAGTATTCTGATCCTTATATCAACCCTGGAAGGTAGGTACAATTATCCTCATTTTAAAATTAAGGAATTTGAGGCAGAAAGAGGCTAAGTGACTTGTCCAGGGTCACACCACTAACACGTTTCTGTGGTTCCATTTGAACTCAAGTCTGCCCAACTCCATACTCAATGCTTTAGCCAATTCATCACCTAGGTGTCTCAAGCAACTCATTATTTATCTGTTAAAACACAGTTGGATTGCAATTTTCATTAATCTGAGGAGTTCTCATACAGGAAGTTCTCTAGGCTGCTTTAATCACTGGTCTTTTGCATAATGATATTAGAAAGCATGATTTGATGTACTGGTATAGGAGTCACCATCTAAACCCTTTCCCTAGCCTTCAGATTTTAATCAATGCACCTAAATCACTTGAGAAAGATCCAGATTTTTTTCATGTAAATTTTTTTAATATCCTTTCCCAAAATTTAGCAGTTCTTACCATCAGGAATTTCATGTCTAGCCTAAACTTTATTCTGAAATTCCAGCCTACTTCTTCTTTTTCTGTCCTCAGAGAAGGTCACTCTCCTCCTTATGGTAATCTTTCATGTAATTGAAACCTTTGATTAAGTTACTCTTTAACTGTTCTTACCCCTAAAATAAAATATTAATTTGTTTAGTTTTTTCACAGTCTTATTTTTCAAACATTTTAATCATTTCTGTGACTCTTCCCTGACCCCTTGTCATGCTATTTTAAAGCTTTTTCAGTTATAGTGCATAGAACTTCTGTGATTGTGTTTATAACCTGCCAAGAAGGTTATGAACCATCAGTCTTGTGTTCATGAGTTTGAGGTCACCTTCTGGATCCCAGAAGCTAATTCATATACTTTGAGATTGTATTTACTCTCCAATAGCAGTGTTTCCTTACTGCCTCTTACTAAGTTTATCCTTAAATTTCATTTGCCTCCTCCCACATCATAGCTATATAACCCCATTTATTTTTTCATTTTATTAATAAAATAAAATTCACATATCCAACAATATTAAAAAATAAAGGACTACAGAGGAATTGTTTTTTGGATGACTGAAGCTTACCTTTTAAAACTTAACATTCAAAAAAAATCTTAATCCATTGAGAAATCTTTCTAAAATGTATTACACACCATTTTGCCTTCTTATACAGAATGTATTAATCATGATTTGATCTTTTTATTACTCAAAGTTAGAAATAGGTATGCCATGACAAATTAAAGGGCAAAAAAAATCAAGAAAAATTCTGGGGGGATATTCTACCCATTAAAATATGTTATTTGCCTTATGGATGTTCCTTTTGAGGTTAAAGAACAAAATATTCGAGATATATAACACATTTATAGTTTTTTCATCTCTATTCCCATAAAACAAATTATAAAAAATCTTTGCTATGGGAAGATGTTTATGTAAAACTATTTATTATATCCGATCATTACAATTCCTGTATCACAAGGAAAAATAGTATGTTATACCAATCAAAATGAAAGCTAAAAACCTGTGGGGGACATTATCATTCTGCTTGCATTGAAGGATTCTGGACCTTCTTTGCTTTTGTGTGAGTTTTGTGTTACTGAATTTTGCTTTTCAATGGCAGTAGATATGTTCCTAGTCTTTGAATTGTCCCTCAAAGTACTGGAAGGACAAAAAGGAGAAGGCTTTAATTCACACTATCAGACTCTATTTTCACTACATTTATCAATTTGCATAGCCAATCTATGCAGAATTCTCATCTGACAAATCCGGAGTTTCACAGGGAAATGATGTACCGAACCTTAGCACTGACAGAAGGTTTTGGAGTTAGGGGGTTCTTTTTGGTTGACACCGAGGAGATGCCATTTTTGCATTTGAACATTCTATAGCTTTGTGTTGCTATCCAAGCTGGTAATTAAACCTCATTTTTCTTTTTTTCTCTTCCAGCAAAGTTGGGAGGTTAATATTTAGCATTTAAAAAACATTTCCAACCTGCAAATTATCCTGAGGGGAGAAATGTGATTTGGAAATAGTATTGTCAAATGGAATATGCATTTTCATGGGCTACAAGCAGAACTGGACACTTCCTGATATGAAAGATGTATCTTTCAGGCACTTCTAAAAGTCCATCATAGGCATAAGTACAGTAACACCATTACGATGGATATAAAAATCGCTGTGAATAGCATTCTCAAATCTGAAATCCTGCTCTTTCATAAGAATTGTTCAAGTTATGTCCTACAGTGGTTAAATATTGAGAACCACTGCTGTACTTATGATGTATATAGTACAATAAAATAGAATACAGCATAATCTGATTGAAGATAACACAACATAATAAGATGCTTTTGTGATATGATAAGATAGGGATAGTGATAAGGCATGTGATTTCATTGAACTCCCCTGAAGAAATTCCCTCTGCCAACGTCTGTTGACACTTTCTCTGCAATTTATAATCTCAGAGAGTCACTTAGAGCATTACAATGTTAGATAGCTTGCCCAGGATCACACAGCCAGTATGTATCTAATTTTGAGGCATCTAGGTGATGCATTGGATAGAACACTGGCGGAGGAGTTAGGAAGACCTTAATTCAAATCTGGCTTCAGCCACTTTCTACCTGTGACCCTGGGGTTAAGTCACTTAACCCCATTTGCCTCAGTTTCTTCATCTGTAAAATGAGCTGTAGGAGGAAATGCAAACTACTCCAGAATTTTTGCCAAGGAATTTGCCAGATGGGGTCACCAGAGTCAAACATGACTGAACAACAACTGCTTGGATTTAATCTCATTTCTCTTTCCACTAGACCACATTGCATCTATTCTATATGAATTTATTTTTGTTTCTATTCTAACCTCTTTTATTATTACTCCATTTTATCCCACCCTACCCAATATTGCTTTACCCTAGCTATCCTAACCTATCCTACCCTATTCAAACCCTATCCTATCCTATTTCATCCCATCTCACCCCACCCCACCCCACCATCCCATCCCATCACATTCACCATTGAAATGTGATAAGAACAAGAATTAATAACAATGTTCCAGATGAAAAGGACTATACTCCTATTGTGGAGGTTTTCCTCACTCTGTCATAAACCTTATCTCCCAGACTTACTATTTTATGTTTCCCTCCTCTCCATAATGAAAATATTTATAGATCTGTAATATCTGACTCAACACAACAGTGTTGAGTCATGTCCACAAATAGGGCCTTCCACCAGTCATGGAAGGAGTATTTCTTCATATATATACCTATATATATGTATATATATATATATATATATATATATATATATACAGGCATACATATATATATATAAATAATATATGCATATATATATACACACATACATACATGCATACATATATATTGAAAGGCCATAATGTGGATATCATCTGTAAAGTATGGAGGATTGTACTTAAGGGCCTCTAAGTTCTGTCCTAACACTAAATCTATTTTCATATGTATACACACATGTATGTATGTGTATATATGTAGGTATGTATATATGTACACACACGCATATAAACCACCTGTCAACAGCTTCCTTGATATATAAGGTGATTCTGAAGTTGAAGACTGGGTATAACCCAAGTTCTTGCAAAAGTAATGTAACATTTTGAAAGTCATTGTCAAATACATGAGAACACACACTAGCAGGAAAGTTTCTAAATTATTAGACCACTGTGATGTCTACAAGACATATATTCTTTAAACAATCCTCTTTGAAAATCAGAACAGAAATGTGCAAAGGCATCTATATCAGGAAGAATCAGTGTTGGTAGAATGTCTTGGAAGAATTTAAAGATGGATAAACAAATGTTCAGGGAGGAATCGTAAACTCTAGGATTGCCTCTCACCTATTTTTTTTCCTTGAAGAAGTACTGAAACAGGAGAGAGTGGACAGAATACAGCATACCAATAATGGAATGTGTGAAGGTATAAAGCATGGAGGGATTTGTGAAGCTCTGCTTTGCTAAACTTCAAGAGCAAATAACCTGACAACCCGACAATCCATTATGAGAGACCGTATGGGTAAATAACCACATAATCCTGCAATAAGATGCCTGCCCTCTGATTTAGACTTATTTCTCTATGATAAGGAGAATTTGGAGCTCTCCCTGAACATTATGTAAGTGCCAAAGAAGATAAAAAGACTGTATAATAGTGATTGTCGTTGTTTGTCCTTCATTCTCAAAGAGGACCACGGCATCAGGAGGGTGATGCCATGACTTGCAAGTGAGTTGGGTTTAAATGAGGGAGGACTGTGCAAAGTGACCAGCCTCACTTTATCCTCCAGAGCCATCTGGGTCTAGTGGCAACATATGGATCAGGACAACTAGAGATGGTCCCATAATGCTGTGGGAGACCTTGGCCTTTTTAAGGTCTTTCCTAGGTCTGTTTGACTGAGGCAATGCTCATTCTATGACTAAGGCTTGGTAAGAAATGAGACATAGAATGGGGCTTTTTACCTAGTCAAAAAGAAAAATCAGCCTTCGAGGGGAAGACACTCTGGGTTTCTGGGCAAAATAGAAACAATTGCTATTTACATTTACTCTGAGCTAGAGGCAGGGAACCTGAGGCCTTGAGGCCATATGTGGCCTTCTAGGTCCTTGAGTGCGACCTTTGACTAAATCCAAGTTTTATAGAACAAATCCTCTTATTAAGGGAATTGTGGACCTAGAGGGCCACATGCGGCCTTGAGGCCTCAGATTCCCCTCTCATGCCTGAGACATCAGAGCCCGAATGATGAATAAGTGAGCTTGAATTGGGACCTATTGTTGGCCAATCAATGAGAGCCAGATTGAATTGGATTTAAGGCGTGGTCCTCAATATTAACCTTGAGATATCTTGTTAGGTTTCAGCAATCAAAATTTACTTCCCTGTGGGGAGAGTATCCACACAGGTAAGGGTATGATACTCTATGTGGACAGAGGGAGAGAAAGGAAGGAAAGGAAAGGGAAAGGGAAAAAGAAAAGAAAAGGGAAAGGACAGGAAAGAAAAGGAAAGGAAAGGAAAAAGGAGGAGGAAGAAGGAAGGGAAGTGCTGAGTTGCTCAACTGGAACTGTCCATTTAAGTCCCCAGTGGGGGAGCCTGTACTACTCACAGGTTGTTTATTCTTGAAGAGGACCATGGCATCAGGAACGTGATGCCATGACTTGCAATATTTTGTTTTGTTTTGTTTTTTTTGTTTTTTTTTATGAAAGAGAGGAAAGGCTGTGCAAAATCATCAGCCTCACTTTCTCCTCTGGAGCCATCTGAGTCCAGTGGCAAGATATAAATATGGATGATTGGAGAAGTCTCCTTCCCTTCCCCACCCCAATATCTATTAAGTCAGAGACGAACATTGTAGCTACAACCATACAAAAGAAGCAAGAAGAGGCAAATGTACAGATGCAAAGGGTGATGTGATGTCCATTGGGAATCTACCAAAAGTAAAGATGATTTATGAAGCAGCCATAGCTGAAAATGCCCAGAAGGAGAAGGAACACTTGTCTTTGATGAGATGTCTTCTGGATTCAACTGCAGAACTCCCTGAAGATTTAAAAACCAATTTCCTCTGCAATCACTTCTTATAAATCAGATAGGAAATTTTGACCAGATGTTTCTCACCAAATATTCTAGAGAACAGAGATGAATCTCTGCTCACCAGTACTACAGAAGAAAATAAAAAGTAAACGACTTTATTAAAAAATGGAATTTGTCTCTAGCCTCTTCATGTGAGTGCAAATCCCTCAGATATGAGAGTCAACGGCAGAAATGGAAGTTGTGATAACTACTGTTTTTGGTGATAGAACAAGAAGCCTACTTAGGATGTTGTGTTGAGAAAGTACTTTCAGTAGTTGCTAAATGAGATCATCATGTCTGTGTGGTTCTGAAAGACATGCCAGGAGAATGGCAAACATGCTTCTCTGGCCTCAAGTATTAACGCTTCTGGATGTCACAGTCCTTGAGTCCCCTAAGTCAACGTACTCCTCATCTGCTTTAACTTTCTCCATCTTCTACAGCATGTGCATGAAGTTGTCCTCTGTTTTCAAGTTCACCACCAAAAAAAATTACCTGGTTCACAGAGTTGTTGAGTAGATCATTAAGGCATTGTACATGTCTAATGTGTTTTCCAAATAGAAGAGCTATAAGGCCAACTACTACGACTACTACTACAACTACTACGACTACTACTACTACTACTGTTGTTATTGGCAACTATGCATAGTGGATAGAAGGAAGGGTTAAGATTCATAAAGACCTGAATTCAAGTGCCATCCTAATATATTCTGGTCGTATGATTCTGAGGAAAGTAATTTAAATGTTAAATAAATGGCCTAGGCAAATCCTCAAGATTTTAAGGTATATAGGAAGAATTGAGAGAATTTCATCTAATGTTTCTGTGTATGCATATGGTGCATGTATATATGTATGTATGTGTATGTATATATGTATATATTGTTAAGCTATAACCCCTTGTGAACTGTTAAAATGAAAGAAACCCCAGGTCCACAAAGGGGACTTGGAATGAGCCAGGGTGTGATCATAGTTTACAAAGATTATAATTGCATTTATTGCTTGAGTTGGAGCTTACAAACTGGAACATGAGACAGGGTTCACATTTGTTTGAAGGGGAGTGGGGAAGTATGAGTTATTTATACTTCTCAAACAAAGGAAGACCTAGAAAGGAATGAGACAGGGAGCCCTATTCTCAAAGAGAGGGGGAGATGTAGGAGCAGGGGGAGTGAAAAATTCCATGGGTCAGAACTGTGGAGGTGGATCCCTTTGTCTAGATTGCCTGAGGTGGGTGTGGTCTGGGTGGAAGTGAATCTCTTTGTCCAAGTATAACATAATCAGAGTCATTCCCCAACCCCCCTCACAGCCCCTCATTAGAATAAGCCCACCTCTCTTTAAAATAAGCATTCTCTTATTGTTAACCAATCAGAGTTGGTTTCCACCTATTGGGAATACCTACTCTTGAAGGGGTATTTAAATGTTCAGTGGCCCCAAGGTTTGTTTCTGGTTTTCTAAGAGAACCAATGATTCAGTCTATTATTTGCTAGCATAATTGATAAATTGGTTGTTAATTACCCAGAAACTACATCTCTTGGACATTTCATTCATCACACTATTAGTATGGTAGTAGATAGGAAGTCAGAATCTCAGTGTCAGAAAGCCCTAGCTTCAGTCTTGCCTCTCACACATAAAGATGTGTAAGGTACCTATCTGCATTGGTAAAGAGAACTCCTTACTGGGAGCTTCCTACATAGATGAAACACAATTCCTATTCAAAAAGAAATTACTCACACATATACACATATGTTCATTTAAACCTATCTATATGTATATATACACATATAAAATATACAATAAATTAATATCATAAAGGATAGAACTTGTCTCAATTATATAAACCTTTTATAAAAACTGATTTAAAAAAACACTAGATTTTTTTAATGTCCAAAGGTATTTAAGTGTACTTAAGACTTTGTAGCATAGTGTAAGCACTTAATATTAAGTGACTGACTGATCCATAAACCCCTCTTCCTGCTTTTTGTTCTTGGGCCTTTCTATTTTTAAGAAAAGATGACTTTTTTTTTTTGGTAGTTAAGAACCAGATAAAAGTAATGATTTTGTTTTACTCCAGTGTTAATAGCTTCCTGTGTTCCAAAGTCTGCCACTTTGTAAAAAGACTATCTCTTTGATATAGTACAATCTGTGTTAGCACCGATGCTTTGAATTACTTTTCTAAAGGTCAGGCAATTCATTCAACTAAAACGTTGCTGTTGATGATTCTTGGAGAGTTATGAGAAAAAAAACAATCGCTATCACCACTACAAATCCGTCATCATTTCAGCACATAGTCTTTTTTTCTGTCTAAAATGTTGCATTCTTATCTCCAAATAAAATAATCTTGTATGTATTTTAATTTTTCAAGGAAGAAAGAAATACCCCATATGTAAAAAAACATATGCAGCAGCATTTTTAAGGTCTCAAAAGGTTGGAAGTAAAGAGGTGCCCATTGATCAGGGGGACAGTTAAACAAACTGAAGTATAAGTGTGTGTAGAATATTACTGTGATTCAATCATTGATGACTATGAAGAATTCAGAGAAACTTAAGAAAACGGCAGAGCAAAGTAAGTAGAAGGAAGAGCACAGTATTTAAAATGGCTATTAACAATGTAAAGAGCAACATCTTAAAAGACATAAGCAGTCAGTTCAATGTAGTGATGGATCATGGTTCCAGAGAACTGACAGCAACACATGCCACTCCTCTTAGCAGAGAGGTAATATACTACAGAAGTGAAATGATACATATATTGTCAGACATAATGTGCCATTTTATTTTGTTTAACTGTACTTCTTTGTTATAAAGAAAACTCTTTGGGGGTTGTGCTGTGAAATGACAGTAATGGTTTTAGCAAGTATTAAGAAGGTATTTTAAAAATCATGTCTGACTGGAGCGAAATCATTTTCCCCTTATGACATATAAAATTTTTTGATAATGATATTATCCATCACAAAAGTTTAAAAGATCAAAAGATCCAGGTTGTTTCTTTTTTAGTGTGCTATAAGCTCAGTGTGATTGAAAAGTGTCATTTGGTAACTGCAAAGTCAATGAAATCTTAAGACTACACTGAAGACAGAGCCATAGTGTCTGGCAAAAAGGAAGGAAAAAGGCACATAGTAGGTGATTTCTGTCAGACCACATTTGAGGTAATGAGTACAATTATTAGTACTATATTTATTGAAAGACTTTTATAAGTTGAATACTCTCCAGGAAAGGTAAAATTAGTATAGTAAAGAATCTCAGCTTCATGATCAATTAAAGGTCTAGGAATGTTTAGCCTACAGAAGATGATACTTAGCAGGACCATTAGCTGTCTCCAATAACTATTACTTGGAAGAGGGATTACAGTTAATCTATTTGTCCCCCAGAAGGCAGAAATAAGAGCAATGAGTAGAAGTTGCAGAAATGTTGTTTTAAGCTTTCTATAAGAAAAGAACTATGTAACAATTTGAATTCTGTAAGTGGCATGGGTTGTCTCAGGAAGTAGTGGGTTTTATTTCATCGGAGTTCTTCAGGTAATCGATGGAGGATGTTGGGCATATTTTGTGGTGAAACATTTTCTTGAATGAATTATACTAGCTGACGGTGGAGGGATTCTCCAACTCTGAAATTTTGTGAGTCTTGTCCAATCCTTGTCTTGTTCTCTCTCAGTGTTCTCTTTCTTGGTAATCTCATTCAGTGCTCTAGGTTTAATTATTTCTGCTATGATATGACACCCAAATCTATATGTCTAGCTTTAATATCCCTCTTGAACTCTGATCTTATCTCCTCAACTATCTGTAGGATGCCTCTAGCTGGATTTTTCCTTAGGATCTTAAACTTCAGATGTTCATAATGTAACTCACCATTTTATCTCCTAACCTTGCCCCTCATCCATATCTCCCTATTTTTGTTACTGACATCATCATTGTCCCAGTTACTCAGGTTCATATGTTTTAATGGTCACTCTGACTCTTCCTTATCTTTCAAAGCCCATTATAAATCAGTTGCCAAGTCTTTCTATTTCTAATGCTACATCTTTCTCATCTACCCATTTTTCTTTACACTAATTGTTACCATCCTATTTAAGGACCTCATTACAATGTACAGTTTTATAATAACTTCCTAATTGGTCCATCTTACTTCTATCTTTCCCCTTCTGTACAATCTAACAAGTATTTATTATGTCTATGTGCAAGATACTGTGCTAGATTTGGTCACATCCACACAAAGTGAAAAACAGTCCCTGACTTAAACGAGCTTACATTTTATTGTGGGGATACATGTAGGTACATAATTATGTACATGATAATTTGAGAAGCTGGCATCATTACCTAATGACATCAGGAAAAGTTTCTCCTAGGAAGTAGCATCTGAGTTGCATTGCCATTTCATTCTCTGTAGAACTAACATTGTCTTTCTAAGGCAATTTCCCTGCTCAGGAATCCTTAGTGACTCCCTATGGTCTCTATCATAAACAAAAAATTCTTAAGCTGGCAGTGGAGACCTTATACATTCTAACACCAATTTCATCTTGTTTCTCAACATTGTACTTTGTTGTTCAGTCATCTCAGTCATGTCTGACTCTTCATGAACCCATTTTGAGGTTTTCTTGTCAGGGATATTGGAGTAATTTGCCATTTCCTTTTCCAGCTCATTTTACAGATGAGGAACTGAGGCAAACAGGGTTAAGTGACTTGCCCAGGGATACACAGTAGTAAATTTCTGAGGCTAGATTTGAACTCAGGAAGGTGAATCTTCCTGATTCCAAGTGGTTTATCCACTGCACCACCTAACTGTCTCCTATCTTGCATCCCAAATAAGTTCCTTGCCATTGTTTCCTGCATTCCATCCATTTTCCACTCAGCTGTCAAATTGATCTTTCTAAAGTGTAGGTCTGGCCATGTCACTCTCTACTCCCTTATTAACTTTTCCTCACTTTATTAACTTTATTAAACAACCTAGTGGTATAGAATACTCGTTTTTCAATGTAGCTGAATGACATTGATGTAGAAGAGCCATTAGGCATTCTGTTTGGACTAATAAGACAGAAGTAGGAGCAATGGGCGAAAAGCTGCAAAGAGGCAGAATTACTCTTTAGCTCTTCAGAATTGTGTCTCTTGTCTTCTCAACTAGATCATAAGGTCTTTGGGGACATGGGCATCTTAGGCAACTAGGTGGTGCTTTGAAGAGAGTTCTAAATTTGAAGTCAGGAAGACTTATATTTGAATCCTGCCTCAATATTTACCAGCCATTTGACTCTGGGAAAGTTACTTAGCTTCTCTTGACCTCAATTTCTCATCTGAAAATGAGGGATCTGGACTAAGAGGTTAGCTAAGATTATTTCTAGTTCTAAATCCTGTGGTGCTATAGGATTATATCATCAGAGCACAAGTTCTAGAAGACCTACCAGGCCAGAGGAAGTTGGAATTTGGACCTAGAGAGAGACTAAATCATCACCAAATGATGAAAAATTTTAACTTCAGAAATGTAAAAAGACCAAATATTAAGGCATGGATGTGTCATTGAAAGAAATCCTATGTTTGTCTATGTGGATTAAATCATTGGTTCTCAAAGCATGAGAATCTATTTTTTTCCTATATGGTACATTAGTATATTTTATAATATCCCTAAAGCAAATTTAAACTGATAAACCACTCTGTCTGCCTCAGTTTCTTCATCTGTAAAATGATTTTTGTAAAAAAAATTGTTGCGATGATAAAAGGAAATATTTATAAAATATTTTGCAAAATTTAAAGGACTACACAAATACTGGCTATCATCATCATCATCATTGTCATTATTGTTGTTGGTGGTGGTTCTAGCAGGGGTCATGGTGGTGGTAATGTAGTACAAACAGTTTTATCCCCCAACAATTAGAGTTACCCAAAAGGGAAATGACTTGGCTTAGAAGGTAATAGATTCCCTCTAATTGGAGGTCTTCAATCAAAAACTATCACCATTGTGGATAGGATTGTAGGTCAGATACTGGTTGAACTAGATTGCCTTCAAGGTCCCCTTTAACTCAGATTCTCTTGGTCTGTGACTTTGCTCAAATCACATCTCTTTAAAGCTTTCTGTGACTACTCGGCCATGAAATGATTTCTCCCTACTCTGAACTCCTATAGTAATTATTGTCAGTACAATTTACTGGCAATTAATCATGTTCCAATGTGTGACATCTCTTCTATCTTTGTTCTTGACCTGTTCTTTAAAACTTTTTCCTACTTTTTAAAAATCACCATTTTATCCCTTCTCTCACCATCTAGATTATAAGCTCTGCAAGGGCATGAGCTACATCCTATACTTCATTTTATCTTCCATAATACCTGGGACAGTGGATTGAATATAAATAATAGAAGCAATAACTATTGTTGATTGATTAAATTAAATCAAGTTTAGTTCAACAACATTCTCTGTATAGAGTATTGTGTCAAGTACACGGGGAAATACATAGGTGAGATAAGATACTGCTCCTGTCATTTATAAACTTATTAATCTAGCTATAATATAAAAGTGCACAAGAAATATTCCTTTATTTTTTATTATTTATTTTCATTGCTTTATTAAATCAATGAATATTAAGTGCTATTTGCCAATTGTTCAGGAACCAAAGACAAAAATGAAATGATTCCTGCCCTCAATTAACTCAACATTTTCCTAGGAGTGGGGGAGGGGAGAAATGAACTCATATATATACACACACGTAAAAATAAATGCAAATTCATAAAAAAGAAATACAAGTTAATCTCTGAGGGGAGATGACTAGCAATTGAGGGAATCAATGTAGGTCTTGTATCATCAGTAACCCTTAACCTGAACCTTGAAAAAAGCTAGTGATTTTTGGTAGAATCACCTAACTATCGTCCATACTTGGAACGCTTTCCCTTCTCATCTCTACTTCTTGGTTTCCTTGGCTTTCTTTAAATCCCAGCTAAAACCTCACCTTCAAAAAGACTTCTCTAAACTGCCCTTTGATTCTAGCATTTTTCCTTCTGTGATTATCATCTGTCCTGTATCTTGTTCCTGCAAAGTTGTATTTTGTCTCCCTAATTCTAATTAGATTGTGAGTTTTTTGAAAAGAGGCTCTATTTGTATTAGTAGTATTATTATTATTGCCATTAGACATCCCTTTTATCCTGGCCATTTAGTACAGAATATACCACATAGGAGGCATTCAATAAACATTTATTGACTAACTGATTGGATATGTGGGATGAGAAACAGTAAAAGGTTGAGAAGAATTTGGGGATTTTAAACACACGCAACTATAAGGATGGCAGTTCATTCAGTAGCAATAGGGAAGTTAGGAAGATAAGTGAGTTGCGCTGGGGACTGGGGTCTCTGTTGAGTTCTATTTGGGACATGTTGAGTTTGAAGTTTTTACAGAGCATCTAGTTAGAACATGTAAATTGACGGATGGCAATATGGAAATGGATATGATCTTTAATTAATGCAACATTTGTTTATGATGTCTTAATGTTACTAAGCTATTGCTAAGTGAGTGACAGTGGGTAGAGGGATATCTACATTGTCTAACCTCAGTTGGTTAAGATGGTATAGATTCCTACTAAAGTTTATATTTTGTTATAATAATGCTCTTTTATATTTTTGTGGAATTGTAAATATAATAAAATTTTGAAAACAAGTATCTTGGAAAATTGCCGGTTAGACTTGGTGGTAATGACATAACTTATGACTTGCCTAGGCTTTATCCATATTATCAGTGAGTTCCAAAAAACTGATAATTCTCAACTCCCCTAAACCTGATATATAGTATTAGATCTGAGATTCTGATTATATATTCCTTCAGTGCATTAGAGTAGCCATTGTAATTAATTTTATTAATTTATGCATCAATCTAATCATTTATCCATGTATCTATCCATCCATCTAACCATCCACGCAAACATCCGTGCATTCATGCTTCTATCCAAAAATATCTCCTGAGCATCTGTTATGTATATGCACTATACTAGTTGATGTATGGGATTCAAGGTTGTTAGAAAAATTCTTTGTTTCTTCAGAGAGCTCGCAATGTATTAGGTAGAGCAATGGGCACCCACATGTATGTATATATATATATATATATATATATATATATATATATATATATATATATATATATATATATATATATATATATATATATATATATATATATATATATATATACATATATATATATATGTGTGTGTGTGTGTGTATACATACATATATATGTATGTGTGTGTGTGTGTGTGTGTGTATATATACATATATATATATGTATATATATATATATATACATATATATATATACTCAAATATTCAAATGAATTGTGATCTCCTAGATTTGGAATATCCTTCCAATGGCCTCCATATTGGGACATTTATCCATGTCATGTCATGAGTTCACTACAGAAAGTGTATCCAAAATGTTACAGGTACATACATACACACACAATGTATATGATATGCTATATCCTTATGAATATATATTTACAAATATGTCTATGTAACTAGGTTATTATATGATTTCTGTGAATGAGAAAACCTAAGTGTTACAGTCATGCAGAAGAAGGAAGGATGTCTCTCTTTTTGAGGGCATGGTTTTATACAAGTTTTTATTGATAATAAGTACTTAATATAGCTTGTTGACTGACTGGCTGACTGACCTAATGTACTACACAGGAAAATGGTGTTATCACTCTTGAGGATGAAGAAAAAAACAACATTATTGATCTTTTATTTGTGGAGGAAGTGAATCAAGCTTTCTTTAATTCAAAAAGCGCTTATTAAGTACCTACTATAAGAAAGGTTCTGTGCTAGTGAGTGAACTTAGCCTGTGCCAAAAGAAAGTTTCCAGGACTGACTTTCTGTGTGAGTGGGTGCCTCACACATAGTAGATCCGTGGTTTTTCCAGTGCCCTGGTTGTCATTTTCATCCTCTGGGGAGGCATATGAGCTCAATACAACTACTATAATATCATACAATTCCAGAGTGACCTACATGCAGAAATGTGCTTTTCAAAGTGCTCGATTGAAGGCTCCTCTTAAAATCAGGCTCAATTGATCAGTAATATATGTGTATAGTTTCATTGTGCTGAAAGGAAGGTGCTCTTTTGCAAAGTGTTCCAGACTTTCTATTTAACTGAGAGTGGGACTATTTGTCCTCTGATAGGAACTGTTTCGATAGTATTTCTTCCTAAAGGAACTGTGTGATGAGGAGTGTGTTTCATCACTGCCACGTTGGTGAAAGGCATTATTAAATAGAAAAAATTTGCAGTATTTCAATTCTAAACAGCTTATTTACCCGTTCTGTGTTGAAAAGCTAAAACATACATGGCTCTAAGCCATTACAAACAGTTGGTTATTTTGGAGATGATATCTCCAATCTACTATATGTAATGCCATCATCTAATGCAGTTATTATAGTGGCTATCAAGTTTTCAATCTCCTGAGATTAATTTATAAAGATATCTAAACATAAAATCATTGACATTCTTTAAGGCAAGCAGGGAGCCTTCCTCAGCTAAAGATGGGCTCACTGATGTTCCTGATGTAATACAGCTGACACTAATGATGAAGTCTGGGAATGCTAACAGAGTGATAAATTGGCTTTGTGCCTACCTTCAAAATTCAGAGCCTCAGTGAAAACTCTGGCCATGCGTTGCTCTGTGAGAAGCATAAAGTCTTAGGGGAAATTCTCAGAGGAAATTTATTAAGTTTGTCCACAGAAAATATAGTCAATTTAAAGAGTGAATTTAAATCCTTTTCAAAGTACAAAGAACTATGCCAAACCTCAGTGGCTTTCAGTCAATGTTAATTTGCACTATTGTTCTCATAAAAATGTCCATTCTGCTCTGAAGATTATGGTTGGTACCTTTCCAAACATTATGCCAAGCTAGTCATAGGTTATCCTCCTCTTTACATATTGTTTATATACATATGAATTAAGGGGATCTTGTGTAATTTGTGTGAGATTTCAAGTGAGGAAAGAACTGGACTTGCATTCTCCTTTTGATCCCTCAGTTTTTCTTTTCTAAAATGGGGGGGAGGGAATATAGGGCTGATGTCTAGAGCAAATGAAATAAAGCAAGTACAAATATTTAATAAACCTTAAAGTGTCATAAAAATATTATATTTATCAATGTGTCCAATACTAACGAAAAAAATGAGGAAGCCCTCAAAGGAAAGCTCTTTTTATTTGCAAAAATTACTTGGGAGTCAACTAGGTTGCACAGTAAATAGAGCACTAGCCCTGGAGTTAGGAGGGCCTGAGTTCAAATCTGGCCTCAGACACTTGACACTTACTAGTTATGTGACCTTGGGCAAGTCAGTTCACTCCAATTGCTTCCCTCCACCCTCAAAAAAAAAATCTCTTGAGGCAGAATCATCACAGTAAATACTAAGAGGCACTCAAAAAGAATAAGACAATAAGAACTCAGAGAACTGATAGCACTAATAGGCTTGTAGTGACTGGAAAATAACAGAACTGGAAAGGAGCTTAGAAATAATACAGTCCAACCTTCTTCTTTTACAAGGGAAGAAAACTGAGGACCAGATACAGTAGATTGAGTAATTAGTCTAAGTTCAAGCAGATAGCAGATAGCAGAGAAAACCTCCCAAATGGAATGTCTTTCTTTTTTTCCTTTATAGTCTTTCAGTATCAGAATCAGTTTTATATCACATAAAACTTTGAGCCAATGCCTTCAAATGGAAAATTCTGAAGTTTACTATGTGTAGAGATAACAGAATGACTACTATCACTTAGAATGACCATTTAGCTTTTTCATAAATGATGACTTACATGGGTAACTAATTCATTTTTGGTGACTTGTAGAAGGTTTAAATTCTAGAGGAAGAACCTGTTAGATACACTGTCCATCTGCAGTTGAAGATGCAGGATGATATGTGGTGTCAAACAGATAATGTGACTTGTTCAGTATTATGAGGCAAGTAAAAGATGACCTCAAAAATCAAAACAGATAATCTCAGTTCCATAATGGTAGACATATTAAAGAATCCATATTTAGTATTACTTTTCAAGTCTCGAAGACAATTGTGTGATCCAGAGTACTGAGTAAAATATTCTGGTGCTATAAATATGGTGACATAAATAAAAGAAGTATTTTTCCATAGAAAAAAGCTGATGGAAAACTTGTAATGAGTACAAATTTTAAATTCATAATGACAGAAGTAGTTATGGAACTTTTCAGTCCTATTATAACAAAGTCTTCTTTGTCTACTTGCATTTTATTCCTTTCAAGTATAACGTTGATCTGAATAGTAAACAATCAATTCTTCACTGTAGTAAAATACAGTTTCAGCACCATTGAGATTAGTGGTATGAAGCAGTGACAAGTTCATAATTTGCGTTGCAGCACAGGAGTAGAAATGAAAATTTTTGCTTCATGTTTGGGAATATTATCATTCTGACAAATGACTCTGAATGGGTATTCTTAAGTATTTAAGCTATCTAGGATAAATTCACAAGATTTTTACCTTGTGCTGAGATTCCATCTTGGGAATTCAACTTCATTCACCTGAAATCTAGTCCATCACTTTTTCTTTTGAGGTTTTGAGTTTGGAAAAGTTAGCAGAAACAATTACACCATCTTGATGGCCACATTTCACTTATACAGGATTTGGGAAATGAAATAAAATACATAGTTAGGAAAGAAGTATTTATTTACCAAAAATTTCTGAGCACATTGGAAAGTTGTTTGGCAAAAACTAAATTTAGACTAGCAGGTTACACCATATAACATGATAAACTCAAAAGATAGACATGACGTGATATTAAAAGTGGTAACAATTGAAAAAAAAGACCAAATCAGATATATTTCACAGTTATAATGAGGGAGAGAATTCTTAACCCATCAAGTAATATAGTTGATTATAAAACACATAAAACTGATCATTTTTATTGCATTAAGTTGAAAAGCCTTTACAAAAAAATGCAACTAGGATAAGAAAGGAAATTTTCCATCAGAGCAAACAAAATCTTTATCACTTATTTCTGACATAGGGTTTTAAGGTCCAACATTTATAGAGAAATAATGCAAACATAAAATCAAAGCCATTTCCCAGTGGATAAGTGCTCAAAGGACATGGTAGAACATTTCTCAAAAGAAGATTTGCAAATTATCCTCAACCATATAAAATATTGCTCCTAATAATAAGAAAAATCAAAGCAATCCTAAGATTTTACTCTGAAACTCAGGAAACTGGCAAAGACAATAGAATATGGACATCTGAAATACTGAAGTGGCTATGGAGAAAAAACCACAATCAGTTACTGATGTTAAAACTGTGAATCGGTCCAATCATTCTGGAAAACAATTCTGAATAATGCTAAAAATGATTGGCATACCTAAATCCGTTGACCCAGAGATCTCACTTCTAGGAGTCCAAATTGAAAAGTGGTCCAAATAGAAATAAAGCTCCCATATACATCACAATGTTCATATTAATATGCTCTTTTCTAATAGAAAAGAACTGGAAACAGAATAGATGCCTATAAATAGGAAATGGCTGAAAAAGTTTTTGTACATGTATGTAATGATATTACTGCACTGTAACAAACAGGAAAAATGAAGAATTCAGAGAAGCATGTGGAGACTTACTGAACTGATGAAGACTAAAATAACAGAATACAGGAAATCAAAATTACGAATGACCACAGCAGTGTAAATAGAAAAAAACCTATCACCAAAAAATGAAACGAAGCTCTTTAATTAGCATGGTCAAGGTTGGCCCAGGAGTAAAGATCAGAAAAAAGCAGTTCTTTCCTTTCTCTGCAGAGGAATGGTACATCGTATATACTATTAAACTTGATTTTGTGTTTTGCTGGACTACTCCCCCTCCATTTTCTTTACATCTGATATGACAATCTGATAACCTATGCTACCTTTACTCTTAATTTCCTCCTCATTTTCCCCTTAAATTCCAGACTTTTTGTTCTTATATGTGGATTAAAAATTATTGAGTTCCTAAAAATATTCATGTGGTAATTGGGTTGGATAGCACTAACTGCTTAAATTAATTTAGGTATTACTGTTATTTTTATTAGATGGCCATGATCCAATTATGACCAATGAATCTCTTACCCTTAATGTTTATGCCCCTTCATTTTTGACAAACTGTTTTGTAGTTGTATATGTATATATATATATATATATATATATATATATATATATATATATATATATATATATATATATATATATATATACACACATACACACACATATATATATTCACATATATTCATACACATATACGTATATATATATACAAATTTATTTTCAGTTTACAACATTCACTTCCACATGATTTTGAATTCCAAATATACCCCCTTGTCTCCCCACCCCCATCTCAGGACATTGTGCAACCCTTCCCACAATCTTTCCTCCTATCTGTCATTGCCCCCCCCCCTCCCATCGACCTTCCTTTTGTTTTCCTGTACAACAAGATAGATTTCTTTACTCAATTGCCTGTACATCTTATTTCTCAATTGCATGCAAACCAATTTTTAACATTCATTTTTAAAGCTTTGAGTTCTATATTCTCTCCCTTACTCCTTCCCCATCACTCTCTTTGAGAAAGCAAACAATTCAATGTAGGTCATACATGTGCAGCCATGCAAAACACTTTAACGGTCATGTTGTAAAAGAATAACCACATTTCCCTCTATCATGTCGTACCCTCCATTTATTCCATTTTCTCCCTTGACCTGTCCTCCCACAACAGTGTTTGCTTCTGATTACCCCTTCTTGCAATCTGCCTGCCCTTCTATTATCCTCCCTCTCCTGTCCCCTTCTGTCCTGCCTTCCTGCAGGGTAAGATAGATTTCCATGCCCAATTGAGTGTGTGTTATTCCTTGCTTAAGCCAAATCTGATGAGAGTAAAGCTCGCTTGTTCTCCTTCACCTCAACCCTCTTCTCCTCCATTGTAAAAGCTCTTTCTTGCCTCTTTTGTGTGAGATGATTTGCTACATTCTACCTCTCTCTCTTTCTCTCTCCCAGTTCATTCCTCTCAACAATTAATTTTATTTTTTAAGTATTTTCCCTTCATATTCAGCTAACCCTGTGTCCTCTGTCTACATGTACAAACACACACACATACATACACACATATACATATCTACGCATATATGTACACATATGCAATATAGACACACACACACACACACACACACACACACATATATATATATTCCATCTAACTACTCTAGTACTGAGAATGATCTCATGAGTTACAAATATAATTTTTCCATGTAGGAATGTAAACAGTTCAATTTTGATGAGTCCCTTATGGCTTCTATTTCCTGTTTACCTTTTCGTGTTTCTCTTGATTCTTGTATTTGAAAGTCAAATTTTCTATTCATCTCTGGTCTTTTCAACAAGAATGCTTGGAAATCCTCTAGTTCATTGAAATTCCATTTTCTCCCTGAAATATCATACTCAATTTTGCTGGGTAGGTGATTCTTCCTTTTAATCCTATTTCCTTTGACCTCTGGAATATCATCTTAGGGTCTTTTTCAGGAGGTCATTGAGGAATTTTTAAAGATTTATATTATCCTATGATTCTAGAATATCAGGGCAGTTTTCCTTAATAGTTTCTTGGAAGATTATGTCTAGGCTTTTTTTTGATCGTGGTTTTCAGGTAGACCAATAATTTTTAAATTATGTCTTCTGGATCTGTTTTCCAGGTCACTTGTTTCTCTGGTGAGATATTTCACATTGTATTGTATTTTTTCATTCTTTTGGTTTTCTTTTATAATTTCTTGATCTCATAAAGTCATTAGCTTCCATTTGCTCCATTCTAATTTTAAAGGTGTTATTTTCTGCAGTGAGCTTTTGGACCTCCTTTTGCATTTGGTCAATTCTGCTTTTTAAGTCATTCTTCTCCTCATTGGCATTTTGGACCTCTTTTGCCATTTGGATTAGTCTACTTTGAAAGGTGTTATTTTCTTCAGCATTTTAGGGTCTCTTTTAGCAAGCTCTTGACTCATTTTTCCTGTTTTTCTTGCATCTCTCTCATTTCTCTTCCCAATTTTTCCTCTACTTCTCTTACTTGATTTTCAAAATCCTTTTTGAGCTTTTCCATGGCCTGAGACAATTTCATTTTTTGGGGGGGAGACTTTGGATGTAGAAACCCTGACCTTGATATCTTCCTCCATTTGCATGTTTTGATCTTCCTCCAGTTGTATTCTTTGATCTTCCTCATCTGAAATGAAGAAAGCACATTTTCTCTAAGAAAATAACCTTCTATAGTCTTTTCCCCCCTCTTTTTGGACATTTTCCCAGCCAATTACTTGACTTTTGAGCTCTTTGTTAAGTGGAGGGTGTTTCAGAGATTTTGTATAGCTATTTTCGGAGATATCTCTAGGGACCTGTAAGTTCTCAGTTCCTCCAAAGTGGGATAATCAAGACAGAGGTCTTTTCTCCTCTCCTGGCCTGTGCTGTGGTCTGTGAGTAACCATAAGCACCCTTTTCTAGCCTAGAACTGTGAATAGGATTCCCTCTTCATAGCTGCCACCAGTTCCACCACACCAGTGCTCCTCCTCACTCCAGGATCATGACTCAAGGGTGAGACCCAGATCAGTGGCTTGATTTTCCCACTGTCTGTAGGCTGTGAGCTGCAGAAGTAGCCACTGCTGTGGCAGTGGTTGCCTCCAGCTTGGTTCTGGGTCCAAGTCTGGACCACACTCCCCTCTCATCCAGGTGAGAAAGCTTTCTCACTGACCTTTGAATCTATCTTTGGCTTTTGTGGGTTGAGAAGTCTGGAAACCAGATTGCCAGCTGTTCAATTCCGTGAGGCCTGTTTCAGTCTGGTCTGTGCTGACACAGAGTGGACCTGTAATAGACCCTTCCTGTGGGCCTTCCAGATTGTCTTGGGCTGTAAATGTGTTTCACTCTGTCATTTTGTGGGTTCTGCTGCTCTAGAATTTCTTTAGAGTCATTTTTTACAGGGATTTTGAGGGGTTTGGAGGGAGCGAGCTCAAGCAGTTTCCTGCTTCTACTCCATCTTGCCTCTGCCCAGCTACCAATCATTTCAGGTAGTTTCTTCATCTCCATCAATATCTCCACCTCTCGTCTTTTGAGCTTCATTCTATTTATACCCAACACCCAGTAAAAATTGTGGTAGTTATTGTCCACAGATGCTCAGGTCACTCCCTTCCTGCTCAATGAGCTCAGTACATGAATCTCAATTTTTCTCCCATTCACAATTTCTGTCCTTTTACTAGGGGACTTCATACATATTGACTCTTTCTCAAATACCCTAAACACTGAGTTCCTCAACTTAGTCATTTTCCATGAACTACTCTTCTACCATACCTCAGCCACATATAAAGATGGCTATAACCTTGATTTTGTCATCACTTACAAATGTTATCATCTCCATGTTTAAAACTTCCAAAATCCCCTTACTAATTATAACATGGCATCTTAATCTGAACTTATCAAAAGCAGAACTCATTACCTTTCTCCCAGGGAGGGGAATCTCTCACCTTGAGAGCACATGTGGCCCTCTTGGTCCTCAAGTATGGTCCTTGTCCTAATTCAATCTTCACACACACATATTTTATATATATATATATATATATATATATATATATATATATATATATATATATACACACACACACACACACACACACACACACACACACATACACACATATAACACACACATATATATACACATACATACACACACATATGTATGTATATATAGCCTTAAAATGATACATATAAGTTAACTTTCATTATAATTGGAAAACCACTAACTCTCATTTAGAGGGTTTGTCTTTTGTTAATCCTTGTTACTGAGTTTATCTATCTCTGATCCCCCTAGGTATTTCTCTCACCTCTCTTTCAGCTGAAGGGCTCAGTGGCCAAAGTAGTCATTTCTACCATTTCTAGTAAAATATGGGTAATGGTAGAAGGTAGTTGTTAGTGGACCCCTAAGTAATAACAACAATAATATACTATTATTAATAATTGTAGTTAATTATTTTATATAATTACTTTATAATCATATTGCAAGGAAATATGCTATAGTAAATTTGGTTTAGACATGTGATTTTCCTTAGTATAAGGGAACTTCATTTTGGAAACTCTACTGATGATCAGTAATGCAACTGTAGCTTACAGTTTTAGAGAGTTATCTAGGGACACTAGAGATAAAATAAATTATCCATGGTCACAGAGCTAACATTTGTTAGAGAAGGTGCTTGAATGCAGGTCTTCCTGACTCCAAGCCTGCCCCTCTGACCACACTACATTATGCTTCTTTCCTAAAATCATTTAGGAGGTGAAAATGTTTACCAGAATTTCATATTAGAATTTTTTTTATCATGCCTTGAGTATCATTAAACAATAAACTCTCTCTCTTCCCCCCCTTCCCTCCTTTCTTCTCCTCTCTTTCCTTCTTCAAAAATTATGAACTTTTTGATAAGCTCAAATTAGAATATATTTTGTTCTTATGTTGACTGGGGTGGAATGTAAACTACAATGACAGTCTCTCTTTTTCCAACTTACTTGTAAATGTGCTCAGAGACTAATAATGAAAGAAGTCTATCCAACACATATTTAGACAGAATAATTATTCATTTTTATTTTCTTTCATTTAATTATTCTCAGATTCCTAATTTATTCAACATATGACTTCATTAGTATAAAATTTACATTGGCACATAATCATAATATTGGCTAGATTCTCCTTGTCTATGAATTGTCTGTTCAACAAATGCCAGGATAAATCTCTTTTATCCAGCTTCTTATCCTGCCTCTTTTCCTGTGTGTTAGCTCTTTGGCCAAGCTCTGTAATCCAGTATATCAATAGTCATGTATTATTTCTTCATGATTATTATAAGAATAAAGTTTCTTCTCAAGAAACCCTTATCACTTAAAATTAAGAAAGACAGCTACAAATATATAATGAGGTACATAGTCACAATTTTTAAGGGATTATTTTTAGTTCTTTTGAAGGACACATCTCATTGTTCTCTTTTATATTCTTTGTTCCCTTGGCGAATTAAAGAAAAATAAAACAGATTAAGGAGTATGTGTAAATGAACTGGAGAGAAAGTGGCATAAGAATAAATTTAGGGAAAAGCTGACGGGTGGGTGAAAGCAGAAGAGAAGAGAATCTTGTCTAGGGAAAGAAGCATATAGGAGCAGAGAATTATCTGGCTTGCTTCTAAATCAATAGCTTTCATGTCCTGAGAGAAATGTATTAAGATCTGAGGAGAAACTTCGAATTAATAAAGAGGTGTGGTTTGACTGAAATGAGATTTTTAAATTGAGAACAAGTAGTTTAGGGAAGGTAGAGTCAGAGAAGGTAATAGTATGAAGTAGAGAAAAATTTTAAAAGTGATTAAAAAATAATTTAAAAAATTAAAAAAATCAGGAGAGTAGAAAAAGGTAGTAGCTGGTGAAAGTAAGGTGCAACTTACCATAAAACTATTTAATACATTTTATTTTCTGAAAAAAGAAAAGGATGTTAGAGAAATTTAGTAAGATATTAAAGTCAACAAAGAGATCCCTTCACTAATGAAGATTATAATTCACCTGTAATTTAGCAGATAAGCCTTAGGGAGTTCTCAAAGGCCCAAGGAAGTTACCTGACAGTAAAATAGTTGGGTACTTGTGAGTGGGAATTTTTAGCATTTTGTATCAAGAGAAGCATCTTTGGTGTGGTCAGCAGAATGCAGGCCTTGGAATCAGGAAGTGAGAATCGTTAAGCCTCTCAGTTCCACTGATAAGACTGCAAGCTACAGCAGAACTGTGAATCTGTATCAAGGGAGGATATTTCTACACAGACATTTCTCCATATTGATGAAATTACAGATCCACACAGGAGAGATATTGAATAATGACATAAGTGATCAGAAACCAAGACGCTAATGAATAGATTACATTTGTTATCGTTCAGTTGTTTTTAGTCATGTCCTACAATTTGTGACCCCTTCTGGGGTTTTCTTGGCAAAGATACTGGAGTGGTTTAACATTTCCTTCTCTAGCTAATTTTACAGATCAGGAAACTGAGGCAAACGGGGGTAAATGACTTGCACAAGGTCATACAGTTACGATGTATCTGAGGACAGATTTGAATCCATGAAGATGAGTTTTCCTGACTCTGGTCCCATCACTCTATCCCTTATGCTATCTAACTGGATCACATAGATAGGATTTATTCAACCTGGTTATGTTGTACTCTCACTGGGTAGGATGAAAGATAAATAAGACATGATACTTGCTCTTAGGAAGAATATGATTTATTAAGATACATATAACCAATAATTATAATACAAAATGTAATTTGGTGTATGTGTAAAAGAGATATAGACCAAAGACTTTCAGAGAAGAAATACATCACAACTAGCTGATGTGGTCAGGGATAATTTCATGGGGAAAACAATGTACCTAACCTAAGAAATGAAGGAGATGATTTCCAGAGATTACATGGATATAGGTATTTCAGGAGCAGGGAACAATGTAAAGAACAGGGAGGTGGGAAATTATAAGACACTGATGGATTATGAGTATTCTAGAATGGATGAATTAGTTAAGAGGAAGTTTTTGACTAGGCAGATGAAGAGGAAAAGGCAATTTAGAGGACTGCCATCCTAAAAGATGTAACTGTATTTAGTGGCTTTATATAATACAATATGATGGAGTTGAAAGCAGTTCTTTTTTTTTTTTTTTTTATTGAACCCAGAGAAGAAGAAAATATGGTGAAAATTTTTTTTTAAAAAGAAGAATGTCAGAGAATATATACAGAATTCATCTTTTTGCTGTGTTGAGTTTGGGGTGGTAATAAAACATTCTGACAGATGATTCAGCAAAACAGTTTAAAAATGCGCAAAGAGCAAGATTAGAGGTGGAGACCTAGCTCTCAGAGTCACTCATATGCAGAACAGTAAAGGCATAGGAGAGATTGCCCAGAAATGAGTGTGGAAAGCACCAGTATGATCCCCAGGATACTAGTCAATCACTGGAAAGGGTGAAGGAGAAAAATCACTGAATAACAATGCCCAGGTTTGCATTTTAAACATTTGTCTATTCATTTCCAGGGAAAATCAATGTATTCTTAAAAAAAAAAAAAAAAGAACTTATTTCTTTCTAAGCAATAAGTGCCCCATGATTATAATATGGTTATAATTTTGCATCAATGAACATATTCTTTAATGCTTTAAAAATAAAATCTTTTACTATTTTGTATTATCTCTTTTAATTATGAATGCCTTGTGTATATTTCCAACATGCATATACAGACATATATATGTATGTATAAATATATTTACATTACACAAGGAACTATTAAATTGCTTCAAGAAATTTCACAGATTATACTTAGCTGCCACTCAGATATTAATATATGGAATTATCAAAACTTTTAGATATAGGTGATAGGAATTTCCATGCATCTTATTTTATTTTATATTCCTCCCAAGCTACTGAATCCTTTCTGTGTTTCTGCCCCTTCATTCTGATTAGAAGACTTGACTTCCTATTTTGTACTGAGTTTGAACTATCTTCCAGCATGGGCTCTCTTAATTTCCTTCCTCTGTGCTTGAAAATGCTTCTATATTTTCATCCATTTTCTCATCCTATTCTTTAAATTTATTCTTGTTCCTTTACCTGTGTTTTTGATGCCTGCTCCTCTCTGTTATTCCCATCTGCATCTCTAAATTCTTTGTCTCTTCTAACTCCTTCCAGTCTGACAACTAACATTGCTTCCAACAGGATTCATGCCAAATCTATATCGCCAGGCTTGACCCTCTGCCATCAGTCAAATGATGGCATCAAACCGGGCAATTTCTTAGGGCCCTTTTTATTTTAAAATTCTATTCTTAGTTGGTGGTCTTGACTGCCTTTCACATAACAACTACATGAGTAGCTTGCTGTAAAGCAAACATTCTGATCTTTTTCTGGTTTTGATAAACATAGCATAGGCTCAACACACAAAGCCAAGAAAAATTTTAAGCAGCTATTTAAATTTATTTTTTTTTACAGTGCAATACAGGTATCTGTTGTTATTGTTATTGGAAAGGGGGAAGACTTGTAATTTTATTTGTTCAGGAGACTCCTGGTAAGGAAACTATCTTTGCCAATGAAATTGGGAACTCTGCTACAAATTCTTGTTGGAACATTGACTGAGGACACTGAGAATTCAGGGTAGCTTGTCCAGGGTCACATAGCTAGTATGTGTCGAGAAATGGGACTTGAACTCAAGTCTTCTTAATTCTTAAGCCCAGATTTCTATTTTCTATGCCATACTGTATCTGCATTATAAGTCAATTCAAATATGTGAAAATTAAAGTTGCCTAAATGTCAAAGATGGGCAACAAGGTTCCTTTGTGGTCCCTCACACTCTGAAGTGTTAAATATTTTGGTTTCCTTGCTAAGTTTTGGAGCTTTTTAAAGGCTATTTTGCAGGAAAAAGCCTGAGCATTAGTATTTTGGCCAGTTATTTTTCTGAAGTCTAGTGAGAATAACACAAACCTGATTGGATGAATATGTGAAGGATATGAACCCACAATTTTCAGAAGATGAAATCAAAGCTATTAATAGACACATGAAAAAATACTCTAACATACTACTGATTAGAGAAATATAGATTAAAATAAGTCTGAGATACCACAAGTCTGAGATTGACTACCATGACAGAAAAGGAAAATGACAAACGTTGGAGAGGATGTCAAAAAATTGGGAAACTAGTGCACTGCTGGTGTAACTTTGAACTGGTCCATCCCTTCTGGAGAACAAATTGGAACTATGCCCAAAGGGCTATAAAATTGTACATAGGCTTTGACTCAACAAATACTGTACTCCAAAGAGAACAAAGAAAAAGGACCTATATGTGCAAAAATATGTATAGAAGGTCTTTTAGTGGTGGCAAAGAATTGGAAATTGAGGAGATGTCCATCAGTTGGGGAACAGCTAATTAAGTTGTGGTATATGATTGTAATGAAGTACTATTGTGCTATAAGAAATGACAAGGTGAATGGCTTCAGGAAAAAAAAAAAAACTTTGGAAGACTTATATGAACTAATGCAAAAGGAAGTAAGCAGATCCAGGAGAACATTGCATAGTGTAACAGAAATATAATGATTGTATTTATAGTGATTATAGGTGATTATAGTGATTGTGAAATGCCCATTCAGTGAATGAAATTTTCTTTTTTCTTTCTAATTATAATGATAATCAACTGTGAAAGACTTAGCTATTCTTATCAAGATAAAGTTCAACACAGTTCCAAAAGACCAAGGATTAAAAATGCTATCAGTTTCTAGGGATAAAATTGCTGAACCATGAGTACAAATTAGAGAAATTTTCTTCACTTTATTTTTCTTGCTTTTTAGTTTTGCAACTTGGCTAATAAAGAAATATATTTTGCATGATTTCATGTATGTAATGGGTTTCATATTGCCTGCCTTCTCAATGTTTAGGGGAAAAGTTGGAAGGAAAAGAAAGAAGGAAGGAAGAGTGCAGGGGGAAAATGAAGAGTTCTTTTTGGGGCATTTTAAGATTAAGATGTCTACTGGACATGCAGTTAAAAATGTATAAAAGGCAATCAGAGAATGCAAGATTGGAAGTCAATAGAGAGACTGGGGGAGTATGGAAAGACTTGAGAATCATTAGTAGAGATTGTAATTAAATTCATTGGAGTTGATGAGATCATTAGGAGAAGTTGTATAGAGAGAAGAGAAGAGGGCCCAGTACAGAACCCTGAGGGGACACTTACAGTTAGAGGGTGTGATCTGTATGAGGATCCAGCATAGGAGATTGAGGAGGAGTGAGATAAATAGGAAAAAGAAATAGGTGATATCCTGAAAACCTTGAGAAAGAGAGAGTGTCAAAAAGTAGAGGATGATCAACCATATCAAAAATTGCAGAGAAGTCACGAAGAATGAGGATTGAGAAAAGGCCATGGGATTTGGTAACTAAGAGGCCAGTGGTAATTTTGGAGAGAGGAACTTTAGTGGAATGAGAAGGTGAGAAGTAATGATGAAAGGGGTTAAGAAGAGAATGAGAGATAAAGATGAGGTACCCACTGATGATGGCCTGTCGTGTTTATCTTAAAAGAACAGAAGAGATAACAGAATGAAAGGGAGCAAGAATGGAAGGGTCAAGTGAGGATTTTTTTTTCCAGGATAAGGTGGACATTGGAATGATTGTAGGCAATAGGAAAGGAGCCAACAAATAGGGAAAGATTAAAAAAATGAAAGTGAAGTAGGAATGACAAAAGGGGCTATTAGCTGTAGGAAATGGGATGGAATGGAATTGTTTGAACAAGTAGAGGTGCTAGCCTTGATAAAAAGTAAGGCAGTTTGATCGTATGAGACAGGTAAAAGATAAGAAAGTGGCAGAATGCATTTGAGTGATAGATTAGAAAGAGAAGAGAAAGGGGAGCTTCTGGCAAACGGCCTCAACTTTTTCTGTAAAATATGAAGCAAGTATTTCAGCCAAGAGTGTGGTAGGAGGACTAGCCATGGAAGGTTTGAGGAGGGATAAAACAAATCTTGGAAGAGTCACTGTGGAGAGTGGGATAGGGAGTTGATAAAGAAGAGATATAGTAGAATTACCTAGCAGTGGTGAGAACCCAACTGAGTTTGTATAATATAAACTTGTAATGCACAAATTTGTAGTAATGATTCCATGATTTTCTCCATCTTTTTTCAGTAGAATATGTGTAGGTGTGAAGTCAACAAATGGTGGGAATCATCCAAGGCTGAGGCATGGCAAGGCATAATCAGAGATATGATAAAGGGGCTAGGAATTCAAGAGAGAAGGATAGTATAGAGTTGAATTGATTCACTAAGTGTGGAAGATGGAGAAAAGCTAAGAGAATATCTAGTGCAGTGCAGATAGCCTGGGAGAAGGTGGGGGTCAAGAATTAGGAATCATGTTATGAACAAAAAATATAGTATTTTATAAGGAAAGGCAAAGAGAGAAAAAAATCAAGAGGTTATGGTCAGATAATCCTTGGATATAGAGGTGATAAATTTGGGGGTGATGTCAAGGTCAAGATTATGCCCATCTTTGTGAGTGACTTTGTGAGGTGGAGTGGACTAACTCATGAGAAATGAGGAGGCTGAGGAACTGAGTGATTAGGGAATTTAAGAGAGAGTCATTATATTTGTTGATGTCTCCAAATATGAGGGCAGGAGTAGGGGAGGAGAGAAAAACTGTGAACTTATTGATAAAATAAGAGGAGTTACCAGGGAGTCTAAAGAAACAGCTAACAGTATTTGGTTTGTGGAAATGAACTGAATGAACCTCAAGGTAGGAAATATTACTGAGTGATGAAAGTAGGGAGAGAACCTGAAAATAGCAATGTGGAGCAAGGAGCATTCCAATTCTTCTGCATCAACTAGTGAGTCAAAGTGAATGAGTGAAGGTGTAAGCCAATACTGGAAAGGGTGAGCAAGGGGACTATGTGACCTGGAGAGAGCCAGGTTTTAATAGTAGCTAATAAATGGAAGAAGTGAGAGAGAAAAGATTTGGGATGGAGGGAATTTTGTTACCTATAGAACAGATGTTCTAAAAAGATATAAATACTCAAAAGTCTATCATATGGAAGGTTTAAATTTTTCTTTTTTATTTAATATTTTAATTTTCCCCAATTGCATATGAAAACAATTTTTAACATTCATTTTTCAAAATTTCCAGTTCCGAATTCTCTCCTTCCCTCCCCTACTACCCCTAATTGATAAAGGCAAACAATTTGACATGTGGTGATGCAAAACCTATTTCTATAGGTCTATATATATTTTTATATATATTTCAATATAACTAATATGTTATATTGTGAAACAAAAACACTGACCAAATAAAAATGCAAGAAAAATAAAGTAAAGTAAGTATTCTTTGATCTGTATTCAGACTTCCTTAGTTCTATTTTTGGAGGTAGATAATGTTTTCATCATAAGTCCTTCAGAATTGTATTGGATTATTGCTTTGTTGAGAATAACTAAGCTATTCACATTTGATCATCGTGCCATATTGCTATTACTGTATATGTTCTGCTGGTTTAGTTCACCTCACTTTTCATCAGTTCATATAAGTCTTTCCAGGTTATTCTGAAAGCATCCCACTTATCATTTCTAATAAAACTATAGTATTCTAACAAAATCATATGCACAATTTATTAGACATTCCCAAATTGATAGGCAGCTCTTCAATTTCCAACTTTTTGCCACCACAAGAAGAGTTACAATTAATATTTATGTACATTTAGGTCCTTTTCATTTTTGTCTTTTATATATTTGGGGTAGTGACACAGTACTGGTATTGCTGGGTCAAAGGGAATGTATTGTTTTACAGCCTTTTTGGCATAGTTTCATACTGCTCTCCAGAATGGTTGAATCAGTTCACAACTTCACCAATAGTGCATTAGTGTCTCATTTCTCATATATCCCCTCCAATATTTTTCATTTTTCTCTTCTGTTGTATTAGTCAATCTGAAAGATAAGGGGTAGTACTTTAGAGTTGTTTAATTTGCATTTCCTTAATAACTAGTGATTTAGAGTATTTTTTTCATATCACTATAGATAGCATTGATTACTGTCTTAAAACTGTACATATCATTTCACCATTTATCAATTGGGAAATGGCTCTTATTTTTACAAATTTGACTCAATTTTCTATACATTTGAGAAATTAGTCCTTTATCAGAGAAACTTTCTGTAATTTTTTTTTCATGGTCATGATTGCTATGTATTTCCCTCTATACTATTTCCCCCCTGTTTATCCTTTGTGTCTTTACATTCACCCTCTCTATCTTCAAAAAAGTATTTGCTTCTTACTATTGTATCCCTCAGTGATCCCTCCTTTCTATCAGTCCCCCTTCTCTTATTCCCTTCCACTCCTGCTTTCTTGTAAGCCAAGAGATTTCTATAAGCCAGCTGAGTGTATATATTACTCCCTCTTTGAATCAATTCCAGAGACAATAAGGTTCAAGGACTACCTCTTCTTCCCAATTCCTTTTTTTATGTGACTTAATTTACCCCATCCTACCTCTCCCTCTCCCCTTCTTCCAGTGCATTCCTCTTTTTAATGCCTTCATTTTGCTCTTATTTTTTAGCTATAATTACATTTCTATGTATTCCCCTTTCAACTGATTTGATATTGGAGAAGTTCTTATGAGTTATAAAGAAAGTATCATCTTCTGATGTAGGAATGTAAACAGTTTAAACTCATTGAATCCCTTATAATTTATCTTTCCTGTTTACCTTTTAATTCTTCTCTTGAGTCTCACATTTGAAAGTGAACTTTTCTATTCAGCTCTAGTTTTTTCATCAGGCATGCTTAAAAGTCCTTTATTTCATCTAATACCCATCTTTTTTTCCCTGAAGAAGTATACTTAGCTTTGCTGGGTAGGTGATTCTTGGTTGTAATCCTAGTTCCTTTGCCCTCTGGCATCCCATAATGCAAGCCCTCTGATCCTTCAATGTAGAAGCTATACAATGTTGTGTTATTCTGACTGTGGCTCCACAATGCTTAAATAGTTTCTTTCTGGTTGCTCCAATATTTTCTCTTTAACCTGGGAGCTCTGGAATTTGATTATAATATTCTTGGTATTTTCAACTTGCCATTTCCTTCCAGCTCTTTTGTAATCATAGCTTTCAAGTAGTCCAATAGTTCTTAAGCTATCTCTCCTCAATCTATTTTCTAGGCCACTAGTTTTTCCAATGAGATAGTTCATAATTTCTTACTTTTTTCATCTTTTTTTTTTTTAGTTATTCCAAATATTTTAATAAGAGTTCTCAGCTAGACATTTAAAACACTAGTTTGTGAGGATAAACTCCACTGGAGAGAGAGAATGCAGAATGCAGATAGCCATGGAGTTGAGGAATTTTCTTGATTTGGGGCAGGATCTGTGAGTCCACTGTTTTCAGATCAGCCTTGTGCTTGCTGCTCTGTAATCTCATATTTCTATTTTTCTGTATCAAAAATCTCTCCTACTTGGTGTCTGGGTTTACAGAGCCTCTTCTTCTTGAAGTAGACATCAGTAAGATGATTTGGAATTTTTACACCTGAAAGGTAACCCTGGGAGACATGGCAATGACAAATTTCTGATGGGTCCTTCTCAGAGGAACATCATTGATGGTCAGATGTCCAGTCACCAGTAGCAAACCACTAGCCAGCTCCTCAGGAAAACCACTCACTTGCCCTGCGGTGGCCAGTGAGCATGATCAGAATGGTTCCAGAGGTGATGCTAGCTCAAAGACTCCTTGCATGCTGGCTGAAGGGCTTTTTACCATGACTTAGCAGCTTTCTAGGTACATCCTCAGTAGGGTAATACCTATGCATTTTGCGAATCTTTGCCACACAGGTTCCTCCATTCTTATTGCTACCAACTGACTTTGATATAGTAGCAGGTAGTTTCTCTTTCTTTTTCCTTTCAATACAGGTTTTTGGTGCAGCATATTTCCACTTGTACATGGCTTTCTGGGAATACATTGCAGACCTGAAGTACCTACCAATCCCTTGGGCCAGGACCGGGTTCTGACTGCAATGCTTTCAAGGCTTTTTCACCACCTTTTCAGCCACATTTTCCTTTTTGCTCTCCTTTTTTTACTTTTTAACCTTGTTTTCCTTTGGTTCCTTTGGGGGCTTTTTGTCTGCCATCTTGAGAGATTGGAAAGAGGTTTTTTTTCATCTTTTTAATTTTATTTTGTGGTTCTTGATGTCTCATAGATTCATTAGCTTTCACTTGCTCAGTTCCAATCATGAAGGAATTATTTTCTTTAGTGAGTTTTTGTATCTCCTTTTCCATTTGGCCAGTTCTGCTTTTTAAGAAGTTCTTCTCTTCATTGAATTTTTGTACACTTTTTTCCATTTTGCCAGTTCTTATTTTTGAGGACTTTTTCCTCTTCAGAGGACTTTTGTATTTCTTTTACTATTTGGCTTGTTCTGTTTTCTAAGATGTTTTTTTTTAGTATGCTTTGTGTCTCCTTTACCAAGCTTTTGCCTCTTTTTTCATGATTTTTTAAAATTACTCTCATTTTTAAATCAAATTTTGCTTTACTTCTTTTATTTGATTTTAAAAATCCTTTGTAAAACTCTTCCAGGAATTATTTTTGAGCCTGAGACAAATTCACATTTTTCTTTGAAGGTTTGGATATAACAGTTTTGACTTAGTTGTTTTCTTCTATGTTTTGAACTTCCCTGTCCCCACAGTAACTTTCTATGGTTAGGTGATTTTTCTGTTGTTTGCTCATTTTCCAACCTATTTCTTGCCTTTTAACTCTGTGTTAAAGCAAATTTATGCTCCTGGGGTATAGGGGACAGACACTCTGTTCTTACTGCTGCTCTCAGAATTAGTTCTGAGGGTCTGTCAGTTTTCAGTTATTCCAAGGTGGTATGGTTTAAGGAAAGGTGTGATCATTGCTCTCTTGGCCTGTGCTCTGTTTTGTGAGTGACCACAAGTACACTTTTCCACTCTGGAACTGTGATCAGGGTTTCTACTCCCTTATGGCTGCAAGCTCTGAAATGCTAGTGCACCTCTTTGCCATCAAACTACAATCTGGGTCTATGGATGGGCAACAAAACAGATTGTTGTGCCCAGTGTCAGCAAAAGGACCCCCATGATGATCTTCTGATCAGTTGTCTGACCCTATTACTGTCTGCGAGCTGAGATCTCCAGAAACTGCTTCTGCCACTGCTGATCTAGTCAACCTCAAGGCTTGCTGCTATTTCGCTGGGTCCTGGACTGAACTGTACTATATTGGACTATGCCCATTCTCACACTAGTGCAACAGACCTTTCCTATTGTCCTTCTAAGTTGTCTTGGACTAGAAAATTGTTTCTTTTCATATTTTTGGTGCTTCTCCTACTCCAGAATTTATTTTGAGGCATTATTTAAAATTGTTTGAAGGGAAATTTGGGAAAACTCAGGCAATTCCCTGCTGTTTCTTTACCATTTTGGCTCCATCCCCCTTAGTTTTTTTTTCTGTCTCATTATAGAGAATATAAAAATTATATTCCTTCTCAATAAAAGAACAGAAAGATATGTTCTCTTTTAATAGATGTACAAAAAGTAGATAGATGACCATCAAATGGTATTTTTATAAAAGCACGAGGTTGGATGACATGACATATGTGGTTCCTTACAACTATAGCGTTTGATGACCTATGAAATGGGGATGGTGACACTTTTGCTATGAAGTGACAGGCCTGGACTTGACGGTTTCTTGAGATTCCTTCCAACTTGTAGATCTGTGATTCTATAAGAGTTTCTACAGAACCATTTTGTGCACACAGAGGGTAGGGCTTTTCTCTAAATAGAATATATGAAGGAGGATTGCAATGTGGAGGCATAAGGGAGCAACATTTATAAGCATCCTTTAGAATTTCCTTAACCCTCAGAACTGTAAGAGATTTTATCATATTGAGCCTGAATTCAAAATAGATGCACTGATAGAAGTATGTCAAGTTGGTTAAAGAACAAACAAATTTAAAAGTCTTGTTATTAGATAAAATTTATTTGCTATCAGATTTGTTTGTTGCTTTGTTTTCACTGACTTGTCTATCTCATTCACAGTGCTGAAACTGGAGTTAGATGATGTAGGTTTAAATCTGGGCTTTTTTACTTACTACCTTTGTGACCTTGGGCAAGCTATAGAAACTCTGCAATCCACAGATTGCTCACCCACAAAATGAGAGGGCTGTACTACATGACCTCTAAGGTCTCTCCATGCTGTAAATCTATGTCTATAACTTTTAATTTGGATAAAATGCTTGTCTTGGGAAGAAGTAAAAGCCCATGAATAAAATGAAGTTGGAAACATAAACTTCTGATATTAGTTATCTCTCCTCCCCCTTTTCTTCTTATCTGGGGTAGTAAAAAAAATAGAAGTTTTTAGATACTTTGTGACTTTTTCTTTCTCTTGGTGTGTGTGTGTGTGTGTGTGTGTGTGTGTGTGTGTGTGTGTGTGTATGTGTATTAACCCTTGTATTTACAGTTAAAGATGTGTATCTTGAGCTCATAGAATCTACCAGAGGAAGTGTGATGTAGAGGAATGAATGATGATTTAGGAAGATATAGATGAGACACTTACTCAGGTATGTTCTGAGGTTTACCTCTCTGAGTCTCATTTCTTCATCTGCCAAATGGAGAGGATTACATTTGTAAGACAATTCTAAGGACTGTTTTTGAGCAAAGAGCTTTGCAAACTTTCAAGCTCTGTAGAATGAATGTAAGTTGTTAGTGATGAGGCAATGTGGCATAAAGAAGCTAAGCTCTCTTTGAAGCCAGGAAGGCCTGTGTCTAACTCCCACTTTTGATGCTGCCTAGCCTTGTTATCCTAGGCAAGTTGCTTCTCAGTGCTCTAGGCAATTCTCTAAGATTTTCAATTATAAAGAAGGCACCAAACTTCCTTGAAGAGGGAATTTCTCTTTATAGGAGTTTGTGTTAGTCCTTCGTTGCTGAAGAAGACCATGCCATCAGAGAAATGATGACATGATTTGCACTTTACTTTGTTTTGAGTGAGGAAGTGTCACTAGCCTCATTTCTCTGCCAGGGCAATCTGAATCCAGTGACCTGATATTCATCAGAATGACTGGAGATGACCCAGGATGCACTGGGAGACCTTGGGCCCTTTAGGCCAAGGTCTTTGCAGGTGCTCATTTAGGGTGAGGCAACACCCATTCATTGAATAGGCCTGTTTAAGAAGTAGCCAGGGCACAGCCCCTTTAATAAGGCCAATAAAAAGAAAGACATCAAGCTGAGAGGGAAACAGCAACAGTTACTACTGATAAACACTCTAAAACTAGGAGGGTCCAGAGCAGCCTTTAGGCAGGGGCCCATTGGCATCCCAGCTTCAAAGAGTGCAGTAGGTTTAAAGTTTTGGGACAGGAGAGAGGTGAGGGAAGGAGAGGGGAGGGGAATTTACTATATGAATGAAACCACAAGCCCAGTCTCTGTCTTCTAAGATACTGATGGTAATAATCACTTGCTCTGTGATTCCTGATTCCTGTACATGAGAAACTTTACAACTCTCAAATGAAATGTAGCTTGGATATCAAGAGTTGAGGATTGATGAAAATGTTAAAAATACATAATTTTCATAATTCATATGAATATCAGGGAGGATTCCCACCCCCTTTTTAATCTATGTTAGCTTCTCATGGTTTCTCTCATTGGTTCTAATTCTTCTTTACAACATGACTAATGCAAAAACAGGTTCAGTATGAAGGTATATGTAGGGCCTATATCAATGTACATACTATCTTGGAATGGGGGGAGGGGAGAGATAAGGAGAAAATTTGGAACTTAAAATCTTATGGAAGTAAATGTTGAAAAAAGAAATTAGTTAAAAAATAAAAACTATGCCAAGATGTGTGCATTTACCCTCCTGTCATGAGATGTGTTGAAATGTGTTTTCTATCTTTTCCCGTTTAAATGTCCTTGAGGTTTCGAAGTTGCAAGTGTTCTCCCCCTGGAAGAAATAGTGCAGGTAGCAGGGTATAGGAAGACAGTTTGCTGGTCTTGAAAACCCTTTCTTTCCAGAAATGAAGAAGTCATTTCTCAGCAACAACAACTCATTACCATTAGCCTGGGCAAGTAGAGGTAATAGGTGCTCTTCCAGCTCTGTTAAATGTCAGATGTATATAAACATAGCAATAAGCTCTGACAGATGTCTGCTCCTTCAAAGACCCAACCCACTTTCTGGAGTATTGAATAGCAGTGATCAGTTGTTACCTGAAATGGGATGATCAAGCAAGGCTGAATTTTTATTCAGTTCACTCATCCCTAAATGATTAAACAGTACAAATGAGAGGACAGAGGAGGATGTGCACATTGATGGTTAGGGAGGCGCTGATTAGTAGTAATTATAAGCCTGCCATGGCTTCCTACAGTGGAATTTGAGGATGCACTGCCTGGGAATTAGGGGTATCAACCTAGCTGCAAAATTAGTCAGTATTAATGCCTTTGTTCAGTACATTCTCACATTATTGAAAGTATCAGATCTCAAAGTCTGACTTCTGATATTAAACCCTTAATGTTACTCTGGCCTGCAAGGAAAGGAAGTATTTATAAAAGAGTAAGGTGGTTTGTTAAGCTTCTTTTTGGCCTATAGCTTCTAGGATGACATGCCTTTTACGTAGATTACTTTAAGTGATAGTTTTTCTTAAATATTGATAATTAGCAAAGCATCCCACATTTATATGTTGACACAAAGTATATGACCAAATGTTGTGCTCATAAGAAAGTGAGGCTGTAGACAAGGAATTTTGGAAAATTTTCTTATGTCGCCCTGTGTGGGCCTACCAAACCCCTATGATCCTTTCTTTTCTTTTTACAAGAATACTTCTATTCTTGTGTCATAGGTTTCTAGAAATGATATCTTGCTGCCACTTCCCTTCCTGTGGTGAATTCTTGACTATTTATTTTGCCATCAGAAATATATGGGATACATTTTTAAAAATAGAGAATAATTTTTTAAATTTACTTTTCTTATAGTTTCATTTTTCATAATGTAGATGAAATGGGAACTATTATTAAGTATTTTTTGAGACCAATAAGAAAGAAATAGATGAGGCATAGAAATTATGGAATACTTCAGAAAAGGAAACCCTGCCAATGGAGCTCAATCAGGAGAATGGTTATCTTGTTCGCTAGACATTTAGAAGATTAGATATGTATGGCCGGAGATACTAAAATAGAAATTAGCTTAGGAACAAAATCTAAATACACAAATTCAAATAATCAAGATGAGGGATAAAAGGGAGAGATACATAAGCAAACTGACATAGTTACACTGGAAGCTTATCAATTAATACAAATAAAAATTAACATATACATGACAGTATATTACATATATATAAAAATTCCGCACACATAGCAGTAAAAATATGTAAGTGAAGATGAATTAAAGGAACATACTGTAAGAATGGTATCAAAAGTATTATAATAATGAGAAAATGTTCCAGAATTTTTGAGTTGAAGCTGAAGCGGTGTTCAGATGAAAATTAAAAAAAAAATTCTGAAAACACACATTAAGAAAATAGAAAAATATGGGATCAGTAAATTGAGCATACAATTTAAAACCTAGAAAATCAACAATAAAAACTGCAAATAACAAGAAGACATCCTGAAAATTGGAAGAGAAATAGATACAAGGGGAAGAAAACTATGTAGATTTTTAAAATCTTGCAACCATGATAAGAAAGGAAAAAAAAAATCTTTGTATCAAAAATCTCTTAAAAGCGTCTGGTATACAGACTGGTGACTGTGACAAAAAATGAAAATGATAAGTATTGGAGGGTGTGGGGGTGAAATTGAGAGACTAATGCACTGTTAATGGAGTTGTAAACTGGTCCGTCCATTCTAGAGAGTTGAGAACTATGCCCAGAAGTCATACTCTTTGATTTAGCAGTATTACTACTAGCTCTGTATCCCAAAGAGATCACAAAAAAGGGCAAAGGAAAATATTTATGACAGCCCTGTTTTGTGAATGCAAAATATTAGAAATTGAAAGGAAGCCCATCATTTGAGGAAAGGTTAAACAAGCTGTGGTATATGAAAGTAATAGAATATTATTGTGCAATATGAAATGATGAACAGTCAGATTTCAGGAAAAAAAAAAAACCTGGAAAGACTTGTAGGAACTGATGCAAAGTGAAATAAGTAGAACCAGGAAAATATTGTACATAGTATTAGCAACATTGTGTGATGATCAACTATGAATGACTCAGCTCTTCTCAACAACACAGTGATCCAAGGCAAGTACAAAGGACCCACGATGAAAAATGCTATCTATATCCAGATAAAGAACTGATGGACTTTGAATGTAGATTGAAGCATATTTTTTTCACTTGGTTTATTCTTTCTTGTGTTTTTTCCCTTTTGATCTGTGTCTTCTTCCACAATTGTGACTAATACAGAAATATGTTTTGTGTGATAGCATATGTATAAACTATATCAAACTGCCTGCCACTTTCACAGGAGGGGAGGGGAGGGAGAGAGGGAAAAAATTGGAACTCAAAATATTATAAAAATAAATACTAAAAATTCTCTTGATATGTGATTGGGAAAAAAACAAAATACTATTAAAATATAATACCACCCCCAAAAGATAACTGTCTGATAGGCAAGGTATGCAGAATACTAACAAAAATGTATGACCGGGAACCATTCTATAGTAGCTAAAAGGTGCATGTTGTCTCACAAAAATCAAGCCCTTAGTCCGTACTTTCTGACTGATGGATTAATGGATGGATTAATTGTAAGGATAATGAATAATTTTCAAAATAAGAATCTTTAATACTTAGAAAAACAACATTAAGAGAATGAACATCGAAAGAATGTTGAAGTCTTACCTCACATCCAGAAAATTTTCCAAGGATGATAAAGAATAGTTGCAGAAACATAGTCAAACTGACACAATATTTGGTCTTTGAATTGGTCCAGCTGTTCTAGAAGGTAATTTGGAATCATTCTCTGAAATTACTGGGCAGCTGGATGGCACAGTGGATAGAGGACCAGGACTGGACTCATGAAGATTCCTCCTCCTGAGTTCACATTTGGCCTCAGAAACTAGATATGTGACCCTGGGCAAGTCACTTAACCCTGTTTACCTTAGTTTCCTCATCTGTAAAATGAGTTAGAGAAGGAAATGGCCAACCACTCCAGTATTTTTACTCCCAAAATAATCCTAAATGGGGTCATGAAGAGTTGTACACAACTGAAAAATGGCCAAGCTGAAATAATTATCTATCTAAAATATATATACAATATAAATTATTAAATATCTATAAATAAATAAAAGTAAATATATTATTAAAATATCTATACCCTAAAATAAGAAAAATAAAGTAAATACATTATTAAAATATCTATACCCTTTGATCCACTATTATATACATACAAAAATAAATTCAAAGACAGAGAAGTCACAATATAATGAAATTTTGATATTAATGCTTTCTGTCATAAAAAAGGGAACTAAACATAATATCTGTTGAGTAAACAATGGCTGAAGAATTATGACGTGTAAATGAAAGGAACAAGCACCAAAAAATGAAACTGAATTGTATTGACTAATGTTATCCTAGAAGAAAAGATGAGAAAATGCAAATCCATCTCCTCTTAGCAGAAGCAGGATGGAGGGTATAATAGTAATAATAACAACCAAATTATTGTAGTGGAAGATAGTGAAAAATGCAGCCTCCTCCTTTCTTTGCAGAGATGGAATATGTACCATTGTATTTGCTGTCAAACTCCATTGATATGTTGGTTAGTTGTATTTTACTGTTATTTTCCATTCACTCCATTTTCCTTTCCATTCTTCGTTAATGATATCTAAGATGGATCTCTTTGTAGGGAAGGCAGAAGGAATACATTTGGAAATGAAAGTGATAATTAAAACAATCTACTCTTAAATAGTGTCAGGAAGGCTAAAACCCAAAAGAAGATGATGCTTTAAAAAGATCATGAAATTAAGAAAAATGATAAGTGCTTTTTAAAAAGTTATGTAAATAATGAAAAATAGGTATGTCCACTCTCTGGGACAATATGGTACAACAACTTATGCCAGAGAAATCAGAATTACTCCACTTATATTTGCTTCTTTTTTCATTAGCTAGGGTAATAATGATCTTTATATTGGCAAAGGTCATATAAATAAGATTAATAGGGATTGAAAATCAAGATAAATGAAGAGAAGTAAGAGAGCAATTATCTACTCTAAATGAACTCAAGTCACCTGGCCAAGATAAATTACATCCCAATGTACTAAAAGAACTTGTAGATATGGTAGATGAAATGCTGTCAGTGGGCTTTAGGAATTATGCAGAATATTAGAGGTGAGGAAGTAGTGGAGGCAGGCTAATATACTGGTTTTAAAAAGTCAATCAATACTTACAAAACATAGAGTAATTAGCTTGAATTTTATTCTAGGAAAATTTTAGGAAGAATTATTAAAATGATTATTTGCTCAAGCTTAGAAATGCTGATCACTATGAGCTCTTATGATTTAATTATGAACAAGTCATATAGCCTGCTGATCAGTCTGCTTGCCTCAAGTCTTTCCCCACTCCAGTTCATCCTCCACTCAGCTGTCAAATTAATCTTCCAAAAGCATTGATCTGACCATGTCATTCTTCTTTTCAGTATATTCCACCCACACAATCAAATAGAAAATTATCTGGAGTTCATTTTTACTCGTCTCTGCTTTGTATCTTCCCTGGTCTCCTTTAAGTCTCAGATAAAATCTCGCCACCTAAAGGAAGTCTTTCCTGAACCCCCTTAATTCTAGTGCCTTCCCTTTGTTGATCATTTCCAATTTATCTAGTATCTAGCTCTCTGTGATAGCTCCACTGTATCGTTTACTTACTGTTGCCATTATTAGATCACATACTTCTTGAGAAACCAGGACTATCTTTAAATATTCTTTAATCTCCAGTGTTTAGCACAGTCCCTGGTACATAGTAGGCACTTAATGTTTCTTGACCGAATAGCTATCCTCATTTCATTTTTAGATATTATTATTAACCATGTAGATAAAAGAAATTTCAGACATATACCTAAATTTCAGTTAGATATTTGATAAAGCTCACAACAGATACTTTGTTGCAATGCATACAGAGCACACTCAGAATAGTAAGGTAATTTGATATAATGCCAAATAAATACTTGCAGGAACAGAATTTCCTCAAGAAGAGGAAATTTATTGGGAAAATTATTCCTGGTTTCTAATATTTAAAGAGCTGCCATTTGGAAGAAAGTTTAGAGAAAGTCACTGGAAATCATGGGGAGACAATTTTATTATAAGTAGAGATTCTCTAAAAATTCGAGTTCTCTCCAAATGCAATTGGGTATTTTAGAAGCTAGTGAATTTTCCTGTTGTTGGTCATCTTAAAGTATAGTTTGGAAAACCATATGCTTTTAATGTTGTAGAGGAGACACAGTCCCTTAATTCCCTCAGGTTCTATGATTCTAGAATTTTAATAAATATTTATTGGAATGAATTGCAAAGCATCAAATTCTGCTGCCCCTACATCAAGATCCAGTGATATTCTATTTGACACTTGTTGCCCAGTAGTATATGATTGAACATTTCCTTTTAAAATTTTACCTTACAATCTAGTTCTTCACCTGGCTTTTTGTAATTCTTCAGTTGTCTCTCCCTCAAAAATGGCTCATGGTTCCTTCTTCTTTAATCAATTGATTCCAAATGTGTAGGTACTATCTACCCCATATAACTCTCCACCACCCAGGGAAGAAACTACTTGTTTCAGATCAGCCACTTTTTCTTACAAAACAATCCATATGCATAATTAGTCACAAATATTCTGAGTGATTCACTAAATTTTCTTCAGAGGTCATCACACTGGATAAAAACACACTCTGATGTTCATATGTATATATATACATATATGTGTATGTGTGTGTGTATATATATATGTACGTATATATACACGTTATATTGCTAACTCCATAAACATTATTTCATACAGGAGGATGTTACAATTGTACAGCAGAATTAAATGATTAGGAAAATTGTGAGTCTACTTCCTGTTAATCACAAGGTCCCATAATTTCAGTAATGGAATGGATGCCAGTGACCATCTAGTCTAATCCTAACCAGAATAAGAATAATAGGTATTACTCTAGGCACAAAAAAAGTCTCATTTGTGACATTATAAGACCTCAATAAAAATCTATAGATGATTTTTACACTAGTGCATTCAAAGAAGTTGTTGAATTTCAGACGTTTGGAGCATCCTCACAACAAAGTGTCTAAAATCAGATGTCTCCCTGTAGAATCACATTGAATTTAATGTCTTTTTTAAAAAAAATCAAGATGTTATTTCTTTAGTGTAGAGAGTTTTCAGTAAACTCCTCCTACCAATGAAGATTGTCAGTGGTTTTAACTTTTAGACTAGGGGAGTTGCCTCTGCCACTGAGACATTAAGGGAAGTATCCAAGGTCACACAGCCAGTACAGAGCAGCATGAGGTCTTGAACCCAGGCCTCCCCTGACTCTAAAACTGATTCTCTATCCACTACACCATACTATTTTTTTAAATGAACTTTCTAAGTGTTAATGTTTTAAACAGGAAAAAAATAGGCAGTGGAACTAACATATAAAAACTACAACCATCTTCTGAAAAGAATTCATACTCATCATACATGCTTCATAATAGGTTTGTAGGATTATTTTTTCTAGATGATCAATTTTACTATGAGAATTGAGTCTATTATATGATGGAGTTGTGCTCCTTGTACAATATTTTTATCACATTCACACCCCTCTTCCCCCCACACCTCCCAGGATCCTCTCCCACACTTCTGAAATGTGGGCTTAGAGCATTCATGCTATGCTTATTATTTTAAAGTACGAACATTATAGCTCATTAGCATTTTCCTTGAAGCTTGATTATGGTTAAGATTAAGGAGTACTAAAATACTATATCTTTTGTAATTATGTCAGGCTTATCAAAACACAAAAAAGTATTCTTTGATATCCTTTAGTTTCAAGCAACCACTAATATTATTTTGTGATTTGATGACAGTGATTAGAATGCTGAGCTGTAAGTCAGGATTAACTGGGTTCAAATTCTGCCTCTAGTTTATTGACTATGTAAACCTAGGCAAATCAATTATTTTTATGTTATTTAGTCATTTTCAGTTGTGTCCATCTCTTTGTGGCAAAGATACTGGGGTTTCATTGGCAAAGATAATGGAGTGGTTTGCCATTGCCTTCTACAGCTCATTTTGCAGGGGAGGAAACTGAGTGAAACAGAGTTAAGTGACTTGCCCAGGGTCATACAGCTAGTCAGTACCTGAGGTAGGATTTGAACTAAGGCCTTCCTGACTACAGGCCCAATATTCTATCCACTGTGCCACCTAGCTGCCCTAAAATTACTGTTATAAATAAACATTAGTTAATTTCTTGGGTCTTAAGCTAAATCATCCATGGACTGTGGTCTGCCTGGGTGGAAAGAGATTTTGGTAGTGAGGAACTTAAAGATCCTTCCTTTACATTCATGCCTATTTCATGTTTTCCTTTAACTTTTTTTAGCATGCCATTTTACTCATGTGGTTCTGTGATCTCATTGAATTGAATGCTCTTTCGATCAGTGTGAACTGCAAACCATTCATGCTGACCTGTAACATATAAAGATCATCCACGTGCTCCCCATAGGTTTGCCAGTACAGTTCTGCTAATATTCTAGAGACCTTCCTCAGTTCTTCCTGACATCAAAAGGATACCAGTGGAGTCCTCCGACACTCATATCTGTTGTCTCTAGATTTCACTAAGTGATCAGCCCATTTTCTTTTCCTCTCATACATTTCCTTGATGAGACCCTTTATTCCAGTTCTCCCTTTCAGGTCATCATTTCTCATACACATGTGCATGGTATAGTTTGCTTACATCTCTCTATTGCCTGCTCTGTCATAATCACTTATATTTACTCATAGCCATATAATACTGGTAGAATACTGGTACTAAACATTTGGGCCTTTATTTCTGTATGTGCGTATACATATACGTGTATTTATGTATACATACAAACATGTGTGAAAACATACATGTATGTGTATATATAATTTTATGGTGCCTTCAGAGCATTATTTTTGATGTTACTATTGCTTTTGCTTCATTACATTTTTCTTGTGATTGTTTTTGGCTTTCTATTTTTTAATCTATACTTCTTTTGTATTGAAGCTCTTTGGGTTGCTGAAGAGTCTTCATGGAAGTCCATTGGTATTTTTTCTAAATAAGTCACAGCGAAGAAGTAAAATTCTCAACATTTGATCTATTTTTTTTTTTAACAGCCCCATTCACAGGAGTCATGCAGAACGTCGTTTTGTATATAAGATGATGAAAACCATGCCTGATTTGTCTTCTCAGCTGACACGTGAAGACTTCAGGGCACTTAGTCGAAATATCACTGTTGAGACCTGGTTGAGAGGCACTACAGGTAATGGCATAACATGTAGTGAAACCCTTTTCTCAGTTTAACTTCTGTGGAGTTACAATGTTTCAGTATTTCAAGTTGCTTAATGTTCAATGAGCCTCCTACTCATATTCAGTATTAGGTTTAGTTAAAGGTATAAAGTGGATAAGGTAATCCATTCCTAGTTTCAGCACTTGTTTTTTTCCATATGAATTTAATGAACAATACACTTCATAACCACTTGGTGTCAGCTTGTATAGCTAATAGGTAGGAGAGCAGGGAGCTAGAGAGGTTATTTGAGTAGCCCAGAGTTAAATGTTCAGAGTGGAGGATTTCCTAGTCATGAACTCAATCCACTGGATCCCTTTGTCAAGGGCATAGTTCAATGATACTGTTTTCTATTTTTTTCCTTGGGTAAATTTAAAAAAAAAAATATTCAAAATGTCCCTTGCATCTATTAAATACTTACTTCATATAAAAAGTTTCTTATTCATTTTTAGAAATTTTTACCTATTTTGTATATCTTTGTCCGAAAAATTAAATCCTTAGTTGCTTTTTTCCTTCCTTTTTCTTTTTTCTACCGGCAAATTCATTTTTATAATTAGGATTTTAGAATCAGATTTAGAGCTAGAGTGGACTTTGGAGTTCATCTACAACTGCCCCCTCATTTTACACATGAGGAAACTGAGGACCAGAAGAGTAAATGTTAGTTCACACAACTAACAAGTAAGAGAGTTAGGTTTGGAACCCATTCCTCCTGACTTCATCTCATGTTTTTTTTTTTTAACCTCACTCTAATTAATTCCGTTTGACCCGAGCACAAGTAGTAAACACATAATCATAAATACTTTCAGGGAAAAATAAGAGAAGTGAACAAGCCAATAAAAAGAATATTTATATTTACCATTATTTTGTTATCAACTTCAATAGGTTTTTAAATTAGGTGAATTATTTCTGCCACATAATGAATATTTAGAAGGAAAAATACTTTTCCATCTTTAAATGATGCCAGAGCCACTCATATAATAAACATTACAACTCTGATTTATATGTAGAGGTAATAAAAATGATCAAATTGGCATAGTTTGAATACATATAGCTTTTGATTAAATGTGTATAAATTTAATAAAATTTATTAAGCAATAAAAAGTCCAGATTTGGATTTCACAAGAACATGCATTCAGACATTCAAACAATATTAGCTATCTTCACTCAGAAGCCTCAAGGCTTACACCTGTCTATGTTGAAATATTTCCCTTGAACTCCCCCATCTCCTCTGTGCCTCAGTCTCAGAGCTCCAGTAGGATCAACTTTCATATCAAAGCAGTGAGCCATTAAATACTAAGCTTTTTTTTCAAGTTTCTTTAGTTATTCAATTGAAAGGACAACAAGAGACCTCCCCAAATGTTTGTAGCACCCCCTTTTCTTTATTTATGCTTGAAGTTTCACTCACTCAACCAGGATCGCTTAGAGCTATCTTTCAACTTGCTATTAAAGCAGCTGGTGTCTCTAGTACAATTCCAAACAGCACTATGTATTCCTTAGACAATTTTCTGGCCACAGGTTTTCAGACTCATTCTTTTCAGGAAACTTTTTAAATTCTTTTGTTTCTCAGCACCTCTGTTTCAGTGTGATCAAACAAGTTTCACAGAATTCTCCTGGAGTTAAGGCACATCGTGAAAATGGGGAAACCCAACATCAGTGCATTAAAATATTTCCCTAAGGACACAAAATGACTAAAAAGTCTGGAACCAGAACTCATTTGCCTTGTAAAGAGGCAGATAGATGGTGCAGTGAATAGAACCGGGGAACTCTCTAATCAACATCTGGGAAGAGGTTCCTTGACTCTCAAGGCAATTAGTTCCATTTAAAAAATATTTATTAATCACCTACTATGTGCAAATTACTAAGCTAGCCATTGGGGAAACAAAGATGTAAATAGACAATGCTAATGAGAAGTCTGTGTGATGAATGAATCCCTCCCAAAAGAGTTTCTGGGTAATTATTTATTATACATATATATATATAGAATATACATATATAATATACAAATTTATTAATTAGGCTAGCTAAAAATCAATAAGTTCATGGTTAGTTGTTTCTCTTGGAAAACTAAAACCAAAAATATGAAAGCCTTAAATATCTTTTTTAAAAGAAAATACCCCTGACAAGTGGAAATCAACCCTAATTCATGGGCAATTTAACAAGGCGTTGTGTTAGAATTCTTCAGCTCCTCCTGCTGAGAATGTGGCTTGATCATAAGACTCACTTGCCTCTAGCCATGTAGACAGGGGAATCCATCTCCATCCAGAGCACATTAGCTGGTTTTCTCCTTCATGAGCTGGGTCACCCTGAGTTCTAGTGGTGGGGTACAAAGACAGGAGGTCTTCTCCTTGGGGAAAGAATTTGCCAAGAGTGGATTCTGTTTACACTCTAAACAGAGTAAGGTCTCCTAGATGAATGGGGTTAGGCCCAAGACAGAAGAGCATGTTCCCTGAGAGTTAGGACAATCACCTCAATCAGTCATGTCTATCAGAGACTGATATTTTACATGAGGAACTATGAGAAGAAAATCCTGGATCCTAATTTAATAATTGATTATTGATATGATAGCAAAATAGTTTCCCTGATGCGCATGTAATAAGTTAAGGGTTTTTTTTTTCTCTAAGCAAAGTGATAGTTTCTTATAAGCTACACCAAACTTGTGCAATACCAAATTACCCAGAAGACATTCCTTTTTGATGCACATCGTCAGAGAGCCATCATGAAGATGATGTATAATATTAAATGTCATTCTTTTTGTGATGGATAACCCAAAGTGTCATTGCCCAGATGATGGATAATAGAAACCAGCCACAGCTTTTATGATCTATTCTAGTGTTGGAACAGCTCTGCTGTAAAATACGTGATTAGAGTAAGTCTCTCTCTGTTACCTGTCAACAGGCTAGTAGTTCTGAGTGTTATATATCCTCACTATGGTGCTGACCTGACGATATATAATGTAAATTTTAATCTTTTAACTGCTGTAGAAAATTGTATCTATTTTATGAAACTGGCAAAAATGAGAGGATTAAGAAAAGTTCATTTTATAAAGATAAAGAGAAAGGTATAACTATCTTAAAACTATGGAGTACTAATCCTTTTATTTAGGCATAAGACAGAAAGCAGAAATTCATTGTTGTATGCATATGTGTAATGTTACATAATTGATCCTTTCCAGGTGATATCTATTTATCCAATAAACATTCACTAGATGTCCATCATTTGAAAGAAAGAATGTTGGAATATATATGCATATATCAAATGTGATAAATATGTATATAAATATCTATATATAGATATATATATATAGTGTGTGTATGAAATGTTCAAGAGACAATTTCTGAGTAGTTAGTCATTTTATTAATTATGGCTAGTAATTAAAAAAAGGGTAGTCATTTGTCTTTCTTTCATAAACCAAAAGATACCTTATGGAGGCCTCTTGATACTTATATATGCTTGGATGAGTAAGTGTTTCTGACAGTTGGGAATAAATTCTGATTGATCAGCAAGTAGTGAGAAAATGAATATTATAATGAGAGGTGGGCCCATTCTAATGAGGTGCTAAGCATGAGACTCTGATATGTCACTCATGGACAGAGACTCATCTCAAATCAGACTACTGAAAGTCTTTAATATTTTTTGAAAGAAAATACCTCTGACAAGTGGAAATCAACTGTGATTGGTGGACATACAATGATCCTCTTCACAATAAAGACAAGATTTACTTTGGTGATTTCATGTTGCCATTAGCAGCAGGCAGAGGGCCAGGAAAATGCAAAGCTCCCTTTGCTCTCCATTGAGCTGATAATCTTGTTTCTTTCTGGGTGGCAAGTGCTTCTCTAATTAGTCTTAGAGGTGTGGTCAGTATGAATATGTGAAATCAAAATCACCCCACCCCACCAGGAAAGCTACTCTCACTGGTGGAGTTGGCTGTGAATTGGGCATCAGCAAGTGCAATACATAGACAAGCAGGCTGTAGTATACTCTTTTTGACTTCTAGGTATAGATGTACAAATGGGAATAAAATCATAGTATCTCTACTGTCGTCCTTACAGCCTCTTTCAAACTGAACTTACATCTAGCCATATGAGCTTGCCCTGAACCCAATAGAATGTAATGTTAATAGAATAGAAAGATCTTTCCCACCCATTAATAGGCCGCATGCATGAAACCTGTGATCACATGGAGCCTCTAGTCACATGGAGCCTGGGTCACATGGAGCTCAGACTGGAAGGAACTTGGTCAAGGAGGGGAGAGAGAGAGAGAGAGAGAGAGAGAGAGAGAGAGAGAGAGAGAGAGAGAGAGAGAAAGAGAGCATGAAGCATAAGCAGAGTGTGAGAAGCAAGCTGTGAGTGGGCAGAGGGAGAAATTTGTCTATGGGAACTTGTTTTTGTGCGGAGGCCTGACAGAAAGAAGGTTTAAGATGTCAGTGCTCCCTGGATTGGTGATAAGTGCCCTGTTAAATCTTACCTCCTGATATTCTAATGATGTCCCAAGTAAATATTTTGGTTTTGCCTTTGAGGAAGAGAGTATATTATATTTTGTGAATTTAGCCTGGAAATATGCATACATATTCATAGTGGCTGCAATGGATATTGCATTGGCTACACAGAGTTAGGAAAGGCATGGTTTATTTTTTTGGTCAATGATCTTATTTCCTCCTTTCCTAGGAATTAACTAAGAGGGTTTATCCCATGAAATTCCATACCAAACTGAAGTTTTATTCTTTTTTTTTCTTTTCTTTTTTAATACAATCAGGGTTAAGTGACTTGCCCATGGTCACACAGGTAATATCTAAAACTGGATTTGAACTCTGGATTTGAACTGGATTTGATTTAAGAACTAGTGCTTTATCCACTGATGCATCTAGCTGCCTCTTGTTTTATTCTTCTAGAAGAGTCATAATCCCATTCCAAGAGTCATTTGGTCACTTGGGCCATTATTCAGCTCTTCTTTGAAGTGTTAAAGAAGCAGATTTAAAGATGCCCCTAGGGCAAAGCAGGGCCCTAAGAATAGCTTTTTTCCCCACTCCCACTGCTATGGTACATTCTACTATTCTGGCCTTGATATTCATCTCATAAATCATGTCCTCTCCCCCACCCAAAAGGCACTTTAATGTAGTAAAGAATATTCTTAATCTGGGTCTGTAAACTTAAAAAAAAAATATTTCAATATAATTATTGTCCTCTGTAATCCTATATATTATAGAGCTCACTTGGTCACAGATAGAACTGATCCTTCTCTATAATGATTGTTATCCAGACTCTCCTTCCTTCCTTCCTTCCTTCCTTCCTTCCTTCCTTCCTTCCTTCCTTCCTTCCTTCCTTCCTTCCTTCCTTCTTTCTTTACTTCTTTCTTTCCTTCTTTCTTTCCTTCTTTCTTTCCTTCTTTCTTTCTTTCTTTCTTTCTTTCTTTCTTTCTTTCTTTCTTTCTTTCTTTCTTTCTTTCTTTCCTTCTTTCCTTCTTTCTTTCCTTCTTTCTTTCCTTCTTTCCTTCTCTTTCCTTCTTTCTTTCCTTCTCTCTCTTTCTTTCTTTCTTTCTTTCTTTCTTTCTTTCTTTCTTTCTTTCTTTCTTTCTTTCTTTCTTTCTTTCTTTCTTTCTTTCTTTCTTTCTTTCTTTCTTTCTTTCTTTCTTTCTATCCCTCCATGTGTTACAATTCATCTACTGATTAAGAACTACTCGCTTTATCTTCCCAAATTTCAACTGTCTTTTTAGTTATTTGAGTTGGGCTGAGCCAAAACCGTTCAGACATTCAGATAGGGCATAAACATTTAATTTTTATTACACGTATATGCATGCACATACACATTTGTACATGATTTCTTTGTCTTTTTTTTCTAATGGCCTATTAATATTTCTCAGAAATATGATATCTCCAAAAGTGAACTCCAGAGTCATGGAGGCAGTGAGGTATGATAGAAAGAGCACCAGACATAGAGACTCAAAAAACCTTTCAGTTTTAGTTTTTACATCTGTAAAATCTTTTAAGGTGTCTACTCTTTTTTACATCTATACCATAAAGAGTAATTGTGTAGCTCAAATAGGAAAATGTATATAAAGTGCTTTGTAACCATAAGACACTATGCAAAGGTATGATACTATTATGACTCTGTCTATTATAATGATTGTTGCATTTGATTATATGAGAAGGGGAGAGGATGAAATTGGAATAGAAAATGTGTGATGAATGAGTACTAAAAGATAAATTTCACTTTTTGATAATCGCGAGTAGTTTTCTTCAGATTCCTGAATAACAGATATTCTTGAATATCTTATCTCCGTTCTGTCTTTTAGTGTCCCTCTCTTCTTTCAAGATTTTCAGTTTAAGAGCTACATCCTACAAGAAGTCTTTCCACATTCCCTGAATTGCTAGTGTTCCTTTCCATCAGAAATTATTTTGAATTTATTTTCTTCATATTTTGTATTTATTTGTTCAATATAGAATATATAATGTAATATAATGTAAACTTGAGAACTGTGATTATTTCATTTTTGTCTTTATGTCCCCAGGACCTAGCACAGTGCCCTAGTTCACAGAAAATAAACATTTGTTGAATTAAATGTATGTATAATATATACATACATGTATGTTATATATTAATTTTATATACCACAAATTAATCATGTTATTATGTGTCAATATATTATACATGACATTAATATATGCAATAGTATTATATTAAACATATAAGCATTTGTATAGTATCTACTATATGTCAGATGCTGTGATAAGCATTTTACAAATATTATCTTATTTGACATTCACAACAATCTTGCAAGGCAGGTGCTGTTATTACCCCCATTTTATAGTTGAAGATTTAAGTGAATTAAGAGACTTCCCCCAGATCACAGCTAGTGTTTTCCTTACTCCCTGCTCAGTTCTCTACTTACTGTCACCTAGTTGTCATACATGTGTATATATGACTTTGTAATCCTTCTAATAAAATATCAGTTTGTAACTTTTTGTGCATGCTATGTGGTAATATAACCTACAATCCCTTTTACATTAAAAACATGGAGTAGGGTTGTTCATTTTCCTTTTTTACTTAAAGCATAAAACTAAAAGTTTATTCAGAGCAGAGTTTCAAAGTGTATACAATTTTTCCAAACTTTTAATCATTTAATGGGAAATCACTTCTGAAATACGTTATTCAAGATTATATATTAAAACACTTTTTGGTGGGTAAGGTAAACTTTGTTTGAAATAATAAGCAATTTTAGAGCTAATAATGTGGGGAAAGATAATCTTAAAAGTCACCTAGATCAATCCCTTCAGTTTATAGATGAGGATACTAAGTGCTAGAGGAGTTACCTAATTTTCCCAAGACTATAGATAATAGCAGAGCCACATCCAATTCTCTATGCTCCATGGATCTTCCCTTTAAATTAAAACAATGACAACAACAATAGTATAACCTTTAGACAGGCTCTATTTATATATTTCATCCATCTTTGAAATGAAAGGAAAAATTTCCTTTTTGAAGTTGATATGATCATACAAAGAAGGTTCTGAGCTAAAGTTGCCTCTGTTTAGTTTGGTAATTAAGACTTGACACTGAAATGAAAAGAGACACTCATAGACCATATAACCTTTAATAAAAGAAATTTCCTTAGCAGTGGCATGGCAAGGATACTCAGTAAAGATTCAGCATTGATTCATTTGGATTAAACTCTTCCCCCCAGTCCCCACCCCATTAGCCTCTTCATTTGCCAAGGTGATGAGCCCTGTTAGAAGTCTGTGGTGATTACAGAATAGTAGGGAATCCGTTAAAGATAAGTAGCCCCTATTCCATGTGGATTGCTCTTTTTATATCTAAGGCAACTGGGAAACTACTTCAATAATTTAGACTTAGTCCCTGGGATTGATTAAATCTCTTGGATGTTTCCCTTATCTCTGTAGAGAGAAGCTGACCTGATCTATATGGAATAAACATTGTTCTTATCACAGAGAGCTAATATTAAATGAGATAAATTAAGCAGGTAAAACATGAATTTTTTAAAATTTTAATACAAGGTATAAATTGAAGGACTAAGAAAAGAAGAGTGACCAAAGATGTTTTTGCTAATATGCTGAACTTTTCATTATGAGCTTTATTACTTAAAGGTTTTGTTGAGGAAAGGAGAATTTTTAATGGTTATTTTGCTTCAGAAGAGGGCTAGTGATACAGGAGCTATATAGATTATCTGATCAATCCATTGTCACTGAACTGAGAGAAGAGTTTGGAAGGAATGGGACAGCTTTTAATGAAGTTTTTTTGGAAGCATTCATCATTCAGAGATAGAAGGTCAAAACTGCGAGAGACCTCAGAGACCATATAGTCCAACTGATACTTGATTGAGAATCCTTTTTATAACATATGTACCAGTGTTCATCTACCAGCTTCTTTCTGTGTCTCTGTGCCCATATTAGACTTCTACTTAGTTCCACAGTTTTAAATTATTTCGTGTGATATATATTGTGTCTGTTAGTTGTAGTGTCCTATGCCATAATACCAATGTACATTTGTAGAATCATCTAAGGTTGGCAAATTACTTTTTCTTACAATAATCTTGTGAGGTAGCTATTGAAATAACTATTATCTCCATGACATACATAAGGAGAATGACAAAGAAGTTAAGCAGCTATCCATGGTCACACAGCTAGTGAGTTTTTAGAGTTAGGCTTTGAACTTTCTCTCTCTCTCTCTCTCTCTCTCTTTGCAGGTGGTCAACAATGTTCTTGACCTCAAGGAGTTTATAATACGGTAGAAAAACAATAAATGTCAGTCTCTTATATGAGTTATAAAATGATACTTGTGAACACACACAAGAAAGCAAAGAGAGGCATATAAGATTTGTGGAGGGAAAGATCATTTATTAGTAACTTGCAGTCAGAGGACTGGGAAAGACTGGACCAAAAAGAAAGGCAGACTATTGGAGGGACTCTTTATACATATTGGGGATATGTTCAGATGCGCAGAGGTAGAAGATAATAGGATAAAGTTGGCTAACAGCTAGTGGTTAAGTTTGGCTAAAGACTTAACTATTCTCTCTTAGTTTCACTGTTGGTACTTGGCACCAGTGTTCTAGAAAATGACCTCCTTTTAATTATTATAACCCCTTAAATTATACTGAGCTGTCTTTCCTGCACAATGCTTAGCACATTGTAAGTGTTTTATTCTAGCTAGCCTCCTTACTTCTTAGAAAATTTTCTGTGTTGGGAATTGAGATTAAATATTGAGAGTGACTACTTTGAGATTTCAGTAAAATTCCAACTTTACAATGTCATGGTTTCCAAACTTCTTGATCCTTTGCCATTGAGTCCATTTTGTTTCTACAAATACATGTTCATGGTCCTTCTCTAGAAAATGTCAATGAAACTATGAATGCTTATTTGTACCATAGATGCCTTTATGGATTTGAGTGCTTTTTATGTGTCTACTGGAAAGATATTTCATAGAATAAAATAAATGAATTAAAATAAAAGACAACTCACAGATAGTATTCACATTTATAGGAGGTGGTCTGGGAAATTAAAGTTTAATATTCAATTTCTTTTTCTTTAATCTTCTTCCAGTAATTGCAAATGAAGGTTTTTATATCATATTGAAAGGTTCTGTCCGACCTCGATGCAAAGTATACAAAAAAATGATTGAATTAGTGTCTACAGACTTTTTCAGTGCTCAATCCTCTGAACGTTCATCTGAAGAAGAATTTTTCCAGGAGAAACCACTTACAGAATATCGTTCTCTTCTGAATCCACACTATGTAATAGTAAGTAATTCATTCCTTTTTTGTTATGAAATAGTTTAAACTTGTTCTGATATACACCTCCAGATCTCCTTGATTAGGTAATAATAATATTGAGAGAACTGTTATTAAACTTTTTCTCCCCTGAAACTACAGGTCCTAGAATGATGACTGAATTTGAAATTTGGTCATAACACTTATTTTTCTGATACTATCAATATGATTTTTTTTAATCTATTGTATATCTTCTTATAATTTCTTACATTTAAATTTAAACGTACATGTTAAGTAATGTTCTCATTGTTCAGTTTATTCTTAAACTACTTCTGTATCCTGATAGGACTTAAAATCCACCTGACCATTCTTTCTGGATAGTGATATTTTGCCTTAGTAAGGGAATTTTTTAGTATCCTTTTGGTTCAAGTCCCTCATTTCATTGATGTAGAGATCGAGGCTCAGAAAAGTTAAGAAATGGGGACATTTAGCCTGAGCAAAGAAGATTTCAGTATTTCATGAGAGCTGTCTTCAAGATTTATCATGTCTAAGATTTTTTAGACACATTATAAGTAGGTGCAGAGGCCACAATTAGTGTCAAGATGTAAAAGTTGCAAAAGCAGATTTAACAACTGATGTCATGAAAAAAGTTTTTAACATTTAGAGTTGTCCAACAGTCTGATGAGGTATTTTCCCTTCATGGGAGGTGTTAACGTATGTGGTTTGTCCTTTGTGCTTGAAGAGGACCATGACATCAAGGAGACGATGACATGACTTGCAATTGATTTTGATTTGAGTGAGCAAGAGCTGTGTAAAGTCACCAGCATCACTTTCTCCACCAGAGTTATCTGGGTCCAGTAGCCAGATATGGTTCAGAATGACTGGAAGTGACGCAGGATACAGTAGGAGGTATTTAAGTAAAGGCTGGGTGATCACTAGACAAACATGATTTAGAGTGGGAGAAATTAATGCAGAGTCTGTGAAATTGTTTATAAAAATACTTTGATAACTGTATTTAAATATTATCAGTTTATTTTGTAATCTTACATATTTCAATTTTTGCATTTAAAAGCATCTTTTAAAAAGCATTCATAAGCTTCACCCTTGTGGGGGGAGAATGAATAACTCACATCAAAAATATTTTCTGTTTAAGTGTGTGTTGACCTAGATGACTGTTAAAGTTCCTTCAAATTTTGGAATTTTATGATTCAGGGTATAAGGTTTAGCGGGGATGGTGAGCTGGAAGTACATTTTAGGGCCATTTAGAGAAATTGGAAAACCAAAAGGAAGTACAAGTTCAGAAAAAGAAGTTAGTTAAATTTTGTGCACATTGAGCTCAAAATACATGGTTCAGACTCAGAATCTGATTTGAAAGGGATAGTAGAAATATCTAGGCTAATCCATTCTTCAATAAGAATTCTTTCCTATACCACATAAATCAGTCCCCTACATTTATTAAGGACCTACTCTATTCTAGGCATTGTATTAAGTTCTGGGGATATATATCAAAAGTGAGAGTCTCTGCTGTCAAGAAGCTATATTTCAATGGAACAAACTATATCTACATATATAAGCATATATACAGATACATGCTATATCTTTACATACATGTATATATGCACACAAACATACGTGTATATGAATACAAGGGACATTTTAGAAAGAAAGCAACAAAAGCTAGAGTTGGGGGGGGCAGATCAGGAAAGGCTTCTTATAGAAGATGGTTTTTGGGTTTTAAGAGGCAAAACTGATGAGGGAGTACATTCCAGGCATAACAGATGAAAAATGAAAATTTCATAGAAGCAGAAGATGAAGTGAGAGGAGGAACAGGAAGGAGGTCAATATGGCTAGATGATAGATTGTGGAAGGGAGTGATAAGTAAGAACCTTGGAAAGATAAGACAGAGCTATGTTTTGGAAAAATTCAAATGCCAAACTGAAATAGTTTATAATTGAGCCTAAAGGCAATTGGGAGTCATTTTATTTTATTGAGAAGGAGTAATATGAACACATAAATGCTCTAGAAAAATCAACTGGGTTGTTGGGTAGAAGACGGATTAGAAGAGGGGAGAGATTTTAGGGAAAGAAGCTAATTAGGAAGTTATTGCAGAAGTTCAGGCAGGAAGACACAAGGGTCAACTAGAATTGAGGCTATATGAACAGATTTTAAGGAGATACATAAGAAATATATTGTAAAACAATGTGCTTTAGCAAATAATGGGATATGTGGGATAAGTGAGAGTGAGAAGTTGAGGATGAGATAGAGGTTGTGAATCTAGATGAATGGAAGGATGGTGGTAACTCCAACAGTGTTAAAGAAGTTGAATCAACAGAGACATAACCAGCAAGGAGTGTCCTGTTGCAGCCCACTCCATATTATAGCACTATATGTTTTAGAAAGTTTTGTCCGTATATTGAGGCTAAATCTGCCTCTTCATAGACACTTGTTGGGTATCTAAGTGTTAAATTTCTCTTAGAGATATTTAAGCTTGGTGCTCAGGGGAGATATTATGGCTAAAGATAAAGATCTTGGAATCCATCTGCATATAGTTATTGAGTTGTAGTTCCAATGCAATATTCATAGTACCTACAGCAGCCATGAATATACCAGCATAGTTCTGAATCGTGAAATACAACAGACTCTCCACATGAAAGACAGAACCAAAACATTCAGACACTAGAAACCCAAATCTATCATAGTAACAAAGATATCTATACAAAATAACAATGCAGAAGGCAAAGTTAGTGCCAAGCCTTTCCCCTTTCTAGACTTCCCACAAATCAGCTCCCTAAACAAAATCACAAACTAGCTCTCTCACTCATGCAGGTCAGCTGCCTGCTTGTCTGTATCCTTCCTAGCTCTGACTACTCTCTAACTTCCTCTCAGCTCTGCTTTAACTCTGCCTCTTCCTGTTCTACCCTTCCTGCTCCACCCCATTCTGTTCCATGTGACTTAGACTCATGTGTCTCAGGCTTCCATGTGACTTAAACAGGTCACATGGGCCTATTAGTGGATGGGAAAGATATTCCCTTAAGCAAAAATATATTAACCCGTTATGCAAAAATACATTATCAATACATGAATAAAGGACAGGAATGGTTTAGAATACCAGTTTCTATGGTGACATTACAAGACGGTATAAGAAAACATCACAAATGATACAGTACTTATTATGACTCACTTTTAAAACTGATTTCTATGATAACTGACTAAATAAAATGTTAGTAACACCTATATTAAAATAGTTACAAGTATAATTTTATATTGATGTCCAAAATGTTGACACATTTTCAGCTTCATGGCAGTGAATTAGTGTATATTTTCCTGAAATCCCATCAAAGTTTTCCTTGTTTTCAAATTTGTTAATTTGATGGGTGTTATCTCATTTATATTTCTTTGATTTACATTTCTTTTATAAGAAATTTTGAACACTTTTATGCTATTTTTAAAAAATTAAGTAAAACATGTTTATTGTATCCTTGGATAAATTATTACTCAGAGAATGACTTTATGTCTTAAAAACATGATATTTAATATTTTTCTCATAGTAAACTTTTATCAGAGATGATTAATTAAAATAATTGGCATTTATTAAGTAATTATGTCAAGTATTATGTGAAGTACAGGGTATACAAAGAATGGGAAAAAAATGGCCTCTCAATTAAAGGAGCTTACATTCCAATGAGGGAGATAACATGGAAACAGCTAGGTATATGCAAAACATATATGGAGTAGGAAGAATCCAAACAGGGAGACACTGGTAGCTGGAGGGGGGAATGAGGAGAGAGACTAAGAAAGACTTTTGGTGGAAAAGGGATTTGGAATGGATCTTGAAAAAAAATCCAAGAAAACTAGAAGGAACAGGTAAGGAGGGAGAGCATTCCAAGCATGGAGAAGAATAAGTAAAAACATTTTTGGGAGAAATTTTAAATCATTTAAAGTATATATACATATACGTATACACATATGTATCAAGATATATACACATATGTATGTACACACATATATGCATACACCTATATGTGTGATATACACACACATACACATGCATATACATATATACACACATGTATATGCACACACACGTGTGTGTGTGTGTGTGTGTATAAACGTCAGTGTCCTGGGCTCAGAACTGAATAGGGGGAAGAGCTCAAGTTTTATTGCTTAGCTATTGTATTCAGCAAGTAGATAACGTGATGGAACCTCTCCAATGTATTTCCAAATCTTACATTTTTAAGTGTTCATTGCTTGCTGTTTCTTATGCTCAAAGCATTTTGAGGATCTAGGAGCCATGCTGATTTCATTATTGTATTTCTGTTTTAACAAGAGTGGTCCATTTTAAAATCTAAAATATATTCTAATCATCATATCAAAATTGGTTTTTCCAAGAACAAATAAATTCTCTTTGGAATCTTTTTGCACGTTTATACATATTTTTATGCGAGGAACAGGAAATTATTCAGAATGCATCATTTCTCAGTTGAGTGTCAGAATAGGCACTTAAGAATTGTTTATTGACTTATTGAATTACACATGGTGTGACAAAGGACAGTCTTTTTGCAAAACCTAGCTAAAAGTACACATTCATTTCTTGAAAATAAGGTCTACCTCTTCTGGTCACCATAATTATTACAGATTTGAGAATAACTTCTAAAAAAATATATCAACTAAATAAAAAAAAATATTGCCACTGCTCTGCTTTGTTCATCAAAGAATCCTAAGAATAAAATGAATGAAAAGTGACATTATTGTGAAAAGAGGCCCACAACAAATTGACATCTTTTATTTAATCAATGGACTCCCCTCCTGTTCACTGACCCTGCCTGCCTACCCAGCCTAGATCTCATCTGGCATGAAGGAGAACAACTTTCCCCCTTCTTCTTTTTACAGTCTTCATATATTTTACTCCCCTCCACTTGTTCTACAATCCGGCTATACTGTGCTATTTGCTGTCCCTTGCATATGGCACTTCATCTCCCAACTCCCTGCCCTATACTGTGAGTTTACACTATAATCGCAACATTCCTGCCATCACAGGGACTCTCCTAATGCATGGACTCTCTTTTCTCCTTCTGAGAAAGGGGATAAGGAGAACAGAAATCAGCAAGGATGGGGAAAATGTCTTAACATCTGTCCTGTCCTGTTCCATCTGGAACAATAGCTAATACCATCCGACTTGCCAGTGCCACCTAAGAATGCCACCCTGAACTTTGTCATTCTCCTACAGAAACAACCTTAGGATCTCTATCTTGATACCTTCCATTCTCAATATGTTTCCTCTCCCATTTAGAATGTGAGTTCAGTGAGAGGAGGGCCTATCTTTTTCATTATGGATCCCCTGTGCTTGGCGTATAAGGAATAGAAACGATCTGCGATTTCACTGATATATCGATCTCCCAGTGAGGAAACTCGCCCAAATAGATTAACTTATTTTCTGCAATTTATAGTCTTAGAAAACTGTTTCTAGCACCCAGAGGTTAAGTGATTTGCTCAAGACTGCACAGCTAATTTATTGAATCCGTATTTTCTTTGTTTCCAGGATGGCTCAGTAACTACTATACCAATCTGCCATACTTGGGGGTATTTAGCAACTTTTAAAAATTCATTTGTCCTTGTGGATTAATAGATTTCTGCAGTCTCTGTTTTCTGTGAGAATGATGGCTTCTTTATATGACAGAGCAATGAAATATCATGAGTTTGTGTTAAATTCATTAAAGTGGCTTAAGGCAATTGTAATGCTAGTCTGAGTGGCGAATCTAGATGTTTTAACTTCTGCATGTATTGTTTAGCTTTAGAAGACTGAATATTTGATACCACCCCACCAAAGCTTTCTCATAAAAAAAAAAATCAAATTCCCTGTTCTTGGTAAATTACATGAATGTCAGTTTCTGTTGGTGATTTACTTTGCATCCCATCCCTATTTAAAACTAGCAGATATAAACTAAAAATGCAGGGGCTACTTCTAAATCTATATGCTGTTCTATTCCTAGGATCAATCAATTGTTTAACTAAAAGGTATTTATTAAGTACTTATTATGTGCCAAGCATTCTGATAAGTTCTGAAGATTCAAAGAAATATAAGAACCTAGTCTTTAGCCTCAAACAGCTAATATTCTAATGATGGAGATAACATGTATTAATGTCAACATACGAAAGAAATACAGAGAAAATGAAAGGTAATCTTGGAGGAGGAGTTGGAGGTAGGGATCAGGAAAGGTTTCCTGCAAGACATGACACTTGAGCTATTATATTTTAAGTTCCTTGAGAGCAGAACCTGTATTTTTCCTCTTCTGGCATCCCCAGGGTTTAGTAGAGTGTCTGGCACATAATAGGCCCTTAATAAATATTGATTTATTGAGCTACATATGAAAGTAATCCAGAGATTCTAAGAATCCAAGTTAGTGAGGGAAAAAATTATAGATGTGGGAAAAAGTCAGTGAGAAGATATGGAGATAGGAAATGTAGTATTGTGTGTGAGAAAATACAAATAGGAAATGGATTGTGGAGTATAGGGAGAGGAGTAAAGTGTGAGAAGAATGGAACCCCAAGTTCTGTTTGACATTTAAAGTCCTTCACACCTTGCCCACTTTTTGCCTCTCCAGTCTTCTTATTCTTTACTCACCTCCACAAGTTAAATAATCCAGCCACAAAGGCCTATTTGTCATTCCTTGTAGAATACTACATTTCCCATTTCCCTGCTCCACACTGCAAGTACCTTCCCATTGAAATTATTTTTCATTTACACTTCATATATCTTATATGTCTGTACTTATTTGCATGTGATCTCCTCCATTAGAATGTATGTAAACTCTTTGAGGTTAGAGACCAGTTTTTTTCTTTCTTTGAATTCTCGATGCTTAGCACTGTGCCTGAAACACAATAATCACTTAAGGAATGCTTGTTGACAGCTAACCAACTAATAGGGAGCAACTGGAGTTAACTGAGTAGAACTGGTCGTCCCTTCCAGGTGAGATCATCTCCTCTAATCTCATTGCTTTGTTGCTAACTTAAGCCATGATTGATGCCATCTCTCTCAGTTTCCTCTCCTGTCAGATTAGAAGACTGGAGGGTAGACTATCAACTCCTCCCAATGCCTTCCTTTATTGAGGGCAGAAACCAGACTCAGCACCTGCTGTTTTGCCTGTTTTCAAATCAGTGGAACAAGATGTCTTCATGCCAGTACTCCCTATTGTCCTATTTCCCACACCCTTGTCCTCCTGCCTCCTTTCCATGTGTTGCCTCTCCCCCTACACCAATTAGATGTAAGCTTGCTAAGAGCTAAGACTATCTTTTCATTAATTGTATCCCCAGTGCATGGCTTAGAGTAGGTGCTTTGTTGTTGTTCAGTTGTTTCAGCCATGTCTGACTCTTCATCACCCCATTCAGGGTTTTCTTGGCAAAGATGGTGGAGTAGTTTGATATTTACTTCTTCAGCTTATTTTACAAATGACAAAACTGAGGCAAACGGGGTTAGGTAACTTGCCCAGGGTCACACAGATAATAAGTGTCTGAGGCCTGATTTGAATTCACATCTTCCTGATTCCAGGCCCAGTACTCTGTCCACTGAACCACTTAGATGTCTCAGCAGGTACTTAAGTAGGTGTTTAATGAATAGTTACCAGACTGAACTGGGAGTGATCAGATCTGTGCTTTAGAAAAATCATTCTGGCTGCTAAGTGGGGGATAGATTGGTGTTAAGGCAAGGGTTATAGTTCAGGCAAGTGGAGAAGGAATGAACTAGGTATTTTTATGTGAAAGAAGAGAAGGCAGTATAATTGAGAGATGTCTTGGAGAAATTATAAGGTTTGGTATTATTTGGATATGAAGGGTGGACATGACAGAGGAATCAAAGGTGATGCTCCAAAATGATGAAAAAAAAAAATACAAGGTATGGATGATTGGTTAGCATATTGGGAAGCATTCACATTTTCAGATTTAATTTCATTTTAATTAATGGTTGCATCCAATTTCAAGTATTCTTAGGTTAGTGAACTGTTGATGACATTTTATTGTACTAAAAAATTTCTCGTTTTCATTATTTTACATGAATGGAAAAGCATTTATTATAATATATATATATGTCTATATGTATATAGATGCAGATATCAATATCACTATGCTAAGAGTTAGATACATAAAGAAGGGAATATAATCCTTGACTTGATGGAGTTTGCATTCTAATGGGAGAGTGGTGAACAGGAAGAAACTCCTTTATATGGGAAATTATTAGGATTGTGAGTAGGGCCATTGGGGAGGAGGTTAAAATGCCACTTCCAGGAATAATACCAGAGGTAATTTGACCCTGGTTCATGGTTCTGGAACTAGAAATTGGGGGAAGGAGTATGTGGAAATGGGTAAGGAAGTAATATCCTAATAAGCTGTGGAGGAAGTGGCCAGAGAGGAGGAAGTCTTTCCAGAAATAGTGGACTTTGAAAAGGAGCTAGCAATCAGGAAAGTAATGGCACATAGGATAAAGTTTGTCTAGAGCCTAGTTTCTGGTGTGGGTAGTGAGATGTTTGATGAGGAGGCTGGGGAGCTCTGGCTCTCTGGAGCACTAATGTCATTTTTTGCCTCCTCAAAGCATGTGGTAAAGGACAGAGTCCTCAACAAATAGAAAAAATGGGAAGGGAAGGAGCATGATATCTTAGGGTAGTTGAGTGACATCACTCATGATGTCCTTAACATACAGAAAGAATAAATCCATCTTTCATATGATTAAGAAAACAGATGAAAATGTGTTAGAATTATGTTTGAATAACAGAATTATTCTACCAGAGAGCTATCACTTTAAAAAAATCAGGTTTTATTTCTTTGGAAAAAATAATGATCCTTCTTTGTTGAAATATTATTAAGAAATATATATTCTACAACATATGAATGATATTTGTGGAAAATGTATAAATATATTGAAATGAATGCTTATATAATTTTGTAAATTTTGTTTATGTGCTTTTTTGTTAGAAACATGACACTCATCAACAAATAGAAATATATTAATCTGCAAAGAAGAAAAAATAGGATTACATGTGAAAATGTGAATTTCTACTGTATAGTTTTTTTTAATATGATTTGATGATATATTTGGGAAATCCAAAGACTCAACCAAAAAATTAGATAAAACAATAATTTTAGCAAAGTAGCAGGATGCAAAGTAAATCCACATAGATCAGCAGCATTTCTGGATATTTCAAACAAAACTCTATAAGAAGAGATAGTAAGAGATACCCCATTTAAAATATCTCAAGGCAGTATAAAATACAGGGGAGTGTGCCTGCCACAACTAACCCCAGAACTATATAAGCAAAATTATTAAAAGAAAACTTTTTATACAAGTATAATCAGATTTAAGTAATTGGAAAAATATTAATTGTTCATGAGTATGACAGTTTAACAAAAACTAATTTATGTATTTAATGCCATCCCAGCTAATTTATCAAAAATATTTCACAGAATTAGAAAAGATGACAATAAAATTTATTTGGAAGAACAAAGAGTCAAGAATATCAAAAGAACTAATAAAAATGTAAAGTAAGGAAGTTTATCTGATACTGACCAAGATATAGAAGGTAGATAGATAGAACAAAGTAGACATACAATTTACAGTAGCAGATAAATATAGTAACCTTGTATTTGGCAAGTATAAAAGACTTGTTTTGAAATAAGAATTCATTGGGTTTTTGGTAAAAATTTTTGGGAAAACTGGAAAGCAGTGTGACAGACCAATATCTTATACTATTTACCAAGGTAAGATCAAAATGGATACATGACCTAGATATAAAGAGTGCTATTACAAGAAAATTTGAAGAACATGTAACATATTACATATTAGACTTAGGAATAGGCAAGCAATTTATGAATAAATAAGATAGAGAGCAGATTGAGGTATAAAATGGATAATTTTATTTACATTAAATTTAAAAAGTTTTACACAAAATTTAGACTGTTCCTGATAAAAGTATCATATTTAAAATATATAAAGAACTTTGTAAAATCTATAAGAATATGTCATTCCCCAATTGATAAATAGCGAAAAGATATGAACAGACAGATCCTAGAAAAAGTAATCAAAACAATTTATAGTCATATGAAAAAATGCTGTAAATCATTATTGAATAGAGAATGCAAATTAAAACACCCCTGAGATATCATTTTACATCCATCAGATTGGATAAAATTATTGAAGGGAAAAACAACAAATGTTGGAAAGGATGAGGAAAAATTGGAACATTAATTCATTGTTGAAAGAATTATGAACTGATTTTGGAGAGCAATCTGAATTTATGTCCATAGAGCTATTTAACTGCCTATATATACCCTTTGACATTCCCCAAAATGTTGAGGAAAAAAGGAAAAGAATCTGTATGAGTTTTCCCCCAGTTTATTTATTTATTTTTAGTTTTCAACATTCACTGTCATAAAATTTTGAGTTCTAAATTTTCTCCTTCTCTCTTGCCTTGCCCCTCCCAAAGGTGGTGTGCAGTCTAATACAGACTCTACATATACATTCATATTAAACATATTTTCACATTATTCATGTTGTAAAGAAGAATTAGAACCCATGGGAGGAAGTACAGGAAAGAAGAAACAAACACACACACACAAAAGGAGAGCAAATAGTATACTTTGATCTACATTCAGACTCCACAGTTCTTTCCCTGGATGGTGGATAACATTTTCCATGATGAGTCCTTTGGAGTTATCTTAGATCCTTGCAGTGCTGTGAAGGGCTAAATCTACTACAGTTAGTCATCACACAATATTACTGTTACTGTGTACAATGAAGAACCTATTTGTTCTGAAATGTTTATAGCAGCTCTCTTTATGATGGTAAAGAACTAGGAATTATGGGGGTGTCTGTCAATTGGGGTGTTGGTTGCTGTGTTCGTCCTTCCTTGCCTAAGAAGACCATGCCATCAGAGACATGATGACATGACTTGCACTTGACTTTGATTTGAGTGAGGGAGGGCTCTGCAGGTCACCAGCCTCACTTCTCCTCCAGAGCCATCTGAATCCAGTCAACTGGGAAATGGCTGAACAAAGGGTGCTGTATGATTGTGATGGAATGCTGCTGTGCTACAAGAAATGATGAGCTTGATGATTTCGGGGAAAAAAACACAGTTAGACTTGCATGAAATAATGAATAGTGAAATGAGCAGAACATGATATACAGTAGCAACAATATTGTTTTAATAACATCTTTGAATGCATGCCATGTTTACTCTCATAAATAGCCCAAATAACTAAAAAGGATGTATAAAGAAAGATGCTATCTGAATCCAGAGAAAGAACTGCTAAGCAAAAGTGCATACAGAATGGATTGAAGTACATTTATGTATACATACATACATGTTTATGTCTAATAAATAGCAATCTCTAAGGTAGGGGGAATGGAAGGGAAGAATAAAGGGAAAAAATACATAATAACTTTATAATATATATTTAAAAGGAATAGAAAGTTGTACAGAACAGATCTGCGGTTTCATGTGCAATGATTTTTTATTATTCTAGGTAATAGAAAGGTTTGTTTTATTCCATAAATTAAAAATAAAATAAATGCAAAATTTATATTAAACAAGGTAACAAAAAAGTATTGCCCTATATATCAGTGTTCACATTTACACTATTTTTTCTGTGCACATATTTCTATAAGTACATGTATACACACTTGTGTTGTATGACTTTATATCTCCTTCCAAACTTGGTTTTGCTTTCTTCTCCATATTTAATATATTGTTTTCAACATAAGTGAACCATTATTATTTAAAAAGAAAAGTAATAGGACCTGGAAATATATTTTTAAAAAATATGTATGTGTATTATAAAAGCTCAGAAGAAGACATAGAATTGTATAATACATACAGCATGCACATGAACAAATACATAGAATGTTTTATTTGTTCACAATTTTTTGCTGTTTTTTGCATCTTTCACACTTCTCTTAAACTTGCCTACTCATCTTCCTAACCCCAAATAGAAATTTTTGCTCATTAGGAATAAAATTAACCATGCAAATCAGCTCTTTGATTGTGTTCAAAAAATGCATCTCATTGGGACTAGTCTATCATCTTTCTTCCTAGAGGTGGTAGACGTTCCATCATAAGTCTTCTAAGGTCATAATTGGTCACTGTATCAGCTAGAGTTCTGGATTCTTTCATTGTTGTTTTTCTTTACATTATTATGGTCATCATTTAAGTTGTTCTAGTTCTGCTCATTTTATTCAGCATCAGCTCATACAAGTCCTGCTAAGTTTCACTGAAATTTTCATATTTATCATTTTTTGCAGAATAATGATTTTGTTCAGTTTCCCAATTGATGGTTACCAATCTTTTATAACAACCACAAATGCTTCCATAAATATTTTTCTACAGATGGGACCTTCTCTACTGTCTATGACTGCTTTGTATCTATGTCTAGGAATGAAATTTACAAGTTAAAGACATATACAGTTTATTGACTTTTGGGGGCATAGTTCCAAATTATTTTGCATAATGTTGGAATCAGCTCACAGCTCCACAAAAAGTATTTTGTATGATTGACCTCATAATAAAACAATCTCAATTTTTATCTTTGGTTATCTTTTCTCAAAGGTATGAAGTAAAAGCTTCAAATTTTCTTAATTTGATACAAACGAGATAGGGGTGATTTTGCCCTCACCAACATGTGTTTCATTTCCATGGTCATGAATTCCCAAATTCTTTGATTTGAACATAATCATTTATTAATCTATCTTACCCTGTACTCTATGACCCTTAACCTTGTACTTAATCATTAAAATGGTCTCTATTCTTTCCCACTTTGTTACTCCTAAACTAGCTAAACCTTTTGTCTCTTTTCATTATCTCAGCTTCTCAATTTTTTAATGCCTTCTTTGACTTTCAAAATTTTTATTTTTATATTTGTTAACAGTTTTTGATTTGTTGAATTAGGCTTTCTTTTTGTTTGTTTTTTATCTGCATGACCTATTCATCAATCATTTCACAGAGACATAGATTTCCTCATAAGAATTATTTGATTACCTCCCAAAAGTTAGTGTTACACTATTTTCCTCATTTTATTTGAAAAAAAAATCTTTTTTTTTGTTTTGTTGTTTTGCTCATGCATTATTTTGGGTGGTATTATTTGGCCAACAATTGCCTAACGTGGTTTTAAGTCTCTATATTTTTTCTGGTCATGCTTTTTGGGGCATCCTTCTTTGGAGACACTCCTCAACCATGGTTGCCAAAAATGATTACAGTTCTCCAGATGTGTTCTGCTCAGGACAGAGTCTAGTAGAACTAAAAACTTCCTTGTTCTGGACACTGCTTCTATTAATGCAGTTCAAGATCACATTCACCTAAGTGGCTATTGCTTCATCCAAATAAGCCATCTTCTAAAACTCAAAGATGGTTTTTCATATGAATTGTTGTTTAGCCTTATTGCTTCTGTGCTTTCTCTTTGTATGTAATTTTCTTGTTTCTTACATGTAGGGCTTTATAATAATTCTTATTACATAATAGTCGTTCATATTCCTATACACAATATAATCATTCATATTCCTAGATTTAGCCCATATTTCATGATATAAACTGTTAGGAGTAATGATCCTACCAACTATTTTTTTTTTTAACAAATTTTAAACTGTTGCTAAAATGAATTAGTATTTTTTGAGAATTTTTTAGATTTGATTTTTTTCAAAGAAAATATTTAAAAATTGTTTCACAAAGGAGTTGTGATTGGGAAAGGAGGAGAATATATGTAGTACAGGGGTAATGGAGTGGGAAAGAATTGAGGCTTTGAGGGAATAGAGATAATTTTTTAAATGAAGTACAGGGTTAGGGCTCATAAAGTATAGAGAAAGATGGATTGATAAAAAATTATGGATGTTCTACTACCCATCACAATCGCTATCTCTCCAAATTAAACACTTCTGCCTCTTTTGTATAGTTTATTAATTATTACTCCCCAACTACCCCAAACTGTGGTAATGTCTCCTTTTCAATCATTTTTTCCCCAGCCTTAGTGAAAATCTTTTTAGCATTTTGTGTTGTCATGATATGTAGAGAAGGATTTTCCAGGAGACCCTTAATCAATTCAATTTCCTAATCCACTTGATGAAATTACAGGATTTCAGATTTTAATCAGCCACATGTGGAATCTGTGAGTGAGTGAAGTCAAAAAACAACCCCACAAAACTCTCCAACTGGACCAAGTAAATTCTCTGCTAGTTTGAGGCAGTTAAAAATGTGGCAAGCTCTGTTTGCACATGGTTTCCCCAGGTAGGGTCCTGAGAAAACAATTCACTCTTTCCATGACAAGCAGTTTCCTTAAGCTACAGAGCTGAGAAGCCCCTTACACCTGTTCTGGGACTTTGAGGAGTTCATTTCTTTGACGGCCATTCTGCTTTTCCCCAGTTACTTCCTCAATTAGTGAGGGATTCTGCTGGTCCAGTAAGTTCCTGGAAAACCATTACTCATCTCACAACAGAGCTTATGCCAAACTTGTCCTTCCCTTTCTTGCTTCTTCTTAAATCAGGGGAAGGTTCCAAAGTATAATGCATATAAACCACCTGAGAAAATTCCTCTCTCTCAAACTAGATAGTACAGTCCTCCCTTTCTCAAGCCAATCAGGTCTCAGAAGGCAAGGCCACTCTTCTAATCATCATGATTCAAAAACAAAAACAAAAAACAATATAAAACCACAAAACAGAAACAAACGACCAACAGCAAAAACCACCTGTAGATCCTGCTTCTAGCTTTTATCAACTTCTGTCAGGTCTCTTATTCTTTCTACTATTAACATCACTTACAGTCACCTCCTGTGCCTTCTGGACATGGCTACTGGTATTCACTTTCTTTGCTACTACATTCATCTGGTTGTCCTCTACCCCTCCTCTCCTCCTTTTGGTTTCTTTTGCCTCAAACCAGAACCTCTCCAAAAGCAGTGTTGTTGTTTAGTAGTTTCAGTAGTGTGACTCCTTGTGACCCCACTTGTGGTTCCTTGGCAAAGATACTGGAGTTTTGCCTTTTCTTTCTCTGGGTCATTTTACAGATGAGGAGCTGAGGCAAACAGGGCCAAGTGACTTGCTGAGGGCCACATAGCTAGGGTCTGAGGTCAGATTTGAAATCAGGAAAACGAGTCTTCCTGATTCCAGACCTGGCATCCTATCCATTGTGCCACCTAGCTGCCTCTCATAAGCAGAGACCTAGCTCTAAAGTGACATGAACGTGACGAATTCTGCCTCTCTCTGGAATGACCAATCATACTTCTGTAATCCTCCCATATTCTTCAAACTATTAGTTGATTTAAAATTTATTAACTATGTCCTTAAAAATTCTGAAAATGGTCATGGGAAAATGTGACTAGAATTACAGTTCTGTGTTGTCATTCATTATCTCAGTCAGTCTGCTTTCAAACAAGACCTCAGTACATTTATCTAAGGAACTAAGGTCTTTCTCAGATCTGAGCAGTCTATAGCTCTCCTCACTATCTATTTGGCAGACTGTAGTTTCTTCTTCTTCTTCTTCTTCTTTTCTTCTTCCTCCTCCTCTTTCTCTTCCTCCTCTTCCTCTTCTTCTTCCTCCTCTTTCTACTCTTCTTGCTCTTCCTCCTCCTCCTCTGTAAATAACACCCAAGTCCTCCTGATTCCAGGAGTATGCTCTATCCATTGTGCCACCTAGTTGCCACCAGTCTATATTTCTTCCTAAGGTGATTTTTAAATCAGTTTTCTTTACATACATGTTATTTCTACCACCACTCCCTTACAGGAACCAAAATGTCCACATATGAAAGGGGCTGTACCTTAATGGATTTTGATAGAATGCTTTAAGGCTTGTCAAGAGCTTTTCATATACTATCCCATTTGAACCTCACAACAATTCTAGGAAGTATCAAAAGAATTGTTGCTTCTATTTTTATAGATAAGTAAACTGAGGCTTAGAGCAATTACTTGACGACCATTACCACAGTTAGTTAATATCAGGAATAAATATCAAATAGTAAATATCAAATCAGGGTCTTCCTAACTCCAAATTTAAGATTCATTCTGCTACACCATACTATCTTTATGAAATGAGGTGGAATTTCAATAGGATTGGATGGAATAATTATTCTAATACAGAGCAATTACTACTACTACTACTACTACAATGAGGACAACAGTGACAGATACAATGACAATGATGGTGATGACAACAACAGCTACTGCTATTACTATGAACTTTCCACTAGTATTTTAGGAACCTTTAGTTAAATGCACTTTTAAACAAGTAATCACAGTTTGTACTCATTCATCAACGATGACACTTCACAATTAACTTTTGAAGAGATTGCCTCCAAATTGTATTGATGATCCAGAAAGTCACAGCTGGTTAGTTTTCTTTTCTGTCTTTTGCAACATATCCTATGCTGCTCTCCTTGTCTTTAAAAAGCAAACTAAAACATAAATTTGGGAAGTTTACTCTATTTACACATCCCCAAATTTACATATACCAGGTACATGTTTTAGACTTCTTGAACAAAACTCCCACCGATATAATTTTCTCTGTGTAAACATCTCTGCTTGAAAGTTTACTTAAAAGGATTACAGATTTAGGACAGTGGGCATGGTATTTTTTAGGACAGTATGCATGGTATTTTTAAATTCGAATTATTCTTATTAAATGTATAGTTTAACATATTGCTGTATGTGCTTGCAAGTTATAGTGTAGCTTGCAAGTTATAACCTGTGGTTCATGGTTGGGTTAGCATCACTTTTAAAATCTTAACCCTAGAATTTTCAAGCCAGTAGGATCATAGATTTAAACTATGTTGGGCTGAATATAGATAGTAACTCATGTTCATTATAATTGCAAGGTTCAAATTAATCAGTGTAAAGCACCTTCCCAAACTTGAAGTGCTATATAAATGTCAAGGTTCAGTGATCTGCTCATAGTAAGGTTTGACATAAGAACAGACTGCAGATCTCCTAACTTCTAGTCCAGCATCCTGTCTCCCTGCAGAAACCTTTATGTGTTAGAGATGAGGAAATTAAATCGAAGATAGGTCAAGGAACTTACTGGTCTGAGCTAGTTACTGGTCAAGCTAGAATTAGAATCCAGTTCTCCTTAAACCAGTTCTCTGCTCCTCCTATAACACAAAGTTGTTTGCCTGTGTGTTAGCCATATAAAAATATCTTGGCTTATTATTTTTTTTTATTTAATGGGACCCTCAAAAAAAATCTCTTTTTAAAATCAAACTGCTAAATTATTTTAAGATGAAAAGGTGGCAGCCTCTGGAATACTTCAGGAGGATAGTTTGCATTTTATTATAGTAATTGTTGAATTATTAGTATTCATATCAATGAAGAATTATACATTATTTAAAAGTTTTATTTTTAATAGTGAATGCATTTAGTCAACCTTTCCAATAGAAATATGTTTTATATTTATTTTCTAAATGCAGATTAACAGGGAGCCCACCATCATGAGTTGAAGAGTATTTGCCCTATAGCTTATGAAGTGATTGGCATTTTTTGCCATTTCCTGAGGTATGGGAACATAGGAAGGAAGGAAGGAAGGAAGGAAGGAAGGAAGGAAGGAAGGAAGGAAGGAAGGAAGGAAGGAAGCATTTATTACGTACCTATTATGTACCAGGTACAAATGTTATCTCACTTAATCCTCAAAACAACCCTTGGAGAAAGATGCTATTATTATCCCCAATTTACACATGAGGAAGCTGAGGTGGACAGAAGGTGACTTGCCTAGGGTCACACACTTGATAAGTTTCTGGTGTTAGATCTGAGCTCTAATCTTTCTGACTCCAGGCTCAAAGCTCCATCCACTATGCCATCTAGCTAATTTCTGGGGGATAGATAACATGATCTACTGTCTCCAGAAATGCCCAGTGTGATGAAGGAACTGCAGAAGTCTTATAAACTTGAACTATATTAAAACAAGCCATTTAATTCCTTGCTAAAATATTATGTAATTTCACTGAAGATTATTCCTAATGGGGAGTATTAAATTACAGTTTTGAATTTGAATGAAGAAAAAAATATGCACAATAGCTGATAAAATAGAATATGAAATATTACAAAGTAAGAACTATTTTTTTATTTTGTAATATAATGTTAAATGATGTTGGTATCAAGATTTGGCTGCAGCTGGACTGCATTTTACTTTGTACATCTGGGAAGCTCATCAACATTGACAGCTGGCATTGAAGAAATCAGTTCTCTGATGGCTAACAAATATTTTGATGTATTTTTGAATATTAATGTAGTTGAAATTGAAAGACTGAAACATGAGAATTAATAAAATGATCTTTATTAATATATAAACATTTCCATACTCCTGCATGATGGTTGAATCAAGGCCATCAAAAATCTAAAACTGACAAATAGTTACTGATTGTGTATGGGCAAGATGTTGCCCTCAATGCTATGGGGACTGTTAAAGAATGTAAGGGAATTTATGGTATTGTAGACCTTGCAATCTTGTGGAGGAGATAAGATATAGATACTTTGAGGTATTTGTTGTCTCACTGATGTGGTCACTTCCTTCTTGGATCCAGATAATATCCCTGAATGTTTTGCATCCTGAATGATTACTATCCATTATGTCTTTCCATAAATTCTCCATAGAAAGTCCAGCCAGCATGTTGGCACTCTTACTCTGGTTCTTTCCTCGTCTTAGCTGTATGAAAGTGATATTTGAACTAATCCTATTTCTTTTTTAAAAAAATTAGTAACTTCTTATATCTTAATAATTTCCTGATATGCACCTCTACCTCTGCCCCCAAATTAAGAGCTACTCATGCAAAACCAATGGATATAAGAAGCATATGTGAGCACTTATCTGTCCATTCAAAAGCAAGGGTATGCATTTCCTCATCTCTTCTCTGGACCAGTATGGGTCATTATAACTGCACTGTGAATATCTCCAACTTATTTTTTAATTTACATTAATACCCTCAATATGCATGCCATTTTTCTTCTTTTGCTTACTTCATCAACCTGCAATACTTCATATATTTTTCCACTTTCCAATGAATTATTCCTATTATTTTTAACTTCACAAGAATATTAGATTAAATGCAGATACCACAGTTTGCTCAAACTTTCATTCTCCAGTTGATGGGCACTCATTTTGTTTCCATGTGTTTTTTTTTTTTTTCCCATTACAAACAGCTGAATGAACTCAGCTATAGTAAAATCTCAACACTGTTTCACACCAGCACTAGATGGTCCCGAAGCTTGGACAAGCACCTGCATTACCCATATTCTGCTCATGAAGCTCTGCTGTGAATCAGACTTGCCACATTGTTGCTGTTATCCCTCATTGTCAGGGCCATAGCTCATTGTGCAGTAATTGGTATATATACTGATGTTTGCCCACTCTAAAGCGGGTCTCCTGTTAGAGGAGGTCCTGACACATATGTCTAGTTTCCCTCCTCCAACAGAATAAAAAAACCTTTTTACTTATGACTGCTGTTAACTCTCTGTTTTTTTTTTTTAATTTGTATTATCTTTTTTTAAATTTTTTTCAGAGTTAACTGTGACTGTGATAACCTGTGTGAACTCTTCACCGTTTTTAGAGTTGACAGTGGTTGCATGAGCTCTGTGACTTTTTGGTCATTTGTTTGTAGGGTTGATAATTCCACAATACTTTTCAGAATATTGGACTTAGTCATAGTTTTACAAACAACCCACTATTATGCTTATTTCCCCACAATTTTTTCAACATTGAATTTTTTCATCTTTTGTTATCTTTACTAATTTTCTGGAGTGGGATGAATTGTTTTGTTTCATATTTCTCTTAATATTAATGACTTAGGACATGAATATGATTGCATATAATTTTCAATTATTTGATTCTTTAACCATTTATCTAGTGGAGAATGCCTTTAAAAATCATATACATTCTGCCTAATAGCTTTTGATAATTTTTCTAAAATATTTCTTCTAAGGTGTGAGCTAGTCTTGATTTTTTTTTTTAATTTTATAGTTTTATTTTCTTCTTACTTGTTTTTATCAGGTTGTTATTGTTGAGTCGTTTTTCAGTCATATCTGATTTTTTGTGACCCCCACTTGTTTTCTCTTGACAAAGTGTTTTGCCATTTATTTTCTTCCAGATGAAGAAACTAAGGGAAACAGAGTTTTATATGACTTGCCCATGGTCACACAACTAATAAGTGTTTGAGCTCAGATTTGAACTCAGGAAGATAAATCTGCCTGACTCCAGTCCTGGAGCCTTATGCTCTCTATCCATTGTAATACTTAGCTGCCCTTTTCTCAGATTGGCTAGTTTTACAGATTTTATTAGTCTTTTCAAAGCCCAGACTTTTTTCCCTTTCTGTATTGTTTGTTTGCTATTTTATCTATTTTCCCCGCTTTAGAAGTTTTGTCTTTTTTCCTAATTTTGGGGTTTATTAATTTACTGACTTTCATTTTAAAATGTTACTTGTTCAATTAATAATGCTGTTTTTTTAAAAACTGAACTTTCCCCCTAGCCCAATATATATTAGTGCATTTCTAAATGTCACTCAATTCTCCCTTCTACTAATTTCATTTTTTTCATTTTTTTTCTATTTATTTATGATGTCTTATTTTTTTTTAAATTTTAATAGTATTATCCCCTTCAATTTTTACATCAAGACAATTTTTAGCACTCATTTTTACAGGATTTTGAGATTTTTCTGATAGGCAATTTGATATAGGTTATATTTGTGCAATTATGTAAACTATATTTCCTTATTAGTCATAACTGTGAAAGAAGAAACAGTTTAAAAAAACACTAAGAAATAAGTGAAAAAACATGCTTCAATTTACATTCAGAGTCCATCAGTTCTTTATCTGCATATGGATAATATTGTACCTGGTTCATTGTGTTGCTGAGAAGAGCTGAGTCTTTCTTTCATAACTGAACATTACACAATGTTGGTGATACTATGTATAATGTTTTCCTTGTTGTGCTTATTTTACTTTGCATCAGTTTGTACGAGGCTTTCTATGTTTTTCTGAAATCTTACTGTTCATGGTTTCTTATTGCACAATAGTATTCTATTACATTCATATACCACAACTTGTTTAGCCATGCCTCAAATGAGGGGATTCCCCTCAGTTTCCAATATTTTGCTACCATGAAAAGGGCTGCTATAAATATTATTGCACATGATATTACTAGTTCAAAGGATTGGCAGAGTATGGTTGCCCTTTGGGCATAGTTCTAAATTGCTCTCCAGAGTGATTGCATCAGTTCACAACTCCATTAACAGTGTCCCAGTTTTTCTCACATACTTTCCAACATTCATCATTTTTTTGTCATATTAGCCAATCTTTTAGGTATAAAGTGATACCCCAGGATTGTTTTAACTTGTGTTTTTCTTATCAAAAGTTATTTAGAGCCTTTCTTCATATGCCTATAGATAGATTTGATTTCTTCATCTGAAAATTGCCTGTTCATATCCTTTGACCATTTATTAATTGGGATTTAATTTGCTCCCTATTCAAACAGTTTACCACTCTGTTATTCTCTGAATGAAAATATTCCTTCACATTCAAGGGATTATAAAATTTAATCTTTGGACTATTGATTAATTTCTTCCATTCTTCTTTTGCTGAATCTTTGACTTCTCCTTAAACCTTTAACCCTTTAAAGTCTGTCATTCCCCGATGATACCTTTGTGAGGTTTTTCCCCCCATTTTAACTGGAACTTCCTTTTCTTTAAGCAATAACCATATTAAACAATTGATTTTTTATCACTTACTCTTTTTTTAATAATAATCTTTTTCTTTGAATCTTCCTTGAGTTTATCTTTTTTGGATTGTTTTGTTTGTAATACAAATTTTCCACTCACCTCTGGTAACTTTTGCTTGAAGGTCCACATTAAAATCTTTTGTTGAAGGTCAATATTTTTTCTTTTACCAGTTTTTCTTTTTATTATTATTATGGTCTTGAAAAATACAAATAAGTATGAACATATACTTCAAGAACAGAAAACTGAACTTGTAATATGATATCTTGAATCTTTATCATTCAATGGTATTTTTGTATATCATTGATTTTGTATATTAAAACTTAAACTTGTAGTTCCAACATTGCCTTGCCCTGTTCTTTTTGAACTTTCTTTTGCTTATTTTTTTTTAATGATTCATTGATGTTCTTTCTTTTCTTATTTTTGGTATCATTATCTCTGTCCTGAATGTGTCCTTATTGTCCCTGTTCCTATTCCATTAAAAGTTCTCCCTTCTAACAAATAGTAATGCAAAACACACCCACATATTCACCATATCTGGGAACGTTACTCATGAAGATCCAAATTTTTTCACTGATAATTACATTTAACTTTCCAGGATATGTCACTTTGGTTTCATTTTAAGCTCCTTTGGTTGTGGGAGTAATCATATTCCAATTTTTTCTTCTCTAATGTGTCATGATTATAGAATTACATAGAGTAATTTGAATTGATGTTCTTTCGTAATTCGAGGTTTTTGTCCTGTCTGCTTCTAAGATTTGTTGTTTGTCATAGAATTTTCTAAATTTAACCACTGCATGCTTTGAAGTGTCAAAAAGAAGACTTTTTCTCTGGTTTTCAAGCTGTAAATTATCTGTCCTGTATTCAAAGTTATTTACTCTGCTGTTTGACTTAATTATGCATTAAGAGCTCTGCTTTCTGTCTCAATTTCCATCATAATATATCCCTTTTAAAGTTATATTTCTCTTTTGGACCCCTTTGAAGTTTCTTGCTGTCATTCCATGATGTTAGGGGAATCTGCACAATTTATCGATATGTTCCTTTTTTTCATTGGGGATTTCTGATCCATTTTCCTTTAAAGTATAATATTATTTGATTATGTTGCGCTATTTTTAAAATAAAAAAATCCTTTTTCCTTTAAGATTTTCACTGTAGTTATATATAATTAGGCAGTAGTTTTGTCTCCAGCCTTTCTTTTCTTGGACCTTTTGTATTTTGGCAGTTTTTGTTTCTTGGACGTTTTATCTTTGAGCATTTTTCTTATATTCCTAGTAACTTTGGCTTTTCCTACTCCGAGTTTGACCTCTTTCCCTTCTACTGCTGTGTGGCCCACATTTTCTACTAGATGTATCCTAGATATAAGCATCTTTGAAGTGTAGGAGAAACTATTTGGACCCCTGCTGTCATCAGATCATACCAGAAAAGGAATTACCATAGCTAAGTTCCTACTCTGGAGCCCCTCAAGCTGATACTGCACTACTGTTTCTCTCTCTTGCTTTCATAGTGGAAACTCTTTTATGTAACATGACTGCTCAGGATCAGTATTTTCTGCCTCTTATGAGATGTAGAGGGATTCAGGCTTATTCTTTGCCTAAGGAGGATGAGTTAGGGACCCCCACAACTGAGACTTGCAACAATATACTGTCTAGTTGCTCGTGTTGTCTGCATCCAGACTATGGCATGGCCTAGTAGAATGTTAGGTAAGGCAGCAGCAACAGGTATTCAGTAAAGGCTTACTATGCCAGGCCCTGTTACTAAGTGTTAGGATATAAACAAAAGCGAAAACAAGTAAATTTCTTGCCCTCTAGGAGATTATATTCTAATGGAGGAAAATAACACATAAAACAGCTAACAAAGTGGTAGTGGGGGTGGTACCCAAAAAGAGGCATTGTGGCAAAGTCCTTAAAGACAATAGCACAGCCAAAGAGGAAAATGAATTTTGAACATCTTGGACCTGTCCCCCAAATGAAGACCCAAGAAAGAAACGACCAATGGGAAAAAAGGGTCCAGCATGGAGGCGGGTTGTTCCAGAATGTGAAGGCACCAGACACTGAGGATAGTTACAGGGTGAGAAGACAGTTAAATCGTACTGGGTATGTCCATTGTTGGGTGAGGGAGAACTTTAAGCATTTCAGTAGTGAATTATATTTCAAATAGATTTTAAATTGTTCAGTTCTGAATAGCTTGTTTTGCATCTTGTTGATTCAGGTTTTAATTACTATAGGCTTGTATTTTTTTGTGTTGTATTTGTTAGTTTGGCTGAGTTATGCTGAAAACAGTGACTCAGTAAACTTGCCAATCATATGGATTTCCCTTTTATTCTTGTTCCGTGACCGGCTAACATCTATTTTCTAGACACACGTACTCAAAAATCTTTTTTACAACAGTTCTCATATGCATGTCCTGGATGCCATCGAATATTCTCCCTGACATGCATAATTTAAGTACCATTCACAGTAACAACTGATGCCACAAAATTATGTGGTGAATTACGAAATAAATTACATACTTAGAAATTACTTTGTTATAGATACATATTAATGCATGTACATGTTGTATATATACATGTACATGTATGTATATACACGCAAATACATACACACATATATACATTAGGTAATACCAGAAAACTGAAATCTTAGGGCATATTATCCATTCATGTGAGATTCTTTGGCAACTACATGACGCTGTGGATAGGGCACTAGGCCTGAAGACAGAACAAATATCACCTCAGATACTGACTAGCTATATGACCCTGGACAAGTCATTTAGCCCTATTTGCCTCAATTTTCTCATGTGTACAATGAGCTGTAAAAGATCACTCTAGTATCTTTACCAAGAAAACTCCAAATAGCTAAATGTAGTGTTGGATGTGACTGAACAACAGTAAATGAAATGTTATTTTTTCAAAAGATTTGTTAATGCAAAAATTTCTTCCACATATATATGCAAATACACCTAGTAGGTGCACATAAACTTCCTTGTAGTCCTTTGCTCTCATAATTGATGACATATGAAGGAAGGGTAGCCCACAAAGGTAGCATCAAAAATGAGCAAATATTTTAAATGGTACTTACAGCTTTTACCATAGTTTTGAGGAAATATCTCAAAAAGATTCCATTTTTGTTTTAATAAAAAGGATGAAGTAGCTTGCATAAGGTTATATGGCTGGGTATTTAATTTAATGTCTGTGCATAAATTGGATTGATGGGTGCTTAAGGTTAATTGCTTTACGTGTATAGGCATAAATCCCTTGATGAAGAGCCATTTCAGATATTTGCCTTTCTTTTTAGTCAGTTTCTGTCACTAACCACGCCACTAGGAAACATGGCAGCCTTGAGCAGTGTAACTGTGCTGGACCTTGGAGTGAGTCCTAAATCTCAAGATATCAGTGTAAATAGTCTAAATGTCATATCAAGAAAACCGCTTATGTTTTATCCTCCAAACCATTTTAAAATAGATTATAGGGATGCCACCAGTATCTTCAAATAAATTAAATCGTATTTGAAAGGCATGAGTGCTTTGTTAAGATCACCAATTTTCTCTTATATCTATATCCCACCTGAAGTTTCAAAAGAAGTGCCAAGATTCTTTTTATATTTAAAATAAGTACTTAAATTTTTTAAATTGATTCTTTGAAAAATGTTACTATCATTTCCCTATGCCTTTCCCCAATAAAATATTTTCTTATCACAAAGAAAACAGGAGGATTATATTGGTTCAAATTTATATAGTGGAATAGAGGAAGCACTGCAGCTGATGTTTCCCAACATTCCCCTTCAAACACTTTAGAATAATACTTCAAATTAAATTCTGGAGCAGCAGAGGCAATGAAAGGTCACAGTGACATTCTTCCAACCTAAGACAACTTTTGTCAGGAGGAGAGATCTGTGACATGAAGGTAGGGCCTGACTTAGAGCCCTTGTGGATGTGATATAAGTCGTGATACTTGATGATGGTGAGAGCAGCAGCAGAAACTTTGGGAGCTCTCAAACCAAAGACAGTAAGGAGATCAGGCCACTGGTCATAAAGAAAATATAGGAGACCCCTATGTTCACAATGGGTGCGCGATAAGATGCTGTTTCACAACTCCATGGCTTATTTCCACTTCTGGGTCACAGTTCCAGGGAAGAGAAGAATGCATTCTATCAAAAAGGATCAGGGACCCTGAGGGAAAGTAAAACTTCTGGTCTCAAGGAAGGAGGACACCTTAAAAAGAGTACTGTTTTTGCTCCTAAGGGGGCAGAGGCCCTGAGGAACAGTATTTTTGGGGACTGCGAGGGATCAGGGGCACTTACTGAAAAAGGACTAGGGCATGGACCAAGAGAACAGTGACCACATGTATCTCTGGATCATACCACATTAGAACACCAAAAATCATCTGAATTCCCAGAAAGAGCTCAGAAAACAGAGTACAAAACAAAAGTCTGAATTGTGACACAGTGCTGCTCTTTTCTCCCCTACTTTAACAACAAGAGAAGAGTCCAGCTTTAACATAAAGTTCAAAGTCAAGAAATGGTTTGGAAAAAATGGGCAAACAACAAAGAAAGAAACTGGCTTTAAAATGACTGTGGTGATAGGGAAGATCAAGAAACAAAAGTCAGTGGGTTTAGTCAGGATGGTAGAGTAGAAGCAGGGAACTGCTTGAGCTCTTTTTCCAAACCTCTTAAAATATCTGTAAAAAATGACTCTAAACACATTCTAGAGCATCAGAAGTCACAAAATGACAGAGTGAAACAGATGTCCAGGCCAAGACAATCTGGGAGGCCAACAGGAAGGGTCTATTACACTGGGCTCAAAGTAGAGCACAGCCCAGTGTGGGCACACCAGCACAGACTAGACTGGAGCTGGCCTCAGGGCACTGGCAGCTGCTGTGGTTTTCAGATTTCTCAACCCACAAATGTCAAAGACAGCTTCAAAGATTAGTGACAAAGCTCTCTCATCTGGGTGAGAGGGGAGCATGGCCTGGCCCCAGCCCCAAGGTTGGGGCAGCCACTTCAGCAGCAGTAGCTGCTTCTGGAGCTCTCAGCCAACAGATGGTGGAGGAATCTAGCAGCTGATCTGGGTTTCAGCTTTGAGTCATGTTCCTGGGGTGAGAAGGAGCACTGATGTGGTGGAGCTAGTGTCCGCTGTGAAGAGGGAATCCTACTCACAGTTTCAGGGCAGAAAACAGTGCCTGTGGTTGCTCACAGACCAGAGTGCAGACCAGGAGAGGAGTATACACCTCTCCCTTGATTATATCATTTTGAAGAAACTGAGAACTTATAGGTCCCTGGAGATATCTCTGAAAATAGCTGCTCAAAACCTCTGAAACCTGGGGTAGTATACCCTTCACTTAACAAAGAGCTCAAAAGTCAAGTAATTGACTGGGAAAATGTCCAAAAGGGGTAAATTAAGACTATAGGTTACTTTCTTGGTAAAAGGGTATTTTCTTCTGTTTTTTTTTGGATGAGGAAGATCAAAGCATACAACTGGAGGAAGGCCAAAGAAAACAAGTTGAAGAAGACAGCAAGCAAGGTCAAGTCTCCTACATTCAAAACCCCCAAAGAAAATATGAAATGGTCTTAGGTAAAGGAAGAGCTCAAAAAGGATTTTGAAAATTAAGAGAAATAAAGCAAAAATTGGGAAGAGAAATGAGAGTGATACAAGAAATCATGAAGAATGACTCAACAGCTTTCTAAAGGAGACCTAAAAAATGCTGAAGAAGATAATACCTTTAAAAATAGACTAACCCAAATGCAAACGAGATCCAAAAAGCCAATCAGGAGAAGAATGACTTAAAAAGCAGAACTGACCCAATAGAAAAGGAGTTCCAAAAGCTCACTGAAGAAAATAATACCTTACAAATTAAAATGGAGCAAATGAAAGCTAATGACTTTATGAGAAATCAAGAAATTATGAAATAAAACCAAAAGAATGAAAAAACAGACAATATGAAATATCTAAATGGAAAAACAACTGACTTGGAAAATAGATCCAGGAAAGATAATTTAAAAATTATTGGTTGACCTGAAAACTCTGATAAAAAAAAAAAAGAGCCTAGACATCATCTTCCAAGAAATTATCAAGGAAAACTGACCTGAAATTCTAGAATGAGGGAGTGAAGTAGAAATTGAGAGGAGGATTCTGGGAAGATGGCAGAGTAGGTCAGAAAATTCCAAGCTCTGAAGATTTCCCTCCACAAATAGATAAAATGATGAACACAGAGCAATTAAAAATAAATAAGAACAGTAGCAGAACAGGAGTCCTCTTGGGAAAATTGAAGAAAATCTGAATAAAAATTCTAGGATGAGATTTTGTCTCTGTGAAGCATGAATATCTCCAGGTTAGGTCCATTTAAACAAGTGGTAAGCTCTAGGGTTAACTGAGTGGGAAAGCTGACTTGGTCCCAGCTGCAAGATCTTTTACCACAACCCCCCCCCCCCCCATCCCAGGGACAATGAGGTGTGTTGGGTGCCTGAGCCAGGGAAGATGGAGGCAACCTCTGCTGACAAGGAACACCAGACTCAGCTGTGCTGTGGAGATACTTTCCAGGGCAGGAAAACCAGCACACTCTTGGTGAGTGAAGAAGTAGTGGGATGGGGACTTGCTGGTTGTGGGCACTTGCAGGAGGCTGCAAGGCTTGGTTTCAGTTTCAGGCCAGAGGGGAGAATTGAAGGAAGATCTGAGGCCAGAGACATCATCCCCCATAACCCAGGTCTATAGGTGATTACAAAAACTAAGCTACTAAAAAAATGCATAGGCAAAGGAGAAAGAATCCAACCATAGAGAGTTGCTATGAGAATAGAGAAGGGTGGGGTTCATCTTCAAAGAAGAATACTGAAGTAAAGAAACCCTCTTCTACCCCAAAAAGTAACATCAAATGGTAATCTGCCCAAAAAGAATTCATAGAATTTTAAAAAGAATTTAAAAATCAAACAAGAGTTTGAGGAAAATAAAAAATCAAACCCAAAACAAGCAAAAAAACCTCAACAACTGAGAGCAATCCAAGAAAAGCAAGATTATGAAAAGAAAATCAACTAATTAGAAAAGGAGATCCAGAATCTAAAAAAAGAAAATGACTTCTTGAAAATTAGGATTGAGCAAGGGGAAGCCAGAAGGAGTTAAAAGAGATGAAGAAATAATAAAACAAAATGTAAAGATGAAAAAATATAAGATAATGTAAAACATCTCATAGGAAAAACAACTGATCTGAAGAGCAGATCAGGAGGAGAAAACATAAGAATAATTGGAATGTCTGAAAGCTGTGATTAAAAAAAGAATCTTGATTCAATAATACTAGAAATAATTAAAGAAAATTGCCCTGAAGCATTTCCCCTGAAGAGGGGAAAGTAGAAATAGAAAAGAAAAAATCACCACCTGAAAGAGATCTTATGAGGAAAATCCACAGGAATGTTATAGTCAAATTCTGAAACTTCCAGGTGAATGATAAAATATTATGAGCAAGAAAAAAAAAGCCCAGGAGTTAAGACAGCAGAGTAGAAAAATGGACCTACTCTAGCTCTCCCCCCATAGCCCACAAAATACCTGTAAAAAATGACCCTAAACAAATTTGAGAGCAGCAGAAGCCACAAAATGAGAGAGTGAAAGAGATTTCCAGCCCAAGAAAACTTGGAAGGCAAACAGGAAAGGTCTATTGCACCAGGCTCAGAGCGGAGCTCAGACCAACTTTTCACGGATAAGACTGGAGCAGGCCTCAGGGTACGGAATCACAGGTAGCAGGTGCAGTTCCCAAATTTCTCACCCACAGATACTAAAGACAGCTTCAAAGGTCAGTAAGAAAGCTTTTTCACCTGGGTGAGAGGAGAGAGCCTTCTGGCCCCTATACAGGGCTATGGCAGACACTGTGGCAGGAGCATCCATTTTTGGAGCCCTTGGTCTAAAGACACTGGGGTACTGAGCAGCTGATGTGGGTTTCAGTTCTGAGTATCGGTCCTGGGGTGAGGAATAGCACTGGCATCATGGAGTTGGTGGTGACTGTAGAGAGGGAATCCTTCTTGCAGATCCTGGGTTTATAAGAATGCTTGTGTTTGCTCACAGACCAGAGCACAGGATAGGAGAAAAATAAACTCCTCTCTCACAATTATGCCACCTTGGAGGAACTGAGAACTTACAGGTCCCTGGAGGATACCCTCCACTTGACAAAGGACTCTAAAGATAAGTAACTGGCTGGGAAAATGCTCAAAAAAGGGAAAAAATAAGACTATAAAAGTTTACTTCCTTGAAGAGCAGGTGTTTTCTTCCATCCTTTCAGATGAGGAAGAACAAAACATACCATCAGAGGAAGACCTAAAAGTCAAGACTTCTAAATTCAAAACCGCCAAAAAAAAATACGCAATGGTCTCAGGCCATGGAACATTTCAAAAAGGATTTTGAAATTCAAGTCAGAGAGGTGGAGTAAAAATTGGGAAGAGAAATGAGAGTGATACAAGAAAATCACGAGAAATGAGTCAACAGCTTACTAAAGGAGACCTAAAAAATGCTGACAAAAAAAACATTTTTAAAAATAGACTAACCTAAATGGCAGTGATGGTGGCTGTTGTCATTTGTCTTCAAAGAGGACCAAACTGACATCACTATGATAAAGTAAAATTTCAGTGTGTCTGACTGTGACTGATCAGACCAATATGAGCTTGGAATGCTCTACCACTAGTTGGGCACAGATTGTCCATGTGAATACTTGGGGTGGATATCCCAAATTTGCACATCCTACTTTTACTTTGTGTTGTCTCAATTCTGCTTTGCTCAAAGAGCACAGCACCCTTTCTGATGTGGGCACGCCATGCTGAGTGGTCCTGTGCCAGTGTCCCTCATGTTGTACAGTCAAATCCAAAGTTCTTGAGAGAGACTTTGAGAGTGTCCTTGTATTACTTCTTCTGACCCCTGTGATTATCTACCATGCGAGTTCTCCATAGAATAGTCTTTTTGACAAGTGTACATTTTGCATTCCAACAACAGGGCCAGCCCATCAGAGTTGAGCTCTCTGAAGCATACTTTGAATACTAGGCAGTTCAGTTTGAGTAAGTACTTAAGTGTCTGGTACCTTATCCTGCCAGGTGATCCTCAGAATCTTCCTAAGACAATTCAAATGGAAGTGATTCAGTTTTCTGACATGACTCTGATAGACTGTCCATGTTTCATAAGCATATAACAATGAAGTCAGCACAACAGCTCTGTAGACTTTCAGTTTGGTAGTCAGTCTAATGCCTCTTCTCTCCCAAACTTTTCTTCGGAGCTTCCTAAATACTGAACTGGCTCTGGCAATGCGTGCATCAACTTCATTGTCAATGTATACATCTCCAGAAAGTACACTACCAAGGTAAGTGCATTTATCCACATCATTCAAAATTTCTCCATTTGTTGTAATGGTTACATGTATTGATGGTGTGGTGGTGGCTGATGGAGCTGTGTTTTCTTGGTTTTAATTGGGGTTAATTATTATGCCAAAATTAGCACAGGCAGCAGAGAATTGATCCATACTTTGTTGCATCTCAGCTTCAGAGGTTGTATTGAGTGCACAATCATGTGTGAACAAAAAATCATGCACCAACACTCCCTCCACTTTAGTTTTGGTTTGTAGCCTTTTCATATTGAAAAACTTACCATCAGTAGGGTAGTTGACCTTGATGCTGTGTTCATCCTCATTGAAAGCATTTGACAACATGCCTGAAAACATCATGCTAAAAGGCACAGGAGCAAGCACACGGCCCTGTTTCACTCCACTGGTGACTGGGAAGGCATGAGAGCATTGTCCATTATCCAGAACCCAGGCAAACATGCCATCATGAAATTGTCATACAACATTGATGAAATTTTCTAGATAACCAAATTTTGACATAATTTTCCATAAGCCCTCATGACTAACAGTGTCAAAGGCCTTGGTCCAATCCACAAACATTGTATACAGACCTCTATTCTGCTCCTGGCATTTCTCCTGGAGTTGTTGGACAGCAAACACTTTACTGATTGTTTCTTGGCCCTTTCTGAAGCCACACTACCTCTCAAGTATATGACCATCTTCCAGGTGAAGGATCAGCCTATTAAGGAGGACTCTAGCAAGAATTTGCCAGCAATGACTAAGAGAGAGATCCCCCTGTGATTGTCGCAGGACAATCTTTTCCCTTTACCTTTATAGAGATGGATAATGGAGGCATCCTTGAAATCCTTGGGGATAACCTCCTCTTGCCATATAACATGGAAAATTTCAGTCAGCTTTTGTATGAGCAATTGTCACCCTACCTTGTATATCTCAGCCAGAATAGAATCAGCACCAGGTTCTTTGCCACATAAAAGGAGACTTATGGCCCTCAAAACCTCTTCTTCAGTTGGAAATTCAACTAAAGAGCAATTGACTTAAACCTGAGGTAAATGGTCAATTGCCTCAGCATTGATTGATGGTGGTCTATTGAGAACATTATAGAAGTGTTTAGCCCATCTCTCTAGGATCATGTCCTTATCACTAATCAATATGGCTCCATCAACACTGAGTAGTTGTTATGCGCCATAGGTTTTTGATGCATAAATACCCTTCAGGGAATCATAAAAGTGCTTTGGACTGTTACTATCAGCATAAAACTGATTTCATTTGCTTTCTAACTGAGCCAGGAATCCTGCATCTCTGAGCTTTGCTTGTACTTTACTTTTGATGGAATTAAATGCTGCCATCTTGGAGGTGGATGAACTGTCCTGCTGGTAAATCCCATGGAGTTCACGTTTTTCATTTAGCAGCTTCTGGATTTCCCCATAATTCAAACTAGTCTTGGTGTTTGCAGGTGTTCTTGACCCAGATGAGCAAATGCAGTGCTGTATACCAAATCTCTGAAAGCTGTCCAGTCCTTTTCTGCTCCACTGTTGCCAACCGTGCATTGGCTCAACTTTTCCTCCAAGTTAGTAACAAACTGTTCACACTCAGAGAAGAGAATTTGTTGACACTAATTCTTCTGGTAATCATTTTGCCTTGGGTGAGGCACTTTTGATGAATGTGAATATTTAGCTTGGAAAGGTTAGGTCTATGATCAGTCCAGCACTCTGCACCACACATTGCCTTTGTCAGTCTCACATCTTGACCATCTCTTATCCTTACAATCACATTGTCTATCGGATGCCAATGTTTGTTGCGAGGGTGCAGCCATGAAGTTTTATTTTGTTTAGGTAAATGGAAAACAGTGTTGGTGATGAGAGGGTCACGTGATGCACAAGTCTTCAGCAGTAAATGATCATTGCTATTGCTGTTTCCAACTCCATTCTTCCCTAGGACTCACTGCCAAGTCTGGTAATTAGAGTCTATTCTAGCATTAAATTCATTCAGAATTGTAAGCTTGTCCTCCTTTGGCATATTGATGATAAAGGTCTCTAGATCTTCATAAAATTTTTCTTTGACTTCATCAGGGTTTGTCATGGTGGGCGCATAGGCACTGATGACGGTAGCATGGCATTTTCCTGTGAGTGGCAATCGCATTGTCATGAGCCTGTCATTCACTTCTTTTGGGAGGCATACCAGCTTGCTGATTAGATTAGTTTTTATTGCAAAACCCATGCCAGCTTCATGGCACTCCCTTTCACTATGCCCACTCCAGAAAAATGTGTATCCAGCTCCAACTTCAGTAAGCTGGCCTTCATTTGCTAACCTTGTTTCACTCAGGGCTGCTATTTGGATGTGATACCTATTGAATTCTCTTGCAAAAAAGAGCAGTTCTTCTTTCAGGTCTGTAAGATGTTGTGTTGTCTATTGGTGTGTGAATGTTTCATGTGCCAATGGTGAGTGGAATCATCTTTGCAAATGTTTTTGTATGTTTTGTGCATTTTCTGTGTTTTGACCACATAGTGGGATTCCCTGCCTGTCATGGCAATCAGGCCAGGTTTGGGTAAGCAGACAATGTTTATGGCACCTTTCTAGCCCTGTTCCTCACACTAGAAGGTGATCAGTGCAATCCTTAAAAGACTGCTCAGATTCCCAGGGGGCTGCCAAGTCCCACTGCTGCATCCAGTGAGAAATGATCCTATGGCCTAGGCCGCCTGTGTGAAGGGTTGTGACTACAGCTCCCAATGTATCTACACCTACTGCTTCATCACTTGCCTGTCACCACAGGACTTTGAGGCATAATCATAAAATGGTATGGGTGATATCTTTTGACAAAGCAAAAAAAAGTTAAAGAAAATAGTACTTTAAAAAATGAACTAACCCAAATGGCAAAAAAGGTCCAAAAAGTCAATGAGAAAAAGAATTCTTTAAAAAGTAGAATTTGCCAAATGGAAAAGGAGGTTCAAAAACTCGCTGAAGAAAATAGTTCTTTAAAAATTAGAATGGAGCAGATGGAAGCTAATGACTTTGTGAGAAACCAAGAAATTACAAAACAAGACCAATAGAATGAAAAAACAGAAGACAATGTGAAATATCTCATTTGAAAAACAACTGACCTGGGGAATAGATCCAGGAGAGACAATTTAAAAATTATGGGATTACCTGAAAGCCATGATCAAAAAAAGAGCCTAGACATTATCTTTCATGAAATATCAAGGAAATCTGCCCTGACATTCTAGAACCAGAGGTTAAATAAATTTTGAAAGAATCCACTGATCATCTCCAGAAAGAGATCCCTAAAGTACAATGCCTAGGAATATTATAACCAAATTCCAGAGTTCCTAAGTCAAGGAGAAAATATACAATCAGCCAGAAAGAAACAATTCAAGTATGGTGGAAATACAATCAGGATAGCACAGGAATTAGCAGCTTCTACACTAAGGGATTGAAGCACTTAGCATATGGTATTCCAGGGGTCAAAGGAGCTAGGATTAAAACCAAGAATCACCTACCCAGCAAAAGTGAGCATAATACTTCAGGGGAAAAAATGGAATTTCAATGAAATAGAGAACTTCTAAGCACTCTTGCTGAAAATCTAGAACTGAATAGAAAATTTGACTTTAAAATACAAGAACCAAGAGAAACATGAAAAGGTAAACAGGAAAGAGAAGCCTTAAGGAACTCATTAAAGTTGAACTGTTTACATTCCTACATGGAAAGATATTATTGCAACTCATGAAACCTTTTCTAGTATTAGGGTAATTAGAGAGAATACATATATGTAGGTATGAATGGGTTTCAATGTATGTGTATATTATATATATATGTGTGTGTGTGTGTGTGTGTGTGTATGTGTGTGTGTGTGTGTGTGTGTGTGTGTGTGTGTGTGTGCATGTATAGGCAGAAGGGACAGGGTGAGTTGAACATAAAGGAGAATACCTAAAAAAATAGAATTTGTTGTTCAATGGAATGTACTTGGAGTAAGAGAAAGGGAGGAGTAGAATGTAGTAAATCATCTCATATAAAAGAGGCAAGAAAGAGAAGGAGAGGACATTAGAGAGGAAGAGGGTAGAGATGAAAGGACATAATTCAGCCTTACTGTCATGGGATTTGGCTTAAGGAGGAACTTACACACACTCAAGTGGGTATGGAAATCTATTTTACCCTGCAGGAAGGCAAGGGGAAAGGGGATAGGAGAAGAAAGATAATAGACAGGACAGCAATTTGGGGAATGGGATAATCAGAAGCAAACACTATTTTGGGAGGACAGGTCAAGGGAGAGAATGGAATAAATGAGGGGCAGGATAGGGCAGAGAGAAATGTGGTTAGTCTTTTACAATCTATTATGGAAATGTTTTGCATTGTTACACATATATGACCTATATTGAATTGCTTGTTTTCTCAAGGATAGTGGGTGGGGAGAGAGATAATATGGAACTCAAAGCTTTAAGAATGAATGTTAAAAATTGGTTTAACATGTAACTGGAAATTAAGCTCAACAGGCAATGAAGTACAGCAATCTATTTTTCCCTACAGGAAAATAGAAGGGATGAAGAATGCAAGAAGGGTGGGTAATAGAAAGGAGGACAGACTAGAGGAATGGGTGGATGAAGTGCATGCTGTCCTGGAGTGGGGGGTGGGGAGAGATGGGGAGAAAATTTTGAATTCAAATTCTTGTGGAAGTGAATATTAAAAAATGAAAAATAAACTGTATATTTAAAAAAATAATCACATAAGACCTAGCATCAATGATACTAAAAGACTGCAAGTTTTAGAACTCTATATATCAAAGAGAAAAAAAACTGGGTCTCCAGCCAAAAATATCATACCCAGCAAAGCTAAACATAATCCTGAATGGAAAAAAGAGGACATTTTATGAATTGTCAGTTTTTCAGGGCTTTGTTAAGACAAACCAAAAGAAAACAAATCTGAACTTAATAGAAGATTTGACAAAAAGAGCCAAGAGGAATATAAGATACAACTAAAAATTAATTACAAGGGACTCAATAAAGACATACTGTTTACCTTTTATGTGTATAAAATGTAAAGAATTTGTCTAAGATTAGTATTAGTAATTGGGTAGTTCATAAGAAAAATTAGGGTAGACCTGAGTATGATATGACTTTAAAAAATAAAACCATTTAATAACAGTTGAAAAGAGTAATTATCTTATATAAATGAGGTGAAAGGAAGAACCAATGCACAGGAATTAGATGGAGGAGGAGGGCTATTCTAGAAACCTGCTTTCATCAGGAATGGGTTCAGGAAGAATCTATGTATCTATGTATGTATATATATATATATATATATATACACACACACATATATATATACATATATATATATACACATATATATGTATACATATATACATGAGAATAAAAGTCTGCTAAATTCAGAAATAAAATGCTGAAGGGATGGGGGAAAGGAAAATGGAGTTATCTCTAGAGGGGAGGGTGAAATAATAGGTTAAATGGAGGGTATAAAAGGATCAAATTGATGGGAATGAAAGGTTAAGGATGGAATCCTTGGGAGAATAAGGGAGGGATTTTTAGAGTGGAGGGTGAGGGAATAGGTCAAAGGATGATATAGAAGGGTGTTTAGATTTATGGAAATGGGAAGATAAAAGAGAGATCTTGGGAGTAGGTTAAATAATAGGAGGGCAAGATAGTGGGTAGAAATAAAGTAGAGTCAGACACGATAGGATTAGAAGTAAAGAGACATGCACAAACATAAAATCAAAGATCCAGAGTAGAATTTTCTAGGGAAAGTATGCATCAATGTATTTATGTATGTATGTATATATGTGTATGTATATGTCTATATTTATATATAAATATATTTGCACTTAATTGTAGTCTTCTGGTGGAGGTAGGGGGAAAAAGAACAAAGTAAAAAGTGTACAGCCAAGAACAAAAGAATACTTACAAGAAAGAAAAGAAAAGATGGGCAGCTCTCAACATGAATAGTATTTACAGACTTGAAATGGAAAAATATTGCTGTATATTTTGAATCCTCTCATACATTCTGCTGTGCACATAATATGCTTTTTTCTTTTCTTATTTTGTATTTGTTTCAACATTTAAGTTTTTAATGTTTCTTTTCTGTATTTTATATTTATTTTAGTATTTAAGTCTAAAATAAAAAAAAAAAAGAAATTGAAACAGTCCATCAATTGACAACTGAAAAATCCTAAAGTGAAAATTCCCAAGAATATTACAAACAAATTCCAGTTTGAAGAAAATATTTCCAGCAGCCAGAAAGAAACTATTAAAATATCTTGGAGCCACAATCAGGATCATACAAGATTTAGCATCTACCATGTTAAAGGAGCTGAAGTCTTAGAATGTGATATTCCATAAGGCAAGAGAGCTAAGATTACAACCAAAAATAATCTACCCAGCAAGACTGAGTATAATCCTTTAGGAGAAAAAAACAGATATTTAATGAAATAGAAGATTTTAAAGCATTTCTGGTAAAAAGACTAGAGCTGAGTAGAAAATCTGACTTTCAAATGTGAGACTAAAGAGAACTTTCACATATGGGAGAATGTTACACGTAACTCCTAAGAACTTTATCATTGTTAAGGAGTTAAAAGAATTGTCTATAGACAGAAGGCACAGGAATCAGTCAATTATGCTGGGATAACAAAAATAAATAGATGGGTGAGACAGATGAATGCATTAGGAGAATGGGAAAGGAAGAGAAAGAATGGGGAAAATTATCTTAAATTAAAGAGACACAGACAAGGAAGAGCTTTTATACTGAAGGGGAAAATGGTGTATGTGTGGGGGAGGCAGGTAATACTTGGATCTCACCCATTTAAATAGACTCAAAGAGGGAAAAATATAAGAACACTGAACTGCATATAGAAATCTATCTTATTCAATAGGAAAATAGGAGGGCAAGTGGATATGGGAAATGGAGGGACAATAAAAGAGAAAGCATATAAAGGAAGGCAGTGGTCAGGGGCAAAACAAACAGAGGAGGGACAAAATAAAAAGAGAGATGTATAAACAAAAGAAAATAGGATAAAGAGAAATACACAGTAATCATAACTGTGAATGTTAATGGGATGAATTCACCCATAAAACAGAAACAGATAGAATGGATTAGAAAGTCCAGCAATATGCTGTTTTACAAGAAACACTTGAAACAGAGACACACACACACAGAACTTAAAATAAGGGACTTGAGCAAATTCTATTTTGCTTCATCTTAAGTAAAAAAGGCAGGTATAGTAATCAAGTAAAAGCAAAAAAATAGACTTAAAAGAAATAAGTAGGGAAATTGCATCTTGCTAAATGGCACCATAGACAATTAAGTAATGTCAATTCTAAATATATATGCACTAAATGGCATGCCCTCCAAAATTTTAAAGATGACTTAAATGAATTATAGGAAGAAATAGACAATAAAACTAAACCCTCAACTTTTCTCTCTCTGAGCTAGGTAAATCTAACTATGAAATAAATAAAAAGTTAAAGAAAGGAATGGAATTTTAAAAAGGTTAGATATGTTTCTGGAGAAAATTAAATGGGAATAAGAAAGGAGTGCACATTTTTCTCAGCCCTACATGTCTATCTTATAAGACAATGTATCAGTCATTCTATTTACATAGCCTACATCTCCTTTTCTTAGAGGAGGAAGGTATGTTTCATTATTAGTAGTCTGAAATCAACAGTGATCATTGTATTGATCTGAAATTTTGTGTCATTTTTTCTGACATTATTGTGGTCATTTTGCATATTTTTCTCTTGATTCATTTTATTTCACTCTGAATTAGTTCATATGTCTTTCCAAATTTCATATTTTATCCAAAATTTCTTATGTCTCAATATTATTCCATTATACTCCTATTCAAACGTTTTTCATTTTCCAATTAATGGATACTCCCAACCTTTATTTTTTTTCTGAAACAAAACACATTGTCATGAATATTTCACTATTTACCCAACTTCTCATTGCCTTACTCCTTAGAATATATACCTAAGAGTTGGATTGCTGGATCAACAGAACTGAATAATGAAATGAGTTCTCATCTATATAATTTTTCCCCATAAGAGTTAGATTAATTTACTGCCCCAACAATACATCTGCCTCTCTTACTAAATCTCTCCAACACTGAATGTTTCTAACAAAATATGAAAGATTTTATTTAATAGGTTTGCTACAATTCTACCCTCTGAACCCTCCCCCACCAATATATCTAATCCTTCTATATGAAAAAAAATTCAATTACTTGGCAAATCATTCTGCTAAATTATGTTTTTCCAGAACAAGCATCTGATATGCAATGACTTGATATTGTTCATTATATACTCGATAGCCAGGTTTGTGCTAGATTTAACTCTGACTTTCAGAAGCCTATTGTTAAATTATCAGTGATTGTTTTGTTTATTGTCTAGAGTTAGGAAAGTGTTAACAATGATGATTAAGTTTAAAATTCTGTGCATATTTTTTTTCTGGGTAGCTCAGTTTTTAAGCATTTGCTACCACACCCCGTATTACTCTCTGAACAATTCTTGAGTTCAGCAGCAGTTCCAGGAGTTCAGTAGAAAACTCAGAGAAGGAAGCCATTACCATACTGAAAGCCCCTAATAATAGTAACTGGTATTCTTTATATAGCACTTTAAAGTTTCCAAAATGCTTGTCATAATTGAACCTCATAACATCTCTGACTACAGTTTCATGTAAAATTCTCAAAATGTACCTCAGAGATCTGAGTACATCACTTTAGATATAATCTGAAGACCAACTTTTTTAGAATCTCAGTTTCATCTACATGGTAGTTTCAATGTTTGACCATCGCTTCCTTCAGTCTTCCCTCCCTTCTTTCAGGTCCCCTCCCTTTTAATCCTCTTTTCCTTTACTACTTTTTCCCTCCCTTTTAGCCTCCCCTCCCTTTTCTTTCCCCCTTCCCCTCCTACTGCCTTTAGAGCTAATTGTATTTCTATACTTAACTGAGTTTTTTTTTGTACCCTCCTTGAATCCAGTCAGATGAGAGTACCTCTCAAACAATGGTCCTCTCCCTCCTCTCTTTTGTACCTCTTCCTGTGATGGAATTTATTTTTTTATGCCTCCAGTTTTTCAATATATCCCATTACAATCCCTTGTCACCCTTAAATCACATTTGTTATCATCACATCATTTAATTTATGCCCACTCTGTCTATCTATATATATATCCCTTTTAAATTTCATAATAAAAATACATTTATCAAGTTTAACAAGTATCATCTTCCCTTATAGGGCTGTGAACTGTTTGCCCATGTTGTGTAACAATTTTTTTTTTCCTTTGCTTTCCTTTTTATGCCTCTCTTAAGACCTGCATTTGAAGATCAAATTTTCTATTGAGTTCTGGCCTTTTCATCAAGAAGGTCCGGATATCCCTTATTTCATTGAATGTCCATCTCCTTGCCTGAAATATTGTGCTCAACTTTGCTTAGTAATTAATCATTGGTTGTAGTTCCAGCTCCTTTGCCTTATGGAATATCATATTCCAATTCTTTTGGTCTTTCAGTGTAGAAGCTGCAAGGTCCTATATGATCCTGACTGTAGCTCCTCGATATTAGAATGGTTTCTTCCTGGCTGCCTGCAGAATTTTCTCTTTCACTTGATAGCTCTTGAATTTGGCAACGATATTCCTTGGTATTTTTAGTCTGGGGTCCCTTTCAGGAGGTGAACAGTGAATTCTTTCGATGACATTTTGCCGTCTGGGTCTAGGACTTTGGGCAATTTTCCTTGATGATTTCTTGGATGATATTGTCCAGGTTCTTTGTTTTCATCATGGCTTTCTGGTAGACCAATAATCCTTAGATTTTTCTCTCCTGGATCTATTTTCCAGGTTAATTGCTTTTCCAATTAGATATTTTACATTTTCTTCTGTCTTTTCATTCTTTAGATTCTGTTTGACTGATTCTTGATGTCTCATAGATTTGTTAGCTTCTACTTGCCCAATTCTATTTTTTATCAAATTGTTTTCTTCAGTTAACTTTTGCATCTCCTTTTGCATCTGTCCATTTGTTTCTTTTAAGGAGTTATTTTCACCAGTTAGGTTTTATACTTCCTTTTCTATTTGTCCAATTGTCCTTTTAAATTCTTCTGTGATTTCTTTTTTCATATTTTTAAAGTCATTGGTCAGTTTTTCTTCTATTTCTCTAATGTGGGTTTTTAAATCTTTCCTGAGATCTTCCAAGAAGGCTTTTTGTGCTTCAGGCCAGTTCATAATCCCTTCTGAAGTTTCAGATGGGAGTGTCATCTCAATGCTGACCCCTTTGGTATTTGTGTTTTGATCCTTTTCCCCATAGAAAGATGCTATGATCTTTTCTTTTCTGCTTTGTTTCTTACTCATGATAATAACCCTTTTCCTGGCTTTTAAAGTGGATCTCTGCATCTGTGGCACAGGGAGCTCTGTCAAAGTTCTTGTGCCTAAAACTTGAGGCTTTTTGTATTGTGGCCTCTGCTTCTTTCAGGTAGAAGCTAAAATGCTGCAGCTTACATGGTGCTGAGCTGGCTGGTGTTGGAAAGCAGAGACCAGGTGAGGTCTTTTTGGGTTTCCCTGCAGTTACCCTGGAGCTAACTCATTAAATGTGGGGGAGGGGTGGTCTGGATGCTGGAGGTCTCCTCTGCCGAGCTAGAGCATAGACAAGCTCTGCTGTCTGTGCCAGTGTCTTCCCAATTCCCCTGGGGTGCTGAGGCACTCCTGGGGTCCTGGTGTTGGCAGTTGCTGGCTTCACCCCCCTGGGGCTCAGGATCTTCTCCTGTTTTGTTGAGGTGGGGCTATCTGGAACAGCTCTGATCCTGCACTGCCCGCCTTCAGCCACAGCAAGAGGAACACTTCTTAGTGATCTTTCTAGCCTCATGGGCTAAGAGTCTGTTTACCCCTTCTGCTGCTTCCACTGTTCCAGGTTTTTTTCCTGTGGAAATATTCTCTGGGCTCATCAAGATCAACAAGGGGAGGGAGATATCAATTACCAATCAATCACTCCAACATCTTGGCTCCCAGAACCAGAAATCCATGCTATTCTATCCGTCTAGAATTCCCTCATTCTTCCCTCTGCTTTATTCAAGTTTCTCTACCTTTATGAGATGGCTGCCTACTCCATTCTACTATAATGTCTAAACCCCCCATTTCAGCATTTAATCACTTACTTCTTTGTCCTGCTCTCTAACTGTTGCATATAAGTTATCTTTTTTAATGAGACTGTGAACACTTTGAAAACAGGGAACATGTTATGTTCCTTATGTTCCTTATGCCTACACCTATGATCAGTAAATCGCTGAACGTTTATTACTGACATAGGTGATACCAAAAGACAGAAATAGTCACTATCCTCAAGAAGTTTATATTTTAGTGGAATAAATAGCATATAAGTAAATGGTGCCATATGCCACATATGCAGTCCATAAAAAGTACCCATAGAGAAGGAAGACTGCTAGTGTAGCTGGGAAGAACTGGACAAGACTCCTGAAAAGTGATGCTCTGGTCTATAACACAACACTAGGAACAACAAACTAGGAACAATAAAGACAACCAGCATATCAAGTCTTCTGAAGGTTAAACCTCTAGTTTCTTCAACCCATCTTCAAATACATCTTGAAGCCTTTCACTACCTCAAGCTCCCTCTGTTATACCTTCTCAGATGTGTGGGTATCATTTCTAAAATGTGACACCTATTTTTATCTTGCTAAAAACAAACTATATCCTGTTCAATTAAACTGAAAATAGCCTCAAAAGGCTGGAAAATGAGCTAGGGGAAGACTTAACATTTACTTCAATATAAGTAGTACATACCAAATTTTAGAGACAAAGCATGGTATACAGTAAACATTGGATTTGAAAATGTGTAGACTTAAAGATATCATTACATATCTCTCATAACCAGTTTCTTCTTCTGTAAGAGAACTGATCATGTAGTAAAACGAAGGGAAACCTAAGTAAGTATTGTGATGGTATCTGAGAAATGTCAAGAGATCAAGAGGAAGGTTTTCAGCCTATCTGGTAAATTCCCTGTGAGGAATCCATGGGAGAACATGGATAAGTATCTCTCAGAATGACATTGCTTAGAAGGGTTGCGAAGAGGCACATTAGTGAGTTCAGATATTCATTTAAATTTCAAAGGATGGAACTTGTCTTCTAGGATTATTAGGAGAATGTGAAGAAATTGTTCAAAGTGCTTTGGAAAACATTGCTCCATGCATAGAAACTATAATAATAATCGTTATTGTTATTTTTAGGCTATAATTAAAACAAGCATTTACCAAGCAATCTTGATGTGTCAAATGCTATGTTAGTCATTGGAGATTCAAAGACAAAAAGAAAATTGTTTTTATACTCAAAAACTTATTAAACTATTTGAGGAGGACATAATTTACAGAGAAAATTAATAACTGTATGTATGAAGTAATTTCCAAAGGTAGTACACTAAAAATTTAGTGGATTTGGACGTGCTTCTTCCATGAGGTAGCACTTGAACTGAGCTACGAACGAAGATAGTGATTCTATGAGACATTATTGAGGAGGGAGCGCATTCTAGGCACTGGACATAACCTGTGAAAATACTCAGAGATAGGAGATGGAAGGTCATACACATGGAAAGGTAAGAAATTTATTTGACTGTAACAAATGGTTCAAAGACTATAACAAAGCAGTGTGCAATAAGCCTGGAAAGGTAGATTGAGGCCAGATTGTGGAGAAAATTCAATCATTCAACAAGTATTTATTATTTGCATACTATTGTCAAATACTATGCTGTTGCAAAGAATGAAACAAGATGTGTTTAACCCTAGAGGAAGGAGGGAGCCACTAAAGTCTTTGAGGAGAGCAGTGACATGGTCGGACTTGTGCTTTAATACTACCTGTTTGGAAGATGTATGAAGGGCTAATTGGAGAAGAAATTTGAAGCAGGAGGACTAATCAGGAGACTTCTGAGTTAGTCCAGGTGAGAGGAGATGAAATAAGTTGGTGGTTATGTGAGAGGAGAAAAAGTTACAGATTTGAGATGATATTATGGGGGTAGAATCAAAAGGAATTGGCAATTGATTGATTGTGAAGGATGAGAGAGATGGAATAGCTATGGATGACTGACACTGTGAACTGTAGAGACTGGATACATAGGGATACCCTCAATAGAAACAAAGATATTCTGAGAGATTGGGGCATGTTGAATTTGTCATGCTTAAAGACATCTAGTTAGAAATGTCTAGAAGGCACCTGGTGATACAGAACTAGACTTGCACATAGTGATCACAAGATCTTATTTCTACATGAGATGATTTGTTTATCCTAATTAAATTCTAATTTGTTAAAAATTAAACATGTAGTGATTCATTATTCTTTCATTAAAAGGTACATTAAATGTACTTTTTATGACATTTAAATTTTTTTAAAAAAGGTATGAGGTAACATAGTATAGTTGATTGAGTGCTTTACTTGTATTTGGGAACATCTAGGTTCATAATTCGCCTCTGATCCCTTCTACTTGTATTACCTAGGACATGATACTTAATTCTGTGAACCTCAATTTCTACATCAGTAAAATGGTCAAAATAATACCTGTGCCATCTATAGTAGTGAGGGTTAGATGAGATGATGTATCTCTAATGTTCTTTAGAAACTTTAGAGTATATACAGGTGTCAGTAATTACTATGCTATTAAAGAAATGATTGATTTTATCAAGGTTGAAGCCTAATTTCTGGTTGTCACAATGTCTGATAGAAGTCATTAAAAATCTTGCAAGTAGCCGCTGATTTCCATAAACCATGAAATTTCTTCTTTTGCTCATCACCCAAGAAATATAGCATCATTTCCCCAAGACATTAAGAAGTATCTGAAAGCAAACATGAGGTCATAGAATATTTACTACTATTTGAAAGTAAAATTAGAAAAAGGAGAGTGAGAATTTTTCTATAATATGTATATAAAATTTTTTTACTGCTACCCCTTATAAAAGTAATAAAAGATGTTTATTGTCATACATTAAATCTGTTTGCTGATGCTCTTCTAATAAAATCATAAAAGAGAACCTTATGTATACACATTAAATCAGTTTAATCCGTATTTTAGGAACAAGCATACGATGGAATTAAAGTACAAAATAATGTTTTGTATCCTAAATTGTGGTATTTCATCACAGAATATTAAAATAGGAAGATCATTTAAAATATCTCATTTTAAAGATGAAGAATCTGAGACTCCAGGGGATGGACTTGTCCAAGATCACATGGAATGTGGTATAACTAGGACCAGAACTAAGAGAATCACAGATTTTCTGTGGTATAAGGCAGAGATATCAAACAGGGCCTGCTGACCACATGTGGCCTGCAAAACTCCCATTTGTGGCCAAGTAGATTAAAATGTAATTTGATAACATTTATTTTCCCCAAATTACATCTTAAAATGGTTTTTACCATTAATTTTTACAAGATTTTGAGTTGCTGATTTTCCTCCCTTTTTTCCTTTCCTCCCCTCTTCCTAAATGGTAGGAATTTCATATAGGCTATAGATGTGCTATCATCTAAAACATATTACCACATTAATCACAGTTGTTAAAGAAACAAATCAAAATAAAAACTAATATAGTAATTGAAAAGATATGCCTTGATCTACATTCAGTCTATTAATTCTTTATCTGTATTTGGATAGCATTTTCTTTCATGACTCCTTTGTATTTGTCTTATATCATTGTGTTGCTGAGAACTGAGTCATAGATAGTTGATCACACAATGTTGCTGATACTATGTGCAATGTTTTCCTGGTTCTCTTCATTTTAATTTGCATCAATTCATGCAAGTCTTTCCAGGTTTTTCTGAAATCTGCCTGTTAATTTCTTATTGCACAATAGTATTCCATTACATTCATATACCACAGCTTGTTCAACCATTCCCCAATTGGTGGGTATCCCCTCAGTTACCAACAGTTTGCCACCATAAAAAGGGCTTCTATAAATATTTTTTTACATGTAGGTCATTTTTTTTCTTTTTTTCTGATGCCTTTGGGATACAGACCTAGAAGTGGTGTTGCTGGATCAAAGACTATGCACACTTTGGTTGCCCTTTGGTCATAGATCCAAATTGCTCTCCAGAGATATTTCATCAGTTCACAACTCCACCAACAGTGCATAAGTGTCCCAATTTTTCTCAAGTCCTAACATTTATCATTTTCCTTTTCTTACCATATTAGTCAATCTGGTAGGAGTGTGGTAGTACCTTGGAGTTGTTTTAATATACATTTCTCTAATCAAAAGTGATTCAGAGAACTTTTTCATATACCAATAGATATCTTTGTAGTCTTCATCTGAAAACTGCCTGTTCATATTCTTTGATCATTTGTCAATTGGGGAATAGTTTGTATTCTTATAAATTTGACTCATATCTCTATATATTTGAGAAATGAGGCCTTATATAAAAGACACTTGCTGTAAAGAGTGCTTCCCAGCTTTCTGCTTTCCTTCTAATCTTGGATGCATTGGTTTTGTTTGTGCAAAAACTTTTCAATTTAATGCAACCAAAATTATTTATTCTACATTTTATAGCACTCTCTATCTCTAGTTTTGTCCTGAACCAGTAAATCACTCAAATTCTCCTCTAAGAATCTGGATGCTGTACCATGTGGTGCATATATGTTTGATATTGAAATTGATTTATTGTCTGATACCTTTTAAAAAAGGTTCTTTTTTATCTCTTTTAATTAGGTCTGTTTTTACTTTTACTTTGTATGAGATCAGGAAACTCTGCCCCTGCTTTTTTTTTTACTTCAGATAAAGCATAATGATACTATTCCAGTCCCTTGCTTTTACTCTGTGTGTGTGTGTGTGTGTGTGTGTGTGTGTGTGTGTGTGTGTGTGTGTCTGCTCCAAGTGTTTTTCTTGCAAACAGCATGTTGTAGGATTCTGGTTTTTGATACGCTCTGCTATTTGCTTCTGCTTTATAGCAGAGTTCATCCTATTTACATTCACAATTTTGATTACTGTGTGTTTCCCTCCATTCTAGTTTTTCCTTCTCTTTCTCCTTTATCCCTTTCACCCTTTCCCTACTTATCAGTGTTTTACTTCTGTTTACTGCCTCCCCCAATCTGCCCTCCCTTTTGTTAGTCCCTTCCCACACCCCAGTCCTTTACTTAGTCTCTTCCCCTCCTACTTTCCTGTCAGGTAAGAGAGATTTCTATATTCAATTGATTTCTTATATTATTCTCTCTTTGAGTCAAAACTGAAGAGAATAAGATTCAAGTCATGCCCACTGCCTACCTTCCCATCTTTCCCTCTGCTGTAATAGGTTTTTTGTACCTCTTTTTAAAAAATTATTTCATTTGTTTTCATTGTTCTACAATCACTTCCATCTATCTTAGATTTCTTCCCCTCCCTCCTCCTCTTTCCCCCCTCCTTCTTCACTCCCTCCCTGAAATGACGTACAGTCTTATATAGGATTCAGCACTTACATTTCTGTTAAATACATTTTCACCTCACTTATGTTGCATAGAAGAATTAAAATGAATGGGAGAAACTATAAAACAAAACAAAACATAATACAAAAGAAAATGGTCTGCTTCATTCTGCAATCCAATTCCATAGTTCTTTCTCTGGTTGTGGAAGGCATTTTGCCTCAAGAGTCCATTGGAATTTTTTAAGTCCTTGCATTACAATGAAGTACTAAGTCCACCAGAAAAAATCCTTGCACACTGGGGTTGTTTCTGTGTACAAAGTTCTTCTGGTTCTGCTCCTTTCACTCAGTATCAGATCATATAAGTCTTTCCAGGTCTGTCTAAAGTCTTCCTGTTCATCATTCCTTATAGCACAATAACATTCCATTCCATTCATATGCCATATTTTTTTTTATCCTATTCTACCTCTCCCTTCTGCACACAATGTACTCCTCTTTCTCATCCTTGAACTTTTTACATCATTCCCTCAAATTCACCTTATACCTATACTATCTATCTATCTGTCTGTCTATCTATCTATCTATCTATCTATCTATCTATCTATCTATCTATCTATCTATCTATCTATCTCTATCTATCTATCTATCTATCTCTATCTATCTATCTATCTATCTATCTATCTATCTATCTATCTATCTATCTATCTATCTATCTATCTGTCATCTATGTAGGGTCATAAATAGTTCAGTTCCATGGAATGCCTTATGATTTCTTTTCCTTTTTTACCTTTTTGGGCTTCTCTTGGGTCTTGGTATTGGAGTTCTTTTGTTGTTGCTGTTCAATTCTGGCCTTCCCCTTATGAAAACTTGATTTACTTCTCTTTCATTGAATGACCATTTTTTTTTTCCCATGAAGTATTATGCCTAATTTTACTGGGTAGGTGATTCTTGGTTGTAGTCCTACCTCCTTTGCCTTCTAGAATATCATGTTCCATGACCTCTGATCCTTTAATACGGCCTCTGCTAAATCCTATGTAATCCTGATTGTGGCTCCCTCATATTTGAATTGTCTCTTTCTGGTCATTTGTAGTACTTTTTCCTTGACCTGATAGTTCTGAAATTTACCTGTAATGTTTCTTGGAGCTTTGGTTTTGTGATCTCTTTCCTAATCCGTGGATTCTTTCAATGCCTATTTTGCTCTGGGATATCTGGGCTGTTTTCCTTGATAATTTCTTGAAAGGTGTTGTCTAGGACCTCTTTTTCATTATGGCTTTTAGCTAATCCTATGATTCTGACATTGTCTCTCCTGGATCTATTTTCCAGGTCAGTTGTTTTTCCAATGAGGTATCTTACATTTTCTTCTTCTTCTTTTTTTTTTATTATTCTTTTAAACTTATTTGATTCACTCTTGATACCTCACAGTCGTTAACTTTCATTCGGCTAATTCAAACTTTTTCAAACTAATTCAAACAAGAGATTGTTTTCCACAGTTAGCTTTGGTAATTCTTTTTCCATTTGGCCAATTGTACTTTTCAGGGAGTTTTCTTCAGTGGATTTTTGTACCTCCTTTCCTATTTGGCCAATTCTTTTTAAGCAATTTTCTTTTTCCAAGCTGTTGACTCTTTGTTCATAATTTTCCTGCTTCACTCACATTTCTTTTCCCCATTTTTCTTCTACTTCTCTTATATGATTTTAAGCTCCTTTTGGAGCTCCCCTATGAGTTCCTCCTGCGATTGAAATCACTTCCATTTTTCTTTGGGATTTTGCCCATGGGTGTTTTGACATTGTTGTCCTCTTTTGAGTTTGTATCTTGATCTTCCTTATCACCATAATAACTTTCTATGGTCAGATTTTATTTTTGTTCTTTTCTTCTCATCTTTTTGGGCCTTTTTTTCTTTTAAGTTTAAGCTTTGTTCCTGAGAAAGAAGGGGCACTGTCTCAGGTTTCTTGTGTCAGGGGCTGGAGGCCTTGGTTGTTTGGGTGGTGCTATAGTGTTTTGCCATGATTCCAACAGGGGACCCTGATGTCTGGTGCTGCATTGAGGGGGTTGATTGGGTCGGACTGGCACTTCTGGAGGCCATAGGGATCTGTCAGCTTACCTAGTGCTGGTGTCTGGCATGTGCTGAGGCCTGGCGGTTTTTCTGAATTTCTTCTTGGCTACATTGATGCATGTGACAATCTGGCCATTACCTGTTTGCCAGGGCCTCTGTTGAAGCATTAGTGGTTCTCATTGCTGGAATCTGTCAGTTCCCCTGTCTATGCTGAGACATGTGGGGCGGGGAGTCCTGTGTTAGCTTTTGCCTTCTCCTCCATATTGGGGCTCAGGATACCCAACTGGTTTGGTGAAGTGGGACGTGCTGCTGGCTTGCTTGGAAACTTCCTGTCCTGGACTGTGCTCCTCTTTTACTTGAGTGAGACAGATCTTTATTCCCAATCTTCCAAGTTTCCTGGGCTAAAAAAATGTTTCACTCCATCTTTTTACTGATTCTACTATTTCAGGATTTGTTTTGAGGTGCTATTTTATGGTTGTTTGAAGGTAAACATGAGAGAGCTATGGCAATTTACTACTCACTCCACCTTCTTGGGTCCTGGAAGTCATCATAAAATGTAATCTGGAAATATTTAACAAAATAAATAAAAATGCAATTAGAGATAATGTTACATTTTAACACAGTCAATATGCAATCCACAAGGATCCTTATATATGGAGTGGTGTGGCTTCCCCTATTTCTGTTTGAATTTGATACCATTGCCAAAAGGGATTCCAAAATCCGTTTTGTCCATTCTATATCTGAACAATAAACAACAAATAATCACCTGTCCTTTATTTGAAGACCTCCACTGTGTGAAGACATTACTTTGCAAGGCATCCAGTTTTGCTTTGGGACAGCTTTTATTGTTAGGAACCTGTGTTCTCCATTAATCCTGACTCTGCCTTTGCTTTCTATTTATACTCCCAGTTCTCTCCTCTAAGGTGAAGTAGGATGAAATTAATCATTCTTCCCCATGACAGACCATTGAATCCTTGAAGATGTCTGGTGTATCTTCTAAGTCTTCTGAAGTTTAAATCCCCAGTTCTTCTACCCCATCCTCAGAAAGAGTGATCTTGAAGCCTTTCTCTATCCTGATCTCCCTATGTTGGACATCCTTAGGTGTGTGGGCCATTCCTGAAATGTGATAGCTGCAGCTGGAGAAAGTACTCCAGATTTAGTCTATGACTAGCATCTTGCCATACCTGAAAACTATAACTTTCCCAATATATTGATGTTTCTGGCTCATTTATCAGACTGCTGATTCATATTAAGTTTGTAGTCTATTACCCATAAATGTATTTTAGTCAAACTACTTCTAGCCATATATCCTTCATCCTGTACTTGCAAAACCTATTTTTTTCAATCTTGAGTGTGAGAGTGTATTTATTTCTATTTGATTTAATTATGATAGTTTTAGTTTAACATTTGAGCTTAACAAGTCTTTATGGATTATACCTGTGATTCTGAATTTTAGCTCTGTGTCATCTGAAAATTTGATAAACGTGCTATCATTTAATAAGTGTGATCTCATTTGGACCATTAGGAAAAGGTCCCAGCTAGGCATTCTTTGCTATTCAGATCCCATCCAAACACTGACAGTCCCAGTAAAGCTGGTGCTGCAGGCTGTCATTCTTCTTCAAACATCCTACCAATGCCTCCTTCCTCTCCTGGCTGGAAAATGACCCCCCCTCCCATTCCCACTCCTGAAGTAAGGAATAAAATCCTTCTCCATTCATACTCTCAGACCTACTTCCTGCGATGTTAGGCTAGGCCCCTCTCTGTAGATGGGATATGTTGCTCATACTAGTTGGTTAAGGGTCAACAGCTCTAAATGCTTTATTAAGATAAGCAATCACTGGGCATTACCATCTGCTCTGATATTGTGCACTAAAATCCATCAGTTCTTACATTATACTGGGTGATGTTCTCTAGGTTGCTGGTCATTGCCAGATAACATATGACTCTTCTGATCCACTTGGCAACTGAAACTTCCTCAATTGGAATGTTAGCTCTTTGAGAGCAAGAACTTTCTACTTTTCTGTTTCTCTACTGAGTACATAGTGTTTGGCTCATAATAAGTGTATAATAATTTTAAATTGTTGTACATTTCTCATATGTCAAGGAGAGTTATCATAGTAGAGTAGAAAAAGAGCTTGGATCCTGCCTTTGCCATCATTCATTTGACCTTAGTCATATAACTTATCCTCTTTATGCCTTGATTTCTCCTGTAATGTAATAAGATAAGACCAGATGATATTTGAGGTCCCTTCTAGCTCTGGCTTTATAATTTTGATTTTTAATAAGTAAATTAAAATTATATCCAACATTGCATGTTTTTCCTGAGATCACAGAAGCACTCTTCAAGAGATGGTTTATAATAAATATTAACTAATCTTTGGGCAAAGTCATTACGTTCATAACGTACAAAACTTCACTACTTTGTAGCCCCTAACTCTAGATTTTTTCCTTAAATACAACAGGAAAGATTTTGTCAAATACTTAGCTGCAGTCTGTTGTTAACTGTTTTTCAGATGTGTCTGGCTCTTCATAACCTTTTTGGGGGTTTTCTTGCCAAAGGTACTAGAGGGGTTTGCTATTTACTTTTCCAGCTCATATTACAGATGAGGAAACCAAGGAAAACAGGATTAAAAGATTTACTCAAGGTCACACAGTTAATAAGTGTCTGAAGTCAGCTTTGAACTCAGGAAAAGGAATCTTCCTGACTTCAGTCTTGATGCTCTATCCACTGTGCCACCTAACAACTCAGAACAATAATTATTCCATAAACATGGAAGCAAAAATTTTTTCAAATCCTTAAGCTAAAAATTGAATTTTACTTTGTTTAATCAGCAAAAATCTTACTTCTCTTCCTGCCTTCCTCCCCCGTTAACAATGAAAGCAAAACAAAACTTTTATTACAAACATATTGTCAAGTAAAGAAAATGTCCACAATAGCAATGTCACATATACATGCACATACACACATTATTCTGTATGCTTGAGTTTTTCCCTTCTCCGTCAAGAGGTTAACAGCATATTTTATCCTTAGTCTTCTGAAATTATATTTGGTTTTTATGCAGATCACTTTCTAAGTCTTTCAAAGATTTTTGTCTTTAGAATGTTATTGTTATTGTATAAATTTTTTTCCTAGTTCTGTTCACTTCACTATGGATCAGTTCATACATATCAATCCAAATTTTTCTAAACCCATTTTCTTCATCATTTCTTATAGCACAATAGAATTCCATCATATTTATATACTATAACTTGTTCAGCCATTCCTCAGTTGATGGGCAGCTCTTATGCTTTGCCATGTCAAAAAGATCTACATTTTTTTTTTTTTTGGTGCAGTACATACTTAGAATTTATTTTTCTTAGAATGAATCCCTTCTTAATCTACTCTACTTCTATTTCCCCCTATTCTGTATTGATTTTATTTCCCTGTTAAGTGGAATGAATTTTTGTACCCAGCTGCATATATATATTCTTTCCTCCTTTAACCAGTTTAGATGAGAAGGGGTAAGATGCACCCCAAACCCTTCATTATTTGCATAGACTTCTTTCTATTATATCATGTGCAATGATTTCCCCTAACCTTCCATTCCCGTTTCCCTACTAATGCTTTTGTTTTTCTTGCAGGAGAGGAAGGTGGTAGTGGTCAGAATTCCTGATACTTTCTATACTTCTGCCCTCCTGGTTTCACCCCTGATGAACTATATATCTAGGGAACATACTGCAAAGCAGGCAGTTTTATCTCCACTTTTGATACTTACTAGCTATGTAACTCTGACAAGTCACTTAATCCCTTAGCCACTCAGCCACTGTTTCTTCATTTGTAAAATGTAGATAATGAGTCCTTGCCTCTCAGAATTGTTATTTGAATGTGACTCACTTGTCTACTAAGTGACACTACTTCTATTATTAGTTCTTTTGTCTCCTCTGATTTTCTTTTCTAGCAACAAAAGAAAAGAAAATGAGGTTAGTTTGTCATAACCTTCTCTTAAATCCATGCTGAACTTTTCTGATAATTACTTTTTTGTTTTATATGTTCACTGATCATTCCTTTGTTTTTGCATTTTACAATTTGTCTAGAAGTCAAAGTCAAGGTCACACTGATTTATAGTTCACAAAATATTCTCTTTCTTTTAAAAAAAAATATAAAATCAAAGGATTATTTGTTCTCTGTTTCTAAAGCATCTTTCCTATTTTCCATGATTAAAGATTCAAATCTTGGAATTCCTTATCTATTTCTTGCTTTTGCCTAGATTTTTTTTTTGAGAGGTAACTGTCTCAGCATTAACATGTCTATTTCTGAGTGTATTGTTTTATTTTTCCCAAATGATTTCTTCTATGTATAACTTATTTTCTTCCTGGATTTTCTCACATCAATGTATAAACACACACACACACACACACACACACACACACACACACGCACACACACACACCCCTGCTGTGTTCTCCCTTTTATCTATTCTTTTTCTTCCTCTCTTCAGCTGCTTCCTTGAGAATGCAAGCAATTTCATATTAATAATACATGTGAAGTCATGTATAACAAATTTCCAAGTTAGCCATGTTGCTGAAGAAAACAGATAAAAAATAACACAAGAAAAATATTTTATAAAATTTTTAAAAAGTATTTTTCAGTCTGCATTGGGAGTTTACCAGTTTTCTTTCTTGAAGTGAATAACATCATTCATCAAGGATCATTTGGAATTGTCTTGGATCGTTATATTAATCAGAGTATGTAAGCCTTACGCAGTTGATCATACATACAATATCATTGTTACTATGTATAATTTCTTCTAGTTCTGCTCACTTCATTTTGTAAAAAAATTATTTATTTTAGTTTTCAACATTCATTTCCACAAGATTTTGAGTTCCAATTTTTCTCCAAATCTCCCCATTCCTCCATCTCAAAACACTGTGCATTCTGAATATCCCTTCCCTCAATCTGCCCCCCTTCTATCACACCCCTCCCTTCCCTTATCCCCATTTTCTCTTTTTTCTTGTAGGGCAAGATAGATTTCTATGTCCCATTACCTGTATTTCTTATTTCCTATTTGCATGCAAAAACAGCTCTCAACATTTGTTCCTAAAAGTTTGAGTTTCAACTTCTCTCCCTTCCACTCTCCCCACACATCACCACTGTAAAGGAAAACAATTCAATATAGGCTATACATGTGTAGTTATGCAAAAGACTTCCATAATAGTCATGTTGCAAAAGACTAACTATATTTCCCTCCATCCTATCCTGTCCCCCATTTATTTTATTCTCTCTTTTGACCTTGTCATCCCCAAAAGTATTTGCTTCTAATTACTCCCTCCTCCCTTTTGCCCTCGCTTCTATCATCCCCCTTACTCCTCACTTATCTCCTTCTCCCCTACTTTCCTGCAGTGTAAGATAGATTTTCATACCAAATTGAGTGTGCATGTTATTCCCTCCTTAAGTCAAATGTGATGAGAGTAAGCTTCACTTTTCTCCTCTCACCTCCCCCTTTGAAAAAGCTTTTCTTCTTGCCTCTTTTATGAGAGATAATTTGCCCCATTCCTTTTCTCCCTTTCTCCTCCCAATATATTCCTCTCTCCTTAATTTTATTTTTTAGATGACATTCCTTCCAATTCAGCTCATTCTGTGCCTTTTGTCTATATGTATATAATCCCTCCAACTACCCAAATACTGAGAAAAGTGTCAAGAGTTAAAAACACTATCTATCCATATAGGGATGCAAACAGTTTAACATTAATAAGTCTCTTATGATTTTTCTTCCCTGTTTTCCTTTTCATGCACCTCTTGATTCTTGTGTTTGAAAGTCCAGTTTTCTATTTGGCTCTGGTCTTTTCATCAAAAGTGCTTGAAAGTCCTCTATTTTATTGAATGACCATTTTTCCCCTGAAGTATTATACTCAGTTTTGCTGGGTAGGTGATTCTTGGTTTTAATCCTTTGACTTCCTTCTGGAACATCATATTCCAAGCCCTTCAATTCCTTAAAGTAGAAGCTGCTTGATCTTGTGTTATCCTGACTGTATTTCCACAATACTTGACTTGTTTCTTTCTGGCTGCTTGCAATATTTTCTCCTTCACCTGGGAATTTTAGAATCTGGTTACATTATTCCTAGGAGTTTTTCTTTTTGAATCTCTTTCACGAGGTTATTGGTGGATTCTTTCAATATTTATTTTACTTCTAGTTTTAGAATATCAGGGCAGTTTTCCTTGATAATTTCATAAAAGCTGATATCTACATTTTTTTTTCCTCATGACTTTCAGGTAGCTCCATAATTTTTAAATTATTTTTCCTGGATCTATTTTCCAGGTCAGTTATTTTTCCAATGAGATGTTTCATATTGTCTTCAATTTTTTTTCATTCTTTTGGTTTTATTTTGTAATTTCTTGGCTTCTCATAAAGTTGTTATCTTCCTTGGTGGTGCATCCACCCTTTTCATTTTTGAAACTGGTAATTTGGCTTTCTACTTTCTTTTTTTAAAAATCAAATTAACCAAGGGCAGAGCCAAAATGATGGAGTAAAAGTAGGGACTTGGTTGAGCTCTCCACTGAACCCCAGCATATGCTTTTAAAAATGACTGTAAACAAATTCTGGAGCTCCAGAACCCACAGAATGACTGTCTGGAGCAAATCTCCAGCCCAAGACAGCTTGGAAGGTCAACAGGAAGTATTTATCTTCTGGGCTGGGAGCAGAGTGAAGCCCAGTGTAGACCACTGGCACAGATGGAGTCTGAGCAGGTCTCAGGGTGGACTGAATCACTGGCAGTTGCTGTGATTTCCAGACTTCTCAATCCCCAAAATGCCTAGGAGAACTTGGAAGGTTAGTGGGAAAAAAACCTGTCAGACCTCTCTGAGAGAGTAGCAAAGTCAGGCCTTAACCTCAGGGCATTGGAGGGTGCCAGGGAGCCCCAGGCAGCAGCAGCAACAGCATCACCAGTGGTCAGTAACCCTGTACAGCAATTGACAGTACACCCACCCACCCACTCCCACTGGAAATAGAAAACTGCCTTGACAAAGGGCTCGAAAGTCAAGTAAATGGTTGGGGAAATGTGCAAACCATGGAAGAGCTCACAAAGGATTTTAAAAATCAAGTAAGAGAAGTAGAGTAAAAATTGGGAAGAGAAGTGAGAGTGATGCAAGAAAATAGTGAGAAATGATTCAACTGTTTTCTAAAGGGGACCCAAAGAATGCTGAAGAAAATAACACCATAAAAAAATAGACTAACCCAAAAATGGCAAAAGAAATCCAAAAAACCACTGAGAAGAATACCTTAAAAAGCATACTGGGCCAAATGGAAAAGGAGGTCCAAAAGCTCACTGAAGAAAATAATTCATCAAAAATTGGAACTGAGTACATGGACACTAATGAATTTATGAAAAATCAAGAAACTATAAAACGAAACCAAAAGAATGAAAAAATAGCAGACAATGTGAAATATTTCATTGGAAAAACAACTGACTTGGTAAATAGATCCAGGAGAGAGAATTTAAAACTTTTTGCACTTGCTGAAAACCATGATCAAAATCAGAGCCTAGACATCGTCTTTCAAGAAAAGCTGACCTGATATTCTTGAAGCAGATTGTAAAATAGATATTGAAAAATCCACCAATTACCTCCTGAAAGAAATTCCCAAAGTAAAACTCCTAGACATATTACAGCTGAGTTCCAAAGTTCCCAGGTCAAGGAGAAAATATTGCAAGCAGCAGAAAGAAACAATTTGAGTATTGTGAAAACACAATCAGGATAACACAAAATCTGTCAACTTCTTCATTAAAGGATCAAAGGGTTTGGAACATGATATTTAAGAGGTCAAAGCAGCTAGGATTAAAACCAAGAATCCCCTATTCATCAAAACTGAGTGAATACTTCAAGGAAAAGATTGTCATTCAATGAAATACAGGATTTTAAAGTATTCTTGATGAAATGACCAGAGTTGAATAGAAAATTTGACTTTCAAGTACAAGAATCAAGAGAAGCACGAAAAGGTAAACAAGAAAGAGAAATAGTAAGAGACTTACTAAAGATGAACTGTTTACTTTCTTATAAGGAAAGATAATGTTTGTAGTCCTTGAGAGTTTTCTCAGCATTAGGGTAGTTGAAGGGATTTTATATCTATCTATCTATCTATCTATCTATCTATCTATCTATCTATCTATCTATCTATCTATCTACCTACCTACCTACCTATCTATCTATCTATCTATCTATCTATCTATCTATCTATCTATCTATCTATCTATCTATCTATATCTATCTGTATAGACAGAGAGCACAGAATGAACTGAATGTGAAGGGATATAAAAAAAGTTAAATGAAAGGGTGAGGAGGAATATATTGGGAAAAGGAGGAATGGAGAAATAGAATGGGGTAAATTATCTCACGTAAAAGAGACAAGAAAACACTTTTACAATGGTGGGGAAGAGGGGGGTGGTGAGAGGGAATGAGTGAGCCTTACTCTCATTGCATTTGCTTTAGGGAGGGAATAACATGCACACTCCATTGGGCCTGAAAATCTATCTTACCCTACTGGAAAGTAGAGGGGAAGGAGACAGGCACAGGGGGTGGGGTGTTAATTGATGATTGAAGGGAGGGCCAATGGGAAGAGGGGATTATTAGAAGTAAACAATTTTGAGGAGGGACAGGGTCAAAAGAGAAAATAGTATAATTGGGGGATAGAATAGGATGGGGGAAATACAGTTAGTATTTCACAACATCACTGTTATGGAAGTGTTTTGCATGACTACACGTGTATAACCTATATGGAATTGCTTGCTTCTCAATAGTAGTGAGTGGGGAAGAAGGAAAGAAGGGAAGCTGGAATGCAAAGTTTTAAAAACAAATGTTAAAAATTGTTTTTACATGCAGTTGGGAAATAAGGCATACACACAGTGGGATATAGAAATCTATCTTGCCCTACAAGAAAATAGAGGGGAAGGGGAGAAGGGAAGACAGGGGTGTAATAGAAGGGAGGGAAGATTGGGGAAAGGAGTAATCAGAATGCATGCCATCTCAGGGTGGGGGGAGTGGAGAGAGATGGAGAGAAAATTTGGAACTCAAAATCTTGTGGAAATGAATGTTGAAAAATAAAAATAAGTAAATTAATAAATTACAAAAAAATAAAATGTTTGCAAATGAAAAAATCAAATTAACCCATGATTTATCTGTTTTTAAAATTTTTCCATAAAACAGTCTTGTTTTTCTTATTAGTTCAATGCTTTTTAAACTTTAATTGTATTAATCTGTATTTTGATTTTCAGGGTTTTCATTTACTATTTAATTAAGAATTTTAAATTTGTTCTTTTGAAAGCTTTTTTCTTAGTTGCAAGCCCAATTCATTTATCTGTTCTTTCTCTCTTTTATTGAAGTATGCATCTAGAAATATAAATTCTCCCTTGAGTACTGCTTTGGTTTCATCCTCAAATTTTGATATGTTGTCTCATTGTTATTATGTTTAATGAAATTATTGATTGTTTTTATGATTTATTCTTTGAGTCACTTATTCTTTAGGATTATATTATTTAGTTTCCAATTAATTTTTGGTCTGTATCCACATGACTTTATTGAATTTAATTTTTATTGCATTGTAGTCTGAAAGTTATGCATTTAATATTTTTCCTTTTTTTGCATTTGCTAGTGAAGTTGTTATGCCCTAATACAGGGTCACTTGCTTTGAAGGTACCATGTATAGCTGAGAAAAATGTATAAATCTCTCTTTCTAGTCTCATTTGGTTTTCTCCAGAGGCCAATCATATTTAACTTGTCTCGGATTTTGTTCTTTAACTTCTTTTTTATTTATTTTATAATTAGAGTTATCTAGCTTTGAGAAGGGAAAGTTGAGATCACCACTAATACAGTTTTACAGTTTCTTCCTACAATTCATTTAAGTTTTCATATAAGAATTTGGACAGTATGTTGTTTGGTGGACATATGTTCAATGTTGATAATACTTCCTTGTCTGTCATGCCTTTTAGGGAAATGTAGTTTCCCTGCTCTTTAAGTTAGATCTCTTTTTGCTTTTGTTTGAGATTATGGTAGCTAACCATGTTTGTTACTTCCCCCAAGTCATAATAGATTCTGCTCAAACACCCTATTTAAACTCCCCGTTTGTCTCTCTGTTTCCAATGTATTTCTTGTAAACAGCATGTTGTTCTATACTGGTTTTTAAGCCATTATGATATCTTTTTCTGTTTTATGGGTGAGTTCATCCTGTTCACATTCCCAATTATGATTAACTGCTCTTCCCTCCATCCTATATTCATTGTTTATCCTTCTCCCTCTTTTTATTCTTTCCTCTAAAATCTATTTTGCTTTTGACAATTGCCTTTTTTATTTTGCCCTCCATTTTCTCACTATTCACCCCCTTCTCTTATCCCCTTCTTTTCCTACTTCCATGTTGGATAAGATAGATTTCTATCCTCAGTTGAAAATACATATATCTAGACCTATATATTTCCTTCTTTGAACTAATTTAGCTAAAAATGAGGCTCAAGAATTGACATACCCCATGCCATTTTCCCCTCCAACGTAAAAGTTCTTTGTATATCTCTTTCTATGTGTGATAATTTTCTTCATTTCTTCTCTTCCTTTCCTTCACCCTACTCACAGGCCATTTCCTCTTTCTCACCTATCCATGTTTTCACATCATTCCAATATAATTAAGTCACTTCCACACCCTCTTTCTATGTAAAATCTATTGCCCTAATAATGATTCTTAGAAGTTAAATGTATACTTCTCATATAGAAAGGCAGTTAACACTATTGAATCCCTTATTATTTCTCTTTCATATTTACCTTTTCATGCTTCTCCTGAGTTTCATATTTGAAAGTCAAACTTTCTATTTAGCTCTGGTCTATTCACTAGAAATTCATGAAAGTCCTCTTTTTCATTAAACATTCTTTTATTCCCTTGAAGGATTATAGTCAGTCTTACTGTGTAAGCTATTCTTGGTTTTAATCACAGTTCTTTTCACCTCTGGAATATTACTCCCAGCTCTCCACTTCTTTAACATGATAGCTGTTAAATATTATATGATCCTGACTATGGCTCTGTGATATTAAAATTGTTTCTTTTCTGGTTGCTTGCAATATTTTCTCCTTGATCTGGAAGCTCTGGAACTTAGCTAAAATATTCTAGGGAGATTTCATTTTGGGCTCTCTATTAGGTGATGATCAGTGAATTCTTTCAATTTGTATTTAACCTCTGCTTCTAGGATATCAAGGTTGTTTTCCTTGATAATTTCTTGAAATACGATATCTAAGCTTTTTTTGATCATGGCTTTCAGGTAGTCCAATAATTCTTAAACTCAATCTATTTTCCAGGTCAGCTGTTTTTTGTTTTTTTTTTATTAAGTTTAAAATTTTTTTTCCACTTAATAGTATTTTATTTTTCCCAATTACATGTGAAGAAGAATTTCACCATTCACATTGATAAGGTTTTGAGTTACAAATTGTTCTTCCTCCCTCCCATTCCCTCTCCCCAAAATAGCAATCAATCTGATATAGGTTACACATGTACAGTCATATTAATCATATTTCCATATTAATCGTGTTCAGAAAGGAGAATCAAAACAAAAGAAAAAACCATGAGAAATAAAAAAAAAACCCAAATCCCCCAAAATAGTATGCTTTGATTTACATTCAGATTCCATAGTTCATTCTCAGGATGTGAATAACATTTTCCATCATCAGTTTTTTGAAGTCGCCTTGAATCATTATATTGCTGAAAAGAGTTGCCTCTCTTAGTTGATCATAGCACAATGTTGATGTCACTGTGTACAATGTTCCCCTGGTTCTGCACACTTCACTCAGGATCAATTTATGTAAATCTTTCCAGGTTTTCCTGAAATTCACCTGCTCTTATTTCTTACAGCAAAATAATATGCCATTACATTCATATACCCCAACTTCAGTCATTCCTCAATTGATTAGCATCCCCTCAGTTTCCAATATTTTGCCACCACAAAAACAGATGCTATAAGTATTTTTGTACATATACATCCTTTGCCCTTTTTTAGTGATCTCTTTGGGATATAGAGCTAGTACTGGTATTGCTAGATCAAAGGGTATCCACAGTTTTATAGCCTTTGGTCACAATTCCAAATTGCTCTCCAGAATGATTGGATCAGTTCACAGTTCCACAAACAATGAATTAGCGTTCCAACTCTCCCACATCTTCTCTAACCTTTGTCATTTTACTTTTCTGTCATATTGATCAATCTGATTGGTGGGAGGTGATACTTCAGAGATGTTTTGATTTGTATTTCTTTAATCAATAGTGATTTAGAACATTTTTTACATAACTATAGATAATTTTAATTTCCTCTTCTAAAAATTGCCTGTTCATATTTTTTGACCATTTGTCAATTGAGAAATCATGGTATTCTTATAAATCTGACTCAGTTCTTTGTTATATTTCAGAAATTATGTCTTTATCAGACACAGTTAGTGTAAAATTGTTTTTCAGCTTTATGTTTTTCCTTTTAGTCTTGGTTGCATTGGTTTTGTTTGTGTAAAACATTTTTAATTTAATGTAATCACAATGACCCATTTTACATTTCATAATGTTCTCTGTCTCTTATTTGGTCATAAATTCTTCTCCATAGATCTGACAGATAAATTATTCCTTGCTCTCCTAATTTGCTTATGGTACCACCCTTCATGTCAAAATTATGTACCCGTTTTGACCTTATTTTGGTATACAGTGTGAGTTGTTGGTCTAAGCCTATTTTCTGCCACACTATTTTCCAGTTTTCCCAGAAGATTTTGTCAAATAGTGAGTTCTTATCCCAGAAGTCTGAGTCTTTGGATTTATCATTATGGTAGATTACTGTAGTCATTGACTACTATGTCTTGTGTACCTAACCTATTTCACTGATCCACCAGTCTATTTCTTAACCAGTACTAAATAATTTTGATGATTTCCTCTTCATAGTATATTTTTAGATCTGGGAAAACTAGGGCACCTTCCTTTGCCTTCCCCCCACCCCCATTAATTCCCCTGATATTCTTCATGATTTCTTCCTCCTGATGAATTTTATAATTATTTTTTCTACTTTCTATAAAATAATTTTAGGTAGTATAATTGGTATGGCACTGAACAAGTGGATTAATTTAGATGGAATTATCATTTTCATTATATTAATTCAGTCTAACCATGCACAACTGATATTTTTCTAATTGACTAAATCTGACTTTTTTGGTCAAAAGTGTTTTGTAATTGTGTTCATACATCTGTTGGGTTTGTCTTGGTAGATAGACTCTTAAATATTTTACATTGTCTTCAATTATTTTAAGTGGCATTTCTCTTTCTGCCTCGTGCTACTACTCTTTATTGGTAGTATATAGTAATACCAATGATTAATGTGGGTTTATTTTATATCCTTCAACTTTACTAAAGTTAATAATATCAAGACTTTTTTAGCTAATTCTCTCAGGTCCTCCTGACTCCTGCAGTGGTGCTGTATCCACTGCACCACCTAGATGCCTTGAGTTCAAATCTCACCTCAAACACTTGACACTCACTAGCTGTGTGACCTTGGGCAAGTCATTTAACCCCAATTGCCTCATCCTAGGTCATCTTCAGTCATCCTGATGAAAATCTGGTCACTGGATTCATATGACTCTGGAGGAGAAGTGAGGCTGGTGACCTGCACAGCCCTTGCTCACTCAAAACAAAGTCAAATGCAAGGAATGTCATTATTTCTCTGATGGCATGGGCTTCTTCGGCGATGAAGGACACACACACACACAGAGCTAATTTTCTAAGATTTTCTAAGTATACCATCATATCATCTGCAGAGCAATAGCTTTGTTTCCTCCTTGCCTCTTCTAATTCCTTCAATTTCTTTTTCCCCCTCTTATTTCTAGAGTTAACATTTCAGTACTATACCAAATAACTGTACTGGTAATGGGCACCCTTGTTTCACCCTTATTGGGAAAGCTTCCAACTCATCCCAATTACCTAAAATACTTGCTGATGGTTTTCAATAGATGCTACTTATCACTTTAAACCAAACTCCTTTTATTCTTATATTCTCTAGTGTTTTCAACAGGAATGGGTGCAGTATTTTGTTAAAAGCTTTTTCTGAATCTATTGTGATAAGCATATGATTTCTGTTAGTTTTGTTATTGATATGGTCAGCTATGCTAACAGTTTTCCTAATATTGATTCAGCCCTGCACTTCTGGTATAAACCCCACCTGGTCATAATGTATTATTTTTGTGATAAATTGTTATAATCTCTTTGTTAATATTTTATTTAAATTTTTTGCATCAATATTCATTTGGGAAATTGGTCTATAATTATCTTTCTCTGTTTTGTCTCTTCCTGGTTTAGCTGTCAGCACCATATTTATGTCATAAAAGGAATTTGTAGGACTCTTTGCCTATTTTTCCAAATAGCTTATAATGTATTGCAATTAATTCTTTGTCAAATATTTGGTAGGATTCACTTATAAACCCATCTGGCCCTAGAGACTTTTTTTTAGTGAGTTAATTAATGACTTGTTCCAGTTTTTTTCTCTATTTTAATGTTTATTTATTTTTAGTTACCAATATTCATTTCCACAAAATTTTGAGTTCCAAATTTTCTCCTCATCTCTCCCCTTCTCCCACCCCAAAACATCATGCATTCTGATTATCCCTTCCACCAATCTGCCCTCCCTTCTCTCACACCCCTCCCTTCTCTTATCCCCATCATCTCTCTTTTCTTGTAGGGCAAGATAGATTTCTATACTCTATTACCTGTATTTCTTATTTCCCAATTACATGGAAAAACAATTCTCAACCTTCACTCCTAAAGCTTTGAGTTCTAACTTCTCTCCCTTCCTCCCTCCCCACCCAACCTCACTGAGAAGGCAAGCAATTCAATATATCTGTGTAGCTTTGCAAAAGACTTCCATAATAGTCATGTTGTGAAAAACTAACTATATTTCCCTCCATCCTATCCTGTCCCCCATTTATTCTATTCTCTCTTTTGACCTTGTCCCTCCCCAAAAGTGTTTACTTCTAATTACTCTCTCCTCCCATTTGCCCTCCCTTCTATCATCTCCCACCACCCTACTTATCCAGTTCTCCCTTACTTTCCTGTAGTGTAAGGCAGATTTTTGTACCTCTTTTGCCATTTGTGTTAATCTATTTTTAAGGGTATTATTTTCTTCAGCATTTTTTGGGTCTTCTTTAATAAGCTGTTGACTCACTTTTCATCATTATCTTGCATCACTCCCATTTCTCTTGCCAGTTTTTCCTTTACCTCTCTTCTTTGATTTTCAAAATCCTATTTGATCTCCTCCATGGTCTTAGACCATTGCATATACAGGTTTTGGGTGCAGAAACCTTGAATTTTATGTCTTTCTCTAGTTCTATGCACTATTCTTCCTCATCTGAAAGGATAGAAGAAAATACCTGTTCACCAAGAAAATAACCTTCTATAGATATTTTTTCCCCTTTTTGGGGTATTTTTCCAGCCTGTTACTTGACTTTTGTGTTCTTTGTCAAGAGGAGGGTATACTCTAGGGACCTGTAAATTCTCAGTTCCTCCAAGGTGGCACAATAAAGAGAGAGGAGTTTACTCCTCTCCTGGCCTGCACTCTGGTCTGGGAGCAACCAAAAACTTTTCTGCCCAGGATCTGTGAGTAGAATTCCCTCTTCGCAACCACTTTCAGCTCCACCAAGCCAGAGCTCCTTCTCACCCCAGGGCCGCCACTGAGGGTTGAGATCTAGATCAGCTACTCAATTCCCCCATGGTCTTTAGGCAGAGGACTCCAAAATGGACACTGCCCCTGCAGTGGCTGTTGCCAGTGGGGCCACACAGTGTTACCTTTCTTATCCATGTGAAAAATCTTTCTCACTCATCTTTGAAGCTGTCTTTGGCATTTGTGGGTTGAGCAATCTGGGAACAGCAGCTACTGCCAGGGATTTCTCCCCTGAGGTTTGCTCTGGTTCTGTCACTACTGATGCCATGCAGCTAAAGCTGGTTTGTGCTCCACTCTGAGCCCTGTGTGATAGATCTTTACTGTTGGCCTCCCAGGATGTGTTGGGCTGGAAATCTCTTTTCACTCTGTAGTTTTGTGGCTTCTGTTGCTCTAGAACTTGTTTAGAGTCATTTTTTACAGGTATTTTATGGCCTGTGGGGGAGAGCTTTTACATGTACATCCTTCTACTCTGCCATCTTGGCTCCACCATCCCCCTCCCCCCCCCCAGTTTCTTTTTCTAAAATAGTGTTATTTAAGCATTTTATTTCCTTTTCTCTTAATCTGGACAATTCATATTTTTGTACATATTCATCTATGTCACTAAGCTTGTCAGATTTTTATGTCATATAGTTGTTGCTTTAATTTCCTCTTCATTGGTGGTGAATTCACCCTTTTTATTTTTGATTCTGGTAATTTGTTTTGCTTCTTTCTTTTTTTCTAATTAAATTAACCAAATGTTTGTCTATTTTATTGTATTTTTTAAATAAAATCTGCTCCTAGTTTTATTTATTCAATAGTTTTCTTTCAGTTTTATTAATCTCTTCTTTGATTTTCAGAAACTCTAATCTGGTATTTAATTGAGGATTTTAATTCATTCTTTTTCTAGTTTTTTTGGTTGCATGCCCAATTCACTAATCTGTTCTTTCTCTGTTTTATTCATGTAAGCACTTACAGATATAAAATTTCCCCTAAGTATTGTTTTGGATGTATCTCATAAATTTTGATGTTGTCCCATTATTGTAATTCTATTGAATGAAATTATTTATTGTTTCCATGATTTGTGATTTGAATCACTCATTCTTTAGGATTAGATTGTTTTCTAATTAATTTTAATTTACCATTCTATGTACCTTTATGGCATGTAATTTTTATGGCACCATGATCTGAAATGGATGAATTCAATATTTTTGCCATTTTGTATTTTATATAGTGGTTTTTATATGTTAACGTAAGGTTAATCTTTGTATAAGTGTCATGTACTAGTGAGAAAAATGTATTTTTTTTCCCATTAGATTTTTTCCAGAAATCTATCATATCTAACTTTTCTCAAATTCTATTCATTCCCTAACTTCTTTCTGGTTTATTTTGAGGTTAGAGTTTTCATTTTTGCTATTTCTTCCTGTAACTCTCTTAACATTTCCTCTAAAATTTTGGATAGTATACCACTTGCATATGTATTTAGTACTAATATTCCTTAATTGTCTATGGTATTTTTTAGCAAGATGTATCTTTCTTCCTTTTCTCTTTCATTTATATCTAATAGCTTTTGTTTTGTTTCACATCAGGATGGCTACCCCTGTTTTTTAAAATTTAGCTGAAGCATAATATATTCTGTTCCAGCTCTTTACCTTAATACTCTATGTGTGTTTCTCTGCTTCAGATGTATGGTATTTCATCAACATTAGCTCCATTCTAGCCTTCACCCTCATGACGCAGATCTCTGTTTTTGGCTTCCTAAGTTTTCTGGACCTAGAAGAATGTCTGATCTTCTGTTGTCTCTGCCACTCCAGAATTTTATTTGAGACATTATTTTAAAGTTATTTAGAAGGGAATGTTGGGGGAATCTCAGCTTTTTTTACCTTGTTATCATGGCTCCACCCCCAGAAATCCTTATTCTATATAATTTTTAAAAGGTACTATTTACTCTTCCAGAGGTCCTTTCCCACCATTTCTCAGTGTTCTTTGATGGATCAGATTATCTCTTTATATTAAGCATTTTAATTCACCATGACTGTTATTCATACTTTGCATATTTGTGAGTAAACATATGAGGCTCTACCATTTACTATTTTATTTTTTTAATATTGTCTCCCGTTAATTTCTTGGTATATCTATTATTAATCTTCTTTCATTATGGCTATATGGTATTATGTTTAGCTTTGCAGATTTACGTGGTTTTCTATCCCCTTCACTCCTTTTTTCTTTTTTAAGCAATTAAAAACACCATTAGTACACTTTGAAAAGCTCATCTTAGTTGAAAAAGAATCTAAAATATTCTCCAATACCGTCTTTGCAGTCAATTGTTTATATCTTCAAAATTTACCGTTTTCTTTTAAAGTCCTTAATTTGAACAGAGAGCAGCAAAGACAGCCCACTAAATAGGACTTCAGTTTCTTGCCAAAAAGATCAACATCCTTAGCAGTGTGATTCTGGATTCCTTTATACAGTATTGTTTGTGACATGTGAGTCATGATGAGTTAGTGGTAGTCATTGAATTTGCCAGTTCTTACATTTTATCTTGAATATGTGCACAGAAAACATGACTAATTTTGCCATAACACACTACCTATTTCAATGATTTCTTCTTTGCTTTAGCAATTTTTCTTATAGTTTTAGTACATCTGAGATATTTTCATATTACAAAATATATAAGAAATTATCTCATTATCATTATGGTACTAATTTAATCATAATTTAATTTTATTCCAATAAGATACCACAACTTTTACATAATCCAGAATTTATGTTGATTTTCAATGCTTATTTATAAGTTTAACAACTTGTTTTTTCCTTTAATATAATTCCATGAAATTGTTGATAATTTCACATTGGATTACTTTAAAACTGACAGAAGAAAATATAAATGATTGATTTTCCTTATTAATATACTTAATGTTTGAATTTTAATTTTAATGTATTTGATAAATGAAATCACTCAAAATTAATTACTATTTTCCTCAAAGAGACATTAAACTCCAAAACATAATTCATTCTGTATCCTATTGTAAATTTCATTTTAATTAGAGAAACAATTGAATTTTTACTGAAAATAGAATCAGGAGCGTGAGGTGGGTAAAGATGCAAAATCTATTTGTATAGTTAAGAATTATTTACTGGCTATTTGCTTTGGGTGTCACATAATGAGGGATGCTCAAGGATCTCTGACTTGGTTCTTGTCATCAATGAATTTGTGACCTAATTGTAGAAAAATACATTTAAATAAAAAAGTTAAGTATCGGATTATGATAATATTTATGATTTATTTCTAAATAACTGATAGGCAGAATAAGTGTTATAGAATTTAAGTTCAATTGGGCAAATCACTTTCTCAGAGCTTCTGTTTCCTAATGGTGGTAATAGGGAGGTAGACCAAGATGATCTCTTTTAGCCTTAAAACCTTTGACCTTATGACATTTCAAGGCTATATTTTGAAGGATGGTTTCCAAAAAGACTTTTTCTACTGTTCTTTAAAGATGAATTATGAAGATTTTTGATAAGAGACTCAGACCAGGACAGGGATTTGTGAAAGGAAGAGCTGTTGTCATCTATGCTATGTAGGGATTGTGGAGTTTATATGAATGGGTCAATTTTATTGCAGCAACACTCTAGCTATAACATGTTTATGTTTTCCAGGGAAATGGGAAGAATTTCCAAACTCATGGAACATAACACTTATTTGGATTTTTATAAAATAACCACTGAAGACCTTATCATTGAAAACTTACTTACTACTAAATAACGTATTCTCAGCTAATTGAGAGAGATTGAGAATAGTCACAACTTACAAAAATCCTAGGGAGTGGAATCTTTTGGGGATACATAGCATCCTCATTACATCTTCATCATATCTTTGAAGTGTCTTAAGGATCACAACAACATAGCTATGTCCTTAAATAAGCCCCAGAGACTTGTATGAATGAGTCTACATTAAACAAACTGAAAATACAACAACCCTTCACAATATCATCTTCTAAGAACTGGTGGAGGGAGGGCAGTGTCCACATTGTCCCTTATATCAATTCTGAAACTCATAGTCCTCCACCCTCTTTTCCCTCAGGACACTGATAGGGAATGTCTGAGAACAAAGGGTATTTTGCAGGTACCAACCTGAGGCAGCAATCATCTCTTTGACTAGAAATTCAATATCCACTATTGAACATATGATAATCATGTGTTTTCTAACACTTTCCCTCTTCTGATAGTAGACATACAGGAAGAAGGAAATATTCTTTATGTCAGTTCCTAAACATGTGCAGATTTTAAAAGAAAAAATATATGAGATTAATTTAGAATTGGTAAGTCCTATAACATACAAATGAGAACAATAATTAAATAATCAAATCATTTAAGGTAATTTAAGCTTTGTAATCAGGGTAACTTAAAGAGCATGTGATTGACAGTACATTTCTGAAAGTGTGCAGAGGAATCATGAATGTAAAGAAAGCTTGGCCCCATTCATTTTCCATTGAATTCCAATACATTGATTTTAGTAATTTTTATGATTATGTAAAAGAGGCATTCATGTACTTCTTACAATTAATATACTTTAAAATATATTCCACCTTAGTAAGATCTTATGATTTGAGCCATTTGTATTAGCTTATGGTAATTTTTGAGAATTCACTGTTGCAATTTACCATTTGAACAATATTCAGGTATTAGAGGACAGTTTTACTAATGACATTTTGGCATTTAGGATCAGCTATTTTGCCTTATTGAATAGGTTATTATTAAAGCTCAAATCATAGTTGGGAATATATTGGTTTTTCCTGTATAATAGAAAAATCATTTTAAATCATACTTTTATTAAAACAAACTTCAAATGACCTGTAAGGAATGATAACTGTTCATTGAGCTCACACAATATATAGCAAATGAATTTGTTTATTTTTTTGAACTGTTTTTTTTTTCTTCTTTTTTCTGTGAGGGAGGCATTGTTTTTTGGAGATCCTTGCAGTCAGGAAATGTCAAGCAGAAAGTTAGACATCATTAGACAAAAAGAAATGAGGTGGATCATTAGACATATTTTTTATTATTGGATCTTACCTTATGGAAATAGCTTCTGTTTTCAAGGCAGGAACAATTTAAATGTCAAAAGGTAAGGCTGCCATAGTTGAATTAAGCCCCTTGCAGGAGGTCCCAGTAACTTAGGTTCCAGTGTAGTGATTAAGTGGCACTAACAGGCATGTTATCACAGCAGGTGGCCACAAAAGCTAGCCAGAAGAATACCAAAAGGAAATTCAATGAAGTTCTCAATTTCTTGCTTCAAGCAAGTTTCAAAGACAAGCAGAATTTTGCACCTGTCTATAAAGAGTATGTAATGTCTCTGTCTCTCCCGAGACTCACACATAAATAGTAAATACCTATATCCCATACATTAGCTGAAGAGGATAATGAGGCTGTGGAGTTGGGTCATCTAGAAAGGATTCAAGAGATAGATATTCTCCTAGTCTAGAGAGTTTGATTGACATAAAAGCAGTGGGCTAGTCCTGGAAAGGGGGAGGGACAGTACTAGAAGTTTTCAGGAAGATAGGGGTTTGTTTTTATGCACAATTTTTTGGCACTCAGTCAAGAATGGAATATGTTCCTACATGAATAGTTAACCACAAGGAAAGTGGGAGACAGGAAAGGGTAGTGCTATAAGGTGTGCTGAAAACCAGTTCAAGGATATTATCACAGAACAATGAGCTTAGTTTGCAACATTCGTTCCAGTATGGGGGCGTGAATCATGTACACAGAGTAAAGGCTAACGAAACAAGGTTTTTATTATCTGACAGAGCTTCCTGTTGCTAAGCAGATTTAGATGAGGCCCTCTTAGTTGCTGGGCAAATGTCAGCCTCATCATTAACAAAGTGTAAGATGGTCTCCATCCTAGGAAGGAAAGTGAAAGGGTTTCATGAATAAGCAGGTAGAATAAAACCTTCCTTTAATGAATAGAAGATTTCCTTTAAAGCTGAAATACAAAAGGAAAGGATACTGTAAAGATATGGTGGAAAACATTTAACTTTGGCCAAAGGATAGAAGAAATGTGAAAAATACATAGAAGGATAAGGTGAATGAAGAAGAAGGCAATGAATATGTGGGTGAACTTTGTCTTCTACAGTTTTAAGCTATTAAAGTTTAGAACTTTTAAAATATTAAAACTAAAAACTAAGACTTATACAACAACCTGTAAAATAAGAATGAAGCTCTTTAAGTAGGGAGTTGGAGTTGAACCAAGTCTAGAGGATGACGCTTCTTATACTCCAAAATGGGATTATGTGTATCCACAGGTATTATCAAGTGTGAAATCACTCACTAACGGTCAGAGGGACAAAAAGCAAGTAATTGTCTTCCTTGACTCCTTGTGGAAACCTAAAAAAGTGATTTTTGTTGTTGTTGTTTGATCTGATACAAAAATAAATCTAAGTTTGCTGTTTTTTCTTAGGTATATATTTTTGGGAATGAAAAGCTTCTTAATAATTAAAGCTAGTCAAATATAGAGTGAGTTGCACCAAGGGGCTTTATCTCCATTGCAGTTCTTCAAGAAAAGGCTGAATTCACCTTTTGTTGGGGAGACAATAGAGGACATTCTTGGTTAAGTAAAGGTTGAACTATATGACTTCTGAGATGCATTCCAGGGCTGTGGTTTTTCATTCTATCTGGAGTGTGATGGGAGTCTTACCACATTTTCAGAAATCTGATAATCATTTTCTTCTTTTATTTACTTAGTATTAAGAAATGATGTTAAGCAAAGCAAGCTAAGGATGACAAAGTCCTGTAGAAGAAGGTGTACAGTTTATGGTTTCATCAGTGCTATTGTTTAAAAGTAAAGGATTCAGTAGAGAAAAGTAGGTTTGAGAAAGAAGAGCTAATAAGAGTTTCAGAAAATGGGTTTTGGGTTTCTGGTTTTTTTGTTCATTCAATTCAGTCATGTGTGACTCTTTGTGATTCCATTTGGGGTTTTCTTGGCAAAAACGCTGGAGTGGTTTTCCATTTTCTTCTCTAGCTCATTTTCCAGATGAGGAAAATGAGGAAAACAGAGTGAAGTGACTTGCCCAGGGTCACAGAGTAGGTATCTGAGACCAGGTTTGAACTTAGGAAAATGAATTTTCCTAACTGTAGACCTGGTCCTCTATCCACTGTGCCACCTAGATACCCTTGGATTTCTGGTTGAATCTTTTTATTTTTCAGTAGTGTCTGACTCTTTGTGAGTTTGTGCTTTGGAGTTTTTGGAAAACTCCCATTTGGAGTTTTCTTTGCAAAGATACTCAAGTGGTTGGCTACTTCCTTCTCCAACTCTCATAGAGGAGGATCTGAAGCAAACAGGGTTAAATGATTTGTCTAGGGTCACACAGCTGGTAAGTGTCTGAGGCCAGACTTGAACTCAGGATAATGAGTTTTACTAGTTCCAGGCCCAGCACTCTATCCACTGTACCACCTAAGTGCCCATCTGGATTTCTGCACCACAGTTGAAAAATCAAAGGATGATGGACACTTGACTAGGGACTAACTCTATCTAACCAAGACTGGTCAAAACCCAGTCAGTTTGTCTATACTCTTACAAATCTGACCAAAAGGATTTTAAGTTGAAAAAGACAAGAGAGAAAGAAAATTTCACATTTATTGGCCAATCCTAACGCCACAGAGCAGTAGTCTTCAAACTTATTGGATTCATATACCCTGTTAGTTAAGAAAAAAAAATGTTGATCATCCTAAATGTATATACATTGGCTTATTTATAAGTACATAAATATGCTATAGTATGAGCATTATAAAATGTACACAGAGTATTCATTAAAAAAATCAAACCTGAGCTTTAGTAAAATGACTTTGACAGCCATATGAAGGAGAAATTGGAGAGGGGAGAGATTAAGCAGGGAGACCATTTAGGATTCTGTTACTAATGATGAATTAGCTGCCAAAAGAAATAATTGACTATCTTAGATTATTTTAAAATGCCATATTAATGCCTTTTAATTTATATTATAGTAATTTCCAAATAAAGGAATTTCCTCATCTACCATCCTTATAATGGAGGGAAGCAAACACATCTGATATAATGACCAGATATGACTAACTCATTATGCCTTACTAATGTCCTTCTGTAATAAGTAAGAAATGTGTTTTCATGCTCTGTTCTCTGAACTATCCACTGTTTTTTTGGTTACTCAGATTTGAGCTTCTTTTTAGTATCCTTTTGAAAAATTAATATTTGATATTTGTTATAAAATAATAATCCATTACATTAATATACTATAGGATATTTTTTCCAGTCATTCTCCAGTTGGTGAGTAGCCATTTCATTTTCATTTCTGTGCTCCCAGAAAATATTATGCTTTGATTATTTTGGTATATATTGGATCTTTGTTTCTGACTTTTATTGTTCTTATGGATAGAGAGTATGGATAATTTAAATGCTTATTTTATATAATTCAAAATTGGTATGTAGAATATTTAGAACAACCTATATTTCTTCCAACATTGACTATTTTTATTTTTTGTCACTTTTGTGAGTGTTGAATACATGTTAAAATTGAGTTATTTTAATTCCCTTTTCTCTATTAGTGATTTGTGAAGTTTTTTAAGGATCATTTATTGCCTATGTTTTTTTAAACTTTTCCTGTCAGTTGAAAATATGTATTGAGGAATGGCTCAGAGTTATAGATCTGTGTCTGTTCCCTTTTTTTCATGTCAGATTGTCTTTGGTGGTACTTGATATTGTTATGACCTTTCACATGTCTATTTCAAACTTATTTTATATATGGTGTGACATATCAGTCTAAAAGAAATTTCTTCTAAAAAGCTTTCTAATTTTCTCACAAGTTTCTGTCAAAGAATCTTCCCTCCAGCAATTTACGTTCTTGAGCTTATCAAACAATAAGCTGCTGCTTTCAGTTGCTTTTATTTCTTGCTTACCTAATTTATTCTACTCAGCTACTCCTCAACATTTTAACCAGGATGAAATAGTTTTGATGGATTGTACTTTATAAAATAGTTTGAGCTCTGGTCATGTCATGTCACTTTCATTTGTACTTTTTTTTCCTTATAATTTCAATCGAGGTCCTAGACTTGTTGTTCTTCCAAATGAATTGTTTTCTTTTGTGTTGCTTTAAAAAGTTATGGTTATCTCCATTTTTAAAAAATCAAAAACCCATGTTCATAAAAAATGATCACAAATTCTCAATATCATATATATGCATACATTTGCATATATATACACATGTACATTTTTTATAAATTACATAGTGTGTTAATAATTTTGTATACTTTGAAATATAGAAAGTTTGAAATTAAAAATTTAAAAGGATGAGCTAATGATGAAAGAAAATTTGATCCTATATTTAATAGAGAAATACTGGGAGATTAAAATATTAAAATAAGTATGATAGTATTGGAGACAATCCTAATTATTTGCTATTATTAGAAGGATTGAAAGAGACTTATCTTCTCATCTTCTGATCAGTTGATCACACAAGTCTCAGGATTTTGGCATGGCCCTCTAGTGCATTTTAGCCTCCAGTTTGGAGACCATTACTATAAATTATCTAAAGATAATTTGATGGATATAGTAATTAGCCTGTAAATAAGTTATGTCATTTTTTTATGTTGGATTACCTCGTCTATAAGCACTAGCTATCTCTTAGATCATTTAAGTTTTCCTTAGTTTCTCTAGATGGTCTTGTAATTACAATCATACATTTTGAGTCTTACTATGTTAGGTGTGAAATTTATTTTATATTTTGTAGCTACTTAAAGTGGAATTTCTTTTTGTTATTTATTTTGTATTACTATATATAATTGACAATTTGATGGTTTTATTCTGAGTTCAGATACTTTACTGAAGGAGCTAATCATCACATTTAGTTTCTTTACTTATTCTCTGGATTTTTCTAAATATGTCATCACGTCCACACTCTTCCTTCAAGGAGCTCACATTTTAATGGGAAACAACATGTAAACAACTACGTACAAACAAAATCAATGCAGAATAAACTTGAGATGATATCAGAGATAAGCTATTAACTTTAAGGGGTATTACATCTTACTTAAGTAGGAATATGTCTTACAGAAGGTGGGATTTTAATTGAAACTTAAAGAAAGCCAGGGATGCTTTCCCCCTTTGATTTTTCCCCTTTTTCCTACAAATAGACTGATTCTTCACAATCCTGAAAAAAACCAAAACAACAAAGAACACTTTACATGTCCCTTTATTCAATTTGTCTACTTTACCAACCTATCATTGTCTTTTTTCATGTACCTGATCCCTCTTTTACTAACAATTTACTCCTCAAATACTTGGAATCTGTCTTCTTCCCCCAATGTTTCGTTCACTCATTAACAGATCTGTGATCTAATGAGTGAACTTAAATAGTAGTTTAGACTCAGAATTAAGTAAGTAGAGATACTTCCTCAATTGATCCAGATTTTAATCTATTCATGACTTTTGATTCTTATTTGTGTCTTCCATTAGTCTCCCCAAAAGTATGTATTTGGGTGCATTAAATTCCTTTTTCTAGACCTTTGACCTTTTCCAGGTACTAGCATTTAACTTAGCTTATATATCTGTTGTAATCCCTTAGTTTTACTATATGACCACCCACCTCTTTTTTAAATCAAAAATTTATTCATTATCCTTTATGACACTTATTGCGTAAAAGTCATCATATATAATATGCTACAGTACACTTAGGCAAATTGTGCATCTCTTTACCACTCTTTGGTGACCTGAATTTTGATTTTTTGAATAGCATTTTTTATTTTGATTCATACCCACAAAAAGATGGATTATTATGTATGCTTATACTACTTTGCATTTTTCAAATGTGAATGAAACTTCTTGCATCTTCCTATTTATTTCCGAGTCAAACACACTGTCCACCTTCAATGCCTGCTCAAGGCTTACATACAGATAGACAAACTCAGTGGTTGCCCATTCAACCGTATACCATAATCTATTTGGTAGGCATTTATTATCAATATTTTTGTGGTATAGACTGCTATACAGATAGCTTATGGGTTATCATGGACAAAATCAGTTCTATAGTTCAGAAATAAGAACACTAACCTTATAAGGGGTCAGGAGTTTGAGTTTTACAAGAGCTTTATGGTTTATAAAGAAACTGAATGTCCTAACAGACTGAGTCCCTGCTCTATTAATCTAATTAAGCACTGTCCTTTGTAGGCTGACCTTCCACAGGAGCTGGGCCTCAATGAAGAAACAGAAGAGAAAAAGCCTGGATCCTAATTTAATAATTGTCTATTAATATAAGAGAAAAATAATTCTCTCATCCAGCTATATCTTTTATCTTGACCCTCCACTCTCTAACTGCTGGTTGGATATATTGAACTGAATATCTTTGAGATACCTTAAACTCAATATGTCTAAAACTTAATTCATTATCTTTTCCCCAAAATCCTCTCTTCTTCCTAACTTTCCTATTACTATTGAAGGTACCATCACTATCTTCCCGGTCACTCAGGCTCACAACCTCACTGTCATCTTAGATTGATGACTTGTACACTTTTCACATCAAATGATTCATTTTTGCCTTTGTAACAACTCTCAGTAGTCCTTGTCATGTCCTCTGACATTGACACTATCCTAGTTCAGGGCTATGTCATCTTATGCCTGGACTATTTCCATAACCTTCTGGTTTTTCTCCCTGCCTCAAATCTCTCCCCAAGTCAGTTTATCTTCCACTTAGCTGTCAAATTGATCTTCCTAACATGCACTTCTGATGATGTGCCAGCTTTCTCTTACTTGATATACTTTAATAGCTTACTATTACTTCCAAGGTCAAATATAAAACCCTCTTTTGGGCTTTTAAAGCTCTTCATAACCTGGGAATTTACCACCATTCCAGTCTTCTTATACCTTATTTCCCTCCATTTACTTTGAGATCCAGTGACATTGACCCTCTGCTGTTCATTGCACCTGTCACTCCATATCTTAAATCTGTGCATTTTTATTGGCAGGCTCCCACTCCTGAAACTGTCTGTCACCTCATCTTCACTTTCTGGGACTTTTAGTCACAGAGCCTTAGCTTCTACAAGAGGCCTTCCTGGTCCTTTTTAATCTTAGCACCTTTCCTCTGAGTTTGCCTTCAATTTATGCTGTATGTATCTTGTTTTTACATAGTAATTTGCACATTAACTTCCCCATTATACTGTGAGCTCAAGAGTAGGAACTTTGCCTTTCTTTTTGCCTTTCTTTTATCTCTATTGCTTAGTGCAGTGGCATAATGGTAGACACAGAACAGCACCTGAATATTTGCTGACTTCTTAACTCAACTATTCCTGCCTTAGTTTATATGATCCATAAGGGTAACTTATAGCTATAAATCCAATGATCTCAATCAATTCTCCCTTGAAGTCATATAGTTATAAATCACGGAACTCCATGATCTAAAAATTATCACATTGCATGTGTTCCAAACCACAAAAGACCCATGGCGCTGGTAATTAGATGATAGGATTTTTGGGAAAAGATAATGAGTTAAGTTTTGGACATGTTGATATAATATGTAATAGGTGTAGTTAGACTGAATCAAAAAAAGGTGGGATGAAATGGTAGGAACAATATTCTAAAACCTCCCCCCGTACAAGTAGGGTAATTTTCTTTCATGTGCAATCATCTTTTTTTATTGTACTATATTATGGAAATGCTTCTTTTATTTCATAAATTACAAATAAAACTAAAAGAAAAAAGCTATTAGTAACATCCTCCATTCTTGATTAGATCAGGCAACTAAAGGTTCAAGCAGTTTATTTCACTTTTTGGTCCCTGAACCAACAGAGACTCTAGTTTGATTGTAATGCCTTTTAAGGAAAAATTGATCCATTTAGGGGAAGAGGTTAGGCTCTTTCATAGCTATTCACCCAATGAGAACAAGTATAAGCACGTTTGATTGGAAAAGGAGATAGATACATTATCATAATGAAATATTAAATGACACAGAGAAAGGAGCCTCTAGCACATTGGGCAGGCCTGTGTAGAAAACTTACAAAAATAAATGGAGAAGATTATATAGGAGAATGATAATTATGATAATAGTCACAGTAGTTGACCATAGTAAAACTATTTAACGTCTGCAGATCTCTTTACACACATTATCTCATTTCATTTTCATAGCTCTAAGAGGTAATTGTTCGAAGTATTATTATCAGAGGATCATAGGTCTAGAGTTGGAAGAGTCCTTGGAAATAATCTAGCCAAATTCCTTCATTTTACAGTTGAGGAAACTAAAAAAGTTAAATTATTTGTCTAGAGTCATTCAACTAGTCAGTGTCTGAGGTAGAACTGTAACTCAAGCCTTCCTGACTCCATGTTTATTTGCAATCTATACTGTACCATAGAGAACCAGCACTGATGAGATCACCAGTATACTGGTTTTCAAATATTATCTTTTATTTTGGATCAAGATACATAGCTTTAATATCCTTAATATATATCTTTCTGAATAACTTAGTTGAGATGATTGAAAGTTGGATAGGTGATAGGATGGGAGTCTAATGCCTATCCCTCTGTTTCTTCTCCATATATTTACATTGCATCTTGAAGGAGCTGTCCTGTTTTATTCTTCATATAGTCCTGGTTTGTGTTCCATTCTCACAATCTAGGTCTTTGTGATCTTAGTGACACAAAATCACTTTCGCTTAGGTGATCTGCTTTGGGGAATTCTTTGTGCCTGACAATTTCCTATAACCCTTCATCTACTGAGACCATCATCACTCAAAGAAGAAGAGGGGGGTTGTGAAAGGAACAGAGGTTTGACATCAGTAATAAATAAAGATAGAGTAGAGAAGACTGGCTGAATTGGAAGAGCAAAATTAGTTCTTATGGTGGCTTTCCTTATTATAGTCCTGGGAATGTATCTAGGAAAACCTGAAGGTAAAATGTTAGAAAAAGCTGAAATTCCCCTCAGAATTCTATGAGTAACTCAGGCATTGTTAGGGGAATTTGGTGCAGCCTTACTTGTATAAGCTAAGGATCTTCATTGGAGGAAATCTCTAACAGTGCCCAGTTCCCTGGTGAGCAGGCTCTATTTATGGATTGTAGTCAATTCTATATCTGCTTTCTTGGTGTGCTCTCCTCTGCACTTGGAAGTTATCAGATGTTATATCTACAAATGCCACTAAGATGGAAATCCTGGGGAATATTAAAGGAAACCTCTTCAGGAAAGAGACTTTGTGTAGCTGAATGTTAATAATGTTATCTCCATAAAAACACATGTCCTTCACTATGGAGAACAAGGCCTTTTCTTGGTTTAAAAACAGCAACTCTAATCTTAGTTACTGAATTTTCTTCAAGCACAGAAGTCTGGAAGCCAAAGGCAGTGAGAAGAATGCAAGTAGAATAACCACCAGAACTTTTTAAAGTTCCTTCCTTTTTTAGATTTTTTTAAAACCTCCCCAACATGATGTTTTCACACTGTTTCTATATCTGTTGTTCTTTTTCCATCTGGATCTACTCCCATGTATCCACATTCACATCTGCTAATTTGTAATGAGAAATGCATTAAAAATCATGGATGTTGAACCTCCAAAGTTTAAAATACCTAAGAGGCCATCTAATCCAACCAATCCTCCTCATGACTTTATGAGCAAGTAATCTTCCTTTTTCTACTCAAACATCTCTGGTTATGGAAAACTCACTACCTACCAAGGCACACTATTCAACTTTTGTGTTGATCAATTTTTTTCAAGATTAAACAAAAAAATGAAAAAACTTTATTAGTAATGACAATATTCATGATATTTCCAAAAAAAACTTCCTAAAAATCCTTCATTAGAGTAATTTTTAAAAAATTATTATTTATTTCATCAGATATATCAGAATAGCATGTAAGTAAATTTTAGCAATCATTAAAAAATATGTTTTACTTCTAAATTCTTTCTCTCTCTCCTTTCTCCCACCTTTTCTTGAGAAGGCAAGCACTTTGATTTCAATTACACATGTGAAGTCATGTAAAACATATTTCCATACTGTTGCTCTAATTTTTAAGAAACATTTTCCGAGTATTAATCCACATCTGATGTTCTGTAATTTTATAGGACATAGAGATTTAGAGATTCACAGATTTAGAGTGGAAGGGACTTTTGCTTCCTCATTTTACATATGAAGAAACTGAGAGTCAGACCTCAAGTGACTTGTTCAAGTTCACAGAGCTTATAAGTAGCAGAGCCAGAATTGGAACCTAATCTTCTGACTCTAAATCCATTGGTCTTTTCATTATTCTATTCACATAATTTTATTCTTTTAAACTTTATAGCTTTATAACTATATCTTTTAAAAATTATGTCTTTCTCTCACTTCTCAATCAATTAAACAATTTAAAAATCTTTCATAATAGACATACAACAGTCCAGTGAAACAAATTCCCATATTGTCCATGTTCAATATTGTTATGTATTTTCAGTCCATCACCTCTCTGGAAAGAGGTGGGTATCCACCCAATGTTCCTGCTTTTGCCTTTTGAGACCAAGAAAAATGTGTCTAGTGACCCTTCTGTATAACAACAGAAATATTTGAGAATGTGATCATGCCCCCCTTAAATTTACTCTTCTTATGGCTAATCCTCTGAAATTTATTTTATCAATCTTAATTTGTCAGAGTTTCAAATCCATTCGTCACCTTGCTCACCATCCAGTGGACATTCATGAATTCAAACACATTTATTAAGATCTTACTATGTGTACTGAGGTGTATGAGGTATCATAGAGAACTAGCATCTCTAGTATGAGGACTTGCTGAGCCCTTTTCAGGGCTACCCATCCTCCTTTGGTATCCAACCATCACCCAATTCTTACCTGTGGCTACAAGAAGCTGTAGCATTCTCAGTGGCCACACCTAAGTCAAACTGTCTCAGCAGATGAGCTAAATCAGGTTGAGTATAATCAATAGGCCTTGAAAACATTGGTGAATTAGAGGGATGTCTACCTCAAGCATATGAAGACTTCTCCTGGCAGAAGGGGTAGGTGAGAATAATTTGTTCCAGTGGCCATGAAGGCAGTAAAGCAGAGTATGTATGGTGCTTAGAGCTTGGTCAGATATTAAAGATGTCAAGATAATTCACTGTATCCTGGATGATCACTAGTAGTCTTAACTTTCATCTTGTCATTAGACTTCAGTGACTTTGGAAGGGAGAGTAAAGCTAATGACCTCAGGCAACTCTGCCTCACTTAAATCTAATTCACAAATCAAAACATTACCCTGTGTTGTCATTGGTCTTCTTTGAAAACAAAGGATGAACAACTATGTGTACTACAAGGCATTCCCCTAAACTCTGGCATTAGTCTCTTATGGAAAGGAGCTTACATCCTATCAACAAAGAGATAAGTTAAGTAGGAAATTCAGGATCAATGACTAAGTGAAACACAGGCTTTCAATGAATCTACAGATTCTAAAGAGTTAAGGGTAGGAGTACATTTTAACCAGTGCAAAGACAGGGAGGTAAAAGATGCAATTCTGAGTCTGGGGAACAAGAACATAAACTGTTTTGGCCTGAATGTAGGTGGTATTAAGTAGAATAATATGATGGCCAGGGGAGGGAAGATGGGAGACAGACTGAAGTTCTTTTAATGCATGCTTTGAAAATTCTATTTCATATTCAAAACAATTGGGAGCTACCCAAGATTTTTGATTATAAGAATGATGATTTTTATGTCTTACCTAAACTGTGGTTCCAGCAATTAGCATACATGCCTAAGTATGGTCTATCACTGTCAGATTATACCGCAAAGCTATCATCTCCATTTTTTAACACTAACCAACTTTTAAAGACGCCTACAATTACATTAGCTTTATTGTGTTTTACATGATATTTTGTGTCATCTTGTGCTTGAAACTCAATACAAACCTATAGGTCTACTTTACACAAGGAATGTACAGACTTGATACTTTCTCACATCTAATATAGCAAATCTTATCATGTTGTACGTGCAATATTCCATTTCCCTACTTCATTCATTGGAATTGGTTGTCTGAAATACCTGTAATAATAGCCAGCTTCCTCACCTCTAGCTCTTAAAAATGTGCTTTCCTCCACCTTCTAATACCTTCTAACTATTCTATATCTAACTAATTCATCCCAATTTACTGTCTATTTATTTTGTATTCAGGTACATTTTTTTCTGCCTTGATAAGCTCCTTGGGAACAGGGGCTATTTTAGTTTTATCTTTCTCATCCCTGATGATTAGTACTAAGCCTGCAATATAGTAGGAACTTAATAAATTGTTATTATTTGATAGCTTTCCTATTATACTTGTGTGGTTTTTATTTTTTTAAAAGCAAAAACATTTATTAATCAACATAACAAACAAGTCAACTGCTATATTCAGTGTTTTACACCTTTGGGTGTAGGGTTTTCTAATTCTTTTTTTTTTTTTTAAGATTTAACTTTTTTGCCTTCCCAATGTGGGGTGGGTGGGGAGGGAAGAAGAGAGAGAATTTGGAACTCAAAATTTTAAAAACTAATGTTAAAAATTGCTTTTACATGCAACTGGGAGATAACATATAGAGGCAATGAGGTATAAAAATCTATCTTATCCTTCAAGAAAGTAAAGGGAAAGGGGATAAGAGGAGGATAATAAAAGGGAGGACAGGCTGGGGGAAGGGGTAATCAGAATGCATTCCATCTTGGGGTGGTGGGGAGGGGAAAAGATGGGGAAAAAATCTGAAACAAAATCTTGTGGAAATAAAGGTTGATTTTTATAAACTCAATTCTATATCACATTATTATACATTTTTAATTAATTCATTTATTTTTAGTTTATGTTGAACATTCACTTCCATGTGATTTTGACTTTGAAATTTTCTTCCTCTCCCCTTTCCCCCCTCCCCAAAATATCATACAGTCTGATATAGGCTCTACTTATACATTCATGTTAAACATATTTTCACATTAGTCACAATGTAAAGAGGAATTAGAACTAATGGGAGGAACCACAAGAAAGAAGAAACAAAACAAACTAACAAAAGAAAAAGAGAGCAAATACTATGCTTCCATCTGCATTAAAACTCCACAGTTCTTTCTCTGGATGTGGATGTATTTGCCATCATGAGTCCTTTGGAGTTTTCTTAGATCCTTGCTTTGCTGAGAAGAGCTAAGTCTGTCAAAATCAGTCATCATACAAAGTGGATGGTAGTATATACAGTGTTCTCCTGGTTCTTCTCATTTCACTCAGCCTCAGGTCATATAAATCTTTCTAAGTTTTTCTGAAGTCCACTTGCTTATCATTTTTTATAGCACAATATTATTATTCCATTCCATTCATATACCACAACTTGCTCAGCCATTACCCAATTGATGGCATCCCCTCAATTTCTAATTCTTTGCCAGTACAAAAAGAACTGCTATAAATGTTTTGGTGCGGGTGGGTCCTTTTCCCATTTTTATGATCTCATTGTGATATAGACCTAAAAGTGATATTGCTAAGTCAAAGGGTATGCACAGTTTTATAGCCTTTTGAGCATAATTCTCAATTGCTCTGCAGAATGGTTTAACTCAGTTCCCAACTCCACCAAAAATGCATTTGTGTTCCAATTTTCCCAGTCTTCTCCAACATTTATCATTTTCCTGTTTTGTCATGTTACACAATCTGATAGGTGTGATGTGATAATGTTATTATATTTAATCCATTGCTTCTGACTGATAAGGATTTTTTCAATGCTTATTTCACTATCCAGTTTCTGTAACTACCTTGTTCAACTTAATATCATTTTAAAATATAGTAAACAGAGGGGGAGGAGCCAAGATGGCAGATTAGAAAGACACACATATGCTAGCTCCGAACCCACAGCCCATAAAATATCTGTAAAGAAGAACTCCCAACAAATTCTGGAGCAGCCAAAGCCACAGAGCAATGGAGCAGAGATTTCTGTTTCAGAGAGCCCTGAAAAACTGACGAAAGATCCGTGGTGCACCAGACCCGGAGCAGAGCCCAGCTCTGCCTTGGACGCGTGGCACCGAGAGGAGCAGATCTTCAGGAGCAGGCTTCAGGGATGGAATCTCCAGTGCCCACGCAGGTCCCTCCACCCACAGGTGACAAGGGTCAGTGAGAAAGTCTTTTTGCGTGGCGGACAGGGGAGTGGGGTGTCCCTGTGGCATGGGCCCCCTCGGGAGGCAGCAGCGGGAGGCAGTGGACAGAGGCTCCCCAAGCAGGCAGGAGCCCCGATCCATTGTTGAAGGTCTCTGCATAAACCCCCTGAGGGAACTGAGCCCCTTGTGGCAGCCCTGCCCCCACCTGAGCACCTGAACTTAATCTCACACTTAATAGCAGCCCCACCCTGCCCAAAGCCCTGAGGCTGGGAAGCAGCATTTGAATCTCAGACCCCAAGTGCTGGCTTGGCAGATCTGGAGGTGTGGTGGGGGTGGAAAGAAAACTCAGAAGGCACGTCACTGGCTGGGAAAATGCCCAGAAAAGGGAAAAAAAATAAGACTATAGAAGGTTACTTTCTTGGTGAACAGATAATTCCTCCCTTCCTTTCTGATGAGGAAGAACAATGCTTACCATCAGGGAAAGACACAAAAGTCAAGGCTTCTGTATCCCACACATCCAAAATAAATATACCATGGGCTCAGGCCATGGAAGAGCTCAAAAAGGATTTTGAAAATCAAGTAAGAGAGGTGGAGGAAAAACTGTGAAGAGAAATGAGAAAGATGAAAGAAAAGTATGAGAAGCAGGTCAACACCTTGGAGACCCCAGAAAATGCTGAAGAAAATAACACCTTGAAAAATAGACTAACTCAATTGGCAAAAGAGGTTCAAAAAGCCAATGAGGAGAAGAACGCTTTCAAAAGCAGAATTAGCCAAATGGAAAAGGAGGTTCAAAAGCTCACTGACGAAAATAGTTCTTTCAAAATTAGAATGGAACAGATGGAGGCTAATGACTTTGTGAGAAACCAAGAAATCACAGAACAAAACCAAAAGAATGACAAAATTGAAGATAATGTGAAATATCTCATTGGAAAAACAATTTACCTGGAAAATAGATCCAGGAAAGACAATTTAAAAATTATGGGGCTATCTGAAAGCCATGATGAGAAAAAGAGCCTAGACATCATCTTTCATGAAATTATCACAAGGAAAACTGCCCTGATATTCTAGAACCAGAGGGCAAAATAAGTATTCAAGGAATCCACAGATCACTGCCTGAAAGAGATCCAAAAAGAGAAACTCCTAGGAACATTGTGGCCAAATTCCAGAGTTCCCTGGTCAAGGAGAAAATATTGCAAGCAGCTAGAAAGAAACAATTCAAGTATTGTGGAAATACAATCAGGATAACACAAGATCTAGCAGCTTCTACATTAAGGGATCAAAGGGCATGGCATAGGATATTCCAGAAGTCAAAGGAACTAGGACTAAAACCAAGAATCACCTACCCAGCAAAACTGAGTATAATACTTCAGGGGAAAAATTGGTCTTTCAATGAAATAGAGGACTTTCAAGCATTCTTGATGAAAAGACCAGAGCTAAAAAGAAAATTTGACTTTCAAACACAAGAATGAAGAGAAGTATGAAAAGGTAAACAGCAAAGAGAAGTCACAAGGGACTTACTAAAGTTGAACTATTTACTTTCCTACATGGAAAGAAAATATTTGTAACTCTTGAAACTTTTCAGTATCTGGGTAGTTGGTGGGATTATACACATACACACATGCACACACACATAGAGACAGAGAGCACAGAGTGAATTGAATAGGATGGGATCATCTCTTAAAAAAATGAAATTAAGCAGTGAGAGAGAAATATATCAGGAGGAGAAAGGGAGAAATAGAATGGGGCAAATTATCTCTCATAAAAGAGGCAAGCAAAAGACTTTTTAGTGGAGGGAAAAAAAAGGGAGGTGAGAGAAAAACATGAAGTTTACTCTCATCACATTCCACTAAAGGAAGGAATAAAATGCACACTCATTTTGGTATGAAAACCTATCTTACAATACAGGAAAGTGGGGGAGAACGGGACAAGCAGGGTGGGGGGGGATGATGGAAGGGAGGGAAATGGGAGGAGGGAGCAATTTGAAGTCAACAATCTTGGGGAGGGACAGGATCCAAAGACAGAATAGAAGCAATGGGGGCAGGATAGGATGGAGGGAAATATAGTTACTCTTATGCAACATGACTATTATGGAAGTCATTTGCAAAACTACACAGATATGGCCTATATTGAATTGCTTGCCTTCCAGGGGGAATGGGTGGGGAGGGAGGGATGAGGAGAAGTTGAAACTCAAAGTTTTAGGATCAACTGTCAAGAAATGTTCTTGCTACTAGGAAATAAGAAATACAGGTAAAGGGGTATAGAAAGTTATCTGGCCCTACAGGACAAAAAAGAAGATGGGGACAAGGGAAGGGAGGGATGATAGAAGAGAGGCTAGATTGGTGATAGGGGCAATTAGAATGCTTGGTGTTTTGAGGTGGGGGGAGGGGACAAATGGGGAGAAAATTTGGAACCCCAAATTTTGTGAAAATGAATGTTAAAAGTTAAATAAATTAATAAAAAATATATAGTAAACATTGGTTCAATGACTTCATCCAAATCAGTGATAAAAGTTTCAAAGCCAAGAAGGAAGCCTCAGAACACTCATAAGGAACTCCTTTCAGCTTAGCATCAGTCCATACCTTAATCACTGAAATTTGGATGTGATCACTGAAACGTTTTTAAATACACCAAAAATGTCCCATCAGAGTGCTAGATCTAAAGACAGGTAGACCTGAGTTCAAATCCAACCAAAGATACTCTCTAGATGTACAACCCTGGGTAACCTTAATCAGTCACAATTTCCTGATCTATAAAATGGGTTTAATAATAGTACCTACCTCTCAGGGGTAGGTTGTTGTGGGGATAATGCACAATACTATTTGTGAAAGAATTTCGCACATTAAAGCATGATAGAAATGCTAGCAATTAATATATTTTTATTAATGTTAATATGGATATTAATTAATAATAATAGCAATAATCTAAATTTTCTATGCATTCTCCACAAGAATATTAAAACTTGATCAGTCATATTAATGAAATCAAAATATGCCACATCTACAGGATTCCTTTAATACAATTGCTCAATGACCCTATATAAAAAAAAAATTAGGTTAGTTACTCTAGCATGTGTTTTTTTTCCATATAAATTTATTCATTTTCAGTTTTCATCATTCATTTCCACAAAATTTTGAATCTCAAATTTTCTCCCCATCTCCCCCTGCCTCCACACCAGAACAGCATGTATTCTGATTTCCTTTTTCTCCAGTCCACTTTCTCTTCTATACTGCCCCCTCCTCTTCCCTTCAATTTTGCTGTAGGGTAAGATAGATTTCTATACCCCATTGCCTATATATCGTATTTCCTAACTGCATGTAAAAACAACTTCTAACATTCATTTTTAAAGCTTTGAGTTCCACATTCTGTCCCTTCCCCTCTCCCTACCCACCTCATTGAGAAGAGAAGCAATTCTGTAAAGGTAATAAACTTGTGGTCATGCAAAGCACCTCCATAACAAGATGTTGTGAAAGACTAACTATATTTCCCTCTATCCTGTCCCACCTTCTATTTATTCAGTTCTTTCCTTTGACCTATCCCTCTACCAAAGTGTTTGCTTCTGATTACCCCTTCCTTCAATCTGCTTTCCCTTCTATTATCCCACCCTCTCTTATCCCCTTCTCCCCTGCTTTCCTGTAGGGTAAGATAAACTTCCATACTCAATTTAGTGTATATGTTGTTCCCTCCTAAAGTCAAACCTGATGAAAGGAAGGCTCACTTATTCTCTCTCAACTTCCCCTTCTTCCCTTCCATTGTAAAAGATTTTTCTTGACTCTTTCATGTGACATGATTTACTACATTCTACCTCTCCCTTTTTCTTTCTCATAGTACATCCCTCACAGCCCTTAATTTTCTTTTTCAGGCATCATCCCTTCATATTCAGCTCACCCTATGCTCTCCCTCTCTCTCTCTCTTTCTCTCTCTCTCTCGATAAACAGATATAGATTATAGACATAGATATGCACACATAGTATATACATACATGCATATATACATACACATAAACACACATACATTTACATATATAAATATATAAAAATTATATATATGTATATATATATGTGTATATATCTATCTACCTATCTATCCATCTGTCTATCTATCTATCTATGCACATATATTCTCTCCAACCATCCTAATACTGAGAAAGGTCTCATGAGTTACAAACATCTTCTTTCCATGTAGAAATGTAAATAACTCAAGTTTAATAAGTCCCTTATGGTTTCTCTTTACTGTTTACCTTTTCTTGTGTCTCTTGATTCTAGTATTTGAAAATCAAATTTTCTATTCAGCTCTGGTCTTTTCAACAAGAATGCTTGGGAGTTGTCTATTTCACTGAAGTTACATTTCCCCCCCTGAAGTATTATACTCAGTTTTTCTGGGCAGGTGATTCTTTGTTTTAATCCTAGCTCCTTTGACCTCTAGAATATCATATTCTAAGCTCTCTGATCCTTTAGTGTAGAAGCTGCTAAGTCCTGTGTTATCCTGATTGTGTTTCCACAATACTTGAATTGTTTCTTTCTAGCTGCTTATAATATTTTCTCCTTAACCTGGGAACTACGTGTATCAGTAAGCACCCCAACATACACAGGAGGCCTACTATCACAGGTTCTTAAGTCTGGATTCATGAAAGGAAAGACAACTTTTGAGGGGTTAAAAATCACTTTAATCAAGTATATATATCATTCACGGAGCTTATGGAAATCAGTACCCTAAACTTCAGAGAAAATACAGAGAAATAAAAGATCAACAGACATGACTTCCTCTGATCATAATCAATACATACATCATAAATCAACAGGCATGTCCAACTGTCTGACCATAGTCACCAGAGAGGGAAGCACCAGCATCTGCTTAGCAGCTTCCCAGACTCTAATCTGGCACTCAAACTTTCTTCCAAAAACTAAGCCTCAAAGGGAAACCTCACCTCAGAGTCTTTATACACTTTTTAGAGCCAGAGGGCATCGCATCACTTGAGAACCAGTGCCCCATTAGCAAAGACTTGGGCCTTCCTACAAATCTTCCCAGGCCCAACAATGGGTGGGAAAGATCCTCCTTAATCACATTATTCAAAGGTATTATACTTCTTGGTATAAATAAAAACAGTGAAATGATCCTACTTTGCTTGCCCTCACATTCCACCCTTGCAGTATCCTTGGCCTTATAATCTAAATGGCCATGCATCCTGGAACAAATAGGCATTAACTTTCTTAGGTAAATACAACATAATTCACATTTGCACAATACATAACACAGTAACTTATTACCAGGGTGGCCAAATAGCTTTAAACAAACACAAAGGTATGGGCACAAAGATATAGTATCATTCTATGAGGAGAGAGCAACCAGCTCCTCCTTCCTCAATCCCAAACAGAAATGTCCAAGAAAAGTTCTCCTGGGGGTGTGTCCTTCACACCCTGTACTCTCAGGAGCATGCTCTAATGAGCCAAGTTTATCTTAACAGTGCTTCAGCCCCCACTTCCAAGTCTGAGGAATAGCTGGACAACAAAGTCATCAGGGTGGGATCTGTGGGGGTACTTGGCACTCTTTTCCCCTCCCCCCCCACCATAGGCAACTCTACCCTTGGGTCCCAAATTGTCCCAGAAGAACACTGCAAATAAGTGCACTCAGTGCCGCACAGTTCCCAATCTTGCCCCAGGACTGTACTCCAAACTCCTGGGTTCTGCCTCCTCTGGCAGGAGTCAGCTGCTTCCAGCTCCCACTTGGGTCTGTGAACTGGTAGCTCTTTTTCCTGTTCTTCTCACCTCACCAAGGTTAGCATAGAGGCCATTCTCCACTTCTGCTGAGTGGTTCAGCACTCAATTTTTAGCTCCTGTTCCAAGGCTCTGCATAAAATACAATCTCAGGGCATTCACCCCTCCAACACAGTCCAGAGCTGGACACAAACCCAGGCTCTGGCCACTCCCACCTCCCAGGTCTCCACAGAATCACAGCCACCACAATTGTGAAACAATAGACAATCATCACAGTCCCTATAATTTCCTTCTAATTTATGCAAATCCTGCCAACTATGCCATAATGAATTAGTAAGCATCCCAACATACACAGGGGGGCTTGCTACCACAGGTTCTTTGATCTGCTTCTCTAAAAGGAAATACAACCTTTGAGGGGTTAACTATCACTTTAATCAAGCACAGGTATCAGAGAAAATCAAAATCAAAATTTTAGAGAAAATAAAGAGAAATCAATCATTACATACATAGACAGTTATCAGAGAGGGAAGCACCAAATTTTGGGTTTTAGCCAGGGACTCCCTAGCAGCTTCCTAGAGTTTCTTTCACCAAAGAAACACTTTTAGTCAGTAAGCCCTAAAGTAAAACCTCAACTCAGAGTATTTGTACATTTTTTAGAGCCAGAGGGCATAACCCTCTGACCTAGTGCCTCAATGGAAAGAACAAAAGGTACTTGGGACCTTCCTACAAAACAATTCCCGTAATCAGGTTTCCCTCATTGGGCAGACCCACCTCCTTAATCAAATTATTTAATCATAGGCACTTTAGTAAAACAAAAACAGCAAAAGATCCTAATTTGGTTGCTATCATAGTGGGCCTTCCTACAAATCTTCCCAGGTCCAATAATAGATGGGAAAGATCCTCCTTAGTCACATTATTCAGAGGCATTATATTTCTTGGTATAAACAAAAACAGCAGAAAAATCCTATTTTGCTTGCCCCCACACTATGGAATTTGGCTACAATATTCCTAGGAGTTTTGGTTCTGGGATATCTTTCAGGAGGTGATTGGTGGATTATTTCCATTTCTATTTTACCCTCTGGTTCTAGACTATCAGGGCAGTTTTCCTTGATAATTTCTCAAAAGATTTTTAGGCTCTTTTTTTGATCATGGCTTTCAGTTATTCCAATAATTTTTAAGTTATCTCTTCTGGATCCATTTTCCAGGTCAGCTGTTTTTCCCATGAGATATTTCACATTGCCTTCTATTTTTCATTCCTTTGGTTTTGTTTTATAATTTGTTGATTTCTCATAAAGTCATTAGCTTCCATTTGCCCCATTCTAATTTTTAAAGAATTATTTTGTTCATTGAGCTTTTGGACCTCTTTTTCCATTTGGCCCATTCTGGTTTTTATGTTTATTTGTTTATTTTTGTTTTCAACATTCATTTCCACAAAATTTTGAGTTCCAAATGTTCTCCCTATCTCTCCCCTCCCCTACCCCATAACACCTTGTATTCTGATTACTCATTCCTTCAATATGCTCTCCCATCTATCACAGCCCTCCCTTCCTTTATTCTCATTTTCTCTCTTGTAGGGCAAAAGAGATTCTATACCCCATTACCTGCGTATCTTATTTCCCAGTTGTATGCAAAAGCAATTGTCAACATTCATTCCTAATACTTTGAATTCCAACTTCTCTCCCTTCTTCCCTCCCTACTCATCACCACTGAGAAGGCAAGCAATTCAATATAGGGTATATATGTGCAGTTTTGCAAAAGGCTTCCATAATACTCATGTTTTGTAAGACTTACTATATTTCCCTCCATCCTATCCTGCCCCCCCATTTTTTCTATTCTCTTTTGACCTTGTCCCTCTGCAAAAGTGTTTACTTCTGATTACTCTCTTCTCCCATTTGCCCTACCTTCTGTCATCCCCCTCAACCCACTTGTCCCCTTCTCTCCTCCCCTTCTGTACTGCAAGGCAAACTTTCATACCAAAGTGAGTGAGCATGTCATTCCCTCCTTAAGTCAAATGTGAAGAGAGTAAGCTTCACTTTTTCCTCTCGTCTCCTCCCTTTTTTCTTCTACTGAAAAAACTTTTTCTTGCCTCCTTTATGAGTGACAATTTTCCCCATTCCATTTCTCCCTTTCTCCTTCCAATACATTTCTCTCTAAACCCTCAATCTTAATTTTTTTAGGTATCATCCCTTCTTATTCAACTCACCCTGTGCTCTGTCTACATATGCATGTGTGTGTGTGTGTGTGTGTGTGTGTTTGTATAATCCCTCCCACTTCCCAAATACTGAGAAAAGTCTCAAGAGTTACAAATATCTTTCCATGTAGTTGTACACAGTTCAACTTTAGAAAGTCTTTTATGATTTCTCTTTCCTGTTTACTTTTTCATGCTTCTCTTGATTCTTGTGTTTGAAAGTCAAATTTCAATCCAGTTCTGGTGTTTTCATCAAGAATACTTCAAAGTTCTCTATTTCATTGAATGACCATTTTTTCCCCTGAAGTATTATACTCAGTTTTGCTGGGTAGGTGATTCTTGGTTTCAATCCAACTTTCTTTGAGTTCTGGAATATCACATCCTAAGTAAGCCTTTCAATTCCTTAATGTAGAAGCTACCAGATCCTCTGTTATCTTGACTGTATTTCCACAATACTCAAATTGTTTCTTTCTAGCTGCTTGCAATATTTTCTCCTTACCTTGAGAACTCTGGAATTTGACCACAGTGTTCCTAGGAGTTTCTCTTTTTGGATCTCTTTCAGGACGTGAGTGGTGGATTCTTTCAATATTTATTTTGCCCTCTGGTTCTAGAACATCAGGGCAGTTTCTCCTGATAATTTCATGAAAGATGATGTCTAGGTTCTTTTTTCCATCATGGCTTTCAGGTAGTACCATCATTTTTTAATTGTCTCTCTTGGATTTATTTTCCTGGTAAGTTGTTTTTCCAATGAGATATTTCACATTATCTTCTATTTTTTTCATTATTTTGGTTTTGTTTTGTAATTTCTGGGCTTCTCATAAAGTCACTAGCTTCCATCTGCTCCATTCTAATTTTTAAAGAACTATTTTCCTCAGTGAACTTTTGAACCTCTTTTTCCATTTGGCTGATTCTGCTCTTTAAAGCTTTCTTCTCCTCATTGCCTTTTTGGACCTCTTTTGCCAATTGCATTAGCCTATTTTTACACATGTTATTTTCTTCAGCATTTCTTGGAGTCTCCTTTAGAAAGTTGTTGACTCGCTTTTCATGATTTTCTTGCAGCGCTCTCATTTCTCTTCCCAATTTTTCTTCCACCTCTCTTACTTGATTTTCAAAATCCTTTTTGAGCTCTTCCATTGCCTGGGATCATTTCATATTTATTTTGGAGATTTTGGATGCAGAAGCCTTGACTTCTTCTGATGTTATGCTTTGTTCTTCCTCATCTGAAAGGATGGAAGAAAATACCTGTTCACCAAGAAAGTAGCCTTCTGTAGTCATGTTTTTTCTACCTTTTTTGGGCATTTCCCAGCCAGTTACTTGATTTTTGAGTCCTTTGTCAAGAGGAGGGTATAGTCTGGGGAGCTGTAAGTTCTTAGTTCCTCCAAGATGGCACAATCAAGGGAAAGGAGTTTACTCCTCTCCTGACCTGCACACTGGCCTCAGAGGAACCAAAAACTTTTCTGTCCAGAGTCTGAAATTGGAATTTCCTCACCAAAATGGCCTCCAGCTCCACCACTGGGCAGAGCTGAGGGCTGAGAATCAGATCAGTGGCTAAATTCCTCCAGGAGCTTTAGGCAGAGGTCTCCCAGGGCTGCCACTTAGGCCTGAGATTCAGATCAGATGTTCAATCCCCCCAGGGGATCTAGAGTGAGGGCTCTAAAAATGGCAGCTGCCACTGTAGTGCCTGGTGTTGGAGGTCCAGACCATGCTTCCCTCTCCTGGGTGAAGGAGCCCTCCCACTGACCTTTGAATTTATTTGTGGCATTTGTGGGTTGAGCAATATGAGAACTGCTGCCAGTGGCACCCTGAAGTCTGTTCCAGGTCCTGTCCCTGCTGCTCTATGCTGGTCTGTGCTCCATGGTGGTCTGCACTCCACGCACTAGGCTGTTCTGTGCTCAGCATGCTGGGCTGGTCTGCTGCTCATTCTGCTTTTTTAAGGCATTCTTCTATTCATTGGGTTTTGGGACCTCTTTTGCCATTTGGGTTAGTCTAATTTTAAAGCTGTTATTTTCTTCAGGATTTTTTTTTTTTTTTGGTTTCCTTTAGCAGGCTGTTCACCTGTTTTTCATGATTTTCTTGCATCACTCTCATTTTTCTTCCCAATTCATGCTCTACTTCTCTTATTTGTTTTTCAAAATCCTTTTTGAGCTCTTCCCTGGCCTGACATCAATTCATATTTTTCTTAGGGGTTTTGAATGTAGGAATTTGTACTTTGTTGTCTTCTTCTGGCTGTATGCTTTGATCTTCCTCTTCACCAATAACATAAGAAAATAACTCTTCACCAAGAAAGTAGGAATCTATAATCAGTTCCTTCTTCCCCATTTGCTTATTTTGTCAGTCAATTACTACAATATTCCTAGGAGTTTCTCTTTTCAGGTCTCTTTCAGGACGTGACTGGTGGATTCTTTCAATATTTATTTTGCCCTCTGGTTCTAGAATATCAGGGCAGTTTCTCCTGATAATTTCATGAAAGATGATGTCTAGGTTCTTTTTTCCATCATGGCTTTCAGGTAGTCCCATCATTTTTAAATTAAGCTTTATTAAGTGGAGGGCTCAAGAAGAAACCTCTGTTTCAGCACTGGCTGCAGTTTTCCTGGGGCTGGGGCAGGTGCTGGACCAGGCTGCCCTCTCAGCCAGGTGGGAGACCCTTCCCCCTTCCAATTGAAGCTGTCTTTAGCATTTGTGGGTTGAGAAGTCAAGAATTCACAGCAGTCCCAGGAGATTCAGTCCCCTAAGGCCTGCTCCTGCTTTGTCTGCACCAGTATGTCCCATACTGAACTGTGATCTGCTCCCAGCCAGGTGCAGTAGAGCCTTCCCATTGACCTTCCAGATGATCTTGGGCTAAAAATTTGCTTCAATCTGCCATTTTGTGGCTTCTGCTTCTCTAGAATTTGTTTAATCATTTTTTTTTTTATTAAACTTTTAACATTTATTTTCACACAATTTTGGGTTACAAATTTTATCCCTTTTTTTCCCCCTCCCCCCCCAGACCCAAGTTTTCTAATTGCCCCTGTGACCTATCTGCTCTCTCCTCTATCCTCCCTGCCTGCCCTTGTCTCCTTCTTCTCTTTTGTCCTGTAGGGCCGGATAGCTTTCTTGACCCCTTAACCTGTATTTCTTGTTACCCAGTGGTAAGAACATTACATTTGCTCCTAACACTTTGAGTTCCAACTTCTTTAGCTCCCTCCCTCTCTACCCCTTCCCCTTGGAAGACAGGCAGTTCAATATAGGCCATATCTGTTTAGTTTTGCAAATGATTTCCATACTAGTTGTGTTGTATAAGACTAACTATATTTCCCTCCATCCTGTCCTGTCCCCCATTACTTCTATTTTCTTATGGTCCTTTCCCTCCCCATGAGTGTCGACCTCGTATTGCATTCTCCTCCCCATGCCCTCCCCTCTATCCTCCCCCCCTTCCTGCTTGAGCCCCTGTCCCCCACTCTCCTGTATTATGAGATAGGTTTTCCTATCAGAATGAGTGTGCATTATATTCTTTCCTTTAGTGGAATGTGATGAGAGTAGATCTCATGTTTTTCTCTTGCCTCCCCTCTTTATCCCACCACTAATAAGTCTTTTGCTTGCCTCTTTTATGAGAGATAATTTGCCCCATATAACTTCTCCCTTTCTCCTCCCAATATTTCTCTCTCACTGCTTGATTTCATTTTTTTTTTTTTAGTATATGATCCCATCCTCTTCAATTCACTCTGTGCACTCTGTCTCTATGTATGTGTGCATGTGTGCATGTGTACTCCCACCCAGTGCTCAGATACTGAAATGTTTCAAGAGTTATAAATATTGTCTTTCCATGTAGGAATGTAAACAGTTCAACTTTAGTAAGTCCCTTATGATTTCTCTTTGCTGTTCACCTTTTTATGGTTCTCTTCATTCTTGTGTTAGAAAGTCAAATTTTCTTTCCAGCTCTGGTCTTTTCATCAGGAAAATTTGAAAGTCTTCTATTTCATTGAAAGACCATTTTTTCTCCTGAAGTATTATACTCAGTTTTGCTGGGTAGGTGATTCTTGGCTTCAGTCCTAGTTCCTTTGACTTCTGGAATATCCTATTCCATTCCCTTCTCTCCCTCAATATAGAAGGTGCCAGATCTTGTACTATCCTGATTGTATTTCCACAATACTTGAATTGTTTCTTTCTAGCTGCTTGCAATATTTTCTCCTTCACCTGGGAATTCTGGAATTTGGCCACAATACTCCTAGGAGTTTCTCTTTTTGGATCTCTTTCATGCGGTGTTCTGTGGATTCCTTGAATATTTATTTTGCCTTCTGGTTCTAGAATCTCAGGGCAGTTTTCCTTGATAATTTCGTGGAGGATGATGTCTAGGCTCTTCTTTTGATCATGGTTTTCAGGTAGTCCCAGAATTTTTACATTGTCTCTCCTGATTCTATTTTCCAGGTCAGTTGTTTTTCCAATAAGATATTTCACATTATCTTCCATTTTTCGAATCTGCGTGGTATGTTCTGAGATATCTGTCTTTCTCGAAAAGTCCAAAGCTTCCATCTGTACCATTCCAGATTTGAAAGATCTATTTTCTTCAGTAAGCTTTTGAATCTCCTTTTCCATTTGGTTAATTCTGCTTTTGAAAGCATTCTTCTCCTCATTGGCCCCTTGCACCTCCCTTGCCAGCTGAGTTAGGCTAGTTCTCAAGGTGCCAATTTCTTCAAGATTTTTTTGGTTCTCCTTTAGCAGGGAGCTGATCTGTTTTTCATGCTTCTCCCTTATCCCTCTCATTTCCCTTCCCAGTCTTTCCTCCATCTCTCTAACTTGATTTTCAAAATTCCTCTTGAGCTCTTCCATGGCCCGAGCCCATTGGGTGGGCTGGGACACAGGATCCTCGATTTCTGTGTCTTTGCCTGATGGCAAGCATTGTTCCTCCCCTTCAGAAAGGAAGGGAGGAAGTTTTTTTTCAGCGATAAAGTACCCTTCAGTAGTTTTATTTCTTTTCCCTTTTCTTGGCATTGTCTCCACCTAGTGGCCTGACCTCTGAATGTTCTCCTCACACCCACCTCGCCTCCTGGTCCTCCCAGCCAGCATTTGGGGACTGAGATTCAAATGCTGCTTCCCGCCTTAGGATTTTTGGCGGGGGCAGGGCTGCTATTCAGTGTGAGAATTAAGTTCAGGTGCTGAGGTCAGGGGCAGGGCCGCCTCTCTGGCTCAATTCTCTAAGGAGGTTTATGCACAGACCTTCCACAATGGATCCAGGCTCCCGTCCATTTGGGGAGCTCCCATCCGCAGCCGCCTCTCAGCCCCCACCTCCCAGGGGGGCCTGAGCTATGGGGGCACCTCACTCCCCTCTCAACCTGCCAAAGAGACTCTCTCACCTACCCCCGTCAGTCACCTGTTGGTGGGGGGCCCATGCAGCTGCTGAAGATCCCGCCTCCGGATCCCTCTCAGAACTTTGTCTCTTGGAGCCGCGGCCGCCGTCGCCGCTGCAGGTCCGGGCTGGGCACCGTGTCTGCAGCGCGACGGACCTTTTGCGAGAGGTTTGCAGGTCCCTCTGTGGGTGGGGGGTCCCGCGTGGCCGCTGGAGACTCCGTTCCGCAGCCCTCTCTGATCTCTTTCCCACGGTGTCGCTGCCGCGGCAGGGCTGCTCTCCTCTTCCCGCCCCGGCGCCCAGTCCCGGGCGCGAAGGTCTCCCCGCAAGAGGTTTGCAGGTCTCTCCGGAACAGAAATCTCCCTCGCTCCAATATTCCATGGTCTCTGGGTGCAGAATTCGCCCTGGGTTAGTCCCCTCTGCCGTTCTGTGGTTTGTGGGTTCGGAGCTATGTGTATGTGCGTCTTTCTACTTCGCCATCTTGGCTCCGCCCCCCGAAAAGTATCTTTTCATATCACTTCTTTGTAATTTTATAATTTTCTTTGTAATTTTGAAACATTCATTTTCTATTGTTCTGTCATTATTCTTTTAATTTACATGTATACTTAGTCATTATATATATATATATACATATATATGTATATATGTATATATATACATGTATATATATATATAATTTTCTTGTCCTTGCTTTACTTTGCATTAGTACATATAAATCTTTCAAGGATTCTCTGTATTCTTCATATTTATAATTTTTATAGCACATTATATTGCATCACATTCATGCACAACACTTAGTCTGTTCCCTAATTGGCATCTACTTTGCTTTCAGTCCTTTGTGAATCAGTGCTGTTATAATATTTAGGTGTATTTGGAAATCTTTTTTTTTTTGATTAATGGCATTCTTGGTGCATATGCTTAATAGTAGAATCTCTGGATGAAAGGTTATGAACATTTTAGTCACTTTATTTGCATAACTGAAATTGCTTTTCAGAAGGATTGTAGTCATTTGTAGCTCTACCAGCAATGCATTAGTGTGCATGGATTCATTTCAAAGTCCTCTTACTTCTTCACTGAATCATTTTAATATTCAACAAGTCCTTCCTAAATGATTTTTCACATATCTATTTCCTTTTCCCCATACACAGGGTCACATGGTCACTTGGTCTGACCATGCCACTTTTTGTTCAACAATTTTCCAGTTTTAGTATTGCTTCAAAGATTAAAAAAAAAGAAAAGAAAAGAAAAAACCTTCTGACTGTGTTCAAGTCCCACACATAGTGTGTGTGTGTGTGTGTGTGTGTGTGTGTGTGTGTGTGTGTGTGTGTGTGTGTGTGTAAGGCTAACATTTCTTCCTTTTGTGTCTCCCTTTCATGCAAGTTTTGTTCCAAATAAATTATATCTCTAGTTTTTCTTTTCTCCTGATTTCAGCCTGCATTTTCCCCCCTAAGGTAAATTGTCCACCCAACCCTGTAATGCACACTCTACTGATTTCTGTCTTTTGAAGTCTTCTTCAGGTTTTTTTAACCTCCTCCTTTCAGCCTTCTCTGATTTCTCAATAGATGGAAGAGAACTTTTTGTCTTTAAATTTTCTTAGGTTGATCCAGTCTTCCCTTTTCACTATCACATTCTACCTTGTATGATGCTTATTTTATGCGTGTGTATGTGTATAAACATACATATCTGTGTATACACACATATATTTATATGTGGGTAGATATATATATACATACACATGTACATAGGTAGATAGAGAGATAGATATACCCTTCTTTTAGAGAAGAGAGAGATATATACCTATCTATATATCTGTCTATATCTATATATCTATCTATCCACCCTGCTCTTTGATTGTAAGTTTATTGATGGAAAGTATTATATAATTTTTAACCTTTGTATTTTCAGTGACTAACACAGGACCATAATTGTGATTAATATATTTGAGAAATGAATTGAATTGTGTTGGGGGTGTAAGCTCAGTTCCATGTGGACAGTCTTGGGCAGGAAAAAGTGAGGACTTCTAACCTCAGAGTTCTCATGAGGCCCCCCAGGGAACAGCTGGGAATTGAGGCATGAGATATGGGCTATCTCGTTCATTTCCGCCTCTTCCCCGTGGGAAACTTGCTGAGGAGAGCATCCCACCCTCGAGATTAATCTATGGTCTGAGCATACCTATTGTTGTCTAGCTAAGGTCTGAGAACAGGCACGATATTCAGGTGCAAACTAAGCAGCGGGAGAGCTTAAGTAGGGTCAGGAAAGCCTGAAGGCGCTCTTTGCGCTAAAGGGCCCTTAGAGGGCAGAGGGTCCCTCCCCTCTCCCCTCTCCCATGCTCCCATTCTCTTGCTGTAAGATCTTTGCCTCCTTAGGAGGAGGAGGAGGATTCCTCTCTCCTGAGGAAGAATTCACCCTGCACATGTAACCAAGACCCTGAATAAAGCCTAACGCTTGTTTGACTCTGGAAAGTCTCTTCTCTCATACGTTTATCCGGTTTGGCCAGCCGAAGACCTGGACGACAGGTAAGGAAAGACTCGGGTAGCCCATCGCCCTCTAGGCCTGACAGAATTGAAATAGTGTAAAACAATCTAGTCATGTACTATGTGAGTCTGACCCTTCAGTAGTAGTATTGCAGTTCAGACACAGATTACTTTATTAGATCTTCCCCTAGTCCGGTGTCACCACTACTGCTTCTACACATTATTATAATTTTAAATGCTATAGTAAGTCACTTCTCCTTTTGTTTTCTTCACAGCTGGGTCCCTGGAATGGCTTTGGCACACTGATAGAATTGCCTGAACCTAAGATGGGTTCAAATCTTTATGCTCTTACCATGGAAGATGATTGTCAACTTCTTAAAATCAATGCAAAGGAGTATGCCAAGGTTAAAAAGGTATGGTGAGCATATTCCCTGGTGTAAAATAGTCTTATATGATATAAAAGATAATAACATTATAAATTACATAATTATGTTAAATGTTAGATAATGTAATGCATCATATATTATCATATGTATATATGTATCTGTAAACATAGACATATATAGTTGTATATAATTTTTCTTAGTCATATATACTTGTACATATATAATATTGTGTATAATAAAAAATTCAATGAATTATGCAATATAATATATAGTATATTATAATATATCATATTTTATATTCTATTATTACTAAAATATAATATAATATATTATCTTATATGTATATATAAACATATCATTATATTTATTTACATATGCACATATATTATATAATATGTCACATATTATATAATATGCCATTGAATGAATTGTATTATATATCTGACTATATCTTATTATACCATATTATAATATATCATTATCTTATATAATATAAATTGTAATGTATTATATATTATATAACATGATATGCAATATGTTGATCTATATGTGTATATAAATATTGCATGTATAGATATATACTTATGCACATGCATATCTATCTGTCTATCTATGATGACATGTCTGTATTACACATTCATGTATTAGGGAGTCCTATTCTGTGTATACCACAGTACAGTCAGATCTAATGGGACTCACTTTTATTTTTGGCCAATTCAGATTCAATAAATATTAAATACCTTTATTCTAGAAGAAGCAGTATGCATTGAGAAGAATCATTACTGTAAATAGTGTGGGATTGTTAGCAGTACATTCATTTGAAACATCAGATCTCCTCAGATTTCATATTTGTAAGCATTAGAGTTCAGATTTGTGTGGGATATGAAGGCAGTGAAGTTTTAGGATTCATCTCTGCAGAGGTAGATAGTGTTAGAGACATCCTTCAAAGTACAAAAATCCCTGAGGATTGTGTCAATGCAGTGACCATTAAAATACACAAACAAATATAGGTTCTCCCTCTGATTCATCTGAAGGAGTCTCAGGTGTTTGCTAAACTTGATTATCAAGGCATGATGTCTAATCAGGGGTAAAACAGAGGATTAGTGGAAAGTTGCTTTTCAACTAAGCTATGACTATCAATACCCTATTATGGCATTTATTTTCCTAGTACTCCTAACACTTCTCAGAAGTTTTAAAATAATGATGCCAGTAATCTGTTGAACAGGGCAACAATTACACAGATAGTAAAATATCATGATCCTGTCTCCTTTACCCCATGAACTTCCTGGAGTACACATAGCCTCTACAGGGTAGCCAGCTTTCTGATAATATTGCCTTGCAGAATGTGAAAAGTGAATTTTGGACAAAAAAGAAATTGTTTCTGGGGTATATTGTTGTACCCTGCTATGAAGTTTAAGGGGAGTGCTAGAAGGCAAAATGCCCTGGAAACCACCTCTCCTACTCCCATAATGACCTCACTGGATAATGTTTACATTGTTTTGATAATATTTGCTATTACTTTATAGGAGAGCCTCCATTTGTTGGGACTATAATAATAATAATAATCTAACTTTATGTGGTACTTTCATATTGACCCAAGAGAGTGCAAATGTTGTCTCCGTTTTATAGAAGAGAAAGCAGACTCAGTAATGGTGAGTTAAACGTGGCTCCATGGCTGTTGAAGATGTCATTTGATCCTGAATCTCCTGACCATAGATTCATTGTTGTTTCTGCTTTATCACATGGTCTCTCCATTGCAACGTTTAAGAAGGAAGGAAAGAAACAAGCATTTATTAAGCACCTACTATGTGCAAAGCGTTGTGCTAAGCCCTTTACAAATGGTATCTCTTTAATTCTTACAATGACCTTACAAGGTAGGTGCTGTTGCTGTCCTTATCTTCAGGTGAAGAACCTGAGGCAGAGAGAGGTTAAGTGACTTACCCAGGTTCTTACAGCTAGTAAATGTCTGAACATTGATATGAACTCAGGTTTTCCTGATCCCAGGCCCAACATATTATCACATGAGATATTAAGAAGCACTTGACTGTGCATGCTATGTAGTAAGCACTACAGAAAACCTTATTCCCATTCCTTCCCTCCTCTATTCATTGTACTATGTGGTAGCTGTTCACAAGGTGGCAATCCTATTTCTTACAGACCCTGAAGACTCATACTTTCTTTGATCACTTTTTCCTTCTTTTTTCTACTCTTATTAGTAATCCTAGTACAGCAGGATCCTTCCATCATGGAACAAATACTTTTGGCTCATTAACTGGTTATATCTTGTTCCCATGATGTAACCTGTGTTGCTTTCTCATTTCATTCAAGTCTTTCCTCACTCTACTCCATTCTCCACTCTACTTCATCCTCAAATAAGCTGGCAAGTCAATTTTCCTAAAGCACAAATCTGACCATTTCACACTCTACCTGCCCTTCGCCATTCAATCAAATCCAGTGCTCCCTTACTCAAATCAGAGTCAAGTTCAAGTCATGTCATCATCTTGATGTCATGCTCCTCGCTATATATGTATACGTGTGTATACATACACACGTATACACACATACAAATACATGTGACTTTTAAAGCCCTTAGGACCTTCATAATCTGATTTATTCTTATCTTTCTTCTCTTATACATTACTTCCACCATGTCCTCTTTGGTCCAGGGATATTGACTTTCCTGCTATTGCTTGCACACAGTACTCCATTTACTGACTCTTCATATTTTCATTGGCTGTCTCTCATGCTTGAAGGACATCTTCCTCCTGGATCACCATGCTCTATCTCCCCTTCCCCTCCTTTATTTCTGCCTTTTGCTTTCCTGGCTTTCTTCAGATCTCAGCTAAGGTCTTACCTTTCTATGATAAGACTTTCCTTGTCCTCTTTGATCTTAGTGCTTTTCCCCTAAGATCATCTCCACTTTACCCCACATATATCCTAGTTGTACATCACTCTTTCCATATTTTCTCCCTTATTAGACTGTGATCTCCTTTTATCTTTCTTTGTATTCCTAGCACATTGCCTGACACATTACATATGGCACTTAATAAATGCTAGTTGACGATGTCTAAGCCTATTATTCTTTTCACCAAGTGACCCTAATGGAGCAAAACTGTAATAACTAGGGCTATAATTTTCAAAGTTAGAGCTCTATTTTTCGAGTGTCACAGACAAATGACATTTTTTTCTTTTAAAATGTCTCTCTACAGTTTCCTGAAATAAATAGATGAATGAATGAATAACTGAATACATAATCTGGAATACAAAAGTACAAAACATGGTGTCTGCTTTCCAGAAGTTTACAATATGATTGAGATACACCACAAATACACATGTACACATAGACATAATGATAATTAGAAAGATAGATATATTAAGTGCCAAATATAGAAACCAATAATAATAGCATTTCAGAATTGAGAGAGAACACCATGGAATGAGATAGTCAGGGAAAGTTCCAAGAAGGTGGGATTTAAGCTGAACTTTAAAGAACTTTTTAAGGAGTTGTGTGTATAGGATGACTGACAATAAGCATTCTAGATAGCCAGAACAGAAGGGAAAAAAAAAGATAGGAGATAGGAATGGCCAAGTATCCACTGACTTCTAGTAAATCAGCATGGCTAAAAGTGGAGAGTTATTTTTATGGAAATCATAGGATCATAGGATTACTAATTTAGAGTTAGAGAGTATCTAACTAAATCACCTCATTTAACATATGAGGAAATTGATGCCCAGAGTGATTAAAGAAATTGCCACTGGCCACACAGCTAGTGGAAAAGCTGAGATGGGAGCCCAGGTCATCTGACTCTTTCTGCTATGTCATGCCGAATTATTATAGTTTTCAATCATCATTTGTTTCCTATGACAGTCCTGATTTTATGACAACAAAATATTCTTTCTAACAAGAGTCTTACAATAACAATTACTTTGTATTCAGAGCTTTGTTTCCAGGAGTATCATCCAAAGAAGAATAGTGGAACAGTTGCTTAGAAGGTAGGTTTTAATTCATGTTAGGGAAGATCTGAAAGACAATTGGGAGTCATTAAAATTTTTGAGTATGGGAATAACATGAAATCAATCTGTTAAGAAAATTGATATTACATGATTACCATTGCATTGTGGAGGACTGTGAGGGGCAAAGTAGCAGGGACCCTTCCCCTCCATTTACACTGAAACTGTATTTGTTAAAGTCCTTATTCTCTTCTACTTGTTTATTGCCTCTGATTTTGAGCTGTCTTTTCTCTAAACCAGTCTGAATACTCCTAATAAAACTAATCTTTCTATAATACTTTGATCAAAATCTTAAATACATAGCAGGCACTCAATAAAGACTTTAGTTGGTTGATTTATAGTATATCAATAATTATTAAGACTTATTTTATAAATTAATTCAATTTGATTTCTCTCTATTTTCTTGTTAATACACATTAATTAAGTACTTGATATGTGTTAGGCATGATATTTGCTATACCATAACCTCCTAAACAGCATCCCCCCCTCCCATTTCCAGAATATATTTAAATAAGGCAACATTGCTAATTATTTATGCTTGCATATAGTGTCTACTTGACTAGATTTCCAAGGTCTATTGCAGGGATGGGGAAACTTCAGCCTTGAGACCACATGTGACCCTCTAGGTCCTCAGCTGTGGTCCTCTGACTGAATCCAAACTTCACAGAACAGGATTTGTGCTGTAAAACACCTAAGGACCTAGAAGGCCACATGTGGCCTTGAGGCCATAGGTTTCCCATTCCTGGTCTATAGCCATAGTAAGTTCCTCAAGATCAGGAAGGAGAAATTATTTATTTTTTCCTTTCATTCATATCCTGTAACACAGGACTTCTTGAACAGTTAGCATTCCTTGAATGCTTAAAGTATAATAGGGACCAGAGAGTTAAGTCAACAGGCAGGGATATTTACCTCAAGAATTTACAAATTTTTGTGTCAGAAGAACAGAAGCATGATGTGAATTGGACATTGAAATTATTAATCCTGAAGCTGAAATCTGCTTTTTAGGAAAATTGTTTTGATTTTCAGAGTGGCAGCTTTTTATTTCAAAGTATTACTGTTTCAGTTTTGAGCCTGAGAAGATGAACTTTTGAATTTGATCTGATAGAATGATGGAATTATTAAAAACAAACAATGAAATTTTTTAAAAAATGGAATGCCATGTACAAGGATTTGCAAAGTGAAAAGTGAGGAAAGAGGGAAACAGAATTTAATTAGCATGCCTATACTTATAATTCTTAGAAAGTATAAACATGTTCACCTCTCTGTGGTAATAAAAGTGATGCTTTTACAGTAAATGCCATTCCTTCAGTATGTGTTAGATTCTACTGAATTCTAACCAGGCAAAGACTGTTTTTTTTCCTTTGCCAACCTCCATAGTTGTAGTCCATTTTTTTTCCTATTTTCTTCTTGCTATCTTCTTTTTTACCTGGTGATGAATAATCTGTACATTCATTCTCTTTCAGGAACAAGCTAAAATGGAAAAACTTATAAGGGAGCAGCTAATCCATAAGTGCCCCTATTATCGAAATTGGCCTAAGCTTTCTGTAGATGAGTTAACTGTTCACATTAAATGGAGGCGATATCCTCCTGGACATGGTAAGTTCCATCCTTTAATTTGTGCATTACATTTCCAAAGTATTGCCATGGTGAGACGTAGATTAAAAAGAGTAACAGATGAGATTTTTGCAGAATTCTCAAAATTGATCACTTTCTTAAGCAATTTTATATTAGTCCAGGGCATTCATTGTGGTAGACAGTCAATAAATATTTGTTGAATAAATTGATAATTTCCATACAAGTTTAATTTGTTACAGAAATTACTGCTGGTCATTTAAACACAATGCCAATAAAACATCTGTTAAGCATCAACTACATGATACTGTAATAGATGCTAGGGATACAAAGATAAAAACAATAGATCCTGTCCTTAAGGCCTTTATATTCTTTGTGTAAAGATGACATAATATGTATAGAAATGAGTAAAGGCACAGTAAAGTCAGGTATTAGAGAGCTCTTTTACTAGGGGTTGGGCATTAGAAAGATTAGAAATCGTATCTGAGGAGGAAGTAGCTGAGAATTGAAGTGAGGGAAGGATTCTAAGAAGATGAAGGAGAAATGCATTCTGGATATGTTGGATATATACACATACACACACATATATCTATATATCTATATTTATATTATATCTGTATCTATATCTATCTATATACATACATAGTGTGTGTGTGTGTGTGTGTGTGTGTGTGTGTGTGTGTATGGCAGATATAGTGTTGAATTCACAGAAAAGCTAACAATACTGTTTGGCTAGGATTAAGAGTTCTATTCAGAAGAAATCTGAATGATAACAATATGATGATAATTCATGTCTTTTTAAAGCAATTTAAGTTTACAGATTTTTACAGTTTTGCAAATTCTCATGAGAATCCTGTGGAGGTAGGTACTGTGAATGTAATTATTCTGTCAATATCTCTCATAAGACACAAAGATACCTGGCACATGTTGGAGTGGGGAGGTGGGCAATAGTTTCACTTTTCTAGTTTTGTCCCTACTTGAATAATCTGAGAATTTCACTAACACCACCCAGCATTTTGTGATCAATTGTCCTTGTATGCATAGTCTTCACAAAACAAAACAAAAATAAAAGGAAAGGAAATTTATTTTGAAATGAATTCATTCATCCATCTATTTATTCATCTATGTTTTCATTTTTATATTTATATTCTCAGATAATCTGAGAATTTCACTTTATAATACCACCCAGTGCTTTGTGATCAGCTCTCCTTGGATGCATACTCTTCACAAAACTCAAAAGGAAAAGGAAAGCAGGGAAAGGTCAGGAAAAAACAAATACAATTTTATGTTAGAGCTCATAGAAATACCCATCAGTGTGCAATCCTTCCCCAGAGACTGACTTGACCATAGCTAGCCATTTAATAGGCAGAGCTTCTACCTACAATTCTCTAGTGTGGCTCCTTAGAACGTTTCCTCCTGAGACTCCTTGGAAGATGGCCCTGGTCAGCTGTTCTGTGTGCCTTATCTCTCCTCTGCACAAGTCAATCCACTGTTCTCTTCTGCTTTCATCAGATATTATGAGGTTTTGTTCCTTCTGCTGTCCAGTGTCCTGGATAGTATGTCATTCTTCCTGAAGTTTTTTGTAGCTCAGAGCAGATTTTGATCTGCAGCTTTCCTTGGCTGCTCTCTCATGCTTGTGCCTCAGTCAGAGGTCTTTTCCAAATTTTTGTTGGATTCTCTAGTCCTCCTTCTCATTAGCACCCCATCCCCTTTACCCATTTATTGTAGCATTGTCAAACAGTGGAAACTGCTCCAAATTTCCCCTTTGCATTATAGGTACCTTAATCTTGTTCTCATGGGACACATTATCACCCCTTTCTAAAGCCTGAGTCCCTTTGGGGCTCACTGAGTATAGTTATATAAATTACGTAGAGATACTTCCCTCAATTGCCAGACTAGGAGAGTGAGACTGTGAGGATGACCAGAGCACTCCAATTGCCTAGAACTAACCTTAATCATATTACAAAGAGACAATTTTACATAATTCTCTATGAAACTTCCAAAACTCTATTTTACAGATAGGATAATTGAGATAAAAAGAGATTAAATGATTTCCATTTCTATTTTCATCCTCAAGCTACCTGGTAATTACTTGAACATCTGCATGTATTATGTCTCCAGTAGAATGTCAACAACCTTGAAGCCAGTGGCTATAACCTTTTCTGAATTCCCATTTCTTAGCGTATAATACTATGTACACAGTGAGTGACCAATAAATATTTGTTGGATTAAATTGGAAATGAGAAACAGATTTGATTAAAAAAAATTGTTTATTATTCCACTTAATGCTGTGTGTGGGAGAGAAAAAAATACATTTATCAGATTTTAGAGCTGTATGTGGCCAGATTCAGTAACATTAAATAATATAGGCTGTTAAAAGAATGTCAACTAAATTCCATATGTTATCCAAAATAATCTTCCAGTAATCTTCTTATTACTCTCCATTTGATTTATGTAATTACTGGACTGGTCTGACAGAGATAATAATTTAGAAAGACATTAACTCTCAGAAATACATTATTATATAAATGAACCACTGTTATTTCAGAAGATAAAATTCTATTCATTTGGTAACTAAAATACCTAATTGGGTATTCATGACATGTTTGACCTAATGTAGCATGTTTCTATTTGCTGTTTGTGATATTATGTGAAAAAATGTAATGGAATTATGTTGTGAAATTGGGGCATATGAACTTTTCTGAAAGCAGAGTGATCATTAATAATGAATAGAACCTCATTCTGTAAATCAGAAAATGTTGTGGTAGGAGGTTTAACTTTTCTAAGGACTACATCTTTGGTGTCTAAAGTATCAGTTGGGTTGTTGCATCAGCTTTCATTTCCAGATCTTTCAAATAAAATTTCTATAAATCAGTGTGAGAACATGGGAATGGAATTTAAGATGCATTGAGATATTTTAGACATGTAATGTCTTGTCTGGAATGGAATGGAATCCAGAATGTGTTTCTTGTGTATGTCTTTCACATGATGCACAGAACCTTGGTACATTTGTTGGTTTTGCTTTTTCACTCCAGCAAAATCCTGCCTCTTTCTCTTCACCTAAATAATTTGAATTTTTAATGATCTGATACCACCCAGTGGTTGCTGACTAATTTCTTCATAGGCACACCATTCACCAACTCGAAAGAGAAAAAAAAGGACATTTTCACAAAATAAATAAACTCCTATTAGAACCCATAAAATTGACAATACACATCATTAGTCAGATTTACTTTTTAGCTATAAGATTAGGGAGATTCAATAACCCTTTGAGTCTAGTTTCCTTATCTACAAAAATGAGATTAATATTTCTATCTGATCTACCTCACAGAATGGTTATGAGGAGCAAGTGAGATAATGTATATGAAAAGGTTTTGGAACTATGAAAACATGTTATAGATTTAAAGAGGAATGATATCAAAAGTATGCCAAGTATATGAATCAATGATACTGATGATCTTGTGATGTTCCCTATTACTTGGCATAAATCAAGATCTTTCAAAATTGTATTAGTCTAGAAAGAAAATTAAGAATGTGTAAGAGGAAGCTTTTTTTGTGAAGATAATTGATCATCAATAGTAATTGTTAAATATCAATCTGAATTATTAGTGCTCAAAGAACATACTATTAGTCACATTTAGAAAACCATTGAAATGTTTTAATTGACTAAATCTATTTTCCTTTTCTCAGCATCACAATTCTAAGAAAAAAAAGTCCTTTAAATAAATATTCATAATAAAGAAAAACTAATTTCTGCATGTCATATATGTATATATCTATATCTACATAGACATGTATATAGTAGGTATTCTAGTATCATGGGCTAGGTCCAAGTCTTTCAAAGTCATTTGCCTTTACAATGTTGTTACTGTACACATTGTTCTCCTGATTCTATTCGCTCTTCATCGTTTTGTATGAATATTTTCAGGTTTCTCTGAAACCATCCCCTTCCTCATTTTTTATGGCACACACAACAGTATTCTACTAAACTCATATACCATCCTTTGTTCAGTCTTCCCCTAGTTGATAGATATCATTTACTTTCTTGTTAACTGCCACCACAAAAGAGCTGCTGTAAATATTTTTGTGCATATGGATGCTTTTGCTCTTTAATCACTTTGGAATATGTATACCTAAATATGGTATCACTTGGTCAAAGGGTAAGCTAGTTATTAACTTTGGGGCATAATTTTAAATTGCTTTCCATAATGGATGGATCAGTCCCCAACTCCCGTGATAGTGCATTCATTGGTTCATTTCCCCAGTCTTTCCTATACTTGTCATTTCCTTTTTTTGTCAGTTTTGCTAATCTGGCGAATATATAGTACTCATTTATTTAATCTAATTTGTATGTTCCTAATTATAAGATGTTTAGAGAACTTTTTTCTTATGGCTATTGATAACATAAATTTCTTTGTGAGAAAGCTGCCTACCTCTAATCCTCATATATGAAGCCCATTTCTTATTTATCTTGGAAATGAAATCTTTATCATAGAATCTTGTTACAAAGACTTTTGGAAAATCTTTTTAAACCTTGTTTCATACAGAAATGGTAAACCCAAAGGTGATGCTGTTTTTGTTTTGTTTTGGTGAACATCTCAGAAAATAATGACAAATTACATAATTTTGTGGTACTCTTCCATGATTATGGCAAATTCATTCAAATGTTACTTCCATACCCTCTCTGTAACTCATATATTTATCTTCTTGTGAACCTTCCACAGTAGCATTTATCTAATGGGAAAAATGCTTTCTCTAAGTTTCTTAATATTTCAAAAGTTTTAGTGTACCTTGTCTATTGACTAGCCTTTGATCTTGCCATGTGGCTGATGCACCTCATTTTGTAATTATGCACAAGGCTGCTGATATGTTTTATAACAACTGTTATATATAATTCTTCCAGGATAACATGTTCATCATATTTATTTGCCCTTTGCATTCAATTCCTCAGAGATGACTGTATTCAATAAATGGCATCTTCACAGGGTCACTAGAAGAATATTGGTATTAGGAAGAGGGATCTTCATTTCACAAGAAGAATTAAAATTATATTTTTATTAAACAGATGCACAATTGAATAAAAGCATACTTCCATGGAATATTTCTCATTATTTGGAGGTCATTGTGCTGGAGAAGCACTATAGGAGAGAAGTTCTGTAGGATTTTTTAAAATTAACATAAACAATGGAATAGACTTCATAAGTGGACTGAAGCAAAATTATGTGTGAGGCAAAGTTTGTGTGGAAATTTCTCCATTCTCATTTGGCACCTTTAAATTATATCATAATTTCTCCTTAGACAGCTGATACCTCCCAAGCATGTGATCTGCCCATGTGGGTGTGCCCTTCCTGATTATTGATCTGTGCTCTAGACTCATAAGGTTTCTGCTCCCCATTCGTGTTCTCTGTCCAAGAGTGTCAAGATTCTTCTCTGCTAGGTGACAAACAATCTGAGAAACTGATTGATGTTATTATTTTAAAGGGCACTGATATGTTAATAGAAGTCCTGGATTAAAATTTTAAAGGGAACTCAATTTTAAAAATAAATATTTATACTTGTTTGAATTTAGGAAACTGGAGAGAAATATAGGATAATTCTGTTAAACTAAAAGAACAGAATTTACCTATAAAGTTGAAGAAGGAGATTCCTCCTTTGAAGAAAAGGTTCTTCATCCAAACTTCAACATACAATAGGAGGATTTGAAAAGACAGAATATAAAGAGAGAAATAAGCTCATGGCTATTTTATTATGGTGCCCAGTTACTGGATCAGAAGTTACCAGTTAGTACTGGTAAACTGGTAAAATGCAACCAATTAGGAAATCAACCAAAAATCAACAAGCATTTCTTAAGTGCCATATATATATATATATATATATATATATATATATATATATATATATATATATATATATATATATATATATATATATATATATATATATATATATATCAGACAAAAATGATATAGTCCCAGCTCTCAAGAGACTTAAATTATATCTAGGAGATAAAATATGTAAGCATATTCAGAATAATTATGAAATTGGTGGCCCAATCTTGATCTATCTCCCCAAAAGTCTTGAATCTATCCCTTTTCCACTCACAGAACCAATACTTTAGTTTAGGCCCTCATCACCTCTTACCTGAAATACTTTGATAGCCTCCAATTTGGTTTCCCTGCTTCAAATAACTCTTATTCATCCTCAACATGTCAAAATGATTTTTCTTAAAAAAAGAAAAAGGCGATTATGTCACCTGCTTCTTCTGCAAACTCGAGTGTCTCTTGATTGCCTCTAAGTTCACATATAAACTCTTTGATTTGCTATTTAAGTCTTCACAACTTGGCCCCTTTCTATCTTTCTAGGTTTTGTTGTTGTTTTGTTGTTTTACAAATTACTTCCCTCTTTGCATTCTGTATTCAAGCTATAATGTGCTACATGCTGAGTTAGATATCTCATCTTCATCTTCTCCATCTTCTATCTCAGTACTTTTACAATGACCTTTTCCCACATCTAGAATGCACTGTCTCTTCACTTATGCCTCTTAGAATCTCTGATTTCTTTTAAGAGTTACCTTCTTTAAAATAAACCTTTCCTGGTTTTCTCTCCTGCTAGGAAAAAAAAACCTTCTTTACACTAGCTTGAATTCACTACATATACATTCTGTATATATCAGGTACAGATGAGACAAAATGGAATGTGTAACAGTATAGTATATCAAGAAGTTATATTCATGTGAGCAAAGTCAATTCTCTAAGATGAGAAATACAGCAGAAGGCATTTGGGTAACAATCACTGATAGGAAAAAGAGAAGCAATATTGAGTTGAGGGTTCTGTGTATGTTGTTTCTACTATTATAATGTAAGATCCTTGAGGGTAGAGAGTGTTTCACTTATTTCTTTCTGTCCTAGGAGCTTAGCCCAGTATCTTTCACTAGGCTAGAAGCTGCTGTGGTTGGGCTTTCTCAGTATTGTCTTCTTGCTTCATGTGGTTACAGACAAGCAGAAATTTCACTTTTATGACAATATAGATTTTTAAATATCATTTAATTTTTCATAAGCTAAATAAAGAAACCTATTGTGGAATGACAGATGTGTAAGGGAAGACTAATGTCAAAAAATTGTAAGTTAGTAAGGAGATACAGACATTTAGATTTTCAAACAACTAAGATTCTGCTCTCTTTGTTCATGTCCCTTTTAATTTGGAGAAATTTTAACTCTTTCAACATTTTGATTAGTTTGTCTTTTCCTCAGTATGGGTACTTCATCTGTCAGCACACTGTAAATCTCACTATTCATGCCTTCTTAACCCATAAAATTCATGTCCATTGCATTCCATAAATCCTTCATAAAGAATCTAAAATACCTACTGTTGCCATGTATATAGAGTGTTGAATTTGAAACCAGGAGATCTGAAGTTAAATTTCATCTCTGACATTTACAAATTATTACAAACTATATGACCCTGGGCTAGTCACTTAGCCTCTCTGTGCCTCAGTTTCCTCTCCTGTAAAATGTGAAAATTAATAGTCCTTAACCTCCCAGGGTTCTTATATGTAAAGTTAATGTATAAAGCCCTTTGCAAACCTCTAGGTTCTATATGAGTGCTAGCTATTAAATCTTCCCATAGGACATTGATATTTCTTAGATTACAGAATATCAAGCCTAGAAGGGAAGTTAAGACTACTTGGGACAATATGCACTTGATCATGAATTATCTCTAAATGCCTCAAGAATTTATTAGACGATTGGTTGGTTGGCTGATTGTTGTCCTTTGTTCTCAAAGAGCATCAAAATGATATCACTATGGTCCAGTCAAGTTTCAATGTATCTGTCTGTGGCTGATCAGACCAATATGAGCTCAGAGTGCTCTACCACAGATTGGGCACAAACACTCCATGTGAACATTTAGAGTGTTCAACATTTTGAGCTGTTTCAATTCTGCTTTGCTCATAGAACACAACACCTTCTTTGATATGGCAAGTCATGCTGAGATGTCCTGTGCCAGGGTCTTCCATGTCACACAATCAGTTTCAAAGTTCTTGAGAGAGACCTTGAAAGTGTCTTTGTATTACTTCTTCTGACCACCATGTGATCACCTGTCCTGTGTGATTTCTCCATAGAATAGTCTTTTTGGCAAGTATATGTTTTGCTTTCAAATGATGTGGCCAGCCCATCGGAGTTGCATTCTTTGAAGCATAGTTTAAATGTTTAGCAGTTTAATTTGAGTAAGCACCTCAGTGTCTGGTGCCTTATCCTGCCAGGAGATTTTCCAAATCTTCCTAAGACAATTCAAATAGAAGCAATTCAGTTTCCTGGCATAACTCTGGTAGACTGCCCAGGTTTCACAGACAGACATACAACAATGAGGTCAGCACAATGGCTCTGTAGACCTTCAGTTTGGTAGTCAGTCTAATCCCACTTCTCTCCCATACTTTCCTTTGGAGCCTCCCAACCACTGAGCTAGCTTTGGCAATTGCACGTCAAACTCATTATCAATGTGTGCATCCCAGTAAAGTACACTATCAAGGTAAGTAAACTTATCCACAGCTTTCAAAAATTCTCTATTTACTATAACCAATGGTTCCACATATGGATGGTGTAGTGGTGGCTGAAGGAGCACCTGTATTTTGTTGGTGTTAATTGTTAGGCCAAAATTAGCACAAGCAGCAGAAAATTAATCCATGCTTTGTTGCATCTCAGCTTCAGAGGCTGCATTGAGTGAGTGCACAATCATCTGCAAACAGAAAATCATACACAAATACTCCCTCTACTTTGAGCCTTTTCAGTTTTAAGAATTTACCATCAATACGGTAGCTGACCTTGATGCCAGGTTCATCCTCATTGAAAACATTTGACAACATGACTGAAAATGTCATAGTAAAAAGCATGGGAGCAAGCACATAACCTTTTCTCACTCCATTGGTGACTGGGAAGACACGACAGCAAACTCCACTATCCAGAACGCAGGCAAGAATGAAATTGACATACAATACTGATGAACTTCTCTGGGCAACCAAATTTTCACATAATTTTCCATGAAACCTCATGACTAACTGTGTCAAATGCCTTGGTCAGATCTATAAACATTGTGTACATTCCTCTATTCTGCGGCTCCTGGTGTTTCTCTTGGAGTTGTCAGGTAGCAAATACCATATCGACTGTCCCTCAGCCCTGTCTGAAGCCACATTGGCTCTCAGGTAGTTGACCATTTTCCAGGTGAAGGATCATCAAATTAAGTAGGACACTGGCAAGAATCTTGCCAGCAAAGACCAAAAGAGAGACCCCCCCCCCCACTGTGATTGTCACAGGACAATCTATATTTCCTTTACCTTTATAGAGATGGACAATGGAGGCATCATTGAATTCCTGGGGGATAACCTCCTTCCATATAACCTGGAAAATTTCAGTCAGCTTTCATATGAGCAATGTATTCCCTACCTTTAAAATCTCAGCTGGAATAGCTCAGCAATATCTCTAGCATCCAAGGTGTGCTTACCCAGTCTGATTCAAGGATGACATTCGCCCCCATCCTCTATCCCTGGACTCATGCTTTAAGTTGAAAAAAATATATATCTGAGCTTGTTGTAAAATGACATAACATCCAAAATTGTCTACCACTTTAACCCTGGTCAGTATAGAAATTTTATGTATTATAATGCTAACAATTTTTACTGAATCCATTCTCATTTTTATCACACTCATATCTGTATTCTGGTGTGAGTTCTCTGATATTGAATAGATGAATACTCTCATAAACTGTTTTCCCACATTCACTACCTTCAGACTTTTAGACCAGACAGGGTCCCATGATCATGTCAGGAAAAATCTAAGGGTCTAGATTAGTGGTTCAATTTGTGCAGTCACTAAATTTCCAAGATTTGGTTCATTCATTCATTCATAGGGTATGGTAAAAGGTCAAGTGATACTAATTTATTCTCTTTCCATGGAATGATGTAATATGATAGGTTCTTACTAGTGCAATGTTTTTAATGTCTCTCTTTTTGACAGCAAAACATTGCATAAGCAACTTGAGAAATATTCTGAGGAGAACAATTACAGAAATTAAAATTTGGTAAATAGGTCCTAGGAGGAAAATATAAATGAACTAAGTGTATTTAGCCTAGAGAAAAGAGAGAACCTGAAAAATGTGACATGAAATATATTTTCCTCAACTTGTACTGAATATAGGATTTGAACTTAAATTGAATAATAGGCAATTGCCTATTATTAGACTGGACATTAGGAAACAGTAACTGAACTTTGTGAACTTCACCCAAGTGTCACCTTTTCTGGTGGGTTCTAGGAAAAGTCCAGGTAGTATTTATCAGAGAGGTTTAAATGTAATGTAATCTTATCCAAAAGTGAATGAATAGATAGAGATAGCTTCTGAGGTTCCTTCAAGGTCTGTAATTCTTGAAATGTGTATATATTTTTAACCATATGATAATATATGTAAAGTTAGGCACAACTGCATATAGATACACAAATTTATAATATATTTCAGTGGACTGTGATTTTTTTGATGGGAGTTGCAGTCTTACCAAAACATGTCACTCCTCTGCTCTGACTTAGTGAAAAGTATTTGACAGTTTCAGTGGCCAAGAAAGTCTCATCACCCTTTAGTCACACTAGTTATAAATTTTTCTGAAGTCAGCTGATCTGGTTCTTGGATAACAGAATGTTAGTTCCTGGAGAGCAGGGATGGTTTTATTTTTAATATTTTGTTGCAAGTAACAACTTTGGTCCTTGGCAAATACTATGTGCATAATAAATACTCCTTGATTGTTTGAATGTCCTATTGAGATTGTACTGAAATTCTTTTCAGATTTGAAAGATCTTCCAGAATTTGTAATAGGCTTTGAGGATCCAGGGATCATCTTAGTGCCCACATCAGAAGCTTTTAAAAGTCTTTTAGTTTGGGACATAAATATATAGATGAGCATGTGTATGTAAAGAAAATACTCTATATATTTACAGAACTTTCTATTTTCTTATTCATTCCACATTGACACAATTTTGATTTTTCTCCCAAATTTCTTACCAAGTTGATCAAAAAGGTAATATTTTTAGTGCTATTTCCAGAGAGGCATTGCCTTAAAATGGGGAAATAATTGTCTTCGTTTAACTTCTATACATCAGAAGAGCTAGTGTGCAGAAGTGCTGATTAATGCCATTGCTTTATTCTGCTATGCCTATCTGACATTCATTTCCTATCCCCCCCCACCCTTCCTTCCTGCACTCACTTCAGATAATTTTGCTTTTGACTCACTCCTTGAATTTGCTGACATTATCTCCAAGGAGATACTAATTTGATGAACCTCTGGGCTGCCTGTCTCCTATTGCCAATTTTTTTGGGGGAGGGATAAAGGGAGAGGAAATACTAACAACATACCATGTGTTAATTTGGCTGACTCCCAAGGTCCTTGAAGCCTGCTCTTTCTGCTGTGTCTCTTGATAAGAAAATAGTTTACTAGTTAAAGGCATTCAGCCAAATTTGGAAAGAGATTTATTATTATAATCAATTTACCTTTAGGAATGTATGGAGGTCATAGATTTTGAGATTTGTGTTAAGAAAGAGGGAAAATCTAGATTTGAGTTGAAGTTAGGAAGATAAGGCATAGTATTTTAATAGCAATAAAGATAAAGATGTCCATCTCAAGAGTTGTTAAAATGGAAAAGAAAAATAGAACTAAATATACAGATATGTGTATATATTCCACATAGCCATGTATTTTCATATATTCAAATTCACTATTATCTAGCTGCATGATAAGGCTCTGTCTAGTCCTTGCTTTCCTATCTTTAAATATGAAGGAATTAGACCAGGTAAGGCACTTGCTATAAATTATATTTTCAAAGAATTTAGCTATAAAGGCAAAAGAGATAGAAGGGTCAAGTGAGAGTTTTCTCAGATGTTAGAGACATGGGCATGTTTGTAGGCAATAGGGACTGAGTTAGTAAGTAGGAAGAGGTTGAAAATAAAGGATAGACTGGTAACAACACAAAGGGCAGTCTATTAGTAGATATTGGATTAAAGGGGACCAGTTAAAGAGTTAGAGCCAACAGCCTTGGGAAGGAATAAGACCATCTAATTTTCTGAGACAGGGTAAAGGAGGAAATAGTGGCAGAAGGCATCTGAGTGATATGAGATGGGGAAGAGAGGAGAAGAGGGAGCTCATAGAGAATGCCCTTGATGTTTTGAGGCAAGGTTCTTGTATGAGAAGGTAGGGATGAGGAGCTATGGGAGACTTGAAGAGGGATGAAAATGTTTGGAAGAACTGCTATGAAGAACGGAATAGTTGTTATTGTTCATCCTTCACCTTCAAAGAGGACCAATAACATCACTAGTAATGTCTTGACTAGCTCATGAATTGGATTTAAATGAAGCAGAGTTGTGCAAAGTCATCAATCTCACCTTCTCTTCTAGAGGCATTGAAGACCACTGGTAGGACAAAATTCAAGATGACTAGCTATGGTCCAGGATGGCCTTAGTAGCTTGGATTCTGATCAAGCTCTCAGCACTTCATAGCACCTGCTTTAGCTGCTTAAATGGCCATGGGAACAAACTGTTCTCATCTGCTCATTCTGCTAGGGAAAGTCTCCATGTGCCTGGGATACTTGACAAAGGAAGTGTAGAAAGATTGCCTAGCTACATTGAAGGGTCAGCTGGAGTTGTGTAACATAAATTTGTAGTGGACCCATCCAGAATGGTTACATGCTTTTCTTTATTTTTTTTCCAGAAGCATGTATGTAGGATGAAGACAGTGAATATGAATAGTAGGAGGTATCCAAAGTTGAGGCTCAACAGGGAGTAAATGTAGAAATTAAAAGGGGGCTAGGGATTCAAGAGTTGAATTTGCTTGCCCAGGGGAAAGCATGGGAGATGAGAAAGAATCCATGAGATGGAGAAAATGGGAGAGTAACTAGTGAAGGGGTAATTGGGAGAGAATTAAAATTTGCTAAGGGATTAGTGATCATAGGGTAGATGAAGAGTAGAGTTTTGTAAGGAAAGGCAAAGGGAGAGGTGAAAAACCTAAACACATGTGTGCACACACATTTATACACATATATTTTATATACTTATGTACATATAATATACATAAATAGTGACTTCTCACCCATATATATGTATATATACATATTTATATATATAAAATATTAAAATTGGCTTTTCACTTCACACACACATATACATGTGTTGGGACTGGAAGCTCAATTCCGTGTGGACAGTCTCGGGCAGGTAAAAGTGGGACTTCTAAATCTTAGAGTCTTACGAGGCCCTCCATGAACAGCGGGGGTTCGAGAAGGTCAGACCGAGCTAGCTCGGCTAGCTCGGGTATTTCCGCCTCTCCCCCGGAGATACCTGATGGGTGGAGTCTCCCTGCCCTCGAGGTTGTCCCGGATTGGAGCACACCTAGTTACCTAACAGCACGGTATTGAGATGCAAACTGTGTGGCTGAAGATTAAGTAGGATTGAGGAAGCCTAAAAGCTCTCTTAGCACGTGTGGAGCCAAAGAGAAAAGTAGGGCTCCGCTTCTTTTCTTTCCTCTCTCCCCTCCCCCTCTCTCCCCGCTTGTACTTCTACTTCCAATCCCTTAAGCTTAGCCTCCTTAGGAAATCTCCCCCTCTTCGTCCTAAGAAAGAAGACTCCCTGCACTTGTAACCGAAACCCTGTAATAAAGCTCAACCCCTGTTTGACTCTGGAACGTCCTTTCTCTCATACGTGCATCCGGTGTGGCCAGCCGAAGACCTCGGGAGGTGAGGTAAGAAAGACTCGGGTAGCCCAATACAGGCCTCTAGGCTTGGCATACATGCATATAAATAAAGTTATTTACAATGGTTATTAAACACCTATATGCCAGACACTAATAAGTGCCAGGGATGCAAAAAAACCAAAAACATAAGATAGAAGACTGTCCCTGCTCTTAAAGATCTCATGTCTAATGGGATAAACAACATACAAACAGCATAATGTACAAGCAAGTTCTGTATAGTATAAATTTAAAATGGTCAACAGAATTAAGAGAGATAGAGAAAGGCTTTTTGTAGATGTTGGGATTTTAACTGAGACTTGAAGGAATCCAGGAAAGTCTGGTGAGAGATTAAGGAGAACATTCTAGGCATGAGGGACAGTCAGTGAAAATGCTGGGAATTAGGACATGGAGTATCTTGTTTGAGAAGAGCAAGGAGGCCAGTGTCACTGGATCAAAAAGTGTATAAGGGATGAGAGGGTAAATGCCAGGCCTAGAGGCCTGTGGGCTACCCGAGTCTTTCTTACCTCACCTCCCGAGGTCTTCGGCTGGCCACGCCGGGTGCGCATATGAGAGAAAGGACGTTCCAGAGTCGAACAAGGGTTGAGCTTTATTTCAGGGTCTCGGTTACAAGTGCAGGGGATTCTTCCTTAGGAGGGATAGAAGAATCTCCCAAGGAGGCAAAGATCTTACAATAAGAGATTGGAAATAGAAGTACAAGCGGGGAGAGAGGGGGAGGGGAGAGAGGAAAAGTGGAGCCTTGTGTCCTCTTTGGCTCCTCACGTGCTAAGAGAGCTTTCAGGCTTCCCTGATCATACTTAACTCTCCAGTCGCATAGTTTGCATCTAAATACCGTGCTGTTAGATAACAATAGTGTGCCCAGATCTGGGACAATCTCGAGGGCGGGGAGATCTCTCTCCCATCACGTTTCTCACAGGAAGAGGCGGAAATACACGAGATAGCTCGGTTCACCTCGATTCCCAGCCGTTTCCTGGGGGGGTCTCATGAGAGCTCTAAGATTTAGAAGTTCCCACCTTTACCCGCCCAAGACTGTCCACACGGAATTGAGCTTCCAACCCCAACAGGTAAAGGAGGTATAAAGTATGAAGAAGAATGAAAAGGTGAGGGAAGTATTATTATAGGCTTTGGATGCCTATTTTTATGTTTGTGCCTGAAGGTGATAAGTAGCTGCCTGAGTTTACTGAGTACAGAGTAGGGGATATTTGTGACATGTTAGTTGATGGTTAGCCAATTAGCTTTCTTGTTCTATAGACATGTTAAACTTGATTTGTACAAAACTGAGTTCATTCTTTTTCCTCCCCTCCTTCTTCCTAACTTTGCTATTACTGTTGCAGATAACCATCAATACAGTTTAGATGTCAGCCTCATTGTCCCTCTCACACCCATATCCAATCTGTTGCCAAGACCTATCAATTTCTCCTTTGCAACATCTCTCAAATATTTCCCCTTCTCTCTTCAGACACTGGCTGGTACAGAACCTCATAACTTCATCCCTCAACTATTAAAATAGACCTGAACATCTCAAGCTTCTACCTCAGTTCTTTCCTTACTCCAATCCATCCTTCATTCCCTTGCTAAATTAATCTTCCTTAAGCACAGTCTTACCATGTCACCCACATATTCAATAATCACTAATGGGCCCCATTTACTTCCAGGATCAAATATGTAACCAAACTCTGTTTGGCTTGTAAAGCCTTTTGTGACCTGGCCCCTTCCTTTGGTCCCAGTCTCCTTATACACTCTTTGTCCACCCCCAATGCCATGTATCCAGCAATCCAATGACACTTACCTCCTTACTATTCTTGGCACAGTACACTTCAACTTTCAACTTAACGTTATCATTGCCCATTCTTCTTCCCAGAACTCTCTTCCTCTTCATCTCTGCTTCCTAACTGTCATGGTTTCCTTCAAGTCTCAGCTAAAATTCCACCTTCTGTAAAAAGCCTTTCCCAGTCATCCTTAATCTTTTTTCTATTATTAATTTTATTTATTTTCAGTGTTCTACAATCACTACCATACACCTTAGATTTTTTTCGCCTCCCTGCCTTCTACCTTCCCCTTCCCTCCCCAAGACAGCATACAATTTTATATAGGTTCTACACATACATTCCTTTTAAATACATTTTCACCATAATTGTGTTGTATAGAAGAATTAAAATGAATGGGAGAAATAATATAATAAACCAAAACATAATACAAAAGAAAATGATCTGCTACATTCTGCAATTGAATTCCATAGCTCTTTCTCTGGATGTGGAAGACATTTTATCTTAAAAGACCATTGGGAATTTTCTTAAGTCCTTGCATTGCAACGAAGTTCCAAGTCTACCAGAAAAAAACTCTCAAACTGTGGTCATTGCTGTGTACAAAGTTCTCCTGGTTCTGCTCCTTTTATTCATCATCTGTTCATATAAGTCTTTCCAGGCCTCTCTGAAGTCTTCTTTTTTATCATTTTTTATAGCACAATAGTATTTCATTATATTCATATACCATAATTTATTCAGCCATTGACCAATTGATGGGCATCCCTTTGATTTCCAGTTTTTGGCCACCACAAAGAGTGCTGCTATCAATATTTTTGTACATGTGGGACCCTTTCCCATTTTTATGATCTCTTGGGCATACAGTCTTAGAAGCAATATTGCTGAAGTCAAAGGGTATGCATATTTTCATAGCCCTTTGGGCATCTTTCCAAACTGCCCTCCAGAATAGTTGAATCAGCTCACAGCTCCACCAACGAGTTAGTGTTCCAACTCTCTCACATCCTCTCCAACATTTATTATCTTCCTGTTCTGTCATGTTAGCCAATCTGATAGGTGTGATGTGGTACCTCAGAGTTGTTTTGATTTGCATCTCTCTAATCAATAGTGATTTAGAGCATTTTTTTATATGACTATATATATCTTTAATTTCTTCCTCTGAAAAATACCTGTCCATATCCTTTGATCATTTATTAATTGGGCAATGACCTGTATTTTTGTACATTTGACTCAGTTCTCTTTATATTCTAGAAGTGAAGCCTTTATTACCAACACTAGCTGCAAAAATTCTTTTCCAGTTTTCTGCATCCCTCCGAGTCTTGGTTGCATTGGATTTGGTTGTGCAAAACCTTTTCAGTTTAATGTAATCAAAATTATCCATCTTGCACTTCATAATGCAATCTCTTGTTTAGTCAAAAATTCTTCCCTTTTCCATAAATCTGATAAATACACTATTCCTTGCTTCACCAATTTTTCCATAATATCAATCTTTATACCTAGATCACATACCCATTTGGATTTTATTCTTGTGTACGGTATCAGGCATTGGCCTAGGCCTAGTTTCTGCCACACTGTTATCCAGTTTTTCCAGCAATTTTTGTCAAATATTGAGTTCTTATCCCAGAATCTGGGATCCTTGGATTTATCAAACAGTATATTGCTATATTCATTGCCTACTGTGTCTTGAGTACCTAGCGTATTCCACTTATCTACCCTTCTATTTCTTAGCCAATACCAAGTGGTTTTGATAATTGCTGCTTTGTAATACAATTTGAGATATGGTAGCATTAGGTCACCTTCCTTAGCATTTTTCTTTTCATTAGTCCCTTTGATATTCTGGACCTCTTATTCTTCCAGATCAATTTTGATATTATTTTTTCCTGCTCGAGAAAATAATTACCTAATAATTTGATTGGTATGGCACTAAATAAGTAAATTAATTTAGGTAGAATTGTCATTTATATTATATTGGCTCAGCCTACCCAGAAACAACTGATGTTTTTCCACTTACTTAGATCTAACTTTATTTGTGTGAAAAGTGTCTTGCAATTCTATTCATATAGTCCCTGGGTTTGTTTTGGCAGGTAAACTCCCAAATATTTTATCGTGTCTACCCTAGCTTTAAATGGGATTTCTCTTTCTATTTCTTGCTCTTGGGCTTTGTTAGTAATATATAGAAATGCAGAAGATTTGTGTGGGTTTATTTTGTAACCTCCAACTTTGCCAAAGTTGTTTATTATTTCAAGTAGTTTTTTACTTGAATCTCTGGGATTCTCTAAGTATATCATCATATCATCTGCAAAGAATGATAACTTAGTTTCTTCTTTGTCTATTTTAATTCCTTGAGTTTCTTTATCTTTTCTAATTGCTACAGCGAACATTTGTCATACCATATTGAATAATAGTGGTGATAATGGACATCCTTGTTTCACCCCTGATCTTAATGGAAATGCATCTAGCTTATCTCCATTACATATAATGCTTGCTGAAGGTTTTAGATACATACTGCTTATTATTTTATGAAAAGTTCCCTTTATTTCTATGCTCTCCAGTATTTTTAGTAAGAATGAGTGTTGTATTTTGTCAAAAGTTTTTTCTGCAAATATTGAGATAATCATGTGGTTTCTGTTAGTTTTGTTGTTGATATGATCTATAAAGCTAATAGTTTTCCTTATATTGAACCAGCCCTACATTCCTGGTATGAATCCTGTCTGATCATAATGTATTAGTCTCATGATAAGTAGCTGTATTCTTTTTGCTAAAATCTTATTTAAAATTTTTGCATCTATAGTCATTAGAGAAATTGGTCTATAATTTTCTTTCTCTGTTTTGTCTCTTCCTGGTTTAGGTATCAAAACCATATTTGTATCATAAAAAGAATTTGGGAGTACTCCTTCTTTTCCAATTTTCCCAAATAGTCTATGTAACATTGGAATTAACTGTTCTTTAAATGTTTGATAGAATTCATTTGTAATTCCATCTGGCCCTGGAGATTTTTTCCTAGGGAGTTCATTGATGGCTTGTTCAATTTGTTTTTCTGAGATGGGTTTGTTTAAGTATTCAACTTACTGTTCTGTTAATCTGGGCAATTTATATTTTTTAAAACACTCATTGATCTCATTTAGATTGTTGAATTTTGGGGCATAAAGTTGGGCAAAGTAATTTCTAATTAATGTTTTAGTTTCCTCCTCATTGGAGGTGAGTTCATCCCTTTCATTTTTGATATTGGTAATTTGGTTTTCTTCTTTCTTTTTTTAAATCAAATTGACCAAAGGTTTATCAATTTTTTTAGTTTTGTCATAAAACCAACTATTAGTTTTATTTATTAGTTCAATAGTTTTCTTAATTTCAATTCTGTTGATCTTTCCTTTGCTTTTCAGTATTTCTAATCTGGTATTTACTTGGGGATTTTCAATTTCTTCTTCTTCTAGTTTTTTTAGTTACATGCCCAAGTCATTGACCTCCTCTTTCTCTATTTTATTCATGTACGCATTCAAAGATATAAAACTTCCCCTAAGAACTGCTTTTGCAGTATCCCATAAGATTTGGTAGGTTGTCTCATTATTGTCATTCTCTTGAATGAAATTGTTGATTGTTTCTATGATTTGTTGTTCAACCTACTTCTTTAGGATTAGGGAATTTAATTTTTGATTTATCTTTCCATGGCCTTTTATTACATATAATTTTTGTTGCATTATGATCTGAGAAGAATGCATAAACTATCTCTGCCTTTCTGCACTGGGTTGTGAGGTTTTTGTGTCCTCGAACATGATCAATTTTTGCATATGCGCTGTGTACCACTGAGAAAAATGTACATTCCTTTCTATCCCCATTCAATTTTCTCCAGAGATCTATCTACCTTATCCAGAGTTTTATTCAACTCCTTAACTTCTTTCTTATTTATTTTGAGGTTAGATTTATCAAGTTCAGAGAGGGGGAGGTTGAGGTACCCCACTAGTATAATTTTGCTATCTATTTCTTCCTGCAACTCCCCCAACTTCTCCTCTCAGAATCTGGATGCTATTCCACTTGGAGCATACATGTTTAGTAATGATATTGCTTCATTGTCTATGGTGCCTTTTAGCAGGATATACTTTCCTTCCTTATCTCTTTTGATTAGATCTTTTTCTGCTTTTGCTTGTCTGAGATTACGATTGCTACCCCTGCTTTTTTTATAGCAGCTGAAGCACAATATATTCTGCTTCAACCTTTTACCTTACCCTGTATGTATCCCCCCATTTCAAATGTGTTTCTTGTAAACAACATACTGTTGGATTATGGCTTTTAATCCATTCTGCTATCTCTCTCCATTTTATGGGAGAGTTCATTCCATTCACATTCACAGTTATGATTGTAATCTGTCTCCCTCCATCCTCTTTCCCACTGTTTGTGCTTTCAGATCTCGTCTCCCTTCCCCTCATCAATAGAGTTTTCACATTTGACCACCACCTCCCAAAGTCTTCTCTTCCTTCTTTCAGCCCCCCTCCCTTTTACTCCCCTTTACCCTTATTCCTTCTTCCCTCCCTTTTAGCTTCCCCTCCCTTTTCTTCCCCCTTCCCCTCTTACTGCCTGTAGAGTTAGTCAGATTTATATACTTAAATTTATTTTTCCCTCCTTGAACCAAATCAGATGAGAGTACCTCTCAAACAATGTTCATCTCTCTCCCCTCTTTTTCTCTACTATAATATAATTTTTTATTTCTTCCTGTGATGTAATTTATCATTTTCTGCTTCCTCCTTTTCACATGTCCTGTTACAATCACTTTGCATGCTTGAATTACATTTTTATCACCACATCATTTACTTTCTACCCATTCCCTCTATCTATGTATATCCTTTTTATGCTTCATAATAGATGTACAATTCTCAAGATTAACAAGTGCCATCTTCCTTTATAGGAAGGTAAACAGTTTGCCCAGATTGAGTGACAAGTTTTTCTTTTCTCATTTACCTCTTTATGCCTCTATTGAGACCTCTGTTTTAAGATTGAATTTTCTATTGAGCTCCGGCCTTTTTGTCAGGAAGGCCTGGGAATCTCTTATTTTGTTGAATGTCCATCTCCTTGCCTGAAATGTTATGCTAAACTTTGCTGGGTAGTTTATCCTTGGTTGTAGTCCCAGCTCCTTTGCCTTACAGAATATCGTATTCCAATTCCTTTGATCTTTTAATGTAGAAGCTGCAAGGTCCTGTGTGATCCTGAGTGTAGCTCTTCGATATTTGAATGATTTCTTTCTGTCTGCCTGTAATATTTTCTTCTTCACTTAATAGTTTTGGAATTTGGTAACAATATTTCTTGATGTTTTTAGTTTGAGATCCCTTTCAGGAGGTGAACGGTGGATTCTTTTGATGACTATTTTGCCCTCTGGATCTAGCACCTCTGGGCAGTTTTCCTTGATGATTTCTCAGAAGATATTGTCCAGAGTCTTTTTCATCATGGTTTTCTGGTAGGCCAGTAATTTTTAAATTTTCTCTCCTGGATCTATTTTCCAGGTCAGTTGTTTTTCCAATTAGATACTTTACATTTTCTTCTATCTTTTCATTTGTTAGATTTTGTTTGACTGATTCTTGATGTCTCATTGAGTCATTAGTTTCTGCTTGCCCAATTCTAATTTTTATCAAATTGTTTTCTTCAGTTAACTTTTGCATCTCCGTTTCCTTCTGTCCAATTATTTCTTTTACAGAATTATTTTCTCCAGTTATTTTTTATACTTCCTTTTCCATTTGTTCAATTCTCCTTTTTAACAAGTTGTTCTCTTCAGAGAATTCTTTTTTCATACTTTTAAAATCATTGGCCATTTTTCTTCTATTTCCTTTTTTCAGCTGCTCCAGGAGAGCTGTTTGTGCATGCAAGCACTTCACAGTCCCTTCTGAATTTCAGATGGCAGTGCAATCTCAATATTGGTCTCTTTGGTCCTTGTCTCCATAGAAAGATTCTATGGTCTTTTCCTTCCTCCTTTGCTTCTTGCTGGTGATGGTGAGGCTTTGTGTGTTGTGGTCTCTGGTTCTTTCAGTTAGAAGATGGAGAACCTGGTGTTGAGCTGCTGGTGTGAGATAGCAAAGGGCAGGTTCCTTTTTCTCTTTTTCTTTTGTATTTTCTCGGATTAATCCTGGGACTAGCTTGTTAAGTGTGGTTGAGGGGTGAGCTGGTCACAGGAGATCTCCTCAGTTGAGCTGGAGCAAAAGCAAGCTCAGTGCCTGATGATCCTGGCTGCTCTATTGTTTTCCAGTTTCCCCTGGATCACTTAGGCACACCTGGGTCCTAGTGGGAGTTTCCACTCCCCTGGGGCTCCTCTCCTTCATCTCCACCACAGTAAGAGGAATATTCTTTAGCGATTTTCCTAGCCTCAGATGCTACAAGACTGTTTGCCCCTTTTGTTGATCACACTGATCCAGGATTTTTCTGGGGAAATATTTTATGGTTCTTTTCAGGTCAATAAGGGGAGGGGGGAGAGAGCATTTACCAATAACTCTACCATTTTGGCTCCCAGAAGTTCAAGTAGGTTGAAAGTCTCAGAACGGCTGCACCTGATACCTGGGGCTCAGCAGCTGTCACTCACTCTGCTCCTGCTGGTCTGCTGCCCTAAGCTGGCACTCTGCTGGTCCTCCATGCTGCTGCTGCCTGAGGCCTCCCCAGGGGTTTCTTGTTCAGCAGAAGTGGGATGTGCTGTGCTGTATGCTTTGTGTTCTTCCACCCCCATGGAACAGATCCATCCTGTCCGACTTCCAGTCTATCCTGGGCTGTGAATCTGCTACAGTCTGTCTCCTATTGGATTCTACACCTCCAAAATTTGGTCAGATTCTCTTTTTAGAGGTACCTGAAGGAGTTTGTCTAAGAGCTTAGGTGAGTAGTGGCTCTCATTCCACCATCTTGGCTCACCCCCAGTCATCCTTAATCTGAAAGATATCCTCTGACAATTATCCTATACATACTTCATTTGTATATAGTTTGCATATTTTCTCCCCCATTAGACCTAGAGCTCCTTGAGAGTCGGGACTATTTGTTTATTCATTTGTTTTGTGGGCCTTTCTAGCCCCCAGTTCTTATCATGGTGCCTGGAACGCAGTAGGCACTTAATAAATGCTTTTTGACTGACAAAAAGAGCTACTATGAAAGTTCTTTCTACTGATGATGCCTTTTGTTCTTCCTTTGATCTTTTGAGTATATAGGCCTAGTTCTGATACTGCTGTGTCAAAAGTTACACACAGTTTTATAATTTGTTAGGCATAGTTGCAAATTGCTTTTCAGAATTTCTGGGCCAATTCACAGCTCTAATCAATAGTACATTAAAATTCCTCTTTTCTTTTTTTCCCACTTAGAACCCAGTCACAGATTTTCATCATTTCTTTCTTTTTTTTCCTGTTTCTTTCCTTCCTTCCTTCCTTCCTTCCTTCCTTCCTTCCTTCCTTCCTTCCTTCCTTCCTTCCTTTCTTCCTTCCTTCCTTCCTTCCTTTCTCCCTCCTCCCTTCCTCCCTTCCTCCCTCCCTCCCTTTCTTTCTTTCCTTCTTTCCTTCTTTCCTTCTTTCTTTCTTTCCTTCTTTCCTTCTTTCTTTCTTTCCTTCTTTCCTTCTTTCTTTCTTTCTTTCTCTCTCTCTTTCTTTCTTTCTCTCTCTTTCTTTCTTTCTTTCTTTCTTTCTTTCTTTCTTTCTTTCTTTCTTTCTTTCTTTCTTTCTTTCTTTCTTTCTTTCTTTCTTTCTTCTTTCTTTCTCCAAAGCTAGGTAGTAAAATGGATCAAGTGTTAGATGAAAATGAGGAAGACCCAAGTTTAAATCTGGCCTCAGATGCTTATTAGCTACATGCCCCTACACAAGTTCCTTAGCCTTTGTCTGCTCAGATTAGGAATAATAAGAGCACCTTCCTTCCAGGGTTATTGTGAGAATCAAATGAGATAGTATTTGTTGTAAAGAGCTTTGCATAGTGCTTGGCACATAGTAGACACTTTAATAAATGCTTGTTTTATTTCTCCTTCTCTTTCACAGTTATCCTCAGAGTTTAAGATTTGTTTTATTTATGACTAAACTCTCCCTGAATCTGTATGTCTGGTTGTGTGAAATAAGTTCCCCTTTCATTTTTCCCTTTCCCTTCTTTCCCTTAGCAAAATCTTTTTTCCTTACTTTTTCATTTCTCCTTTTTACTTCATCAAAATGTAATAAAAGCAGCTCTTAGGCCCTATGTTTTGTTTAATTCTCTCTTTGATCCATTATGGCACTAAGATCCGAAGAGAACACTTGTGTTATCTTCTATAAGAATGTAAACACATTTTTTCTTACATGGTTTCATTTAATTGATAATTTGCATTTATAATGTGTTTCTTATGACTCCTATATTTGTATTTTAATATTTTTACTAAGCTCTTATCTTTTTCTCAGAAGTGCTAGGAACTCTTCTACTTTATTAAAGGTTTGTTTCTAGCTCTGCAGTGTTAGTGTTAGTGCAGTTTGCTGTTTAAATTATTCTCGATTGTAAGCCTGTATTGGTTAATGGATCATGGTGGCCCTTGGAAACAAGAAACTCATATTCTCATGTCAAGAATGATATCTGGCTAGCAACTGAGTCTGTCTTGGTTGAACATTTATATATCCCTGCGCTTTGGCCATGTATTCACCCCTGTATTCTGAATGTTTCAACCTATTTCTTCATTAAGTGGTTTTAATAAGAAACACAAATAGCTTAAAGAGAAAGCTTTTACATGTACTGCCATAGTATACTCTGCTTGCTTGCTTTCTATCACAAGGTGCTAGTGTAGGGTCTCCTATAAGTAAATCTCCTAAAAAACACTCAGTCTAATCACTCTGGCTTTGTGTACCTCTTTCTTGCAAAGGCCTTTTTTTTTTTTTGGATATCATATTTCAAGCTCTCTGCTCCATTTTTGTGTGATTGTGACTGTGGTTCTTCAGTGCTTGAACTCTTTCTATATGCTTATAGGTTTTTCCCCTCTTTACCTGGAAGCTTTGGATTTTGACTATGACATTCCTGGGAATTTTTATTCTGAAGCATGAGGATATTATTGGTATATTCTTTCTAACTCCACTTTTCCCTCTGGTTTTAATACATCTGGGTAATTTTCTTCTTATGACTTTTTGAAACATGACATGGAGGTTTTATTGTTCATTATACTTTCCCAGTGCATTCGATTATGTAACATAAATATGTAAATAAAAAAATTAAATTAATTGCAAGGAAAAATAGACAATATCACTCTACTACTGAAGAACCTTAATTTTGTCCTTATACCCATAGGTAATTCTAATCAAAAATTTTAAAAAAAGAATGAAGAAAAAAACAATGAATAGAATTTTAGAAAAAAAAATAGATGTGATAGACCTTTAACAACTAAGTGTATGCATTTACAGCATTGTATTATTCTCTTAGAAAAATTAATCATACTCTAGCACAAAAAGAAACTTACAAATAAATTAAAAGTAAGAGTATCATATGTGTCATTTACATGTCACATTGCAGTAAGATTATGTTAAAGGACCACTGAAAAGAGTATTAAAAATTAATGGAATAAATCAATTAATTCCAAAGCATATTTGGGAAAATACAAATTATAAAAATGATAGACAATTTCATTAACAACATTGACAACAAGGAGACACCATTCTAAAATTTTAGGTATTCATGCACAGCAATTCTGAGGTAAAAATTCATATATCTAAACATTTTTATTGACAAAAAAGAGAAAGAAAAAATAAATTAGTTTGCCATGCAACTAAATGTATTAGAAAATCATCATTAAAAACCCTCATTTAAATACCATAATAGAAATTCTAAAACATAAACAATAAATTTAAAAAATAAAAAAATTGAATAATAAAGCTGGGAGCTTACATTTTAAAAATAAAATTGAGAAATCATTAACTAATTAGACTACAAATAAGAACAAGGAAAAATAAATTACATCAAAAATGAGAATTTCAAGCAAATTACAAAGAATTAATGAATGTAAGAAATTATTTTGCTCAATTATATGCCAAAAAGACATTATATAAATGAAAGAAATTAATATTTAGAAAGAAACTAAACATCCAAATTACAAAACAAGGAATGGAAAATTTAAACAACATAATTTCAAAGAAAGAAATTTAACAAATCATAAATGTACCTTCAAAGAATAACACCCCAGAATCATATCAATTCATAAATGAATTCTAACCTATTTAAAGAATAATTATTTCCAATATTACATAAATTTTTGGAAATAAAAAATAAGATAAGAGACCACATCAAATTACTTCTATGACACAGATATGATCTTAATACATAAACTGAAGGCAATCAATGAGAAAAAGAAAACTAAAGAGCCATATCCCCTGTGAACAGAATTTAAAAAATAACTATTAGCAATAAGGGTAAAATAACAAATCATAAAAATGCATATTGTGTCCAGTCACCATTATGTACTAGGAATGTGGGATTGGTTTAATAATATAAAATTAGATTAACCATATTAACAATAATGTGAGCAAAAATAATAGTCATATCAATAAATATATTTAAAGTTTTTTGACAAAATAAAACTTCTAACAAAAAACCCTGGAAAAATAATAATAAACAGAAAATCTTGAAGATTTTATATATATATGCGTATACATACACACACATATATATACATATATATACACATATATATATACATACATACATACATACATACATACATACAAAAGAGCTACTATTATTTGTAACTGAAGTAAACCAAAATGTTTTCCAGTAAATCAGGGGTGAAACACGGATGTCCATCGCTATAATTTCTTTCTGACATAGTATAAGAAGTGATAAATAATAAGACAAGAAAAACAAAGTGAGGAAGTAACTAGAAGTAAAGAAAAATGAAATACTAGGTTATTTCCAGATATTATGATGGTGTACTTACAGGATCCTAAAACATTAATTAAAATTAATTGAAATGCTAACTTAAAATATACAGAATATAAAAAAATCCAGAAAAATCATCAAGGTTTCTATATAATGCCAACAAAAGCACCCAATAATACAACAAATTTTATAAAATACTTGAGAATATACCTTCCAAGACATGTCTAAGAACTATATAAATACAGCTATAAAGAACTCTTTATAGAAATAAAGACAAATCTAAATAATTAGGAAAATATTTTTTGCTCATGGATAAAGTATACCAATATAAAGAAAATGACAGTTACCAAATTAATTTTCTTATTCAATGCCATAACTGCCAAACTACCAAAACATTACTTTATAGCAATAAAAAAGTAATAATGAAATTTATATGGATTTTTTAAAGGTCGAGACTCTCAAGAGAAATGAAAAGAAAGGAAAATAAAGGGATGGGGCTAGCAATAAGTGCTAGGTTTCAAACTATACTAAAAGACAATTTTTATTCAAGGAATTTGATGCCAGTTAGGAGAGAGAGATTGGTCAGTAGAATGGATCAGGTACAAAACATACAAAAGTAAATTTATCTAATACATACAAATACAATAAATACATCATCTAACACTCAATAAGCACAGACTTTTGCTATTGTTATAATGACTCATTATCTGTCAAAGCCTTCTAAGCAAAAGTATTGCAGAAATAGATTTAGAATATTTTACAGCTTACACAAAGATAAATTCCAAATGTGTATGTAGCCTAAATGTAAAAGATGACATCATAAATAAATTAGAGAAACATGGAAAAAAATGTCCATCAGATCTGTGGCTAAGAGAAAAGTTAATGACCTAACAATAAACAGAGATAACTGTAGAAGAGAATATATATATATATACAATTTTAATTACATAAAATTTTTAAAAGATTTACACACATAAATCTAATGAAGCTAAGATTAAAAATGGAAGCAATTAACTTGAAAAATAACAACTTGATAAAAAATTTCTCTGACAAAGCCCTCATTGGGGTATATAAGGAAATTATTCAAATTTATAAGAAATATAATCATCTCACAATTGACAAATGGTCTAAGGTCATGAATTATATGCTTATAACTATGGTCAATGTGATAAAAGAAGAAAATGATAAATACTGGATGGATTGTGGAAAATAGACACATTGACATACTGTTCAACCTGTGAATGAGTAGAACAGTTCTCAAAAGTAATTTGGAATTATACAATACCCTTTGGTACAACCCTCTGATAAATGTATATCTAAAAGATATCAAAGAAAAAGGAAAAAGTTTTACATGTACACATACATATGGGCCACTATAAAAATACACATATATTTATACATATATACACAATATCTTCACACATATGTCACCATAAAATATACATACATATACATATTTCTATTTATATACATATTTACTATATAACATATATTACATATATATATAAAACATATGCACAATATGTATATTCTTTTTATGGTGGCAAAAAATTGTAAACAAAGAGGATATCCAATAATTAAAGAATGGATGAATAAATTTTGGTATAAGAATATGATGAAGTATTTTTGTACTGTAAGAAATGAAGAAATCAATAATTTTGAAAAAGATATTGAATGATTTCTAAGAACTGTTACAGAATGAAGTGATCTGAATCTGAAGATTATAAAAATGAACACTATGGAAGACTTTTTTTTTTTACAAACTGATGAAGAACTATATGAGTAGAACCAGGAGAAAAATTTACATGGCAACAACACTAAATACAAACAACAAACAACTCTGAAAACATTAAGAACTATAACGAGTATAATGACCATTCATGATTCCTTAATACTAATGATGAAAAGATAATATATTTATTCATAATTGAGAGGTAATAGATTCAGAATGCAGAATGGCATAAATATATATTTTTGAGTACAGCCAGTAGGGAAATTTTGGTTTTTTTATCACGCACAATTCTGCAGCACAGGTACGAACATTTTTCAGTTCTAACCCCTCCAGTAAAGAGTGAACTTTCCCTACGAAGCATCATTTGTTTATGGGATTGTTAGTCAGCTCTCTGACCTATTACCTAAAGAAATGGAATAATAAACATCCTTCAAAGAATTGCTTTATCTACAACTTCCAGACCATCTTCTCTTTGTTCTGCTATTACTTTATTAAATTTAAAATTCTAACTTATTTTTTAAGAAAGAAAGTGGAGGTATGTACATTGTAGAAGTGATCAAACAGTGACTGTTCCTTTGTCCTGAGAGTATTACTAAAGAAGAATCAATGAGGATTCCTAGAACCAAAATACCAAGATAATGTCATTGTCAAAGATTTGTTTATAGTAATCCCTACATTCAATCTGACATCATTCATTTCTCTTTAACTGACTTTCATAGAAATAAACAAAATCCCTGTTTTACGCCCATAGAGTTTTTGCCTCCTATGTTCAGAGGTAGAGGATTTGGACCTAATTATAGGTACTGACTTAAGCAGAATAATCTGACATTGAAAGCAAATTAAGCTGTTATCAAATTCATTTTGCTGAATAAATTTTTGTTTGGATAGAGATTATGCGTGGACAATGAATTGGGTCTAGAATTGAGGAGGAGACAGAAATCAAGTTTAGTTGTATTTATGGAACTCTGCAGTGCTCTTAATTACATGATGTTTCTCTTAATTTGAGATTCATCTTTTAACAACAATACTTTTCTCTTGAAACTCCTTGGCTGTAAACTATGTATTAATGATGAAGATCATCCCTAGGCAATAGACAACTATGTAATGCACATAGACAGCTGCACCTTACAAAATGGAGAAATACCCAAGAGAAGTAGTATAAATGATGTCAAAAGAAATGGATGATCTGAAAAAATGTTAATGAGATCATCATACAGAGAATGAAGAATGACTAATAATGCATTCCAGTGGTCTTTGTCCAATGATAAAAGTTCCAAAACGATTTCTTATGGAAATATATGGAAGTGCTCTATGGAAATATATACATATATATGTATGCATGTATATTTTTGTATATGTGTGTGTGTGTATAATTTAAGAATTTCAGTTTTAGAGCATTTAAATGGGAAAACATCCTGAGTAAGAATTATCTTATCTCTGTCTTTGGAGTATGTAGATAAGAGTCACACAGGATGGGTAGGCACGTAAGGATTGTGAACTACAATATTTACAAGGTTTGGCAAATTTAAAGTTTCATTTTAGGTATCAAATCTTTATTTATATATATAAAAAGAATTGGGTAGACAGAACTAAGAATTATGATCAGAACTACACACATATTGTCATGCAGTTTTTTCCAGAAGAAACTAAATAGTAATTACAACCATCTAAAAATAAGAATTTTTATCCATAATAATATTTTTTGTCATTTTATTTAGATAATTTACATAAGATAGTTCCACATGGTTCTTAAACATTAAAACTGTTGCCACAAGTTCAATTTTTTTCATGTGTTTCTCCACAAAACTTCTTTCTTTATATTTCCTTGATAATATGGTAGGTCACCTTGTTGCTACAGTCATGATTAGTAATAACAATACCTAACCTTTAGGGGAAAATTACTAATAAGAGTTTACATTTTATGGAGATTATTTCTTCTGTTATTCTTGTGAAAGTTTTCATAGTTTACTTCTGAAACTTTATGGATAATCTATTGTTAAAATATAATGTTTTCATTAAGATTGTGCTTGGTGATTTTTTCCTTGCTTTATTTTATTATTAAGGATTTAACCCTAAATATAATATATAGATCTTGGTGGCATGAGTTTATAGCTTATAAATCTGAGTATGTGCTTGGATAAGATCTTTAATACCATATCTTAATTTTATCAGTGCCTGTACCCAAAGAAAATTCAGAAAATGTTGTGATTACTTTCAAGCTTATTGCATTGTTATTCAGTCAAAGACATATTTATATCTTGGGAACACCAAGCTTCTGAACAGAGTAAGATTTTAATTTTGGATATACCCAAGGTCAATGTTTGACCAAATAAAGACATGGAGAACAGTTTGCTAGGTACAAGTTAACAAAATTTAGTTAGATAGAAGTTATTTTCTTAAGCTATTTTCTTGAATATAAATTTTCCTCTTAATTTCTTTTATAATTACACCAAGAGATTCATCTGTGTATGAAAAATAAAAATTCAAGCTTTATAAAAAGAAACTAATGAAAACATTTCCAAGTATGTTGTAAATTTCAAGGACTACAGGTACAAATCTGATTCAGTTTGAATTTAATTAATTGTGACATAAAATTACTTAATCGATCAAATCACTAACTAATTGTTACTTGATGTCTATTTATAAATCATTTTGATCCAGTACTTTAAAGTTTGCAAAACTGTTTTCACACAACAATCTTGTGAAGTAGAATAATAACTATCCTCATTTTACAGATGAAGAGTTTGATTCTCAGAGAAGTTAAATGACTTAACTATTACTATACAGTTGGTAAATCTCAGAATAACAATGTTTCCCCATATCACAGTCCTTTCATCAAGATACAACTATCCAGAAACTCTACAGGTTAGCTGGCTTGTTGTCTGTTCTTTGCCATTATCTCAATTCTTCTGTGATTATTTTATTTGATGCATGTAATCATGAATGCTCATTCCTTTCTTTCTTGTGATGATTTCCTCTTCTTATATATACTGCTTTTAAGTTTTCCAAAATAGCATTAAATTAGGTCATTGAATCCTGACATCATCTGTGTGAAGTTGCTGTTGTTACTAATATTTTCATTTTACAGTTGTGAAAACTGAAACTTAGAGCATTTGAACTCAGGTCTTTCTGATTCCAAGTGTACCAGATTCTATCCCCTGTATCATCTAGCTTCTAGTTTATAATGTAAGCACATGATTGTTTCCATAAACAGAAATCTTCTTGATTTAAGAGGTAACAATTCTTTAACCTATACAAGTTTTACCATGCAGATGAGAAAATTCTTCTTCTGCTGTAAAAATACCCTGTTCTGTGATAAAAAAAAAAACAAAAAAAAAAAAACTGGAGTTTCAAAGGCGGAGCCAAGATGGTGGACTAGAAAGACATACTTACACAAGGTCCTCCCCACAGCCCATAAAATACCTGTAGAGAGGGACTCTCAACAAATTTTGGAGCAGCAGAAGTGGAGAACAACAGAGTAGAGGATATTTCCAGCCCATGGTGACCTGAAAGGCTCATGGAAACGTTGGTTGCACCAGACACAGAGCCAAGATTGGAGCCCAGCCCAGCCTTGGTGGAGCGGCGTGGCGCTATGAGACTCTGGGAGGAGGACACCTTGGGGGAGGAATCTCTAGTCACAGTAGCAGGTCCTCAGATCCCTCAGTCCACAGGCACCAGAGGTCAGTGCCAGGGTTTTATCAGCTGACCAGGAAGGGAGAAAAGCCTTCCCATAACTCCAGCAGCAGGCAGCAGCCACAGAGCCTGCATAGCAGCCCTTACAGAAGCTCCGTTGTTGGAGTGGAAAAACCCCTGGTGTCATTGAAGAGTTGAGTCTTACCTCAGCCCTGGGTGGAAGTCCTGGGTGAGCTGGTCCTTGTCTCAAACTGAATGGTGGCCCTGCTCATCCAGCTTATCTGAAAATCAGTCCCAAGTGCTGACTTGGGAACTGGGGGCCAGGTGACTGTGGAGAGGTAACTGCTAAAATTCTGGGCATAAAAATCCCTCTCTGAGTCCAGACCAGTACACTCTTGATTGTGCCACCTTGGAGGAACTGAGATCTCACAGGTTCTCAGAGTATATCCTACTCTTGACAAAGGACCCAAAAATCAAGTAATTGGTTGGGAAAATGCCCAAAAACAGGAAAAAAAATAAGACCATAGAAGGTTACTTTCTTGGTGAACAGATATCTCCTCCCATCCTTTCAGATGACGAAGAACAATGCTTACCATCAGGGAAAGACATAGAAATCAAGGCTTCTGTATCCCAAACATCCAAAATAAATATTCAATGGGCTCAGGCCATGGAAAAGCTCAAAAAGGATTTTGAAAATCAAATTAGAGAGGTGGAGGAAAAACTGTGAAGAGAAATGAGAGAGATGCAAGAAAAGCATGAAAAGCAGGTCAACACCTTGCTAAAGGAGACCTAAAAAAAATGCTGAAGAAAATAACACCTCTAAAAATAGGCTAACTCATTTGGCAAAAGAGGTTCAAAAAGCCAATGAGGAGAAGAATGCTTTCAAAAGCAGAATTAGGCAAATGGAAAAGGAGGTCCAAAAGCTCACTGAAGAAAATAATTCTTTCAAAATTAGAATGGAATAGATAGAGGCAAATGACTTTATGAGAAACCAAGAAATCACAGAACAAAACCAAAAGAATGAAAAAATGGAAGATAATGTGAAATATCTCATTGGAAAAACAACTGACTGGAAAATAAATCCAGGAGAGACAATTTAAAAATTATGGGACTACCTGAAAGCCATGATCAAAAAAAGAGCCTAGACATCATCTCTCATGAAATTATTAAGAAAAACTGCCCTGATATTCTAGAACCAGAGGGTAAGATAAATATTGAAAGAATCCACTGATCACCTCCTGAAAGAGATCCCCAAAGGAAAACTGATAGGAATATCATAGCCAAATTCCAGATCTCCCAGGTCAAGGAGGAAATATTGCAAGCAGCCAGAAAGAAACAATTTGAGTACTGTATAAATACAATCAGGATAACACAAGATCTAGTAGCTTCTACATTAAGGGATCAAAGGGCATAGAATAAGATATTCCAGAAGTCAAAGGAACTAGGACTAAAACCAAGAATCACCTACCCAGCAAAACTGAGTATAATACTTCAGGGGAAAAATTGGTCTTTCAATGAAATAGAGGACTTTCAAGCATTCTTGATGAAAAGACCAGAGCTGAAAAGAAAATTTGCCTTTCAAACACAAGAATGAAAAGAAGCATGAAAAGGTGAACAGCAAAGAGAAGTCATAAGGGACTTACTAAAGTTGAACTGTTTACATTCCTACATGGAAAGACAATATTTGTAACTCTTGAAACTTTTCAGTATCTGGGTACTGGGTGGGATTACACACACACACATGCACACGCACAAGCACACACATATAGAGACAGAGTGCACAGAGTGAATTGAAGAGGATGGGATCATATCTTAAAAAAATGAAATCAAGCAGTGAGAGAGAAATATATTGAGAGGAGAAAGGGAGAAATGGAATGGGGCAAATTATCTCTCATAAAAGAGGCAAGCAAAAGACTTATTAGTGGAGGGATAAAGAGGGGAGGTGAGAGAAAAACATGAAGCTTACTCTCATCACATTCGACTAAAGGAAGAAATAAAATGCACAGTCATTTTGGTATGAAAACCTATCTTACAATACAGGAAAGTGGGGGAGAAGGAGATAAGCAGGGTGGGGGGATGATGGAAGGAGGGCAGTGGGAGGATGGAGTAATTTGAGGTCAACACTCTTGGAGAGGGAAAGGATCCAAAAGAGAGAACAGAAGCAATGGGGGTCAGGATAGGATGGAGAGAAATATAGTTAGTCTTACACAACGTGACTGTTATGGAAGTCATTTGTAAAACTACACAGATATGGCCTATATTGAATTGCTTGCTTCCCAAAGGGAATGGGGGGGAAGGGAGGGATGAAGAGAAGTTGGAACTCAAAGTTTTAGGAACAACTGTTGAGTATTGTTCTTACTACTAGGAAATAAGAAATACAGGTAAAGGGGTATAGAGAGTTCTCTGGCCCTACAGGACAAAAGAGAAGATGGGGACAAGGGAAGTGAAGGTTGTTAGAAGAGAGGGCAGATTGGTGATAGGGGCAATTAGAATGCTTGGTGTTTTGGGGTGGGGGCAGGGAAGAAATGGGGAAAAATTTGAAACCCAAAATTTTGTGAAAATGAATGTTAAAAGTTAAATAAATAAATAAATAAATAAATAAATAAATAAATAAATAAATAAATGAATAAAAACTGAAGTTTTATAAACTAAATTTGCAGAAATTTCCAATCTTTAGAAAGAGGTGCTTAACTTTACAATATGATCCACAGGCACATTCCTTCAACTGGCAAGTCCTCTTGTGTATTTAACATAAGATTTGCTTTACAGAAATTTAGCTTGTATGTTTTCAGAAACATGACTGTAGAATAAAATAATGTATATATCTGCACCAAAAGTATTCAAATACTCTTTTTAAGGGCAGAGCCAAAATGGTGGAGTAGAGGGAGCCTTTTAGCTAAATTCTCCCAACATTCCTTTTGAAACAACTTAAAAATAACACATCAAACTAAGTTTTCGAATTTTATAACCAGTAAAAGATGAAGGAAAGATATTTTTACAGCCAGGACTCTTTAGAGGGCAAGAAAGAGAGGTTCTTAGAATTGTGGTGCTGTGTAGCTGGCAGAGCAGAATATTAGGAACACCAGTTGTGGACCATGGGGATGGGAGGGTAGTGGTGGTAATAACAGAAGAGGAAAACTAGAGCTTACAATTGCAAAGAAGGAAGGACAATTCCTGAGGAAGGAAGCATATATACACATATACATATATACATGCATATATGCATACATTTATATATACACACATATACTCAGTTGGGTATAGAAATCCACCTTACCTAACAGAGAAATAGGAGAGGAAGGGGCTAAGATAAAATTGAGAAGGGTGATCAGAAGAGAGGACTAAGGGAAACAATGTCAGAAGGAAAACAGACTTTTGAGTTAGAAAAAGCTTTAAAAAAAAAAAAGAGGGGACAATTAGATGAGAATAGGATGGAATGAAATATGTAGTTAGCCTGTGAATGTGAATGAGAGGAACTCACTAATCAAATGGAAGTGGATAGCAGAATGAATTAGAAACCAGAATGTATCATACAAGAAACACATAAAACAGAGGGAGAAAAGAGAGAGAGAGCGAGAGCAAGAGAGAGAGAGAGAGAGAGAGAGAGAGAGAGAGAGAGAGAGAGAGAAATAGAGGGAGGGAGGGAGAACTGAAATAAGGAGCTGGAACAAGATCTATTATGAAGTGAAAATGAATTAAAAAGGGGAGGGGTAGTGATAAAACAAAGAAAAAGCAAAAATAGACCCAATTAAAAGAGATAACTTAAAATTGTATCTTGCTTAAAGATACCATAGACCATGAAGTAATATCAATGTCTGTCTTTACACGCACACACACACACACACACACACACACACACACACACACACACACTGAAACACATATTCTTCAAATTCTTAAAGGAAAGATCAAATGAAATACAGAAGGAGGCAGTAAAACTATATGCAACCTTTAATCCTCTCAGAACTAGATGAATTTTATTTAAATTTTATTTATTAAATTTTAAATAATTTTAAAACAGTTTAAAGGAGATGAAAAGTATTTTAGAAACATTAGGTATGTTAGATCTTGGGAGTATATTCAATGGGAAGAAAAAGAAGTATAACTTTTTTTTCCTCAGGAGCATATGGCACTTTCACAAAAACTGACCATTTATTAGGGAATAAAAATTTCACAAATGAAGAAAAGCTTCAGACCATAATGAAAAGAAAAAATTACATTAAAAAGGCCTTGGAAGCCTAAATCTAAACATAAAGAATGAGTGGGTTAAATAAGAAATCACAGAAAAAAAATTCATTGAAGATAATTAAATCTATGAGATAGTATACCAAAATTTGTGGGAGGAGGCCGATGCAGTACTTAGAGGAACATTTATTTTTTAAATGCTTATATCAACAAACAAAAGAGCAGAATGATTAATTGGACATGCAACAGAAAAATAGAAAAAGAACAAGTTAAACATCCCCAATTAAACACAAAAATGGAAATCCTAAAATTCAAAGGAGAGATTAATTAAATTGATTGTTAAAAAAAGAAACTTGAACTAATAAATAAATCTAGAAGCTAGTCTTATGGAGAAAATAGATAAACCATTGTTTAATTTGATTAAAAAGAAGAAAACCAAATTACCAGTGTCAAAGAATAAAAAGAATGAACTCATTACAAATGAAGATGAAATTAAAACAATTATTAGGAAATTTTTGCTCAATTATGTGCCAAGAAAATTGATAATGTAAATGAAATAGAAGTTCAACAGGCCAAAAATGATTTGCCTAAAAATAAATCCTCAAAACCATGTGGATTTGCAAGTGAAATCCTGCAAAATATTTAAAGAAGAATTAATGCCAATAGTATATAAACTATTTGAAAAAACAGTCCTACCAATTGCCTAGTATGATATTAACATGGTCTTGACACTTTTACCATGTAGATCAAAGACAGAGAAATAAAGTTCTAAACCAATTTCCCTAATGAATATTTATGCAAAATATTTAAATAAAATACTGACAAGATTACAGCAGTATATCACAAAGATCAGACGCTATGTCCAGGTGAGATTTATATCAGCAACACAAGTATAATTACCATATCTATAACAAAAATTAAGAAATTATATGATCATATCAGTAGATAAAAGAAAAAGATTTTGATAAAATACAATACACATTCCTATTAAAAATACTAGTAATATTTTTCTTAAAATGATAAGTAGCAGTTAGCTAAAACCAAAAGCAAGTATTATCTGAATTAAGGATAAACTAGAAACTTTTCCAATAAGAAGCAATAAAACTAACATGTACATCTTACATCATCACAATTATTATTCATTATTGTACTATAAATCCTAGCTATAGAAATGATGAAAAAAATGAGTGAGCACTGCAGAAACAAAACTTATCACTCTTGCAAATCATATGATAGTATACTTAGAGAACCCTAGAAAACTAAAAAAGCACAACAAGCTATTTGAAACAATTAAAAACTTCAGCAAAGTTGCAACATATAAATAAACCTACATATCACTACCAATAAAACCCAGCAGCAAGTGAGGGAAAGAGAAATTCCATTTAAAATAACTATAGACAATATAAAATACTTTAGAGCTGACCTGTTGAGATACATCCAGGAACTGTATGAATATAATTACAAAACACTTTTTCCTGAAATAAATATAGATCTAAACACATAGAAAAATATTAATTGCTGATGTGTAGGCTGAGCCAATATAAAAAAAATATGATAACTTTATCTAATTGAAAGTGCTATACCAATCATCTACAAAAAAAAATATTTTTATAGAGCTAGGTAACAAAAGGTCACCAATATCAAAGGAATCAATGAGAACAATGGTAAAGGAAAACAATCTACCAATACTAGGTTTCAAACTATATTAAAAGGCAATAATATTAAAAAAAAAACGTGGTATTGGATAAGAAATAGAGTGCTTCATCAAATTTTTGGCAGTAAATGACTATAATAATGTAGTGTTTAATAAACCCAAAGATCTAAAATTCTGGGGTAAGAACTCACTTTTTTGATAAAAACTCCTGGGAAAACTGTAAAGCAGTTTGGCAGAAACTTAGACATAAAGGGAGATATCCTAAACAAACTAGGGAACCATCGGAAAAATGTACCTGTCAGATTTGTAGATAAGGGAAGAGTTTATGATGAAACAATATTTAGAGAAGATCACAAGAAGTAAAAAGGTTGATTTGATGACATAAATTTTAAGTTTTTGGACACACAAAGCAAATCTAGTCAAAATTAGAAGAAATTCAGGAAACTGGGAAAATATTTTACATTTCTCAACAAAGTTCTCATTATAAGAAACAGAGTCAAATTTATAAAAATAAGAACCATTCCCAATTGATAAATGATCAAAGGGTATGAACAGGCTGTTTTCAGAAGAAATCAATGTTATCACTAGTCATATGAAAAAATGTCCTAAATCAATAATGACTGAGAACTAGATCACTAATAATAAAAGTTAAAACAACTATGAAAATTAAAACAACTTCACACTTATCACATTGGCTAACATGATAGAAAAGGAAGATGAAAAATAAGTACACTAATGCATTGTTGGTGGAGTTATGAATTGGTCTACCCATTCTGGTGAATAATTTGGACCTATGCCAAAAGGCTTATAAAATGGCACCTACTCTTGCTTCAGCAATTCACTACCGGATCTGTAAAGGAAACATAGAATGCGCAAATGTTCACATGGACTATCTGTGTCCAATCTGTGGTAGAGCATTCTGAGCTTGCATTGGTCTGATCAGCTACAGTCATACACAATGAAACTTCACTTTATTATGGTGATGCCATTTTGGTCCTCCTTGAGAATGACGGACAACAACCAACCAACCATCAACCAACTAGGTCTGTATTCCAAAGAGATCAAAGGAAATGGAGAAAGACCTATATGTAGAAAACTATTAATAGTAGCTCTTTTGTGGTGGTAAAAAGTGGAAAGTTGAGGGAATGTCCATCACCTGGGGAATGGCTGAACTAGTGCTATATGACAACGATGCAATACTATCATGATGTAAGAAATGATGAATGAAATAGTTTCAGGAACACAAACAACAACGACAAAAAACCTTGAAAGACTGATATGAACTTATGCAAAGTGAAGTGAAAGGAATCAGGAGTACATAGTTTGCAATAATAGCAATATTGTAATGATAATCAACTGTGACTTAGCTACTCTGATCAATGTTGTAATCCATAACCAATTCTAGAGGCAGAGAAAACTGATGAACCTGAGATTAAAGTACTTTATTTTTCTTGTTTAATGTGATTAATATGGAAATATGTTTTTCATTGTTTGCATTCTCAAGGGACTATTGGAAAAGATACAATTTAGGAGTCAAAATTTTTAAAAAATGTTAAAAATAAAGAAATCCTTTTTTTTAAAAGCAAAAATACTTGCTCCCCTAATTAAACATATAATAAATACTTTAGTTTGCTTTCCTTATATCTCAACTTATTCTAACTGGAAGAGAACTTGAAAATCATCTAATCCAGTGTCATCAAGCTTACATACAAACAGAAATCTGTACTGCATTTGGACTTAGAAAACCACAAATTAACATGTTATTTTGCATTTTTTGTCATTTAAAAAAAATCCCAATTACACTTTTGAGTGTCCATAAATTTTTATTCATTTAAAATTTAAATACAGAATGAGAAAAAGAAAAAAAGAACATTTCCATGTATACAGCAGAACATAAGAGAAGATTCATTGTAAAACAATAAATTTCAATTTCAAGAAAACCTATGCAGTAAATATTATATGTTATTTTCAAAGCTACCCAGCTTTTCCTTGCTTCCTTCTACATTTTCTTTTGTTCTCTGCAGTGTACTTTTTAACTTTATTTTTTTTTCTGTATCCCTCTCCATCACCCCCAAACTCAGAGAAGGCTACAATTAAATGTGACACACACACACACACACACACACACACACACACATACACTTACATATGTGTATGTGGACACATCCTCCCTCCCTCCCTCCCTCCCTCTCTCTCTCTCTCTCTCTCTCTCTTTCTCTCTCTCTATCTCTTTCTCTCTCTAATTAGATTTTAATCTGGTTCAGAATAACAGTTTTGCTACTTAAAGAGTTTTGCAAGCAATGGGTTTGACACCTCTGATAATCCAACCAATTCTTTTTACAGATGAGAAAAATAAAGTCCCCAGAACTTCCGTGATACATCCAAGATCCTATAATCAATGAGTGGATAGGAATGACCACCACAACAATAGTATTTATATAGAGTTTATTATGTGCCGGGCACTGTGCTAAGGGCTTTACAATTATTATTTCATTTGATCCCCACAACAACCCTGCTATTATTATTTCCATTTTACAGATAAGGAAACTGGCAGACAGAGGAACCACTAGAATTCAGGTCTCTAGATTCCTGGTCCCAAGTTCTTTTTATTCCACCTCTCTTACTCCGTATAGAAATAGCTTTAGGCTTTGTTAACATTCATTCCTGCCTTCTTTAGATAAGCTCTTAGATATTTTTGAGTACTTATTTTTACCCACCACTGTTCTAGGGAGATTAGGCAAGGGTCATCTCTGTTATGGTTCTCCTACACTGCTCAACTTTGAGTGTTCAGCTTCATACTCTCCAATAATATAGCTAAAACTTATCGTTGCCCTCCCAGCCTGTGCAGCTCCTGCTTAAGCACATATACATGGGGAATGGCCACCCCTTGTTCCCCATCTCCTAAGTATTTTTGCACTGGATGACACCCTTACTTCTTAACACTTTAGGTAAACATGATGGTCCTACAAGTTGATCAGGGCAGCACATGGTCCTACATATTGCACTGTTACATCACTACTATGTGATGACAGGTTGGCATGATTGCCTCAGAATCAGAAGACATACCTACATTCAAGTTCCTGTTCCACCACTTACAAACTGGGAGGTCCCAGGCAAATAAGTCACTTAAACTCTTTGGGCCTCACTTTCCACCTCTATAAAATGGGAATGATAATGTACCTACTTCACAAAAGAGTTATGAGAAAGGTACTTTGTAACCCTCAACTTAATTATTTTGAAGGATATAAATCGAGGACATTTCAGTTTTCCTTTTGTTGACACAAAATAGAGAAATAGGCAATAATGTGACTTAGCAAGTTTACAAGACTGGATTTACAAAATTGCTGTCAGGAATGATGAACAGTGTTATTAGTTGGGTTAAAGTCCTCATGAATCAGTTTAATAATTACTTTTACAGTGTGCACCATGGCTAAGCAGAGTATACTATGTCATTATATTTTAGTTTTTCTTAACTGACACATTGCTAACCTCTCTCCCTGTGGTCAAGTGTTTACTAATTTCTTTGTATGCATGTGGTAGTGTTAACATTGGAAAAAGTCAATATATCTTGGTATGTATTGCTTATTTCCAAATATATGAACTATTAAATATAGACATAGAGATAAATTTTGATTATGAATGCTTTAATCCTCATGAATGCAATTGTAGTTCATTATGTGAAATAGTTATATTCCTGAACATTGTTAAAAGTTTGGGTTTCATTAATCCAAATGCATTATAAAGGTCAATATTTGGAGAAATGTTGTAGTGAATGGTTTTCTGAAGTGTAGCATTAACTGCCAATTTTACCTAAGTTTTTATTTCTTCATTTCTATGTGTTCAGTTTCTTTGAAATAAAGTAAACCTAATTTACATTATTCTTTCCCCTACCCCTAACAATAGATGAAATGGAATACAAATTTTAACAAATAGAAAAACAAACAAACAACTTTAGTTTAGAACTTGGAAAACTTATTCTCATTAAAACAGTGACTTACTGGGTGATTAAATTCCTAGGCCAGTCTTTAAAAGCCTACTTAATCTTTAGAAAAATAGCTGAAGTTTATTGTCAAACTGCTACAGTTTTAGATCAGGACATAACTTTAGAGGTCATCTTGTTTAATTTTTTCACTTTAGAATCATCTGGAGTTGAAATGAATCTCTGAGGCTTATCAGTCCCACCCCATGATTTTATAAATGAGGAAACTGGGGTCTAGGGAGGCGAAGTAACCTGCGTAGTCATACAGATGGTCAACTTTAAAGAAAACTGAGGCTCAGGGAAGTTAACTAGCTTGTCACAAAGATCATAAACCTCAGAAGTAAGGTATGAAACCAGATTTTCAGAAATAATGGTCTTTCCACTGTACTACATCTACTTTTAATAAGAATATTACTACTACAAATACCATTGTTTTTGTGAAGGAAAGCTTTTAGAGTTATGATTTGATATTTTGGGAACACATTTCTCTACCTTTCCAACCCTAGTCGATTAGGAGTACAGAATTCCTCTCTCCATAGCTACTTCTATGTGCTACCACCTGAGTGGACCCCATTCAATTCAGCTCCCATTCATTAAGGGTAGTTCAAAGTCACCAGTAGAAGGTACCTAAACAGTGTAGGAGCTGAAAGGAATGAGCAGAGACAAGTTTGAAACAGTTATAATAATGTTATATGTTTCCCTTTGGCCAGCTCCATATTCTCTTGATGTTTAAGTTTGAAAATACAATGAAATTTTCTGACGTCACAACCTCATAGTTAGCATGTTCTTATCTTTCCATTTGGTCTTTGGTCTTTGCCTTTCTCCATAGGGACTAAAGCCCTATAGGCAATTAGCTTCCTTTACAATGAGTAATGGTTTTTCACAGAGGGCTTGAGGATTTTCTAAAGTAGGTGGGACTTACTTAAGACAATGTTTTAGAAGTCTTGAGAGATCTCTTGTAAATGTTCTATAAAAACTTTGGTGAATTAGTTAATCAAATGAGATCATTTATGTAAGGCACTTTGGAAAGCTTGATATAATATTCATGGTACCTGTCTCACAAAATTGTGAGATATGAGGTAATGCATTTAAAGTACTTGGCAAAACTTGAAGTGCTATATAAATGTCAAATGACACTTATGGAGAACATGACGTTGATAATGATCGTGATAACATTTTCTAATACACAACCCTATTCTAAAATGTCTGATTTGTTCTATCATGCTTCTTCTACCTCTCTTAGGAGCTGTTTTGGGTGGTAGCTTCAACTAAGGTCTATATACATTTTTGTTATTTCCTTGGTAAAAGGAACTTCTATTAAGGAAACTCTTCCACTGAAGAGGATTGGCAATTACTCTACACTAGGTTTGGGAACCTGCAGCCTCAAGGTCATATGTGGCCCTCTAGGTCCTCAAGTACAGCTCTTTGACTAAAGGCCAGCTTCATGAAACAGGATGGGTTTGCATTCAGTCAAAGGGCCACACTTGACCTAGAGGGCCTCATGTGGCTTCTAGGTTGCAGATTCCCCACCCCTGCTCTACACCTTTAAATCTTTGTTGTCTGGGACAGGTTAAGTGACTTGCTGAGGGACATATAGATAACATGACTCTGAGACTATCTCCCCACTATGCCGTGTTTCCTGTCATGATCAGGGAACATGTTATTTTTGCCACAATTCCCTACTTAACTATCAAAATAGTTCTTATGTTTGGTAATCCAGAAGTCAGTAACTAATTGTACTTTTTTGGTTTCTATTTTTGAATTATTTTTATAACTGTATTTTTGGCTAAGTTTGTGACAGTGGAGCCATTTGCTGGCACTCATTTGAATGTTAGTACATTCCTCTCCAGGACAACCTGACTTAGCTAGACCCAACCCACCCTTTCTTACACTATTGTAGACTTTCTGGTGCGCCAAATTTCAATTATAGAAATGACCCAGTGCTCCAGCATTTCACATCCATTAACCCCTTCCTGGCATCTAATAGTCACACAACCTCACTCATATTTGATTTGGAATATATTGTTTGAATTTATTTATAGACTTTGGAAATTAAGGTTGGGTTGTTATCCAAAGAATAAACTGTATGTATAAGGATAAACTGGTGATCTACCTTAACTGATACTTGGCTATTTTGTTACTTGTAATTTTAGCATTTTTTCCTTTTTTCCATGTTACTTTTTGTATGTGTTCATTTGAGTTCCCCATTTGTAGCTCTTGTTTGAGAAAGTAGAATATACTACCTAGTGTTTGATTTAATCCTTACTTTCTTTTGTAAAGACATAATTTCTTGTAGTTCAGAAGACTATCATTTAGCAAACCAACTTTTCTAGAATGATGAATGGTACCCATAGGGCCTAAAAGAGAGAGTGAATTTTCAAAAAGTGAATAATTCCCTTTTCACCATAGTAGAATTGCACAGATTATACTTTGTTCTTAAATTCTGGACACAAGTTTAAAGGGCAAACAAAAAATCCTTCATGAAATGAAGCTGAGTTAATGTGGAAGTCACTGATTGAATTTAAGTGTACAACAAGCCCCCTTTTTAGTCACTTTTCTGTCATAAATTCACTTTTGGAAAAATGTCAGTGATAGAAATTATTTGAGGCACAGTTCACTAGGGGTGTATAGTTGCCTATCCTTAAAAATTGGTACAGTTTTCTAGCTTGCATTTGCTTCTCTTTTTTTCCTCTTAGAAGTTGGAGTTATTTCTATCAGTGATAACTGTCTGTGGCATACTTTCCAGGACTTTCGGAGGGAACATTGCCACAGAGGAAGGGCACATTGTAAAACAATTATATTAATATCCTAATGTGCCTCAAAACTGGGTGACATATAGCAACATTTTCTATCCTAGTAACTTCCTTCCTCTCAGGAAAAAAAAATGTTTTGCAGCAACTTGAGGCAAGTAGAGATTTGTACTTATTTTGAGCTAGGGAAATGGTGTAAAAATTGAAATCTGGAAGTGGTATTGGGAATTCTCCTCAAATTCAGTGGCAAGCCTCTAAATGGTACATTGGGTATGGAAAGGTTGAGAGATTTAGCAGCAACATCTGGTGAAAAAGGAACCCTAAAATGAATGTCAAGCAAAAGAACTAAGTCATACTCTGGCCATACTATAGGATATAAACATCATTTGACTGATAAGTTCCACCAAATATTCCAACTATGTTTCTAAACCATGTTGTACATGATCTATGCAGAAAGAATAGAAGAGGATGATATTTTTAACTAAGGTTTGGAGGGTTGTATGTGTCCTCTCTGAGGGTTGTCTAATTATCTTCCCAAGGTAGTAAACTGGTCATATTTCTTCTGCTCAGTAATCTCCCTCTAGGAGAAAATACAAATGCCTTAGCCTAGCATTTAAGGATTGTTTAAATCAGATTAACTCCAACCAACCTTTAGAGCTTTAGCAATAAGAGTGTGTCCATTTTAAAGTAGATTTTGCTTTTTGATTCATTGTATAGACTCAAAATGTAAGGGAATGAAAATCATTCAGAGAGTCCAGGGTATAAGGAGAGATTCTCCCTGGTGTCTGAGTGTCCCCTCTCCCCATGTCAAAAGTCTTCTCTAAAGATGATTATATTCATATGTGCAAGAGGTGACTCCTCTAATTAAAACATGTGAGTCATATCAAGTCTAGCAGTAGAATAGACCATGAGTAAATATTCACTGTGGACTTGGTATTGCTAATGTTCAAGTATCTCTGTTCTCATTCTGTTCCTTAATCAAGTAGTCTTTGTATGCACGGTGCTCCCTGGATATTATCCTCCTTCATGTGGCCTATGTTATGGTCAGACTGGACTTTTGTCTACCTAGCTTGAAGCTACTAGTTATAGAAGCTGCTAGTAGACTCTCCATCTTCAATTTTCATTGTAGTATAAAAGAATTGTGTGTCAAACTGACTCCATCTTGTAAAACTCCATTTTGAGTATTTTCCTTCCAATTTCATCTGCTTGCTAATCATGGGAACTGAATGATGTCCTGTTTCACACCTGAGAAAGGCTACTTGCTCTCTCTTCCCCTTCTTAGTCCCCCAAATTCATTCATTCATCTCCCTCCTAATTTGGAAAATCCCTAATCTTTCCTCCAGTTAGAAATCAGATTACCTAAGCTTATGTCCTAGTTTATTTACAGTTAATGCTTTTCTTTTAATGCATAAAAATCCATCTCCCTTGTATTCAAGGTCTAGTGACAAGCTGAAGAGGTCCGGTCCTGATTTGTTATTCAATTGGTATACATTGCTTAATAAAATCAATATACTCAGAAGCTCAAACTATCATTTCTCAGTTATTTCAGATTTGTACTTATCACAGGTAGTAGTACACATGGCATCCTTCTAGTACAATGTAAGTTCGTTAATATCAGAGACTTTGTTTTTAAATTTTTTCTTGATGGGAAACTCTCTAGAATGAAGTCTTGAAGACAACAAGAACTCATTGAAAAACCTAATGTTTTTAAATATATGAAAAAATAAAATCAAGAGCAGATAACTATGTAAGAGTAACATCTAGAATATTAAGTTTAAGAAGAAGGTAAAACTGCAAACGAATGTAAATGACAACATAAAAGTTTTTTCAAATTTATGTTGTTGGCAAAAGAAATATCAGAGAAAGCTAGAACAACTACTTGTTAGATAAGGTGATATGAACAAGTGATAAAAAAGGGAAAAATGTTCTGTTCTTCTGCTTCAATTTTCTATGCCAAGAACAATGATCTTAGGCCTGAAAAGCATAGAAGAAACATATTTAAAGGGGAATTTAAATTTAACTAAAGAGATAGAAAAAACAAACCTACTTTCCTTCAATAAAGTGAAATTTACAGGAAAAGATTAAGTAAAACCCAGATTATTGACAATGTTCACTAAGTGTGTCATTCTGAGTTGGTGGGATGGATTCCTTAAAAATTATGATGAATGGAAGAGGATGTAGGCAAATGTTGCTCTACCTTTTAAATCCAGGGAAAGGGCATAAACTTCAAGCTATAAACAGTTATGGTTGAGTTGGTTTATTTACAGAATTCTTGGAAATACAATTAAATTAATCTCCCCATGGAGAATTTTCAAGTACAGGTGGAAAGATCTCATGCGTTGTAAGTGGATGAATAGGTCAAAACTGAAATATTGCGGAGAACTGCCATATTGAGACCACAGATCCATTGAAATATCACAAAGGGAATCATATCTAGCATGGGTTCATAATGAACAGGTTATATCAGGTTAGCTTCATTTCCCTATCTTAAAAAGATAAAACAATGGAAATGGATGAAGATAGATGTCTATCCTATGTCTAACATAGAATATATTCATTTAAGTAAGATTATTTCATGACCTCTCTCATTATGAGGAAAATGAAGATGAAGAAATATGAACTACATGATTGTATAATTCTATAGAGTTGAAACTAGCAGAATGATGAACCCAATGAATAGTAATTAATGGATCAATATAAACCTGGGAAGATGTCTCTAATACTCCAGCATTTTGTCTTTGGCTCTGTACTGTTTAACATTTTTATCAACAACTTAGATTAAGACATGAATGGCATGTGTATTGATTTACTGCTAGCATAAAGCTGAGAAGGATTGTTGACACATTAGTTGACAAAAATCAGGATCCAAAAAGATATTGACAGATTATAATAATTGGCTAAGTCTAATAAAGTCCAATAAGAATAAATTCATGTTAAAGATTGTACATGTTTAACAAATTAACAAATAGAGGATGTGCAAGTGTGGTTAGAGAGTAATTTAAGTGAAAAAAGATCAAGTTTTTGTGTATTCTAGGTTTAATATTTATCAACAGTGAGACATCCTAACAAAACACACATATACCAAAAATACTAAACCAAAAAAAACCCCAAATTTGTTCGTAGGTTGTATTTATAATTTTGATAGTTCTAACTTATATAACATTGTAAAATTTGTAAAAAAAAAAAAAAACCCATAAATTTTTTCATTTAATCCTATAAGGTAGCTGCTATTATTACCAAGATTACATAGATGAGGAAGCTGAGGTTTGGAGAAGTTTCCTTGGGGGCATATGCTAACTCATGTTTTCTGACTCCAAGTTTAGGTGTTAGAGCCTAGACCTATGAAAATGGGCTGCCATTCTAGCAGGTGCAAGAGGCTAGAACTATGTTTGAAGTGTAGTTGGAGCAGTGGAGTGCCAATGTTTAGTATTTGGTTGGAATCAGGGGCTGGGGAGCAGGGGTGGAAAAGCAGCCCAGCTCTGGTGACTTTTAGAGCTTAGCTAGGTTAAATTAGTTGAAGAAAGGGAAAGTGTAAGTATTGTCTTACACCAATGGCTTAGAATCTGGTTTACAGAGGAGGAGGTCTGGACCAGCAAAAGGTCCAGGGCTATAGGGCTATAGGTGTTTTTAGGTCCTCGGCTATTGAGCTAAGACAATGATCTAGCTTTGGCATTAGTAGGACAGCCTTCTTTTGGTGATAGAGAGACAGGAAGTGTGGGCAGTTGGCTTATCCTCAGCTCTAGACATGGAATCAATGTACAAATGACTGGACATCTTAGCTATAGGCTTTACCAGTCAGTAGAGACTGGTGATGTCTTCACCAGCTGAATTGGTATGGTAGCCTTAAGTCCTCCTTCTTCCATTGCTCTGGGATATTTTTACTTCCTTTCCATGCTAATAATGGCTTTGGGTAGCAGTTTATTCTCTGTCAAGTTAAAACCCTCATTCTATCCATAAATTTTACTATAAGCTTCTAGGACTTAGTAAAAATGATGAGATTCAAGACTGATTCAAATAAAATTTTATTATCTATTATGTGCAAGTGCTAGCACTGGGCTGTCATGATTTAAATTCTGATTTAGAAGACCTTAATGTTGAAGCATACCCTTTTTGCCACTATCTTGGATACTTATTTAAATATTGTATAGACCACAGACGAGAGACTTGGGGGAGTCTGCATAATAGCAATCTCCAGTATGTGAAAAGCTATCAATATAAGGAAGGATTGAACTTACTCTTCTCCTCCAGAAGGTAGAAGTAGGGACAATGGGTAAAAATGACAAAGAGTTAAAAATGTAGTCATCCAAGACAATTAAAAAAAAATTCCTACTGGACTTACGCAAAGTAGAATGGAATATTTAGAGAGTTCCTTCTCACTGGAGGTCTTAAAAAAAAAGCTAAGAAGTCATGTGTGAGGTCTATTGTAAGAAGCACATATTTTCAGGTAAAAAAAATAGCCTCTGAGTCACTTTCAGCTCTTACATTCAGCCAAGAAACATTAAGTGCCACAGCATGACAGGCAGGCACTATGCTAAGCACTGGGGATACAAAAAGAGACAAAAGACAGTCCCTGCCCTCTAGGAGCTCACAATATAATGGAAGAGATAACAAACAAACAAATATGTACAATCTATAAATGGAATTAGTAGGAAGTAGTTAAGAAAGAGAAAGTATTAGAAAAAAGAGGGATCAGGAAAAGTTTTCTATAAAAGATGGAATTTTATTTGGAAGTTAGAGGAAGTCAGGGAAGGCAGTAGGTAGAGATGAGGAGGGAGAACATTCTTGTTCATTGTCCTTCATTTTTGAAGAGGACCAAAATGACATCACTATGTGGAAGTCAAGGTACAGCGTAACTGCATCATTTGAATACCTGGCCGAAAGTTCATGATGGGATATTGAGGCAGTGAGGCCAGACCAGGAACTAGGAAAATTTTAACTAGGAAAATTGGAAGGAGTTAAAGGACCTACTGATTAAAGCAATGAGTAGATTCAAAAGATTGTTGGTTGGTTAATTGTTGTCCTTCCTTCTCAAAGAGGATAATATGTTTGAGTTAAGGTATAATGTGTTTGACTGTGGCTGATCACACCTACATGAACTTGGAAGGCTCTATGAAAGGTCAGGCAGAAATAGTCCCCATGAACATTTAGAGTGGAAATTTCTCTAAATTTGTGCATCTTATGTTTCTTTTGAGCTACTTCAACTCTGCTTCATTCATAGAGCCCAAGGCTTTCTTTAAAACAGACATGCCATGCTGGATGTTTCTTTGTCACTATCTCCCATGTCACACAATTGATTCCAAAGTTCTTCAGGGAGACCTTAAAGAGTGTCCTTGTATCACTTCTTCTGATTTCCATGTGAGCACTTGCCTTTTATGAGTTCTCCAAACATATGTTTGGCATTCAAACAACCATTTCCAACTATACCAGCAAGCATCCTAGCATACCCAGGATGACTTGCTAGCACAGGTTCTTGCATCTGCTTTTCTTAAAGGAAAGCAACTTTAAAGAAGTTAACAATCACTTTAGTTAAGCATATATAGCGTTCACTTAGTTTGGAGGAAAAGTCAGCACCCTGAACTTCAGAGAAAATACAAACAGAAATTACAGACAGAGATAATAGCATAAAGGCCAATAGACAGAGCTTCTAAGTATATGAGAAATTAGCACAGATCAACTGTCTGACCATTACATACACACATATTTACTACAGAGAAAAGGACCAACATCTAGGTTTTCAAAGCCATAGGGACTAGGGTGGAAGGAGGGCACTCCTTAATGGCCAACCAGTCTCATCTGACCAAATCACACAAAGACTCTTCCAATGAGTATTCCCCAAAGCAAAATGCTAACCTCAGAATACACAGAGAGCCAGAAGGTGCCACAACCCATGTGCTTCAGTGCCTAATTACCAAAAGGTGTGAAATCCTTCAAGCAAACAAACCTGTCCTAAGCAAGCTTCCCTCAGTGGACTCCATGTGAGGCCTATAATGGGCAGGGAAGATCTTCAACACCCATTAACATTACACCAACCCATTGGAGTTGCAGTCTGTACAGTAGAATTTGAATGCCTGGCAGTTTAGCTTAAGAAAGGACCTCAGCGTCTAGTACCTTACTTTGCCAACTGATCTTCAGTCTTCCTAAGACAATTCAAATAGAAGTGATTCAGTTCACTGGCATGGTGCTGGTATACTGTTTAGATTATGCAGGCATACCACAATGAGATCATAACAAGAGCTCTGTAGATCTTCAGTTTGGTTGGCAGTCTAATACCTCTTCTTTCCCATACTTTCTTTTGAAGGCTCCCAACCCTGAGCTAGCTCTGGCAATGCATGTGTCAACCTTATCACTCATGTGTACATTCCTGGAAAGTTAAAGCAAGTGAATGTATCCAGAGCATTCACTGTTTTTCCATTTGCTGTAACTAGTGCTTTCACACATGGATGATGTGGAGCTGGCTGGTGGAGAACCTCTGTTCTCTTAGTTAATTGTTAGGCCAAAATTAGCACAAGCAGCAGAGATTCATTCCATACTTTGTAGCGTCTCAGCCTCAAACTGCATTGAGTACATATAACCACACGCAAAAAACAAACCAAACCAACAAACAGCAACAAAAACATGCACTACCTCTCCTTCCTCTTTAGTCTTGGCTTGTAGCACTTTCTTTTTGTTTAGTATTTTATTTTCCCTCAGTTACATATAAAAACAATTTTTAACATTTGTTTTTAAAACTTTGAGTCCCAAATTTTCCCCATTCCTCCCTCCCCAGCCTCCTCACTGAGAAGATAAGCAATTCAATATAGATTATACATGTGTAGTTATGTAAAACATATCCATAATAGTCATATTGTGAAAGAAAATAGATTAAAAAACCCCCAAAAAACAAAAACTGCAAGAAAAATAAAGTAAAAAAATATGCTTCAATCTGTATTCAGACTCTATCAGTTCTTTCTCTGGGAATGGATAGCATTTTTCATCACAAGTCCTTCAGAGTTGTCTTGGATCATTGTATTTTGGAGAACAGTTAAGTCATTTGCATCTGATCATCTTACAACATTGTTCTTACTTTGTATACAGTATATTTCACTTTGCATCAGCTCATGAAAATCTTTCAGGTTTTTCTGAGAGCATCCTGCTCTTAATTTCTTATAGTACAATAGTATTCTCCCATAATCACATACCACAGCTGTATAAGTGAGCACATACACAGTGGATGCCTGCTACTATAGGTTCTTAGATCTGCATTCATGAAAGGAAAGGCAACTTTTGAGGGGTTAACAATCACTTTAATCAAGCACATGTATCATTCCTTTAGCCAAGCACATATATCATTCACCTCATTCAAGGGAGTCAGCACTCTGAACTTCAAAGAAAATACAGAGAAATCAAAGATCAACAGACATGGCTTCCTCTGCCTGATCATCAACAGACATTTCCAACTGTCTGATCATAGTTACCATAGAGGGAAGCACTGACATCTAGGTTTTCCATGGGGTGGGGTGGGGAGACTCCTTACAGGCTTCCCAGAGTCTTTGTCTGGCCAAACAAACACTTCCAATAAGCCCCAAAGTAAAACCTCATCTCAGAGTGTTTATACCTCTTTTAGAGTCAGAGGGCATCACAACCCTTGACAACCAGAGCCTCATTAACAAAAGGTAGGGGTCTCCCCACAAATCTTCCCTATTCAAACTCCCCTTAATGGGCAGGCTCAGTAATGGGTGGGGAAGATCTTTAATCACATTAAAATAGTTAATCCAAATACATATACTGTTTATAGTTAAAGAAACTCTTGTTTCTATACTTTACTCCTAGTAAAGACTCTTGATTGATGAAGGCAAGATTCAATCAGAGGCATTTGATTATACTAAAACAAAAACAGCAAAAGATCCTATTTTGCTTTCCATTACACTCTACCCTTCCAGGATCCTTGACCTTACAATCTAAATGACCATGGATCCTGGAACAAACAGATTATACTAAAACAAAAGCAACAAAAGATCCTACTTTGCTTGCCCTTACAACAACTTGTTCAGCAATTCCCTAATTGATGAGTGTCCCTTCAATTTCTAATTCTTTACCCCCAGAAAAGAGCTACTATAAATATTTTTGTACATACGGGTCCTTTTCCCTTTTGTTTTTTATCTCATTGGGGATATAGACTTAGTAGTGGCATTGCTAGGTATGCATAGTTTTATAACCCCTTGGGCATAGTTTCAAATTGCTTTACAGAATGATTGAATCATTTCACCACTCCACCAACAATTCCTTAAAGTTTTTCCCACATCTCCTCCAAAAATTTGTCAATTACTTTTTTCTGTCCTATTAGCCATTCTAATAGGTATGAGGTAGTACCTCAGAATTGCTTTAATTTTCATTTCTCCAATCAATAGTGAGTTAGAATATTTTTGTGTATGGTTGTAGATAGCTTCTATTACTTCACCTGAAAACTGATCATACCTTTTAATCATTTATCAATTGTGAAATGGCTCAAATTTTTTTAAATTTGACTCAGTTCTCTGTGTTTGAGAAATGAAGCCTTTGTCAGAGAAACTTGCTTCAAAATTCACAGTTACTCTTGCTAACTGAATTTCTCTGCATCCTGCCCTCCCAATTTATTCTCTCTTTCCTTTTATCCTGTACCTCTTCAAAAGTTTTTTGATTCTGGCTACCCCCTCTTCCAATCTGACCTCTTTTCTATCATCCCCTATCTTTTTTTATCCCCTTTCCTTCCTACTTTCCTGTAGGGTAAAATAGATTTCCATACCCAACTGACAGTGTATATTATTCCCTCTTTGAGCCAATTCTAATGAAAGTAAGGTTCATTCACTCTCCCTCACCTCTACCTCTCTTTCCCCTCCATTGTCAAAGCTTTTTCTTGCCTCTTTTATGTGAGATAATGTACCCCATTCTACCTCTCATTACTCTTTCTCCAAATATATTCTTCTCTCACTCCTTAATTTTGTTGTTTAGATATCATCTCTTCATATTCAACTTACACCTGTACCCTCCATCTACATATACTCCTTCTAACCACCTTAATAATGAGAAAGGTCTTAGGAGTTACAAATATCATCTCATGTAGGAATGTAAGCAGTTTAAAATTAATAAGTTCCTTATAATTATCCTTTCCTGTTTACTTTTATTTATGCTTCTCTTGAGTCTTGTATTTGAAAGTCAGATTTTCTACTTTTTTGTTAATTAAATTTATTTATTTATTTTAGTTTTTCAACATTTGCTTTCATAAGATTTTGATTTCTAAATTTTCTCTCCCTCCGTCCTCTTCTCCTCCCCAAGACAGCATACAATCTGATATGTTATACATGTATGATCATATTGAACATATTTCCACATTAGTCATGTTGTGAAAGAATTAGAACAAAAGGTAAAAACTGTGAGAAAGAAAAAATAGCTAATAAAACAAGAGAAAAGAGTATGCTCCCATCCAAGGAGTTTTGTGCAACTGTTTTCAGAGATACTTCTAGGTATCTAGGTATGTAAGTTTTTAGTTCTTCCAAGGTGGTATGATCTGAGGAGAGGTATATACTATTCTTCTGGCCTGTGCTCTGGTCTTAGAGCGACCACAAGCACTCTTTTCTGTCCTGCAACTGGGAGGAGAGTCCCCCCTCCATTGTAGCTGCAAGCTCTCATGTGCTAGTGCTCCTCCTCCCCCTGGGACTGCATTCAGGACTGTGACCCAGATCTAAGAATGAGGATATCAACAGAGTTCTGCCTCAGTGCTAGCCCAAAACAACCCTGCAATCTCCTGCTGGCCAATTGTTTGACCCCCTTACTGTCTGTGGGCTGAGAGCACTGAAAAGAGCTGCTTCTGCTACTGATTCAGTGGTTCCCAAGGTCTGCTCCTGGTATGCTAGAAAGGGATTGTGCTGGTACAGCCTGTGCTACACTGTACTCCTCTTTCACCCTGGTGCGACTAATCTTTCCTGCTCATCTTCCAAATTTTCTAGGACTGGAAGTTGTTTTTACTCCATTTTTTGTGGGTTATTCTGCTCAAGAATTTGCCTAGTTATTTTTAAAGGTATTTGGAGGGGTTTGGGGGAGAGATCAGAGAAGTCCCCACCTTTACTCAGCCATTTTGACTCTGCCTCCTGTTCTATGCCAGCTTGTAGCCTTTTCAATTTAAATAATTTGTCATCAGAGCAGCAGCTAAACTTGATATTCATCCTCATTGAAGGCATCTAACAACATTGCTGAAAACATGCTAAAAAGCAGGGGAGTGAAGAAGTAGCCCTGCTTCACTCCATTGTTGACTGGAAGAGCATGAGAGCATTGTCCATTATCCACAACCCATGCAAGCATGCTATCATGAAACTGACATAAAATACTGAGGAACTTCTCTGGACAACCACATTTTCACATAATTTTCTTTTTAAAAAATAATTCAGAGAACTTTATTTAATAAAATGTTACAAAAGTCAGTGTTGATTTACTGACTTACAATTTTCCATTACAACTGATAGTATTAAAGGCCTTAGTCAGGTCAAAGAACATTGTGTATAGACCTCTATTGTGCTCCTGGAATTGTTCTTGGAGTTGTCAGGCAGCAAATGCCATATCAACTGTCCTTCAGCCCTTTCTAAAGCCACACTGGTTCTCAGGAAGATGACCATCTTCCAGTGAAGGACAACCTATTCAGGAGGATTCTGGAAAGAATCTTACAACAATGACGAATATAGAGATTCCTCCAACCCACCCTGTGATTATCATAGGGCAATCTATTTCTTTTATGTTTACAAAGATGAACAATGGAGGCATCTTTGACCTCCTGGGTGATAACCTCCTTTTACATTATAAACTAGAGAATTTTTGTCAGGTTTGGCATGAGCAATGGACCCTTTGCTTCGTAAATCTAAACTTGAATAGAATCAGCACTAAGTATTTTGCCATACAACAGGAGCTTAATGGTATTCAAAACCTCTTCTTGAGTTGGAAGCTCAGCTAGAGAGGGATTGACTTCAACCTGATGTATATAGTCAGTGCCTTCAGCATTGAAGACAATACGTTGAGAACATTATGGAACATTCAGCCCATCTCTCCAGGATCATGTCCTTATTACTAATCAATGTGGCTTCATCACACTGAATAACTGAGATACACCATAGGTCTCTGGTCCATAAATAGCTTTCAGGGCTTTATAAAGGTACTTTGGATTGTCACTCAGCATAAAACTAAATTTCATCGACTTTCTTACTGAGCCAAGAATCTTGCATCTCTCTAACCTTTACTTGCACTTTACTTCTGATGAAGTTAAATGCACCTTCTTGGAGACAGATAAACTATCCTGCTAGTAAACTCTGTGGAGAGCTCTTTTTTCGTTTAGCAGATTCTAAATTTCCCCATCATTTTCATCAAACAATTCTTGATGTTTTTGAGTGTTCTGGCCCAGATGTGTAAATGCGATGCTATACATCAAATCTCTGAAAGCTGCCCACTGATTTTCTGCTCCACGGTTGCCAACTGTGTGTTGGCTCAGCTTTCCCTCCAAGTTAGCAAAAAACTCTTCATGCTTGGAGAAGGGCTCTAATCTGTTGACATTGTCTTCTGGTAGTCATCTTACCTTGGGCCTATTGTTTTTGTTAAATGCAAATATTTAGCTTGAAAAGAAGATAAGTCTATGATCAATTCAGCACTCCACATCACACATCATCATAGTCACTGTCATCCTGTCTGTCTCTTCTCCTTGTGATGACAGTCTAATAAATGCCAATGTTTGCTATGAGGCTGAGTCCATGAAGTTTTATTGCATTTAGTTAAATGGAAGACAGGGCTGGTGATGAGAAGGTCATGAGCTGCACAAGACTTCAGTAGTAAGTGATCATTGCTGGTGCTATTTCTGACTTCATTCCTCCCAAGGACTCCCTGACTTGTATGGTAATGGGTACCTACTCTTGCATTTTAGTCACCCAGAATTATAAGCTTTGTCCTCTCTCAGTACATTGATGATGAGAGTCTCCAGGTCTTCATAAATTTTTTCTTTGACCTAATCAGGGTTCATCAGGGTGGGAGCATATTCACTGATGATGCTGGTGTAGTGCTTTTCTGCAAGTGGCAATCACATTGTCATGAACCTGTTATTTACTCCTTTTGGAAAGCATACAAGCTTCGTTTTGATTGAAATACCTATGCCAGATTCATGACACTCCCCTTTACCAAAAAAGTATATCCAGCTCTGACTTTGGTAAGCTTACAATATGTACAATTGTGTGCACATATGCAATGTGTACACATGTGTGCACACACATTCACCATTGGTACATGGGATGGGCACACACTTATGGACAAGGCAAAATCCAGTAGATCTAAAAAATGAACAGCTCTTGTTGCAAGAGAACTCAACAGGTATTGCATCCGAATAACAGCTCTGAGTGAAAAAAGGTTTGTCTTGTCCATAAGTGTGCACACATTCCGTGTACCAATGAATGGAATCATCTCTGAAAAAGTTTTTGTACCTTTGCGTGTGTATGTGTGTGTGTTTTGACCATAGGCAGGCCAAGGTTAGATGAAGCAGACAATTTTTAGGGTACCTTGCTATCCCCTTCCTCGTACCAGGAAGTAAGAAGTGCATTCCTTCAAAAAGGCTGCTCAGATACCTAAGGGGCTATTGAATCCCACTGCCGCTTCAGTCCAATAAGAAGATGACCCTATGTCAAGCTACCTGAATGCAGGATTGTGACTATGGCTCCTAATGTACTTGTACCTACTGCTTGATCACTTGCCTTTCATCCTAGGACTTTGAAATAAGTAAAAATAGTAAAATGGTGATTTCCTTTGATTTGAGCATAACTTGGGTTTAAATGAGGCAGAACTGTGCAGAGTTATTAGCCTCATTCTCTCCTCCAGAGTCATTGAAGTCTAGTGGCAAGACAAAAGTCAAGATGACTTTTGGTAATGGCTCAGAATGTGTTGAATGACCTTGGCATTTTCTTTCTCTAACCAAGCTCTAAGTGCTCCACAAAGCCTAGTTAGCCACCTTCGTGGCCATAGAAACAAATTATTTTCATCTGCCTATTCTGCCACGGTAAGTCATCACATGCTTGGGATAGGCACTCCCCTCAATTCTCCAAATGGATTTGAGACCACTCAGTTACCCTCAACCTTGTTTAGCCCATTTACTCAAAGGTTGACTGGTGTGTAGTCACTGCACATGCTACAGTTTCTTGGAGTCACAGGTGAGAGTTGGGTGAATCAGGTAGACACCAAAGGTGGAAAGCAGCCCTCTTACTAGAGGTACTAATCTTCCTTAAACATACCCTATAACCCAGGAGAATATTCTAAATATGAGGGACAGCTAGAGAAAGTGTTGAGACTAAAGAGATGGATTATATTTTTCATGGAACAGCTTCGAGGCTAGTGTTATTGAATGAAAGTGTATGTGACAGGGAGTAAGGTGTAAGAGGACTGGAAAAGTGGGAGGGGGCGCTATATTATATATACAAACCTACATATATGCATATATACATACACACATCTATGTGTGTGTGTATCTTTGAATTTTAAACAGAGGGTTTTATATTTGATCCTGGAGGAAGGCACTGGAATAATTTTTTGAATGGGGTAGAGAGTATGTACGTGAAGTAAATGGGCCTGAGCTTTAGGAAAATCATTTGGTGGACTGAATGGAAGATGGTTTAGAGTGAAAAGAGACTTGAGACAGGCAGACCCACCAGTAAGCTATTTTAATAGTCCAAGTGTGAGGTGATAAAGACTTGCATTAGTGTGATAGCAGTCTTAGATGAGAGAGAGGGGACTATTTGAGAGATGTTAGTAGGGGGAAATTGACATGCCTTGGAAACAGATTGAATATGTGGGCGATGGGGTGAGATAGTGAGGGTCAAATATGACTGAGCCTGAGGAACTGGGAAAATGGTGTTGCCCTCTGCAGTAATTGGGAAGGTAGGAGAAAGAGGGTGGGTTTAGGGGGAAAGATAATGAATTTTGGTTTCTTTTTCTTTCTTTTTGTGGATATGGTGAGTTTAATATGTCTATTAGAACATCCTATAGAACATGTATGAAAGGCAGTTGGAGATGCAGGATTGGAGGTCAGCAGAAAGGTTGAGGCAGGAGAGGTAGATATAGAGAATTCAGTGTTAATATGAAACTTCTCATGTATTTATCTTGTCTCTCGAGTCAGCTCCTGGAAATTACTGAGCTTACCCCATATTTGTTTGCATTAGCTTTCAGTAAAAATGAGTTTTCTGCCTAAGGTAGTCAGTCCTTAGATGGGCTTCTCCTAAGAGCCAGTTCTTAGCCATTGGAACAAAGTATCACCATAACCTTTATAAGCACTCCTTCTATAAATAATCTGCCTGCCTGAAAATGTTTTCAGGGTTGTTCTCAGTGGCCTATGCATACTCCTTTCATATGATCTCCATTCTGAGGATTCTGACAAGGGCAGATTATTTCGTCAAGGAGTTCGAAGTACTTGGCACCTCCTTCAGTCCTGTGATTGATGTAGAATAGTTCAACAAGACTTCAAGCAATTGAAGAAATTGCCTTTTGCTTCACAGGAGAGATGTGCGTTTATTTATTTTTTTTCTTACAACAGTGTCTGCAGATAAACAGGAAGGCTATGAACGGGGAAATTAATTTAAAATAGATCTTAGAGGTCAAACCTGAAAACAAATCCATTCAAATGCAAATCACTTAGCCTATCTCCATCCACAACCAGTTAGTGAATCACTTGTTATTTAAGGTTGTTTTGAAGAATACCAGGAATGAAACATCTTAATGTTCTTATTCAAGTAAGAAGTACAGGGCACTGAAAGTTCAGTCATCAGAAAGTCCCCATGACATGGCCATCGGGATAAATGTCATTAAGGATCTAATCAGAGTTGACAGGCACTTAGTAGCAAATGAACCAAAGGAAAATACTGAAATGTCTTCTCCTGCCTCAAACTGTGTACAGCTAAGGTACCACAAGAACACTCTGTGTCTTCCATCTTCTAGTGGGCACAGCCTCAGTGTGTCCTCTGAGGTAAGGCTGGTAGGTGCCAGGTAAGGCATTTTCCATCTGTCTGAAAAAACTCCCCTTGTGCAGGGGACTTACCACTTCCTGCTGTCACCTCCTAATCATCTTCCTCAGGTGAGAAGATGTTAAACTGCCCTAGCACCTTAAGTCTTCCTTCTCCTGATCTTGTAGTATGTTCCCAAAGGGAAGGCTGCAAGAGGCCAGACTGGGAGTCTTCCAACTACCCTCAAGCAATAATTTTCATCTGTGCCAGCACAAAGTCACCTTCATCTCTTGATGCTAGCCCCATTTCTCAACTGAAACGTTGAAAGCCTCCAAGTACCTCTGTGCAAAGAGGAGCAACCTACACTTCAGGTATTTCATCTCCTACTACACTTGTCCTTTGAGAGAAGTGGAAAAGGAAAGATGGAAACAGCACTTCTTTCATTTGGTTGGTAGTCTTGACTTCAATCTCCACCTCACTTCAGTTTCTGCCTTTTTTCTGCCCAATCTCTAGCCTTTCAAGGGAAGAACATTTGTGGAGTAGGTCCTATTATCTGAGCATCTGACTGTTGGGAAGAGGGTGATGCCCTCTACTCAAGGATGAAAATTATCACATCTGATCAAACATTCTTGTTAAAGTCGTTTCAGTCATGTCCAACTCCTCATGACCCTGTTTGGGGTTTTCTTGACAAAGATGGTGGAGTGATTTGCTATTTTCTCCTCTAGTTCATTTTACAGATTAAGAAACTACAGCACACTGGGTTATGGATCACACAGCTTTTAAGTGTCTGAGGCCAGATTTGAACTCAGGTCTTTCTGGCTCCAGGTCCAGCACCCTGATGTCTACACCACCTAGCTGCCCAAACTCCTGTAAATCATCATCTAAATACCATTCTCCAACCCTGTCACCTGATATCCATCCCCATCCCCCTCAACCATTTCACCTCAAAATTTCTACCAACCAGCCCTTCTAATTTGCCCTGTGGAATATCTTTTTCATAGGCAACAAATTTCCCTACACCTTAAATCTTTTCCTCTCCTACTACATTCATCTACTAGCTATTACTGAAACCTGGCTGGCCCCCTCTCCCCCACCATGACATGGCCAGACTGGCCATCCTTTCAAGTAGTGGCTCCACCTATACTCATTCCATAGATACACACACACACACACACACACACACACACACACACACACATATGTATATATGTATAGATAGATTGATTATATATCTATCTATATGTAGATATTTACATATATATACATGTGTGTATGTATGTATGTGTGTATGTGTGTGTATATATATATATATATATATATGTACTCTCCCTGAAACACAGCAACCACTTAGTTATTCAAACTGCGTTCCCTACACGGCTTGGTGATGTGGTAAAGAAGGTGGAAGAAGATAGACCAACTCCATTTATTGATCTGAGGGTCAGGGTATTTATAGACAGAAACTGCAAGCCTAGTGACATTCTGCTTGTCTCCTGCCCTAGTGATCTAATCAATCTTATCTTAAAGACTGTGAGCCTAGAGGGCATCTATTTTACATATCCCTTGTTTTCTATAATTCCCTTGTTTGTCTCAGGGAGACAACATTTGGCGAGCATGGAGAGCCATTCCAGATGATAATGAACACAGTCTCAAAGAACAGTTTCCCTGAAGGTCTATCCTGATCTTGTCAACCACACTTCAACCTAGCCCTCAACACTCACTTTCCATGACCTTTTCCTTTATATCCCCTTAGCTACACACACAATGATGGTTATACCTGTGATCTTAAAACTACTCATAAATGCAATACTTCTGTGTTTCAGATTTCTGACATTCCCCCGTATAACCATAATCTGTTGGCTTTTCATATTTCCCTCTGCCTTCCCTTACAAAATTGTCCCCTTAGTCCATACTGTACCTGTAATCCCTTGACCCCTCAATTGTCTTCCAGGACATCTCCCCTATGTTAACCACTCTCTACTCTTTACCCTGTTGTAATCTCTTGGTGAACTAATTTAACTCTATACTTTCCTGACTTGAATCCCAGCCTCTTTATCATATTTCTGACACTGCCACCAGTCAAGTGTAGGGCTTCTTAAATTTTATCCACTCACAACCTCTTTTCAATTGGGAAATTTTTACATGATCCCAGGTATTAGTTATATAAATATATATATATAAAATTGGTATACAAATCAAACATTTACTGATAATGAATTAAAGAATTTTATTTTTAAATAATTCTTTGGTGTATATATATATATATATATATATATATATAATTTTAGCATTTATTAAAGACAAAAGCAAATTTTCATCCCAATGAGACTGATGTGCTTGTTTATTTTTACATAAAGAATTAATCATGGAAGAATATTTGATACTACAGGACATAGAACATCTTCAATGTTTTTCAGAGTTGATTGATATTTTGATTTTATATCTGCAGTGCTGAGAATGCCACTTCACATAAACACATAGTACAAAATGGCAGAAGTATGTTTAGGGCCTTTTCAGAAATTATTGGAAATTCTTTCCTAATCCCAAGCCAAAATTCATTTAATGATTTTGTATGCACAATAAAAGTGCTGCAATTCATAACATACAGTAGTCTCAAATCTGAACCAATGTGTTCCTGGCAGGGTTTATTGGCTTTGTGTGGCATGAAGTCATGTGCAGCACAAGTATGCATGCTATGTGTTTAGAACCAAGGTTGCAGTAAAGTTATACAATGCAATACGAAAAATCAATGCCAGATTCATTATGCATTTGATTTTGAATTATTTTTAGTCATCACGCATTTAGAAACTTCTTTTGCCATTTTTTTGCTAAGCCCATATTCAACTACATGAGCCCATGGGGTCATGACCCCCAGTTTAAGAAGAATTGCTTCAGTGTAGGCCATCCTCAGCTCATGCCTGGACTTCTATAGTGACTTTCTGATGTTTTTGCCTCTCTCAAGTCTTTACCCACTCTCTTCTCCATTCCACCACTAAAATGATTTTCATAAAGCACAGATCTGACCATGTCACCTCTTCTACTCAATAAATTCCAATGGCTCTCTATTGCCCCCAGTATCAAATATAAAATTTTCTGTTTGTCATCCAAAGCCCTTTATCACTTAGCCCCCTCCTACCTTTTCCAACTTATACCTTACTCCCCACCATGTACTCTTTGATCATAGTGATACCAGCATCCTAGTCGTTCCACAACCAATACTCCATTTCTGGACTTTGGGGTTTTCTCTGGATGACTCCATACCTGTTATGCTTTTCCTCCTCCATTTTGCCTACTGAACTTAACTTCCTTTAAGTCCTAACTAAATCCCTTCTTTGATTGGAAGCCTTTTCTTATCCTTCTTAATTACAATGCCTTTCCTATGTTAACTAACTTCTATTCATCCTGTATATTGCCTGCTTGTATATATTCGTTTTCATGTTTTCTTCCCCATCTCCCATGTAAGTCTCTTGAGGTCAAGGACCACCTTTTGACTCTTTTTTTTGTATCTTTAGAGCTTAGTACAGTGTGAAATATATAGTAGGGACTTAATTAATGTTTTTTAATAGATTGATTACAAGATATCAGAGTTCCTAGATAGTCCCAAATGAAACTTTCTCCTGAATAGAAATAGAGTGGATTACAATCTGTTCAGCTTGCCTTATTTGGACTTCCCAAGCACATATTGCCTTATTCAAATTAGGGAGCAAAATTAGGCATCACATATGCTAGAGACTATCTAAACGAGACATTAGAGAACATGAAATTCAACCTTCCTTTTTATTCAGAGGGTAAAACAGAGGTTCAGAATACTTAACTTAGAGTCAGCTGTATGGTACCATAGACAGAGGGCTGGTTTTGGAGTCATGAAAATCCGAGTTCAAATACTGACTCAGATACTAACTAGCTATATGACTCTAGACAAGTAATTTAAATTTTGTCTGTCTCAGTTTCCTCATCTGTAAAATGAGGGGATAATAATAGTATTCACCTTGTAGGATTGTTGTAAAAATAAAGAGCTGTGAAGATATTATTTGTAAAGCTCTTTACAAACTTTAAATCAATATGTAAAAGCTACCTATTTAGCACATTTGCCCAAGACCATGGAACTGAGAAGTGGTAGAGAGAGAAATACAACCCAGATCTTCTTGATTCTTTGCCCATTCTACTGTATTTGCCTAACTTACAGGCATTTTTTGGTACTTAGTTAAGTTTTTGCTTTTTTATCTGTAAGAAACTTCAGAAAGTTAAATGGGGTCAATGAAGGAAACTAAAATGTATAGCATGAAGTGACTTACTGATATATCTTATTATAAGAAAAATATCTGCTGTAATTTATATTGTTATTTATGGAAATATGCAAAGGTTCAAAATGAAAATGATTGAAAATTCATATTTTCCTAAACAAATATACCATGAAAGATTTTGGGAGTTCATAAAAATAAATTTTATTATTACACAAATCTGCAGAGGATCAAATTCTCAAATTCAACCTCTTCATCACAGTCTCTCAACTGGTATTCCTGAGGTACAGATCTTCAACCTAGATCTTCCTAGACCCCATGGTCAACCCTGTATGCATTATTCCATTCTACCTTTCCCATTCTTAATCATATTCATAGATTTTTTTTACTAACTTAATAATTATTTTATGAACTTCTTTAGACTGTAATATTGTTATTAATTAAATCAAGTATTTTTTTCCTAATAATAGCTCACATTTATTTAATGTTGTGTAGTTCACAAAACATTTTTCTTACAACAATATTCTTAGATGAAAATAATAGAAATCACTTTCACCAAACTTAAGACAGAGGAATTACGTATGGTAGTGGTAGCAAAAACTTTTTGCATGCTACATAGATAATTCAATTTCCTTCCTTTCAATAGTCAGTGATTGCCATCTCTGTCCTTAGCAATTGTGCTTATGATTCACAGTCTGAATATCCATCATAATGTTCCCCATTGGTGGCAAAGAACTGGAAACTGAGGGGATGCCCATTAATTAGGGAATGGCTGAACAAATGAAAGTATATGAATTTAACAGAATATAATTGTGCTATAAGAAATGATGGAGGGGATGGTTTCAGAGAAACCTGGGAAGATGTGCATGAACTGATACAGAGTAAAGTGTGCAGAACTGGGAAGAAAAATCTACATAACAACAATTGTGAAAGGCTTATGAATGTTTATGAGTATAATCACCAACCAGAATTGCAGAAGACCCATGATGAAACATGTTACCTACCTCCTGAAAGAGAGTTAATGGATGCAGAGTGCCAGTTGAGACTTTTTTTTTGAATTGTCCAGTTAGTTTTTCTTGACTATATATATTTGTTACCAGCAATTTCCTTCCCTTCCCTTCCCTTCCTTTTTATTTTGTATATATTTGACTATTCAACAAATGTTTTCCACCACCACTTACATAACTACTTTTGGATGTTTTTCCCCTTATAATTCAGAATCTTCAGAAAATCCTTAATAATTTTTTTGTTATTGACATTTATTCTGTTAATTTTGTATTTAGTCACCTAAATTAAATTTATCATTCAACAACTATCATAATGATTCCTTGTTGTACACACCTTACCTGTGTCTTGTCCAACAAAACTACCTGTTCTGTGTTGGTGAAAAAAGCCAGCTGCTCCATTACCCTTTTTTTTGTAGTTGAATTCAATTAATTCTATATTTCTATCAATTAATCTTATCACAAACATTTAGTATCAGCATGGAAGGTATTGCCCTAGGCATGTTGGCTTAACTTGGGATTTAATGACTATATGCACTTCATCAAAAATATGCTGCCTTCTTTATTTCTTATTCTACATTGTTATTTAACATTATGGCAGTTTTATACTATGCTTCTTACCTAGTAAAATTCACAATACTTTTCACTCCTGTATTAGACATAAAATTTATTTTGTCTAGTTGCACTTCTGTGGAGTACTTGCTGGCACATGACTAGTCATTTTCTAGTTTATATTTGAATAGTACTATTCTGAAGATTATATAATGGGATCCATGATTTCTTTAATATTTCTTTATGTATATGTCAAATTTGTATTCATTAATGCCTGAGAATTTAGGATGTGAGAACTTTGAAAGATGTTAATGTGTTAAATTGAGTTTTTCTCTAGGGTCTTGAAGTGACTCACCACAGCCACATAAAGTAAGCAAATCAAACAATTTATTAAGCGCCAAGTACATTCTAGGAACTATGTTAATTGATGGGGATATAAATAAAAACAAAGATAGTCCCTGCCCTTAAGGAGCTTAAAATCTAATGAGGGAAAACAGCACAGTAAAGTAAGGTAAAAAGCAGAAGTAGGGTAATATTGAATAATATTGAACATAAAATAATATTGATTTTGTTACAATTGCTCTTTTTCACTCCATTAATGGGTAGAATGTCTCACATAGGATGCTACCATAGTAGTAAGCTAATCAATTCCACAAAATCACAGCATCATTGGATCACGGGCAGGCAAAGGAATTGCCTAAATGTTGTGATTTGAGGAGTTACAAAAGCCTTATCTGTTCCCAAATATTTCCCTCACTGGCCTACCAGGATGAATAAAGTTCTCTGCCATTGGGATTATTACTTTACATTAAGGTTTACCTCCAGAAAGTCCATGCTGAAATGAAAATATATTAGCTGAGTAATAATGCATTCACCCATTAGCACCCATTAGTACATTGGCATCTTGATAAACTGAAAATGGAATATTTAGACTAGCAATTGTATTCCTAGAAAGCTCAAGAGTGTGACGTACCAGGCCTAGGAAATATAGTAAGAGAGGTTAGCACAGAAATATAAGAAGATGGGAAACACCAGAAGGATACAAAACAATAACTTATTTTTTCTTTATCTTATTTTTTATGTGCTATTGCATTTTTTAATTTTTAGTTTTTGTTCCAAATTCTCTCCTTCCATCCAGCAAAACCCTGCACCCATTGAAATGTCAAACCATATGAAAATCAACTTTTATTCACCACTTTTACCAAAACTGGAAGCTGGCTTCAATATTACCCTGTAGACTTTCAGCTTCTGCATATGGCCATACTTTGTAAATTCTTTTGTCATTGGCAACTTTGTTAATCCCTCGATGTCTTCATAAAACCAATTTTCATACTTTCATGCTTTCAAAACATTTATTAAGTACTATTCTCAAAGTCCTATTTGCCAGTTGATGTGGGTGATAAAGAGTAGATAAAGTAAACAAGATGGCTTTGACATTGACTTTATGTGTTGTTCATAATAATTCAGATGGTTCCATTGACCTTTTAGATCTCATGAGTATTAGCAGATATGGAGAAGATACTTGTCATTTGGGACAAACTGTATGTTTGTAAAAATCTGAAAAAAACTTAAATGGTAAATTTAACTTAAACGAATAGCATATAAGACTGTTGTCTCAGAAACCTTGGAGGATTCTCCAGACAAGAAGAATAATAGTCCGTTACCCAACAAAATAATGCAAATATTTCTTGCGATATTGACAAATGATTACTTTTCTCTATGTTAGCATAGGACATTTAAAAAAAGAACACCTTCATTCCATTGAAAATAAGATGGTCTTTGACCAGTTGGTATTTTACTGTATTATTTTTATCTGAAGAAGCACATTTTCCACATCAAGTCAGTGAACAAGCATTTATTGTCGACTATGTTCCAGGTATTGTTTTAATCACTAGGAATGCAAGGAAAGGCCACAAAATAGTCTCTTTGCCCAAAAGCTTAAAATCTAATGAAGAAGCAACATGAAACAACTATTTATAAACAAGATGTATACAGGATAAATTTGAGAGAGTAAACTATGGAAAGTCACTAGTATTATTAAGGAGGATAAGGAAAGATATATTATAGAAGAAGGGATTTTACCTGGGACTAGAAGGAAGCCAGGGAATCCAGAGAATAGAAGGGGGACAGAAAGAATTCTAGGCATGGGGGGAAAGCCAGTGAAAGATACATAGAATCAGGAGATGGAGTGTATTGTGAGAGGGATAGCAAGACGATCAATGTCATTGTATTGTAAGTAAGATGTAAAAAGACTGAAAAGAAAGAACAGTGCTGGTTTTTTAAGTTATTTTTAATTATAATTCTCTGACTTTGTTTACCTTTTGATTGACTAAAATGTCAAAAAGTCAGTACTTCTTATCATAGTCTTTCATCGAAAAGACTCCCTCACTTCAGATATAAATATGTATGTGCATATAAATATACACACTATTTATATACACATGTAATACATATGTATGTGTGTATATATACATGTGCTGCCATTCCAATATTTTAATCTCAATTTTATAAGACAGCCCTTGCTGCCTGTCAAGTTAATGAACTGGGATATACAATGCAGATAGACAGTGAGCTTAGTCAGAGTTGAACAAGAGAAGGCTAGCAGGATAGATTGTTTTGGAAAAAAGTACAAAGGTCTTTTGCTGACCCAAGTTTCCAATGTAAGTGAAGGTCTTCCTTTTCAACACCATGCTGATGTTGCTATATGACAACTATCGAAGGGCAAGTACTGCTTCCAGAGAACTAAAAGTGAATGTCACGCAGAGGACAACAGAAAACTGCATGGTAAGTGTGAGCAGTATATAACCAGTAGGAAAACCTGAAGAGTAGAAGTAGTTTGTCCTCAAGACATTGATTGATAAGAAGAGGAGTTGGTCATGTATCGAGAGCAAGAGATGAAAGGTTGACAGAGTTCTCTACTGGTATCATTTCAAGTGTTCAGAGAAAGTAAGGCAGGCCTCTAGCAAGTCAGACTTCATTGGATGAACTTTTGGGTCAACATGCACACATAAAATAGATAGGCATGGATAGACTGAAATCCCTGTTGTTCAAGGAAATTCTCAGGTTGATAAGATCAGAGATCCACTTGGGTATTAGGTATATCTATATCTGTATTCCCTAATATATGTGTGCATAGGTACAGTTCACATACAATTCACATGCTTCTGGGAATCTCCCCCTCCCAACCCAATCAACATGAATTCCCACCTTTTAATTGATTGACTGAAATGTCAAAAAGTCAGTACTTTTTAATCACAATCTTTCATTGAAAAGACTCCCTCACTTTAGATATAAATATGCACGTACATATAAATGTACATACATATTTATATGCATATGTAACACATATGTGGGTATACATATACATGTATGTATATGTGCATGCCTGACCTTCTGACTATGCTTCCAAAATGTTCTAGAAATTTTTAAATTTATAGTCTTCATGAGTGGGGAGGTGTGCATGAGAAATAACCTATACCAGGTTCCTAAAGTCATATATTTATGAATTATCATAATAAAAATGATGAAATATCATGCCTAATGTATAGGCTAACAAAATATAAGATAAAATGCATTAGTTAAAATGTATCAGATTTCTGAAATAAAAACATCTATGAGAGCTGAAGATGATTTTAAAAAGTGTCAATGAACAGCTACATTAATAAATGTGTGAACAGCAATGGAAGTTTCATTTAACTCATTTTTAAAGAATTTCTCCTTATTCAATATAACTAATTCCTCTGATTGGTGTAGTGCTAAAACTGAGGTTGTAACCATTGTTAGTTTGGTCTTTTTATTCTTATATCTGTAATTGTTCTAATTTTATTTGAATAGTTATGTTATTCCCTAGTATTTTTGTCATTTCGTTTACATTAATAATTACTTTCTATAATAATTACTACTGGCATCCCCTTTTACATTATGGAATAAACAGATCTCTCTGTCTCTGTCATACACACACACACACACACACACACACACACACACACACACACATGAATTTAGCCTTTTGTCTTTGTCTTACAAAATTTTTCTCAACTAAGTTATGGGATGCACTCTAGGGGAATATAATGAACATACCTTTGATTCTTAAGAGGAAAAAGTCTATAACTTGAAACTGACTTCCTTGCTTTTTCATTTGTCCAGGGTTTGTGACTGTAGCTTATAGTCTTTGAATCCCTCCTACCTGGCACAGTGTTTAATATAGTGAGTGTTGGAAGAAAAAATGAGTGTTGGATTGCATTGGATTGGTTGTGCTTTGGAGTGAGAGAAGAAAAAGATTTTCTTTTTGTTTATTGTTTACAGATTTCTCCTATTGATTAAATTACATTTTATACATTGACCAAATGGTTTTATTTTTAAAAATTTTAGTACCTTAAATAGTGTTGATAATTTTAATCTGATAAAATATTCCACAAACATCTTTTCACTACACCTCTTTGAAGTAAGTTAATTTTATGTATACACACACAAACACACACATATATATGTATATATCCATATACACACATACATATGTATAATATGAATTAATCATGGGATATTATTTTCAGTTTTTTATATATGTGTTAGTTTCTTAGATATGTTTATTAGAAATTAATGAATATATCCAAAAGCGTCATCTTCTTTAGACATATCGGAGTTTTAAAATGTGATACCCATCAAAACCTGAGAAATGGCACACATTGAGTCCAATGGGAAAGCTTTTGAGAGACATGATACATTAATTAAAATAATTTTTCAAATAGATAAATCTGTATGATGTATCTTTTGCAGTATTGGTGACAGATGGAGAGATTATCCCATTTGTGGCTTACATCCAATCTGGATTTTGTAAAGTTTATAGAGAAGTTATCGGGCTTATAAAATATCGACTTAGGAAAATGGTAAGTTATTTTAACCTTAAAAAAAAATTGAATCTGTGATTTCATTGGTATTGGGAACTCCTAGTGAGGAAATTCCCTATATAAATGCATTTCATTGAATGATCTTTAACTTTTAGGTTGTCTAGGGAAACAGATGTTAAGTAGTCAACCAGTCTTTGTGTGAAGACTTCTTCTGAGGGAAAACATTATTTCTCAATACAGCTCATTTTGTCTTGGCTCTCATTGTTAGGTAATATCTCCCTTACCTAAAATTTAAGCTTGCCTATTGGCAACTTCCACTCTTGCTCCTTCTTGTTTTGCCTACTGTGGCCAAGCATAAAAAGTCATGTCATTCTTCCATATGATGGTCCTCCAAAACTTTGAAGACAGCTATCATGTCCCTCCACATCTTCTCTTCTCCAGGCTAAACATCTCTAGTTCCTTTCAACAGTCTTCATGACATGAATTGAAGACCCTTCACAATTCTGGTTGTCTTCCTCTGGGTGACTTCCTTACGATCAATGTCATTCCTAAAATGAAATGACTAGCTCTGAACACGATAGTCCAACTGTTGTTTGACCAGGATAGAGTAAAATTGGATTGTCAACAATATGGCTTCTCTTAATATACTGAGATTAAGTGCTAATGTACTAAGTAATCAATGTAATTAATGTACACGTTAGCTTTCCTGTCAGCAATGTCAAATTGTTAATTGAAATTAAACAGGGTTCACTAAAATCTTCAGATATTTGCCAATGAACTGCTTACTGTCTGACTATACTTCTCCATTTCTGTAAATGTTATGTTGATTTTTGAACTCAAGACTTTTCATTTATTTCTACTTTCATCTTATTAGATTTATTCCAGTGCTCTAGTTTATTCAGATCTTTTCTGATCTCTGCTCTTCATTCAGTATGCTACTCACCCTCCAAATTTTTCATCCTCTACATATTGGCTAAGCATGCCATCCATGGCTTTATCCAAGGTATGGATAAAAATGTTAATTAATATTAGGGAAAAGCATATATCTTTTGAATACCCCCATGACAAACTCCTTCAAAGTTGACATTAAGCCATTAATGATTACTCCTTTGATCTGGCCACTCCACTAATTTTGAATGCTTCTAATTCCACTGTCATCTAGTTTCCTCCTTCCTACATCATTTTCACATTAAGAAATTAATGTTAATGCCAAGTTAAGAAATTATTAAGTACCTTGCTTTAGGTAGAACAAGTTCTAGCAAATGTCCAAAGAGTTGAAGTACCCCCCCCCACATACATTCTATTTTATTCTCTGTTAGATTTTTGATCTGTTTTCCTAGTTCTGCATCCATGTGCTCCTCCTGTCTATATTGTCTAAAATGTGCTCTACCTCCACTGAACTCTGCTCAAATACCATGCTTCACATTTTAAAAAATAGACAATGCTACTGGGTCCCCCGCCTATACTAAATTTACTCCATCAAGTTTCAAATTTGCCACCTTACATTATTATCTCTAGTAAAACACACCCATATATACATATAGATAGAGAGAGAGATAGATCTATGTATAGTTGGAAATAAAAAAATCAGTAACAGATATATGACTAACTAGGTGACATAGTGCTGTTCCAGGAGTCAGGAAGAACTGAATTTGAATTCTGCTTCAGTAACAACCTCCTTCAGCCTCAGTTTCTTCATCTGCAAAATGCCACCATCAGGGTCAGTGTGGAGATTAAATATGTTAACAAAGGAGAATTGCTTTGTAAACATTAAAGCCCTATATTATTCTATGGATGGACACAAATGAATTATTTTGCACAATACATAAATGTCCTGCTTCCCTTAAACAGAAAAAAAAGCGCAAACGCGTTTTTATGGGGAAACTTCAGGAGAAGGAATCCTTTGGAGAGATCAGCGTGCTTCTTCAAATTCCTTTCACATGCACAATCATCACTGGATCTGAAGTTGAACTTGGAATCATTGATGCTGAGGATATGCTAGGTAAATGAAAAGAAACGTTTTGTTTAATATCTACTTCATTTATATCAGGTTTATGGTGAATATATTACCTAGTTTAATTTGGAGGATGAGATTTAATCTATTACTACAAAACTTTAGCAATTTCTTAGGGAATGTATTAAATAAAATAGTACTTAAAAGTATAAGCAATGCATATCATCTTCCCACACACATCTACTAGCCAAACAAAAATGTTTAAAATTGCAATAGGAAAATAAAATGATTAGCGATTGCTTCAGCCATTCACTCTTCTCTTTCACGTATCAGACTTCATAGGCATCTCACTGCTTCTCAGGGGCCCATGTTTTATTTACATGAAAGTATATAATTTAGTGTTCCCAAGGTCAATGTAATAGCCTCCAGAACTGCCTTACTTAGCGGAGCTTCAGCAGCACATCAAAGAAGCCCAAACTTTGTGTTCTACTTCTGTGACAGCAACAGGGATCATGACCTGGGGTTCAAAGAGAGAGATAAAGTGGAGATACAGTAGCAGAGATAAAATGATGGTGTAATCAGAAATTCCACATATACTTGACCTTGGAGCATGTCTTTCTCTTTCTAAATTGTACAAATAGTCAAAGAAGGAAATAAAGTAGCAGGAGTCAGGAAAACAAAGAAGACTAGAGGGTTATAAGTCAGAGCCCAAATGTATAGCAGCATGAATGGCAACCTCCCTTGAGATAAAAATAGGAATATCAAAAGTTGGAAAAGATGAAAAACAAGAGCAAATGGTCGAAGTTAACCTGTTTAAGTGATTTGCTTAGGAAATAATCTAATGATAATTCAGTTAGAAATATCTAATAATAATACCATTTTGAAATACAATAATAAGAACAGAATAAGATATTTCAGGTTCGCTATAGCTACTCAGTGCCTTTCTGATACTTAATCTGTGTGTGACACCAGGCAAGGCGTTGAACATCCATATGATTCACCTGACTATCCAGAATTTCTTTAATAATTCTTAGGAGAATTTCAGAGGCAGGAATTACCTATATCCATACAATCACAGATTGATTACATGAAGTGTTTGAGTTGACTACATTTATTCATATTTATTGCTCTTTTTAAAGAATATGTTCAACATTCCTGCCTCGCTCTGGTTAGCCATGCAAAAATCAAGTGAATAATCATGTAATGTCAGCATTAAAATGAAAAACTCTGGGTTCAAATGTTATCTTTATTACCCTCTATGATATTCAAACATTCAGAAAAATAAACACCCTCAAGGTAAACAATCTTTAAAGAGGGACTGGTGATATTTTACTAGTGCTATGTTCTCTCTTGACATGATGCATTAATTTTCTCCTTGTATTAATTATGTTAACTGATGCAAGACATATTGGACTGTTTTCTATAAATCAATATTTCACACATGAAAGTACTTCTTCCAAGTATGTATTAAAGCCTTCTTTGCCATCTGGCTGACTGAAATCCAAAAAGAAGATATACTGTTTAGAGGATAGGGAAGTGGGATGGGGTAGGGAGGGATAGGATATGTGCATGTTGTCTACAACACCCTATCTAGATTTTACATTGCGAGGTCTCTGCTGTAAAGAAGCTGAATTTATGTGTACCTAATTAGTTAAAGATTCCCTGAACAGGGATGAGGTTTAGGATGAGTTTCTTCATCATTTTCTCACAATATGGGAGGGAAAAAAGGATGTTGAATCTATTGATCTGCTTTTCTTTCTGCAGTTTCATCATTTTGTGCTGATATTCCAAGGGTAGGGAAAAAAATAAAGCTAAACAATGAAAATTAAATAGCAATCAGGTTGTAATGGGAAATTAGACAAGGAGGCACATCTTCAAACATGAAGGACAATCCTCCTTCATGGGCATTTCTGTGGTAATCTATTTTGATCTCCATCTATTCATCTTTCTATTAATGTCATCAGTAAATACGAACTCTTGAAAATTAAGACAGACCAAGGTTGCAAATAAATGAAATGAGCAAATTAGGTTGCAGGTAAGTAAAAATTAAAATGAAAAACCATAACCCAAACCACTGTGCTTCTGGGTCACTGTTCACATTATGAATCATCACTAATATCCAATTTATTATCCCAATGGCATTGAGAAGATTTGGTGAAAATGAGGTGGGATATATATCTTTATAAATATACTTATACATATATTCACAAATAAACATGTATATTTGCACATATGCATGTGGTTACATAATATAGAATGTATGCATGTGCAATGAATGTAAATGTAAAATGTGCCTGTACACATGTGTACATATATTTAGAGACACATATATTCCATTTGTTCGATGAAATATGTGTCTGCATGTATATACATTTGCACATGTTGTATCTGCATATATGATTGTTATGAAGAGGTAATCAGTCAGCCACAAATCACTATAGGACATACAATTATTAACAATAAGCATCTAAATTTTCACAATCACACATCAGACTGGAGATACTGAGAACTGAGTAAAAACAAGCATAATTTAAATTGCATCAAAAATTGGGGGGGGATTTTAAGTTTAATTATGGTTGTTTAATTTTTAAAATACAGTAATATGCAATTTTGAACCTACCTTATAAAATCAATATGAGAATAACTACATGTGTCTCTTTTATTTGCTCATATAATAGTCAGATACGAACTTAACTGTCAAAATTAAAATGAAAACAGACACAGGAAATATTTTTAAAACTGCATTATAAGTACACCTATTCCCTTATAAGTGCCTTCCTGGTGATAGCAGGAATTTTTCCCCACAGATCTGATGCAGTAAGAACAAAAATCTGAATTTTGGGAGTAAGAAGACTTGAGTACAAATCTCTGCCAGTTGAATGGTTTGACTTTGAACAAGCCATTTAATTTCCCCAACCCTCAACTTTTCACCTCTGAAATAAGGGCATTTTCTGAGAGGATCATGAACATCTCTTCCAGTTTTACATATAGGCTACTATGTTCCATGACTTCCCTATTCATATAAATTTTATGAACCTTAACGACCTTAATGACCATTGATTATTCTTTGTGGGAGTACTTTTGTGTTTTTGTTGTTGAGTTTCAACATTTATACCTAATTTCAAAAGTAAACAGCGAAAAGAAACACAGATCCAACTGTTTCTTAATTGTATTCTGATCTGAAATCATATCTTTGTCCTTAAAATGAATTCTGTGCTTTTGTTGTGGCAAAGAACAGCCTTTTCTAGCATAAGTGATGTCACTATTATTCATTAAACCTCTCTGACTAAAAAAAGAGTCAATTGCAAAAAGAAAAAAAAAAAAAGGAGAAACACGAGTGTAAATTGCCTCTCCAGAAAGGAAAACTACAAGGTGACATTTGGTACAATTGGTTAAGAAGCTTTTCAAAGGAGAGAATTTCTTCAGTCCTTTATCTCTGATCATGAATCCCAAGGACAAAAGCAGAATACCAGGTTTCTCAGTAGAGCAGGTGAAACTGTAAGAAGTTACAGAGAAAATGTGTATGGTCTTATCCACAGGATCACTATCTGTATAGTGCCAGTCTTTGTCCTTGGACCTGGTAGAAATGAACCCATGGAGAGGTTTTTCTTTTTCAAACTTTTCTGCAGGTTGCCACATTAAGGATGTTCTTTTTTTATTGTTTTGTAATGGAAATACTGATCCTATCAAGTTATTTCCATTTTAAAGACCTGTATTCAAATAATCTTTTCCACTTTATAAGGTTTTCTTTAAAAGAAAAAAAATATTGCATACAGATATTTAAGTAGGAAAAAATGAGTTGCTTATGAATGAAAGTTATTTGTTCAGTTTTTCGTTCATACCTGATCCTTTGTTACCCTCTTTGTGGTTTTCTTGACAAAGACACTGGAGCATTTTTTGTCATTTTCTTCTCTAGTTCATTTTACAGATGAAAAAACTGAAGTAAAGAGGAATAAATGACTTTCTGAGGTCTCACAGCTAGTAAGTGTCAGACACCACATTTGAACTCAGGAAAATGAGTCTTCCTGACTCCAGGCCCAGCATTCTATCTACTGTGCCACCTAGCTGCCTGAAAATTGTTTGGACATGTTCTCATGGGAAGAAACAAAATTTACATAACCTTTTTGCATTTGAATGTATATTATATTTTTATGCTATTGACTAATCTCTTTAAAATACCTGAAAAGCTTTGCTTAATGGAAGAAGATTGTAAAGAATTGTGTGCATTATCTAGCTGTTGGCATTTTAAAAAACAGGCTTTAAATTCCCACAATTAAAAACTTTTAACCTTGATATCCATAAGTTTTCTTGTCAGTAAAAGAAACCATGGGCTAATCCAAAAAATAATATTGTGCCCAATATTCCAAATCAGTTCAGTAAGTATCTATTAAGCACATGCTAAAGCAAGCCTTGAACATATTCAGATTTTATTTTGAATATGTGCTATTAATCATTGAAAGCATCTCTTTCAGTGCCTTTAGAGGCATCAGCTAATAATTCAAATATGTTAAGTAAATTTTAAACCTTACACAGGTATTAATATCATCATGGTCATTGTTACTGTGTCCTTAGGTAAATGTTTATAACAAGTTTAAATGACAGTCTTTTAAGGTGGCTTTTTTTTTCTCTTTCAAGTTAAGTGTTATAAAAATATCACCTTGAAATGCTACCTATGAACTTTCATTTTCTTTTTTTTTTTTTGCAGTGAAAAACTAGATTTGTAAATTTGAATAAAGTTTCCAAAGTGAGCATCAGGCAGAGAGAGGTAAACGTCTGAAGAAAGAGATGGAACAATAGTAATGAATGACAGAGAGAGTGAAGAAAAACCTAAGCATTCATTATCCACATCTTGTGGTTTTGTTTTGCTTTGTTCCCTATTTTACTGATTCAGGGACCGCTCAGTGAGAAAGCTCCTTCTATTAGTACACATCAACTGTTTTTGCAGCTTATAATTTTAGAGTTGTCTAGGACATTCATCGAGATGCATTGATTTGTTAAGGGTTACACTGCCAATATGGCTCAGTGGCAGCACTTGAACTCAGAACTTTCTGGTTCTAGAGGTTGCTTTCCTTCCACGCGGAGGAAGAAGCAAAAGTCATCATTGTGTAATTAAACCAGGGGTTCAAACAGATTCAAACTAAGTTTAGGGAAAGACTCTAAATCTAAGTCTAATTGAGAGATTTGTAGAATCTGGCAGACGTTTTCTTTTCACTCTTAAAGATATTGAATTTATCAGGAGTTCTGGAGTAGAGTAAGTTGAGGGTGTGGCATCTATCACCATGGGTGTCTGGTAGTATCAAGAACAGTGATGATGACGCAGTGGTGGTAGGGGACAGAGTCAGAGAAGGACCTGAAGGTATTTTGAGGTATGAATTTAGAGACAAGGCTCTGGAACAGTATAGAGTTGGCTACAAGGGTCACAATCTTTGCTTATTTGGAAAAACAAACAAACAAATGATCAGAAGCAAAAAACAAGACCAAAACTACAGACTGCTAATGATCTTTGGGAATCAATGAAAGGATGAAAGGATAGGAAAGAAGACTCAAAGGGATAAGATACTTTTCTTCAAGTATTTAGAGGATTAATGTGTGGAAGAGGGGCTAGGCTTGTTCTACTTTTCCCCAGAGTAGAAGGAATAATGAGACAAAGTTTCAAAGAACCAGATTCTCCTTTGATGTAAACAACCTACCCTCCTAACAATGAGAGATATCCCAAAGCTGAATGGGATACCCCAACCTATTGTGATCCCTAGAGGTCTTGAAGCAAAGGTTGGATAATCATTTGTCAAGGAAGTTATAAGGAAGGTTTCTATTCACCTAATAGGTTATATTAGATGATCTCTGAAATTCCATTCAACTCTGATAGTCTGTGATCCAGTGTTTCATAATTATATTAGATATTGATAAGTGTAGCATAGTGAATAGAAAAGAAGTCTGGGATTCAGGAAGACCTGGACTCTGATTTTCTCTATAATATTTCCTGACTGTTTGAACCTTAGCAAGCTACTTAAACTCTCAGTATTTCACTAAACTCTCTAAGATCCCAAATTGCTGAGAAGTTCTGATTTATATTAATAGAAGGCGTTTCCTCATGGAGGTTTCTTATGCTAACAAAACCACAGGTGCCACCCTATCCTTTCCAATGGTAATTTATACAACATAAGAAATATAGTGGGAAGATGGCAAATAGAGTGTTGCCTTTGCTTTGAATTTATGCATCTTTGCTTTGATCTAAATGCTTAAATCTGGAAGTACTACTACTGGCTATTTTAAAAGATGAATGAAGGAATGAAAAAATCATTTGTGTCTAATGTGTATCAAAACTTTTCTAGGCACTGAGAATAAAAATACAAAAGTGAGACAGACCCTGCCCTTGAGGAGCCAATGGAGTAAGAAAAAATATATAGGAGACTGGTGGCCAGGAAAGGTGTATTTAGTCCACATAGTTACAGGGATGGTGAATGGAGCAATGGAAGTGGGGAAGAAGAAAAGCGGAAGAGAATAAGTATTTATTAAGCACTTGTGTGCCAGGCAATGTGCTAAGTGCTTTTCCATTATTATCTCAATCTTGGGAGGAAGTGTTATTATTGTCCCCATTTTATAGTTGAGGAAACTGAGGTGGACAAAGGTTATGTGTCTTGCCAAGGGTCACACAGTGAGTAAGCATCTGATACTAGATGTGAATGCAGGTCCTCCTGACTCCAGGCTCAGCATTCCACCCTCTTATCACATAGCTGCCTCCAAGTCCTGATATTGTTACTGTTCCTAGAAAAGGAGGGGGACAGTGCACTAGAGCCAGGAGAGGAGTTAATTACACACAATAGCAACATGCCTGGCATGGATATGATTTGAAGTTTGATCTGGGGCCTATTAGGTTTAAAGGATAATATATCTGTGTTACTCACCAATCAGAGCAGTTTTGACTGAGGGCAGACTTCCAAGGCTGAGTGGATTAACTCCTCCCGAAAAGAGAGTCATGGTCTTTGAAGGCAATGTTCTATGGGTGCTGTTCTAGATGAGAAGGTGGAGGTGGTCAGCTGTGAGAGGACATATGGCCTGCCATCTGGAGTTGATGGATAGAAGGTACATAGCAACGTATTTTGAGTAAATTGCTTACATATAACATTTTTATGTAACTGATCCAGTGGGCATTATTCTGTTTCAAACAGGACTATCCAAAATATTTAACACCTTTTTTTTTTTTAAACTCAGTACCTGGGTAGTAATTTATTTATTCAAATCTACAACTCTGATTAATTCTAACCTTCTCTTCTTAGACTTCCAAGTAGAAAACTGGAAGAAATCTAAACGTAATGTATGTCTGTATAATGAAATATCGTTTTATAGTCTTGAGCCTCAGAGGGTACTCACAATTGAAAGGAAAATATTTTATTCATTCCTAATTGATATGATTCTGTTTTCCTTAGGATGAGTTTTCTGTAAGTATTTATCTCCTTCAACCTTACATGCCATCCAACCCACTTCAACTGATGACTTTAATGCATACATTACCAGAGAAAATCGAGATCATTCTTTTGAGATCTTTCCCTCTACTTTATATGTCAGAACCCTCTATTATTACTGTGTTTCTTCCTCCTTTATTCCAGTCTTTGATGGACCTTTCTGCTGCCAAAGCCCAGCTTCTCTAAATGTCCCTTTTATCTCTTCTAACAAAATTGAATCATGATTCTTTAATCTTCAAACTTTACCCTGTATACTACTGTTTCCTTCCTTATCGCCAACCAACAAGTCCAAGTGGTTCTCTACTTAAAAAAACAAAACCTAAAACATATTTTCATTTGAGCCTACCTTTCCTGTAAACTCTTATTCATATCTTCTCTCCTTGCATATCTTCTCTCAATCCATATCCTCCTGTTCATAATCAAACTGATAGAAAATGCTACCTATCCTCCTTAGTTCCAATTTCTCTACTTTTACTTCTCAATTGAAACTGCTTTCCTCCTCAAAGCTTACAAAGGGTACCTTCACTGACATGTCCTTCTTGCTCATCTCTCTTAAACTCTCTGTAGAATTTAATACAGCTGATCACCTTCTGTATCTTTTTCTCCTCACTGAGGATTCCTTTCCTTCCTTCCTTCCTTCCTTCCTTCCTTCCTTCCTTCCTTCCTTCCTTCCTTCCTTCCTTCCTTCCTTCCTTCCTTCCTTCCTTCCTTCCTTCCTTCCTTCCTTCCTTCCTCACGTCTATGTAAAGTGTCAGGCACCATACTTCCTATTAGTTTGAGTGATAAAAAATGAAGCAGGTTCTTCCCTAAGGGTCCTTATATTTTATTTTTGGGAAAACAACATAAACCACAGGTAAGTGACTACAAAGCATAAATATACATGCATATACACTTGCAGATATATGTGTGTGTCTGTGTGTATACACATACATATACACACATACACATATAGAATAAGGACTGGACCTGTGATTCCATTCATCTCTCTCTAGAATTGTAAATGAGCATATTTTCTTTCTGTACCTTATATTCAGTTGCCTGGGGCACTATAATCTTAAATGACTTGCCCAGAGACCTACAGCCAGAACATCATAATATATCAGAGACAGATTTTGAATACAATTCTTGGTCTTAAAAGTCACATATCATGGCACTATGTCAAGTTGCTGAGTGTGTGTGTGTGTGTGTGTGTGTGTGTGTGTGTAAAAAGATGTACTTGAAGAGTGTGATAGGGAGACTGAAAAGTTGGGAAGAATAATAAAAAGACCTGGCAGAGGAGAAGGTACTTGATCTGATCTGCAAGTATTACATTCACAGTTGAAAAATGTTGCCTAATAACCCTTTGGGGATAGGGGATGGTCAATGAGGTAGCCTGGAGCAGAATCACTGGAACTCGTAGGCCTCCAATTTTGCCTGAATCATCCATATTCTTAACCCAGACCTTCTTCAAAATGTCTGGGAAAAGATCCCATAAAAGGCTATTCCATTCTCAAAAGGGGTGGAGGAGGGAAGGCAGGACAGTCTCCCCCTAATCCCATTAAAACGTCCTAAATCAGAATTTATGGAGAATTTACAACGTATCACTTTTCTGCTCTAGTGGAGCACAACATTAGATCCATTATTGTTGGTTTGGGGCCTATAAAGAGATTTTCTTTTGTTTCAAAGTTTGCATGACAGATATAAAGAGAGAGGTGGAGAAAAACAGAGTTCAGTGAGATTACCCAATCAATATGCCATACTGCAAGATGACAGTTTAATTGTATACCTATACAACATAAAACAAAAATGTGTTATTTTTCTTACTAAAATTTCCCATTATATTCACTTAGGTGATTTTTTATAGAGCATATATTTTAAGAAACTAATTTTAATTTGTATTTATAACTCACACTTAAATTTTCAAAAGTCTACTTTAAAAAAATGGATCTGTAATTATATCATTGTGAGGGGCTTCAACTGAGAAAATTCTCCCTGTTAATATAGATGTGCAGCTTCTCTGTCACCTAATAGGATTGGAGATTTGACTGGACATGAAGGAGTTACATGGATTTCCCAGGGTCCCTCAGTCAATAAATCAGTTACTTGTCTTGAATTCATGTCTTTAAACTTCAAATCAAGTTCTCTGTCCCCTTCCCTGACCTATTAAACATCTACTAATTAAATCTTTCTCTAATTGGACCAGAAAGTACATAAAATGCCAGGCCAGCTTACATGTCATTTGATCACAAAGGCACTGTTTGCCTCCTATAAAAATGACTATTTTTAATACTAATTAAATGTATTTGCTAATATTAATTGCTTTAGCAGCATTTCTGATATATTCATTACAATTCTCTAACTAATAACAGCTTTCGTTTCTTGATTTTATTTTTAATTTTGCATATTCGATAATGACTTGCCCAGAGTCAGATTTGAACTAAAATAATCCATTCTGTAGGACCAATGCTCTATCCATTGAGCCACCTAGCTACCCCATACATTCGATAATACAGTTTGTTCAAGATTTTAAAATATCATATGAATTCTTGTCAAAAACTTGTATATGTAGATAGCCCAGAGAATAATATAGTAATGTTCTCTGATGTCCAAAAGTACACCTATGCTTATAGTAGGATAAGAATAGGGCCTAGACTGGTGATTTCATTGTGATGACTCAGGTAGTCCCTGGGTCAGGAGACGCTCTCTACCAAAATATCCTTTATAAAAGTCCTCCTTTGATGCCTCATCATTTGGTGGAGGTGACCTTGCCTTTTCAAAGGCTATGTCAAAGAAGTTAATCTCTGGCACAACTTCCAAGTTGGAAAGGTTTCAAATACAGGTCAGATGATGAACTGCATGTCCAATATCTAAAGGCAAGCTGAGCTAGAGATATAAAGAGTTCATCATGGGAAGCTAAGCAAATTTAGAGATTGCAAACCAGCCATTTCCTTATCTCAGACCTCTTGCAAAAATGGATGAGCAAAGCTTCCAACAAAAAGGTCATTTCATTCTATTGAAATAAAAGAGTTGGGGAGAATACCCACTCCAGAACATCATGGAGCTTTGGAATTATTGATAACTTTTTGTTATCTGTCTAATAGAAATAACAAAATTTTAATGCTTTATTCAATCTATTCTTAATTGTTTACAATAAAAAGGAGGTGAGAGATCAATTATTTAATGGCATTTAATTCAACAAAATATTTTTGTTACATACATTGATCTAGGGACTGCAGTACATACAGTACGAATAAGGCAGAACCATTGTCCTTGGGGTAGATAATACAGAGAGATATAATTATAATGCTACCCAGAATATAAGTGCCTATGGAGGGTTATAGGCAAAATGTGAGGACCTTTATTAAAATACTATTGATTAAATTGCATTGGTAATAATTTTTTTTTGTATTTCACTTTACAGTTTAAAAAATATTTTCCTTACTTTGAGTTAGGTTGGCAAATATTATTGTCTTCATCTTACACAGCAAAACTAAGTCTCAGAAAGGTTGGGTGGCTTGCTAGGTGCAAAGCTAGTAATTTGTAGATCTAGAATTTTAATTTGGATCTTCTGACTGCCACCCCAGAATTCTTTCCTCTACCCCATAATCATGAATAAGTATAAAGTTGTATAGAAAACACAGAGAAAAAAAAATTCTAAAGCCAATAGTCCTCCTTTATGAAATAGAAAAATACACTTAAAACATAATTGTGATGTCTTCTGGCAAAGCAAGAGGTACACATGCCATCAGGGTGGCACTGTGATGGTACGTGTGTATGCATGTGTATGGGGCTCGGGCACAGAAAGTGAGAATCATCGTAGTAGAGAGGACTATGGATGGAAACTGTTTTGTTTTTCAGTTGTTTTAGTCGTTTCTGACTCTTTGTGACCCCTTTGAGGTTTTCTTGGAAAAGATACTGGAGTGCTTTGCCCTTTCCTTCTCCAAGTCATTTTATAGATAAGAAACTGAGGAAAACAAGGTTAAGTAACTTACCCAGTATAAGTGTTTGAGGCCAGATTTGAACTCAGATTTGAAGATAAGTCTTTCTGACTCCAAGCCTGGCACTCTATCTACTGTGTCACCTAGTTGCACTTATTGACAAGAATATAGGAAGAAAGTATTGAGGGGGCACAATAGGTAGGATGATTGACTTGAGGTCATGAAGACCTGAGTTCAAATCTAGTCCTCCCAGACCCTGATTAGTTGTGTGACTCCAGGCAACTATAATACTTACGTCTATTTCCATTTCCTCAACTATAAAAGGGGATGATAATAATAGCCCTATCCCCTAGAGTGGTTGTTAGGATCAAATGAGATAATATTTGTAAAGTGCTTAGCACAGTGCCTGTCACACAGTAGGCACTACAGAATGTTTATTCTCTATCCTTTCTTCCCATTCCAAAGGCCACTTCACAGAATTAATAGAATACTTGATTTTGAAATGGCAGGAACCTGAGAGGTCATCCAGCCTTAGCCTTGTAGTTAAGGAGCCAGAGAGTGACTTAAATATGCTTTGGTTGTAAAAATATGTATACATTTTAATAAAGAAAAGGGATATATTAGGCTTTGACTGCTATCTTTAGAATGTACTCTAGAATGACTACAAGCTCAATTTTCCAGAATGTACTGTTACTGAGAGAGATCATTGTGTTCTATTTAATAAACAGAACACTCTGAGAATCAGCCTAGTAATGATCCAGCACAATATAGTACCTGGTCACGTCCATAGGATAATTTCCCTTAATCTCTGGCATATAGTTATTTGTCAGTGACTTATATCTTCAAGTTAATTGTTACTTACTTAATTGCATCTACTGCATGCTAAACTCACAGGCCTAAATGATAGAAATGGACTCAAGAGAGATTAAGACCATTTAATTCATTGAAAAACGGATTTTCTATGAATGTTGATCCATAGTATGACTACCATCATTGGACGAATGATATGTGTTATGAACAATAATATGTGTTCAGATGAACAGCTTGCACAGTGAGGATATGATTGACCATAACAATGACCAAAATGACTCAGTTTATTTTGCTAAGGCTAACTTAGTGGTTAGGGAAAATAATTTTTGCATAGTTTTCATGAATGCCATTGAGAGACATTCACCTGTGGTGTAGAGGCTAATATTTAGTCTCTACCAATAGTTGTAGGGTAAGCTTCATAAGATTTCCCTGAAAAGTTAAATTTTTAATCCTTTGCCCAATTTACTGACCTTCCAAATTTGAGTCACAGAAGGGGATTCCTGTCTGGGTCTTTGCTTCTGTGCCTTGAGGGTTGTGTCAAAGGCAGTTGAATTCCTTTCAAATATTTAATACAATTATCATGTAAATTGCTTTTTTCCTTTTTTTCTTCCCTTCCTCCCCCCAAAAGAGCTAACATTAGATACATATAAGTATACACATACATACATAAACACATGCTTGTACATATACATATGTACATACATACATGCACACATATATACATGTATATATGTAAAGTTGTTCTATATATACTTCTATTGATCAGTTTTTTCTCTGGATGCAAATAGTTTCTTTTTTCATATGTCTTTTATAGTTAATATGGATATTTATAGTAGTCAAAACAGTTTTTTACTCAAAGTTGTTCTTAAAACAATATTGCTGCTACTGCACACAATATTCTCTTGGTTCTACTGATTTCACTCTACTATTTCTTGCAAGTCTTGTGGTATATGATTGTGTTGAAATATTACTGTGCTATAAGAAATGATGAGCTCAATGACTTTAGAGAATGTCTCTTTTCAGATATATCCAGAGATTTCTTTTCTTTAGATTTTCAGGTGAGAAAGGAATTGTCTCTTCTCTAACCAAGCCTGGTGGCAATAAGCATATGGCAACATAATCGTATGCTAGCATGGTGAGCCTAAGACTGGCATTTAAGCCCATGGCTACTTTTACTGCTGTTTTCCTTTTTTTGAGAAGTGGATGTTTCTAGGCTTGGAGGCCATCTTACGAGTTTGAACTTTCTCTGGTCCATGAGACAGGTGCCAGCTGCTTAGTATGAGGTGACTTCTATAGTGTTCTATAGCGTCATCTTTCTCAGAAAAGAAAATAACAAGTTACACAAAACCTTGAGGACTAAAGAATCATTCCTTGTTGGTCACGAGTTCAGCACCTTGTGAGTGCCTCTGATAATACAGGGGAATGCAAATATGTGTGTATATATATACATGCATACACACATGTATGTATGTATATATCTAGCAGTGTTCCCTCTTGAGACAACAGGGGTGTGATGACTTTTTACTTTACATTTTTCAATATTTGTCACTGAAAGCTTTTAAATCATTTGTATTTTAAGTATTTTCTCTTGTGGGGGAAATAAGCAGATGTCCATTACTTTTATTGACATATGAGTTGGCCCTTGAAGGAATGGAGGGATTTAGAGAACAGAGATTTTCTTTTAAACATTAGACACAGTGTGAAGAAATGCATGGAAATAGAGAACAGAATGAGAATGGGAGATTTAGAGTAGTATGTTTTACAGATATCATCAAACACACGTAGGGGAGAACTTTGAAATAAGATGGATAAGTCCATTGGAGACAGATTAAAATCAGACTTCAAGGCTAGGTATTCAATTTTTTTAGCGTATAAGCAATGGAATGTTACTTAATTGTGACATTCTGTTCTCTTCCTGGGGGAAGGAGGAGAGACAAAATAAATAAAACTTAGCAATGGGAAAGATAGGCTAGAAAGGCAATAGACCAGAAACAAAAAGAACACGTAGGAGTCTATTACAAAAATCCAGGAGAACACCCTGGGTGAAAGCAGGGTTAGTCTGTAGAATCATAACAGTGAGAGCAGAGGGGAGGGTCTCTGTTGAAAAGGGGTAAAGTCAGGCTTGGATATTAGTTAGATGTGTGAAGAAAAGGAAAGAGTGAAATATGGTTCTAAGCACAGGGAGAAGGGACGAGGTAAAAGGGAAGGGAAAAAGAATGTATTAATTGCCTAATACTATGTACTTTATAAATATCTCATTTGACCTTCACCACAACTGTCAGGTAAGTGCTGTTATGATCTCCATTTTACAGTTGAGAAAACTGAAACAGTCAGAGAGGTTAAGTGACATTCTCTCTGCCTGTCTGCCTGTCTGAGTCTCTGTCTCTGTCTCTCTGTCTCTGTATCTTCTCTCTCTCTCTCTCTCTCTCTCTCTCTCTCTCTCTCTCTCTCTCTCTCTCTCTCTCTCTCTCTCTCTCTCTCTCTCTCACACACACACACACACACACACACACACACACAAGTCTGAGACCAGATTTGAATTCAAATTTTCCTTTCTCCAGACCCAGTGCTCTATCCACAACGTCACCCTGCTGCCTGGGTCTGCAGAGCTGGTTTGCTGGATATGCTGGCTACCGCACTATGGAGACACATGATTTAATTGGCCCAAGCTCTGAAAAGAAAGGGAAGGAATGATGTGATTGCTTCCTCATAATATGCCAACAGACCCATACACCTCTGATTCCAAGTGTATGAGCCTGGGTCCCTGAAAGGATGGTGATGCTATTAATATCAATGAAAAAGCTATAGCATGGGTGGAGAGAAGAAAAAGAAGGGATGGTTTTTTCCAGGATAGCTTTAAATATGTAACACTTAGTCCAGTTTATCTGCCTTTTCTGAGTTCTGTGCTTCAAGAACTACTGTGTTTGTGTGTGTGTGTGTGTGTGTGTGTGTGTGTGTGTGTGTGTGTGTGTAATTTAAGTTGGATAGGGTAGGAATTCTTAATATTCTGTCTAAATATACTGAGATGGTTCCTTAACTCCCCAGCATAAGATTATGAATGAAAGACTTATCTGAATGTGCAATTTGTATCTTTAAATTGCAGCATATTGCTTGGTTGATGAATCTTCGACAGGACACAGCCAGGGAAACTATTGTTTGCATGCTGAAAAGTTCAGTGGGTCTTGTAAGAGTCTGGAGGGGGTGGGATACTGTATTTTCTGACACCAGCACTGATGGCATAATTTAATGGATGTCCCACGAATCCTGTATCATAAAAAAGCTGAAAGTATTATCAGTATGTAAAACAAAGCCATATCCTAAGTCTAACAGAAACACTAATGAGATTCAGGATTATTCCATGCAGATGTGTGTGTGTGTGTGTGTGTGTGTGTGTGTATGTGTGTGTGTGTATGTGTGTGTTCAAAATACAGAGGATTGAAATGGATCTACTATAGCTCTTTTAGCACAGACAAATTTGCTTTAAGCAAACCAAATATGTGATTTTTTTCAAATTGTTAAAGATTGAATATCTACTTTTTGAAGCTTTTATTGCCTTGAGGGTTGGGGAGAGGTTTCACATCCTTTCTTGTCTAGTAGTCCATCTCTCTTGATTTCCACTGATGGTAAGGCCTAGCCCAGGCAAAGAATGACAAAGATCTGTGCTCATCATAGAGTAGTATCTGTTATCTAATATAAGATTGAGAATGTATGTCCTTATATCTATAGTTGATATTTCATCAAGGTTGATGTTTTTAATGTCTGATTTCCATTTTTTAAATTAAGTGCTTTTTATTCCATCACATCACATAACATCACAGTTTGTGATATATGTGTATATATACATGCATACATATATGTGTACATACCCAGATATAAAGCACATGTGTGCATACACACATACATACACACACTCTACAAAAGTCCTCCTCTGATAGCTTTTCATGGCAAGAAGATAACCATGATGATTAAAACCTATAACAGAGGAGCATAAACTCTAGCAGATCTTCCTAAACCAAAAGGGTTTTGTCTAAGGGCCTAAAGATGAGCTAGACTCCAAGGACCATCCTCACTCAGTCCAGAAGTCCATTCTAAGTTTGGAAGCAGGAAGATGAATTTTGCCTCCATAGCTATCTTGACCATCTTTATGACATTATAGATGAATTGTGAAACACAGAAGTAAAAGGAATATCCACACTGATAAAATCCAAGATTATTGAAGTATTGCAAACAAAAGAAAGCTAAAGAAAAGAAGCAAGATAGAAAAGTGCATAAAGAGCTGGCCTCAGAGTCAGAAGAATCTAGATTCACATCCTACTTTTGACAAATACATTCTCTGTGACCCTAAAAATGTCATTTAACATTTCCACTCTGCCGAGGCAATGCTCAAAGACAATACATTGTAGAACAGTTGGTGATATGTATTATCAGAGGGAAAGTCCCTTGTTGGGAGTTCCTTAAAGTAATGACACTATAGGTCTGGTTTTAAAAATGTGTATAATATTGACATTATCGATTGAACATTTAAAAATAATATAATAAAATATTAAAAAAATGTGGAAATGGCAGAAAAAACTGCAGTGGCTTCTGAGCTTATATTCCATTTAAAAATAACATACTTTCAATGTCTGTGTTGATGTTTTTGAGACCTATTTGTTATGGATTTTAATTTTAGTATGAAGAAAAAAAATTCTGAATTGGACCTCTTGGTACCAGTTAACACAGAGCATTTTAGTATGCTTCAAAGAGAAAAAGCAAAGTTCAACAATTATTATAAAAATTAGCCCTAGTAGACTGTGCCTGATAAATGTTCACCAAGAGTTAATAGAAAGTGACCTAGAAGCATTTGTAGACAAGGTTATCAGTAAATCCACTGAAAATAGCTCTCTATGATTTGCTTTCATAAGACATAACCTCTATTATAAGTTAATCTTTATATTCCTTAGACATATAACTAGCCCTTAAGGTGATCTTTCCTTCACCCTCTTCCATATCTCTTTCCTCCCTCAATATTATGTTTTCAGGAATAAATTAAGACTTTGAAATTAGGTTCTTGGGTTATGAAACAAACCAAAATGGACTAAATCCATTGACCTAAGACTTAAACCTTTCAGACTTTTTTTTGTCTCTCCATCCTTTATTCTTTTTCATGAATTGTATATACACTCAAGCTAGATTGGACTAGTAGCTGTTTGCTGAATTCAGTGACCTGTCTCCTTCTTAATACTTTTTCCAAGCTCTCCCTACATACCTAGAAAGGACTAAATACTCAACTCTGACTCTCAAGGTTCAACTCAAGTACAATCTCATATGTAAAGGCTTCCCTACTCTTCATCCCACCCCACCCCCAAACTTATTAGTATTCTTTTCCTCATCAAATCATCTTATATCTATTTAACTTTATTTAATATTTCTCCTCAATAACATCCTTGAGAACATGACCAGTTTCATTTTGTCTTTGTATCCCCAGCACTTAGTGTCCTGAATACAGTAGAGATTTAAAATTTCTTGATTTGAAATATAGTAATTTCACTTTGTCTATTATTATTCTGACAAAATGAAAATTTTAAAAATCATTTGCAGGTAGATTTTTGAAAACCATAATTTGTGTTAAATTTTCAAAAATTTTATAATGATTTATATATGATACGTTATATGTTTATGGAATTACTAATTATAACTTCTAAAATTTCCTTGATAATTTCATTGGAATTCTAACGTAACTGGCATGCAATTAAATAAAATTATTGTCCCATTGATTAAAAAAAATCTCATCAGCTTTTACGCTTGAATCTTCTTTTAAAAAGTGTTAAGGCATATGTGAATCTTGGAAATAAAAAATTTTACCACAGAAATTCAATATTATTTCCACCAAATTGTCAAAAACCACTCCCATTACATTGGTATGACAAATTAATAGATGAGCTCTTAGAGAACATCTGAAACTGAGGTTTGTTAGGGACAAGTCTTTTGTCTATTCCTACTCACCACTTCCCCACCCTCATTAACACTCCCCCCCCCCCCATTCTGTCTTTTATCCCTTGGTCTGATTTTGCTACTGGAGGGAGCTGTTTGTTAGTGAGGTTCATAGAGGCCTTGTACTGGGAATTGGGGGCACTCATTTTATTCTCTCTTCCATTAACAAAATCCTATTAAATCTGTCCTAAGTAACTACCTTCGAAATTCCTATCATCCAGTTACACTGCCCTGGTACACAATTCCTGTCCTTTGTACCTTATGCAATTCCCTTTTATAAATTAAATGTCCTTTGGAAGACCCATTGTATTCTAAACAAGTTCCCCATCCCCTTTCATTTTTTACTCAAGCACTCTTCCTCCGTCCTTGAATAAAATGAAACTTGGATTTCCTTTGAAGATACCACATTTCTTTCAATGCTTTCCAAGGAAGACCAATACTTATTCAATACTCTCTACCTCCTAGAACCAGGAGAGGTAACCTACTAGTTACTTCCCACTGGCACTTCTAGACCATTGTTCTACCATGAGCTTTCAACAACTTTTTTTATGATTATGTTCTTGTTATGAGATTATACTACCCTTTCTCCACTCTATTCGTGTATGCTCAAGTTTTACCTTTTCTCACAGGGGATCAGCATACATTTATCTTTCCTCTAAACTGTAAATCTTGCTGTCAGTATCATTTATTTTGTCATGTATAATTATAGAATTTTAGAATTGAAAAAGAACTTCAAGATTATCTAGTGAAACCCTTCATTTTATGGTGAAGGAAACTGAAACGTAGTAGAGTAAAGTGACTTATCTAGCATTCCTAAAGCTACCAAGTGGCAGAGCCTGGCTTCCTCATTCACTTAATCATGTCTAGCTAGTAAGCCCTGGGTCATTCTCCAAGAGCTATCTGGTACATCTTCCCCATAGGGTTCCAGGGAGTAATCTTGAGGGGTCAGTGAATCTCTCATCTCATCTGCCATCAGCTTGAGCCCCCACTGGTTGTGTTCTCTATTTTGTTAGAGACATGTGACTAGCTCACAGTTCTATTTAACCACTCAACATCATCAGTTTTTGTAAAGGAATATTTTATTTCAAATACATGAAAAGAAAAAAATACAAATATTTCTTCTCATCTCCAACATCTCAGGGAATGTGCTTTCCCCTATTCCACCTCAAACTGGTGGTGAGTTGGGGAAAGGAAGGCTCAATTTTAGTTTGGTTCCCACATAGCATTGGTCTCACCATTTTTATATGTTGATGTTGCACAGCTACCAGAAGAGTCCTTATCCTAAATGGGATAGAATCCCAAAGAACACTCCCAAATGTTATTTCTTACTACTCAAGGCCATGATACTGCACTAACTGCAAAACTTGACTTGGCTTCTAGTTTCAAGATTTTTGTGGCTTGTCTCTCAAATTTCTAATTCTCTACAGCTTGTGATCTGGACTTTCTTTACCCAGAAACCTCTTCATCCAGGGAGTTCTATCGAACTCTGTAGTTCACAAATTGAATGCCCTCCAGTCTCGAGGTTTCTTTCTCTAATTGAATGGTTCTTCCTAGAATCTCCATTTATGGAGAGTCCCCAGCCTAGCTAGGTCTCATTTCTTTCTAAGGTACCCTTGGACTTTCTCTACCATGGCTAAACATAGTGTCTTCATTTCTTCCTTTCACTCTACATTTGTCTTTTTTCCCAATCCTCTGGCTTTTCATCCTCATTTCATCCTCATTTTCATCCTCATTATTTTGTGTAATATCTTACTCCACTAGAATGTAATCTCCATCATAAGGGCAGAAATTTTTGCTTTTGTATTCTCAACTCTTGTATATGTATTCTCTGCTTGTGTGTGTGTATATTTTCAGTTCTTTGCACTGTATCTGACATATAGTGGACACTTAATAAATGCTTGTTGCCTGCCTGATTTTTGAAACTCTCAAGGTCAAAGGCCTTACTGCCTTTACTTAGAGTAGAAGAACAAAAGAAATTCTGTAGACCAAATTTTCCTTGGGTCTACATGACCTCAAAGGGGAAAAAATGCCAAAAACTTTGTCCCTGAGCTCATGGGATTTCTTTGAACACTGTGACTGAAGTTATTTAATGAGATACCCCAAGAGCTGTTGGGGAAAAAGAAAAGGAAATAAAGCTTATACATTTTGGATAGGCCAATCAAAGATGCTTATCTCCATTTCACTCTTAGTTGACCAGATTCAATTGCAAAATGTTTGCACATGTTCCATAGTCTCTCCAAGCCATTTCTCTTACCTTGCACATTATGAGTCTCTTATGAAGCAAGTTTGTTAGCAGTAGCTGAGCCAGCTGATGGGTTCTGCATATGCACCAAATCCCCATATCATACAACATGCACACGTACACGCACACATACACACATACACACACACAGAGGAAAGAGTCAGAAAGTGAATAAGGAAATATAAAAAAAGAAGACTGAAATTACCAGAGATCTCAAAGACCTTGAGTATAGAAGATATTAGTTTTAGGGTAAGAGTAAGGGAATAAATATTTATTAAGCACACGCTATGTACCAGACATTGTGTTAAGTGCTTTATTCATATTATCTCTTTGATTCTCACAGTAATCCAATAATATGGATTTCGTTATTATCCTCATTTTACAGCTGAGAAAACTGCAGCAGATAGGTGAGTTGACTTGTCTAGGGTCACACAGGCAAGAAGTGTTTGAGGCTAGATTTGAATTCAGGTCTTCCTGACTTCAGTCCCAGCACTCTACTGCACAATTGAATCAGGATATAACAGAAGTAATAAGGTAATATGAAACAAAATCCAAAGACCCATCTATGCCCGTTACTCCATTACAAGATGTGAAGAACTTTATCCCACTGGAATTCAAAGATCAACTTGAATTTGCCTGGCAAACATTGACCACAACCCCAGTCCTTTAAAAATCTCAATTTGCCAGACTCAAGGACAGTTAAGGCAGAGGTGAAACAAGGAGTTTTGTGGGCTGTGACCTCTTTTCTATTGAGGGTGGCAAGGGGGAATGGGGGCAAATTTCTCCCTCCTCCCCTACACCCTCTGGCCATGGCATATTGAAGCAGGATTGCTCCAGTAGGAGTAACATCTACAGCTTTGGATTTGGAGTAAGAGAAACATAGTCAATACATGAGTTTTACTCTAAGGAATATTACCTTTGGATGAAGAGAAGAGAGTTTTCATATTAAAAAGAAATTTTATGTCTGAAATTAGAAAAATTTCAAGGATAGGTAATGAGCTTGAATACAAAAGTACACCATAATCATATAAAAACAGTGTTAATAGTGATAATGTTTAGAATGATGAGACTATCAAGAAAATTTAAAAACAGAAAAAAAAGTTTCTTTGTTATCCTGGGGAAAATAGAAGGACACCTGATTGTGGCTCATTTTTAATGGAATGTGATAATTGCTATATTTGATCTTGTGACTCAGGTTAAAGCAAAGATCTGATTTCATAAGTTTATTAGGGAAATGGTACTTAGGAAACTTATAGAAACAGGAACTTATGTCACATAGCAAGCAGACAAAGGAAGCCAACATATACACACACAAACACATTATATGGCAATATAAAAAGACTGAGTTTCATCCCCATGCATGCAAGAAACCCATACAGTGCTGGAGGAGAGAGAAACATTGAGGGGAAAAGCATGCTTAAATTTGGGGCTCATGTAAGCAAGTTTATAGACCCTAAAAATGGGCTTGGTGGAGAATAGGTAATTGGTACCGATGTGGGAGGGGTCATTCCTGATCACACCTAAACAAGTCATCAATACCAGACTCGGGTGAAGGATAGGGGGAGTTTCTTTATTGGGACCAGAAACTGGGAAAGGGTCTAAGTCAGCTAACTACTTACAGCAGAAGGGGTATGACTCAGAAAACTGCTTCAGATGGTAGGGAGATTTATCCATCTAGAAGCTATGAGCATTAACTATTTGAAACAGGGTTAAGAAAGGCCAGAACAGTGGAAAGCATAAATGTGTCTTTCCATGTATGCTTCATGGGCATTAGTACCACTTAGCATTGGACTCCTATCATTGTAACTATAATATCAAGAAATATAAAGATCACAGTTAACAAAAGAGCAAATAAGGGAGAAAAGGAAGAGCTATTCAGTTTTTCACTTTGTACCTGTTTTCTCTGTCAAGAAGAATGATTGGCTAATGACTAATTGATATTCAGATTAGCATGAAGATAACCAGAAAATCCTTAGCTGATTTTTGTGAGTTCAGATCACTAGACCCAGATGTGCTATTTCATATGGGCTGGAAGGACTTGTGGGTATAACTAATGAACCATTATTAGTGACCTTTGGAAGATTGGAAAGAATGAGAAAGGTGCTATAGATCTGGAGATAAGTAAATATACCAATTTCTCCACCAAAAAAAGGGGGTTGGGAGGTAGGGAGGAAAAGAATGGAATCCATAAGGCTTAAGCAGTGGCCTTGACTTTGTTTTCTGATAAAATCAAATTATACTTATTCCATTATTAATGGCATGGTTAGAAAAGGAAATGCTCTTCAAAAATAAGTTAGTCCTCTCAATGTTACACTATTTTGTTTTTTTTTTTTTGCTTAATTATTAATATTTATTTATTTATTTATTTTTTCATTTTTTTTTTTTTTTATTTAACTTTTAACATTCATTTTCACAAAATTTTGGGTTACAAATTTTTCCCCTTTTCTCCCCTCCCCCCCCAAACGCCAAGCATTCTAATTGCCCCTATGACCAATCTGCTCTCTCTTCTATCATCCCTCTCTGCCCTTGTCTCTGTCTTCTCTTTTGTCCTGTAGGGCCAGATAGCTTTCTATACCCCTTTACCTGTATTTCTTATTTCCTAGTGGTAAGAACATTACAGTGGATCCTAACACTTTGAGTTCCAACTTCTTTAGCTCCCTCCCTCTCCACCCCTTCCCTTTGGAAGGCAAGCAATTCAATATAGGCCAAATCTGTGTAGTTTTGCAAATGACTTCCATAATAGTTGTGTTGTATAGGACTAACTATATTTCCCTCCATCCTATCCTGTCCCCCATTACTTCTATTCTCTTTTGATCCTATCCCTCCCCATGAGTGTTGACCTCAAATTGCACTCTCCTCCCCATGCCCTCCCTTCTATCATCCCCCCCCACTCTGCTTATCCCCTTATCCTCCACTTTCCTGTATTGTAAGATAGGTTTTCATATCAAAATGAGTAGGCATTTTATTCTTTCCTTTAGTGGAATGTGATGAGAGTAGACTTCATGTTTTTCTCTCACCTCCCCTCTTTATCCCTCCACTAATGAGTCTTTTGCTTGCCTCTTTTATGAGAGATAATTTGCCCCATTCAATTCTCTCTTTCTCCTCCCAATATCTTTCTCTCTCACTGCTTGATTTCATTTTTTTTTAAGATATGATCCCATCCTCTTCAATTCACTCTGTGCACTCTGTCTCTATGTGTGTGTGCGTGTGTGCATGTGTGTGTGTGTAATCCCACCCAGTACCCAGGTACTGAAATGTTTCAAGAGTTACAAATATTGTCTTTCCATGTAGGAATGTAAACAGTTCAACTTTAGTAAGTCCCTTATGACTTCTCTTTGCTGTTCACCTTTTCATGGTTCTCTTCATTCTTGTGTTTGGAAGTCAAATTTTCTTTTCAGCTCTGGTCTTTTCATCAAGAATGCTTGAAAATCCTCTATTTCATTGAAAGACCAATTTTTCCCCTGAAGTATTATACTCAGTTTTGCTGGGTAGGTGATTCTTGGTTTTAGTCCTAGTTCCTTTGACTTCTGGAATATCCTATTCCATGCCCTTCGATCCCTTAATGTAGAAGCTGCTAGATCTTGTGTTATCCTGATTGTATTTCCACAATACTTGAATTGTTTCTTTCTAGCTGCTTGCAATATTTTCTCTTTCACCTGGGAGTTCTGGAATTTGGCCACAATGTTCCTAGGAGTTTCTCTTTTTGGATCTCTTTCAGGCGGTGTTCTGTGGATTCCTTGAATATTTATTTTGCCTTCTGGTTCTAGAATCTCAGGGCAGTTTTCCTTGATAATTTCATGAAAGATGATGTCTAGGCTCTTTTTCTGATCATGGCTTTCAGGTAGGCCCATAATTTTTAAATTGTCTCTCCTGGCTCTATTTTCCAGGTCAGTTGTTTTTCCAATGAGATATTTCACATTATCTTCCATTTTTTCATTCTTTTGGTTTTGTTTTGTGATTTCTTGGTTTCTCATAAAGTCATTAGCCTCCATCTGTTCCATTCTAATTTTGAAAGAACTATTTTCTTCAGTGAGCTTTTGAATCTCCTTTTCCATTTGGCTAATTCTGCTTTTGAAAGCATTCTTCTCCTCATTGGCTTTTTGAACCTCTTTTGCCAATTGAGTTAGGCTAGTTTTCAAGGTGTTATTTTCTTCAACATTTTTTTGGGTCTCCTTTAGCAGGGAGCTGATTTGCTGTTCATGCTTTGACTTCATGTCTCTCATTTCTCTTCCCAGCTTTTCCTCCACCTCTCTAACTTGATTTTCAAAATTCTTTTTGAGCTCTTCCATGGCCTGTGCCCATTGAGTGGGCTGGGACACAGAAGCCTTGATTTCTGTGTCTTTGCCTGATGGTAAGCATTGTTCTTCCTCATCAGAAAGGAAGGGAGGAAATGCCTGTTCACCAAGAAAGTAACCTTCTATAGTCTTATTTCTTTTCCCTTTTCTGGGCATTTTCCCAGCCAGTGACTTGACCTCTGAATATTTTCCTCACACCCACCTCACCTCCTGATCCTCCCAGCCAGTGTTTGGGGTCTGAGATTCAAATGCTGCTTCCAGCCTCAGGGCTTTGGGCGGGGGCAGGGCTGCTATTCAGTGTGAGATTAAATTCAGATGCTCAGGTGAGGGCAGGGCTGCCTCTCAGGCTCAGTTCCCTCAGGGAGTTTATGCACAGACCTTCAACAATGGATCCAGGCTAGACCTTCAACAATGGATCCAGGCTCCTGCCTGCTTGGAGAGCCCTGGTCTGCCGCTGCCCCTCAGCTTCTGTCTCCCGAGGGGGCCCGAGCCATGGGGGCACCCCACTCCCCCCTCGACCCGCCAAAGGGACTCTCTCACAGACCCCCGTCACCTGTGGGTGGAGGTACTTGTGCGGCCGCTGGAGATCCCGTCCCTGAAGCCCGCTCGGATCTGTTCCTCTCGGTGCCGCGGCCACGGCAGGGCTGTACTCAGCTCCCAGTCCCGGCGCCCAGTCCGCAGCACGAAGGACCTTTTACGAGAGGTTTGCAGGTCTCTCCGGAACAGAAATCTCCCTCGCTCCAATGTTCTGTGGCCTCTGGGTGCAGAATTCGCCATGAGTTACTTCTTTGTAGTTGTTCTATGGGTTGTGGGTTCGGAGCTATGTGTATGTGCGTCTTTCTACTACGCCATCTTCCACTATTTTGTTTTTGAACTACAATTTTTTTCTTTTTTGAACAGGATTACTGGATTTTTAGATGAGGAAAATACTACAAATGTGGTTTACTAGATTTTTGCCCAACCACCTAACAATTTCTCCTGCTTGCATTTTGAGTAAAATAGAGAGATGTGATTTAAACAATAATATACTTAGGGAGATTTAGAATTAATTGAAGGGATTGACAGAAAGAGTAATACTTAATAACAGACCTATGTCCACTTAGAAGAAAGTTACAATTGAAGTGCCTGAGGGATTTGCACTTGGCCTCGTATTGGAATACACACACACACACACACACACACATATTGTGTTTCCACATGGTGCTTGACTGTGGTTGCTGTGGTTTATCCTTCGTTCTCAAAGAGGACCATGACATCAGGGAGATGTTGACATGACTAGAAAATGACTTTGAGTGAGTCACCAGCCTCACTTTCTCCACTAGTGCCATCTGGGTCCAATGGACAGATATTGATCAGGACGACTGGAGATGGCCCAGGATTCGGTGGGAAACCTTGGCCTTTTTAAGCTAAGATCTCTTCAAGTTCTCACTTAGAGTGAGGCAACACCCATTCAGTGAATAGGCCTCTTTAAGAAGTGAGTCAAGGGATGGGCCCTTTAGTTAAAAAAAAAAAAAAAAAGAATCACACTGGGAGGGTTGTTGGCCAAAAGAGAAACTGTTACTATTTACATTCACGGGGGGGGGGGGGGGGGGGGGGGGGGGAAGGAAGGGAGCAAAAAATAACCATTAAATGGTGTTTGGGCAAGGACCTATGTTGTCCAGTCCATGAGATCCAGAGTGAATTGAATTTAAGGCTTGATCTTTGAGAAAGACATCTAGCCAGTAAACTCAAAGATAACTAGATAACTTTTGGCCTTCAAACTTTACCTCCCTTTGGGCAGAACACTCTCAGGTAAAGGGAGAGGAAAGGAGAAGAGAGGAGAAAGAAAGGGAGAGGAAGGAAAAGAGAGGAGAGATTTGTATGTGTATATGTATGTATGTATATGTATGTATGTGTGTATGTGTAACAGTAAGCACCCCCAACATACGGGGGAGGGGCTTACTATCATGGGTTCTTAGATCCGCATTCATAAAATGAAAGGCAACTTTTCAGGGGTTAAAAGTTACTTTAATCAACCACATGTATCATTCCTTTAACCAGGTACATATACTATTCAGTTAGAATAGGGAGTCAGCACCTTAAATTTCAAAGAAAGTACAGAGAAATCAAAAGATCAGCAGACTTGGTTTCCTCTGCCTGAATTCAATAGTCAATTGGACCCCCCAACAGCCTGAACATAGTTTTCAGAGAGGGACGCAGGACATCTGGGTTCTCTAAGGAAGGAAAGGGGAGGGTGAGGCCAGGGCTCATTAGTGGCTTCCCAGAGTCTTCATCTGGATAAACACTCTTATAAAAACTAAGCCCCAAAGTAAAACCTCAACTCAGAGTATTTATACCATTTTTAGAGCCAGAGGGCATTACAGCCCTGAGACCCAGTGCCTCAATAGAAAAAACGAAATATATTTGGGACCCTCCTACAAAACAATTCCTCTAATCAAGCTTCCCACAATGGGCAAGCCCATCAGTGAGTGGGAAAGATCTTTAATCACATTAAAATAATTAACAATACAAATACATACACTGTTGCTGGTTAAAGAAATTCTTGTTTTCTGTACTTTAACTCCTTGTAAAGACTCTTGATTGATAAAGGCAAGATTCAATCAGAGGAACTTGATTATACTAAAACAAAAACAGCAAAAGATCCTATTTTGATTGCCATCATAGTATGTATGTATATGTAAATGTATGATCAATGTAATATATATAATATAAATTCTATTTCTATCTCCATCTGAATCTATATACCTATACTTACCTATATCTACATTTATATATCATATATAGCTATATATACCTAGATCTAGATCTGTAGTTGGATCTACTTCTATATAGATATAGATAGCTAACAGTGACTTTATGTAAGTCAGGATCCTAAATGGCCTAGTTTGCCGAAATATTGGGCCCAATCAATTATTATAGTATTTTGTTGTTATTGTTGTTATGTAAAAGGATTTGGAGTTCAAAGACCCACTTTACAAATACAAGGTAGACAGTCAGTAGTTCATTAAAAAATGGGTATTTATTAATATCATCTTTTCAGTATCATTCAACAGTATGATATGGTATTAGAGAAAGTTAACGTAATATTTGTCTATATTAGGAAAAGCATAGTGTTTCCTTGTTTGACCACCACTAAACTATGGTTTTAATTTCTGGTTACTGTTTTTTATAAAAGGACATTGAGAAGCTGGAGAGTATTAATATGAATATTGAAATGATGGTAAAAGACCATGAGTTCATACTTTATGAGAATTGCTTTAAGAAATAAGGATGCCTATGCTGAAGAAGAAAATTTGGGAAAGTAGTCTATAGCTAGCTATCTTCAAATTTTGGAAGGATTGTTAATTCTGAGAAGGAGAAGATTTAGTCTGCTTATCTTAAGAGTGAAGCAATGGTTGAAAGTTGCAAAGAAGCAAAACTTAGCACAGTGTAAGGGCATAATCCCAATAATTTGAGCAACCTAGAAATAAAATAAGCTCCTTAAAGAGGTAGTTAGTTCCCCTTAGGTAGGTAGCCTAGAGCACTGGAACTGGAGTTGAGATCAAATTCAGCTTTAGACACTTACAAACTGTGACCCCAAGCAAGTCACTTCACCTCTATCTGCCTCAGTTTCTTGATGTCGATCACAGCAGCACCTGTAACATAAGATTGTTGCAATAATCCGATGGAAAACATTTTTAAGTGGCTTAGCACATAGCCTGGCACATAGATGTTCAACTGATATTTTGTTTGTTTTTTCTCCTCCCCCTGGAGGTCTTAAAGCAAAGGTTGAATGGCCCTTTATCAGGTATTGTACAGTGAACTCTTATTTTTATATGGATTGCACCAGGCAGCCCCTCATGTCCTTCCACCTCTGAGATTCTGTACTGCTTTGGTGTGATTAGATAGGGATGAATAACAGCTAACCCCTTTAAAAATTAGATTAACTTTCAAATGCATGGTTCATAAGTTATTACAAATGGTTCTATATATATGGAAACATTGCTATTTTAGGTAGAACCTTTCATTTGACTAATAGTTCTGTTTATGATTGTATGAATACTTCAATATTATTTCATAAATCCCAGGAATATACACTTAGGTTTTCCTATCATTTTTCACTACCCAAAGCATTAATATGTCATCCTCTACATATTCTAAGAGCTTCCAAATCCAAGTTATTTCCTTTGAGTGGCAATGCCTGGGTATAAAAATATCCTGTCCTTAGATTTCTGTGTCACCTTTCTCTAGAGTAATGCTAAATGCTTTACAAACATTAACTTGTGGCAGGTTATATTAGCTTTGCTTTAAGGACAGAAAATCTAAGGCTAGAAAAGATAAATGACTTCTCCAAAGACATATGACAAATCAGTGATGTCATTAAAAATAAAATGGCAAAACAATTGAATTTCTGTTTCCTAGTCCATCTAAACCCATAGAATGCCAGGGCTAGAAAATAACTTAGATCATCTGGATTTTAGAGCTTAATCTTTCATTTAAGTCTCTCTGCAATTTTTCTCAAGTCCCAAGAATATGCACTATTAAAACTATTTTCATATTAACTTTCAAGCCTTATTTGACTTGTCCCCTTCACATATTCTATGTTTCACCCAAACTGGGCAACTATCTGTTTATCACCATCTGACCTCTCTTTCCTTGATGTGTTCATTTTTGCCAGCTTTCCCCTCCATCCACATCTATGTCCACTGAACTATTTCTCTTCCTTCATGGTCTAGCTCAATTGCCTCCTTCTTTTAAGCAAGTCAGCGAGGCAATGTGGTACAGTTGGTAGAATGTTAGACTTGAAACCAGAAACTGTGTTCAATCTTTTTCAGTCATGTCCAACTCTTCATGGCCCCATTTGGGGTTTTCTTGCAAAGATGCTGGAGTGGTTTGCCATTTTCTTCTCCAGCTTATTTTACAGATGAGGAAATGAAACAAACAGGGGTAAGTGAGTTGCCCTGGGTAACACAGCTAGCAAGTGCCTGAGGCCAGGAAGATGAGTCTCTCTGACTCCAGGTCCAGCAGGCCTGTGTCCACTGCCCTAAACCAGCAAGACAGGTCCAAATTTTGCCTTTGACACTTATTAGCTGTGTAACCTCTCTGAGCCTTGTTTCTTCCTCTGTAAAATAAAGGGTTATTACTAACTGGCCATCTCTAGAGGAACTAACAGCCTTCTAGCTCTAGATGTGAGATCCTCTTAAGTCTTCCTAAATCTTCCTAGCTGAAAGTGATCTTTCTCCCTAAATTTCTTTTTGTATTTTGCTCCATAAGTAATTGACACAATGCCCTTTTGTTGAATCAAAATGGAATTAAATCTAGTCTAATCTTATCATCTTAAATAATGGAGGAACCACTAGCAAGGTAGGTAAAGAGATTTGTCTAAGATCACAAAGCTAGTTAGTGGTAGAATAAGGACCAGAATACAGGTTCCTAATCCCCAGGCCAGAACTCTTTCTGTCTTACCATGTGATCTGGTACATCTCATGCCCTGTCATTTTAGAATATACAATTATATCCATCTGACTGCCTACCCTCACTGATATTGTATATGAAACAAAAGCCATTTAGTTCATCCCTTTGACGTTCCTCACTGGTTGAAGCCAGAGGTTGAAGCGTAACATTTCTTGACATTAATAACAGTCATCAAAGATACCTGACCAACTGTTTTAGAGAAAACAGAATGGTAGAGTGGGCATAGTGGCAGGTAACAGCAGTGAGCAATCATAGAAAATTATTTTCCCCTCCTCTTCCTGGTCTAAGCTTTAATTTCATCAGTAGGGGGAATTTCTAATGTAGAAACTCCTTCAGTCAATGCAGATTGGCAATTTAGCAAATCATTTGCAAAAAAAAGAAAACAAAAACCACAACAAACTAGTCTTAGAGCATTGTCTGGCCACATTAAGAAGTAGCACAGCTTACCTATAGTCAGATGGCCAGTATACTCAGAAGTAGGACCGGAATTCAGGGTTTTCTGCATCTATTGTTTTCTGTTGTTTCAAGCTTCCTTGTCACATGTCTACAATTTTACATCACGCTATATAGCAAACAATGCTTGTTTCATTTGCTGGTGGTATCATAGTAGACGTTGTTGTTAGTTTCTATGTGCCAGTCTTAAATTATATACAAGACTTGTTTTGAAGGGTACAATTAATGTCTCTATCATCTCTGTTTTTTCACTCAGCACATATTTTTGTATACAACCTTAGATGAGATTTCTCCTAATCCATTCAAGGGACAGAATGAGTCATATTAATTCTGTCCTTTGAGAGATTTTTAATAGTGAGCAGAAATCATCCCTGCATTATATATCTTTTCACTACTTTCCTTCAAATTTGATTTCATTAATATTTCTTGAGCATCCAAATATATTCAACACTGTGTTAAGTGCTGTAGATAGGGAAGTATGAAAGCACAAAAATATAAAACATGGTCTCTGCCCTCAAGAAGATCATGATCTATTTGTGGAGAAAAGTAAAAATATTATTGCAAAACATGTCTTAAACTTTTTTGCGTTTCTTATAAAGCCTAATATTGCCTTGTCCATAGCAGCTACTCGATAAATATTTGCTGAATAGATGGGTGAAAGTAAAAAGTTATGTGGCCACAGGGCACTCACTTTAAGAGATGTCACAATGAATCATTACATGGTGAATTCCAAGTAAGCGATAGAGACAATTGCAGCTGAATTTAGAAGAGAAAGCATCAGTGTCAGCTGGAGAAGTCAGGGAAGGCATCATAAAGGAGGCCATGAGATGGACTTCTTAGAAAAGATATATAGACATTCTTTGGAAGAGATAAGTGAAACACATATTGGTGACAGAAAGAGTATTGAACAAAGGGGAAGAGGAGTGAAGGTTAGAATGAATGTTGCCTATTCAGAAGATAATTAGTTTACCATTCTGGTTAGAGTGGAGGTTTCCACCACTGATAAATACTAGCTTAAAGAGAAAATGAGTAATAATGATGACATCAAAAAGTAGTTTTATATTTGTCAAATATTCATATGTAGTCAAAGACCATGATTTGATCAATGTGGGTAATTTCATGCTTTCATATATGTATTTTTCCGATGATATTGGCACCACCTTCAAGCATGTAGAATACAATCAATTTATTCCTTCTCTGTCTCTGTGAACTTGGCTTATGTCCTCCAGTATATTCTCCAAAAGTAGTACATCTAACATGCTGATGGGATATTGGTCTAGATACTTTGATATTTTGTGGAACACAATACACTCTACCAGCTTTCCCCATCATTCTACATGATCAGTTCAGCTTCTTTACCAAGCATATATCACATTGATAACTTTTATACACTTCTTCTGTACAGTTCTAAATCAATAATGTTTAACCATCTATTCACTCACACTATGAAGCTTTAAAAACTTCCCTTTGAGTTATTTGAATACTTCAGAGATTGCAGTATTCCAATGCTTAACAGCTATATGAGACAATAGGGAGGATAACAGTGATAAAAGATGGATTTTGTTTCCGAAAGAACCGTGGCACTGTCATTGTTAACCACACTGCAGAAATTTCATATATATATAAAAAACATACTTACATGTATACTTTCGAATTGCTAATTAATTTATGAAATTATGAGAGCTGGTTACTATGAATATTTACTGGGAAAGATCACAAGGTTCCAATCACACTGAAATGAGGCAGAGGGGCAAACAGCACAGAAAGTATAGAGACAAGTGGCAAAAAAGGGCAGCTAGATGACTCAGTGGATAGAACACTGGGCCTGGAATTAGGAAGACCTGAGTTCAAATCTTTCTCAGACACTAGCTTTGTAACCCTGAGCAAGTCAGTTAGCCTCTGTTTTATCTTAATCCACTGGAGAAGGACAGGGAAAACCCTCCTCAAAAGTATTTACTTCTAATTACTCTCTCCTCCCATTTGCCCTCCCTTCTATCATTCCCCAGCCCCAGTTTATCCTCTTCTCCCCTACTTTCCTGAAATGTTAGATAGAATTTCATAGCAAATTGAGTATGTATGTTATTCCCTCCTTAAGCCAAATGTGAGAGTAAAGTTCACTTTTTCCCTCTCACCTCTCCTCTCTTCCATTCCATTGAAAAAGCTTTTTCTTTTATGTGAGAGATAATTTGCCCCATTCTATTTTTCCCTTTCTCCTTATATTCCTCTCTCACCCCTTAATTTTATCTTTTTAAATATCATCCCTTCCTATTCAACTCACCCTGTGCCCTGTCTATATATATATAATTCTTCCAAATACCCTACTACTAAGAAAAGTCTCAGGAGTTATAAATATTATCTTTCCATGTAGGAATGTAAACAGTTCACTTTAGTAAGTACCTTATGGTTTCTCTTTCCTGTGTACTTTTTCATGATTCTCTTGATTCTTGTATTTGAAAGTCAAATTTTCTATTCAGCTCTGGTCTTTTCATCAAGAATGCTTGAAAGTCTTTTATTTCATTGAATGACCATTTTTTCCCCCTGAATACTCAGTTTTTCTGGGTAGGTGACTCTTGGTTTTAATCATAGTTCCTTTGACTTCTGGAATATAATATTCCAAACCCTGTGATCTCTTAATGTAGAAGCTGCTAGATCTTGTGTTATCCTGATTGTGTTTATACAGTATTCAAATTGTTTCTTTCTAGCTGCTTGCAATATTTCTTCCTTGACCTGGGAGATTTGGAATTTGGCTGTAATATTCCTAGGAGTTTTCCTTTGGGGATCTCTTTCAAGAAGTGATCAGTCGATTCTTTCAATATTTATCATACCCTCTGGTTCTAGAACATCAGTGCAGTTTTCCTTGATAATTTCATGAAAGATGATATCTAGGCTCTTTTTTTGATCATGGCTTTCAGGTAGTCCCATAATTTTTAAATTGTCTCTCCTGGTTCTAAGTCAGTTGTTTTTCCAGTGAGACATTTCACGTTGTCTGCTAGTTTTTCATTCCTTTGGCTTTGTTTAATAATTTCTTGATTTTTCATAAAGTCATTAGCTTCTGCTCCATTCTAATCTTTAAGAAATTATTTTCTTCAGTGAGCTTTTGAACTTCCTTTTCCATCTGGCCAGTTCTGCTTTTTTAGGACATTCTTCTCTTTGTTGGCTTTTTGGATCTCTTTCGTCATTTGGTTTAGTCTATTTTTTTACAATGTTCTTTTCTTCACCATTTGTTTGAGTCTCCTTTAGCAAGCAGTTGACTCATTCTTCATACTTTTCTTGCATCACTCTTATTTTTCTTCTCAGTTTTTACTCTGCTTCTCATACTTGATTTTCAAAATCCTTTTTGAGCTTTTCCCTGGCCTGAAACCAATTTATATTTTTCTTGGAGATTTTGGATGGAGGAGCTTTCACTTTGTTGTCTTCTGTTTGCATGTTTTGCTCTTCCTTGTCACCAAAGTAAGATTCTATGGTCTCACTCTTCTTTTGGTTTTTGCTCATTTCCCCAACCACTTACTTGACTTTTGAGCTCTTTGTCAAGGTAGATCTCTTCCAGTAGGAGTTGGGGATGTACTGTCAGCTTCTGGATTCCCCACAATCAGTAGGCTTAGAGCTCCAGAAACAGTCACTATATCTTCCCCTGCTGCTGCTGTGGCTGCTGTGGGTTCCTCCACCCTCTTCCCCCTCTGCTGCCCTGGGGCTGGGGCTCGATTACTCTACTCTCCCACACTAGTCCCACAGGTTTTTTCCACTGTCCTTCCAATTTATTCTCAGAATTTTGGGGTCCTGAAGTCAGGAAACTGCCACATGTGTGAGAGATTCAGTCTTCCCAAAGCCTGTCTGTGCACAGCCCACACTGGACTTGGCCCTACCCCATGTGTGGTGGGATAGACACTTCCTGGCAACCTTCCAGGCTGTCTTGGGCTTGAGATTTACTTCACTCCATCATTCTATAGGTTCTGCAGCTCCAGAATTTGTTTAAAGCCATTTTTTAATGATTATTTGACTGGACAAGGGGGCAGTCTCTAGAAAGTATATAGTGTTACTCAACCATCTTGGTTCCGCCCACTGGCCCCTTTCAATAAAAGAAAAAATAACCAAAAAAATCAAACTGGGAGGGGAAGACCCTCTGGTTCTCGGGTAAAGTTCTTAACAACAGCCCTTGGAAGCAAGTGCAGTATTATGCAAAATGTCAGCAGCAGAATTCAAGGAGCTTGAAGGCAATATTTTTTTTTTTTCATTTTTGCTCCTTTGCTCCTTGTTGAATTGACAATGCAAGTTAGCATTACTCTGGAGAAGAGAAAATTGTTGAAATGATGGATTTCTTAAGACTTCCCACCTCAATTCTAGGGGAGAACGCAGAATGTGTTATCATTTAGAGGAAAGGTGAAGTGCAGAGAGAGGAGAAGAGAAGTGCCTGGAGGGGACAAGGACAAGCTTCTTTCTCCCTACCCCATCCTTCCCAAACCCCTCCCCACAACCTGTCAGTCTCTCCCTTTGGAACAGGGACTACAATGCCATGTTGATGACATAGGGGATGTATGAGATGCTGATGAGCCCTTTTGGACTTTTTTTTTTTTTAACAAAATTACCAGTGATTGTGAAATGAGACTGATCTATATGAGAGGCTTCACATGTGTGTGTACATGGTAGAAAGCCAAAAAGAGAGCGCTGATTCATCAGTTGGCAGCAGGCAGATGCCAAGGGGTGACTACCTCTTACCACAAAAGGTTCCAAACGACGAGATAGTCACCATAGCAATACTGCTAGTTACTTATGTTTGGTTGTCTTTCCCACTTGTCTAGTGGAAAGGCACCAAAGGGACCACAAGAGGAAAGGGTGCATCATATTCTTAGAAGGTTTTACAGTCAGTCAACAGACATTTATTCAGCATCTACTATGTGCTGGTCACTGGACTAAGCACAAATCACTTCTACATCCATCACAGGATCACAGATTTAAAACTAGAAGAAACCTCAGAAGTCATCTAGCCTTACTTCCTTGTTTTACAGCTAGAAGGTTTGTTGATTTTCCCCAGGTTACACAGGCTGTAAGGAAGGAGAAGAGACGAAATCTGAATTCAGGTCCTCTTCCACATCTGTCAATCTCTCCACTGTACCACCCTCAGCCCATAAGTATGAAGGCTATTGTCTTTATCATTTCATTTAATGTACCCCACAACCTTAGAGGGCTTATAAATTCTTAGGCTGGGGACCACAAACTTGTTTGTAGATCAATAAATAGATATAACTGTATTTCACTATAACTTATTTCCTTTGTGATCTTATATGTCATGCATTTAAAAATATTATTCTGAGAAGGGATCCATAGACTTCATCACATTGCCTAAGGAGTCCATGACACAAAAAAGACTTAAGAACCTGCTATAATGTCAGCAAGGCAGGTATTATTATCCTCACTTTTACAGAGAAGTTCAGAATTTCAGAAGTGTCAGAACTGGTGGGCAGCAGAGTTGAAACTTGAGACCGAGACCTCCTCCAAGTCCATTGTGCATGTAATATCTCTATCAAATACATGGTCCCTACCCTCAAGGGTTTTGTGATAGTTAAAAACAAGGTCCAGCCACTGGGAAATTATATGTAATAACACAATGGAATGAGAAAAGCATTTATTAAATGCTTTCTAAAATCCTAAGTGCTAAATGTCTAGTTATTCTGTAGATGATAGAAAGACCTTCAATATTGGGTGAGTTTTCCATATTGCCTTTGTGATATGAAACTGAAAAGAATACCACATGATAAAAAAGCATGAATGTATTGCAATTTGTACTTTTAGAGAAAGTACCTACATTCTTAAGACCACAGGCTTATGGAAATGCTGATATATTGATGAGGAGATCTTTGCATTCAGAGAAAGAGGAGAAGTTAGAACAGAAGTGGTGGTACAAAAGATGGCCCTTGAAGGATGCCAAAAATATAAATCTAGTATAGTAACCAATAAATAGAATTTTGAATTTCCCTGGTGATAAGCTATGAATAACCCTGATTCTTTGACCACTGTCTGAGATCTTTTAACGGTTACTCATTATCCATCATATTTTTTAAGTATGCTTGATAGAATTAAAATGAAGGAGAAAAAGTGAAATGATCTTTATAACTTTCTGATAAAAATAATTAAGGTCAGGATAGTGAAAATCTGTCCTTGCATTTTTTCAGATAAGGATATTTGATATTGCCACAATAGGAGCAGAAAATGTAGGGGATTTATTTTTTCTTTTTTTATAAGGATTCAAAGGTTCAGTTGTAGTATAATATAGCATAGAATCAGAAGAATCAAGGTGGACCTAACAAGGAAAAAGAAAGAAATTACATGAAATAAGCATGCTTATTTGTTGTTCAGTATTTTCAGTCCTGTCTAATTCTTTATGAACCCATTTGGGATTTTCTTGGCAAAGATACTGGAGTGGTTTGCCATTTCCTTCTCCCACTCATTTTACAAATTGAAACAAACAGGAATAAGTGACTTGCCCAAGGTCACACAGCTAGTAAGTATCTGAGGACAGAAATTTGAACTCAGAAAGATGAGTCTTTCTGACTTCAGGCCCAGCATTATATCCACTGTGCCCTAGCTGCCCTAAACATTCTTATAATCTTATAATATTGAACTGAACCAATTATTAAGTTTAGAGAGGTCTTGTACATCCAGATGACAGTGAAGGAATCCTGAATCTGTTATTTACTAGCTGTGTCTCCCTGATCAAGTTTCTAAATTTCTTAGCCTCCTTTCCTCATCTGTAAAATAGTGACAATAATGCTTGTTATATTTACTTCACAGGGTAGTTGTGAAGAAAGTATATTGTAAATCTTGAAGCATTGCATAAGTATGAGATAATAGAAACAGGTGTCCTCATGTTAAAAGTATGGCAAGCAGTCCTTAGCTTGAGGTAGAAGGGAAGAGAATAAGAATTTACCTACCACACTATGTACCAGACACTGTGCTGTTTTTATGAATCTCTTTTTTGATCTATTTTGAGTTATTTTATTTTTTGCTATTTTCACAGAAATTGTTAATTTATTTTTCAGATTATGTTATTTCTTTGATTAGTCTGCTTCATGATACTTACCATAGTTTTCTAGTTTTATAATATCATGTGTGTATGTACATATTTCTATAATATATAATTAAAATTATTGTGATAATCACAACTAATTGGATGATGAGACAGACAGATGGATAGATAAAATTTAAATCTACAGTACCCATCTGGCAAGATAGATAGATGGACAGATAGATAGATAGATAGGTAGATAGATAGAAAGGTCAATCTACCCATATCTATCTATCTGTCTGTCTGTCTATCTATCTTTCTATCTACCTACCTACCTATCTATCTTATCATCCAATTAGTTGTAAGTGATTATCACAGTTGTTTTCATTTCTATGGGGAGAATTTCTCTACTCTACTCCTAAATTTAGGAATCTTTCCCATTTTTCACTGAAAAAGTTCTAAAGCATGAAAGAAAATGTTTGAATTCAAATAAGGTCATAGTCTCTATATCAATACCCTGTCTCTTTTTGTGACCTATTGCTCATAATGCCCTTATATGAGTTTGCCTTCCCTACAAAATGATGAGACCCTATTTCTGTTGAAAATTCTTCAAGCAGAAATGCTATCGAGAAATCATTGCAGCAAAGGAGCTCTAGCTAATGGTATATATGTCTCGATTGAAGGAACTGGGGATGTTTATCAGGGGATGAAGAGAACCTTCAGGGAGCTGTCTTTCTAGTACAAGAAGGGCTTTTGTCTAGAAGCATTTTTAGTTTGTTTATTTTTTTCATTTTGCCTGAAGACAAGAGTTAGGGGAAATGGGTATAAGTTATGTAGCAACAAATTTGGGCAGATGGAAGGATTATTTTCAATTATAGCTCTTCAAAAAATGGAATAAGCAGCCTTGGAAAGGACTGGGTTACTCCTCATTAGAGCTTTGTAAGCAAAGCCTGGATGACCACTTGAGGTCTGTGGTAGGAAAGTCTTTTTTTTTTTATATGAATAATAAGGAATACAGATATAGAGCTGGAAGGGAACCTTACTACCCATCTCATTTTATAGTTAAAGAAACTGAGGCTGAGAGGTTAAGTGATTTTCCCGATGTTGCACAGTTAGTTTGGGTCTGTGTCAGGATTTGAACTCAGTTGTGGGCTTTGCTATAGGTTTGCTTTAGTCCCTTTGAACTCTGGCAAGTTTGTGATTTCACTGTCTTATTTGGTCATTCATGAATATATCTGGCGCTTTTTGCATAAGACAATGGACATATAAGTAGATTCCAACAGGGGGCAGATTGAAATTGTAATGATGACTAGATAATGTATTGAAAGACACCATTAAACTTAAATAATAAGAGGAAGAAGAAACAGGGAAGGGAACAAGCATTTATTAAGTGCCTACTGTGTGCCAGAGATACAAGTATTATCAAATTTGGTTCTCACAACAACCCCTGGAAGGTTGGTACTAATCATTTCCCTTTTCAGTTGAGGAAATTGAGGCAAACAGAGGTTAATTCCTGGCCCAGAGTCATACAATCTGGAAATGTCTGAGGCAGGCTTTGAACTCAGGTCTTACTGACTCCAGGCCCAGTGCTCTATACTCTGTGCTACCTCGTTACCATTTCCTTCGTTTTTCCTTCTCCATTGTAAACCTTGTGAAAGGCTGGTTGATGAGGGTAATATGGGGGAGGATGTCTCTAATTCCAGGCAGCAGAAGACAAGGGGCAACATCTCCTCTTCGAACCACTATAACTCACATGAAGGACATAACATTGCTGGCTGTGAGAATACCTGAAGCTCTTCCTGTCTCCTTACAGGTGGTAGTCCTTTCCTCTGCCCATATCCTGTAAATAGGAGGGCAGAGTGGTACCATATCTGGCATCCCCGTCTCCAGATAAGTCTATTCATTTGATCAGAGCAGGTGATAGCATTGTTTGGAATGATGTATAAGAATTTTAGAGGTGACTTCTCACCCCACTTGACATACAGCAAAGGAAGCAGCCTCTTTCTACTCGTAAATTTTGATCAGACCAGGAGAATCACTGAATCACGGCATTGGGCTTTCAGAGTTCATCTATTTGCCAGAAGAACACGCTTCTTAAACAGCAGTTCTAAAATTCTGAGACTAGCATGCTTCCCTGAGGTCTCCAGTTGAATTCAAAGTTCTCCCTGTTGGGCCTTCATGTTCAAATACTGAAAAAATAATAAGCATTAGTGATCAAAGAGCTGACCCTTGTTTTCTTTTCATGTTCTATTTCTACTTTATCTCCTAGTTTAACCTGAAGAATTATAGCAGATATTCATTTTGTCTCTTCTCTGTAATTTTCTTAGCCTTAAAAAAATAATCCTCAGTAGGTGATGAACAGAATTGTCACTGATTCAAGGCTCAATCTTCAGTTTCTTACTCTGCTACCAGAAGTAGGACTGATCCTGGCAGCAATAGCAGGGCCTTCATCATAAATAATTCCTTATATAGTAATGTGTGGTTCTACTTTTTCAAAGCTTGTTTATATTTCCTCTTTCATTTAAGTAAAGTAGGAAGGGGATTTTTCTTTCTCCATTTGATAGAAAGAGAAACAGACAATGAGAGATTATGTTTGCACATATAAACATCACACAATCTTAGACCTGGACGTCTACTCAGCAATCATCCAGTTAAATATACACCTAGAAAATAATCTCAAGTATAACACATTCATCATATAGTCACACCCTACTCCAGCCTTTGCTTAAAGACTTCCAATGAGGCTCAAACCACTACTTCCCAAGTCAGTTCATTCCATTTTTTGGATAGCTATACTAGGGAGTATTTCCCTAAATTAAACATAAATTTTCCTTGTTGTAACTTTCATCAATTGCTCTGAGATATGTCTTATGGGACCAGGTCGAATAACCATAAATCCCTCCTTCATATGACAGCCTTGCAGATACCTGAAAATAGCTATCGTGTTCCTCCTGAGCCCTCTCCTCTCCAAGCTAAACCTGCCAAATTAGTCATCATGGGGTATGATCTCTAGGCTTTTCATCACTCTTGTTGCCTTCCTCCAGTACTGTCCAGATTATTAATGTTCTCTCTAAGGTATTGTGTACAGAGTTAAATATAATACACTAGATGTGTTTTGACTAGGAAAGAGTGTGGAAGAGTTATTACTCCTGGAGTCTTAAGCATTTTGCCTCTCTTGCCTCAGGCTAAAATTGCATTACCTCTTTGGTTTACTATATTACACTGTTAACTCATATTAAGCTTGCAGTTCACTAAAAACCCCAGATATTTTAAGATAGACTTGCTGTCTAGACATACAATCCCCATCTTATTCTGTAAAGTGGATATTTCTGAACCTAAATACAAGATTTTATATTTATCCCTATTAAAGTTCGTGTTATTTGCTTTTTCATAGCATTCCACGCTGCCAAGATGTTTTTAAATCTTGGCTTTGTCATCCACTTTGTTAGCTATCCCTCCTAACTTTATGTCATATTCAAATCTGATAAATGTCTGTACCCTCATACAAGTCATTAATATAAAGGGCCAAGCCTTGGTGCCTGGAAAAGTCTTATGGAACACTCCCATGGCTATTCTTGGACAATATTATTTCAACCAGTTCCAAATCCACCTAATTTTGTTGCTCTTTACCCCATATCATTCTATATTTTCCATAAGAATACCAGGAGAGATTTTATCCATCTTGCTTATATTAAAAAGAAAAAAAAACACTATTTAGAATAACATTGAATTTAGCTCTACATAGGGGAGATCTTTTTCTCCTTCAATCATAGTGCTCATCCAATATAGTATCAATAATTGAATCTTCAAATCCCACTGGAATACCTTGATAAGTGAAAAAGGTGTGTGTGCAGGTGTGTGTGCATGTGTGTGTGTGTGTATGTGTGCGTGTATACGTGTGTGTGTGCGTGTATATGTGTGTGTGTTTGTGTGTGTGTGTGTGTGTGTGTAGTAATAAGCTTTTGTTCAAAAACAGAGTCCACAGTATCTAAGCACTGGTAAAACAGAATATACACACTATTAGAAAGACTATCTTCCTTCCAAATTTTTACCACTTTGGAAAACTCTACTTTTCCTGGACTGTTCTACCTGCACTACTTTCATTTGGTCAAAGCAATTTAAACACTACAAAATGGAATTATTCAGTCTGCAGATCTTCACCAAGAACAATTCCTTGTCCATAACAAGACCCATCTGGTGTATCACTCTCTTCATCTTTACATATCCAAACTGATATGGTGCTTCTAGGTCCTATGTTAACTTCATCCAGTGACACAACCTCTGATCTTTCTTATGATAGAAGCCCTTCATATTTGTTACAGAGCTCACCAAACAAAATTCACATCAATGTGCCTCTGGTGGCCTAAATCTCCTGCTCCCTACGCCCTATGTTTCTTCAACTCCACTGGGATTCTGAGGCATTTTTAACTTTGTACTTGCTTTCCTTTTCTATACCTCATTCCTAGGTTGTCTCCTCAGGCCCTTTTTCTGGAGTAGAAAACCCAAGGAGGGATTTCTTACTTTTTCTATCTGTCAAGAACTATATTAGAACATTCCCTTAGAAGTTCCCTGAGGGAAGAAATCATCAATATATGTCTTTAGCTACCCAATCAAAGAATTCTCCTTAGTGGATTCCTTTGGTTGCTCTCCATTCCCTAATTGGACCAGCCTGAGACTCCTTGAAGACCTTTAGTAAGCAACCTCATTCACTAAACATTCTCTATTTAATCCTAGATCATTATAGAAATGAGTTTGTTTCTCTTGTTTTTTGATAACCTGATATACTTCATAATTTAACATGAACAAATTCTGATTCTTTGAACTGTGGTACTCTAACTTCCTGATGAATAGTTTTATTTTCTTTTGGACCTTGATAGGATGGAATGGTAGTTCATGACCTTGTGCTGGTTTACCACATTGCAAAGATTGGAATATTACTTCCAAGTGTAGTATTAATTAGATCTTCCCCACCCATTAATAGGCCTCAAATACCTTTTGTTAATTTCTAATGAGGCACTGGTTCTCAAGGGTCCTGATGCCCTCTGGCTGTAAAAAGTATATAAATACTCTGAGGTGAGGTTTTGTTTTGGGGTTTACTCATTGGAAGTGTTTGGCCAGATGAGGCTATGGGGAGCCACTAAGAAGTCCCCCAGCTTTGAAAACCCAGATGTTGGTGTTTCTCTCTCTCGTCTATGTATGTATGGTCAGACAGTTGGATTTGTCTGTTGATCTCTGATGTAAGGTCAGACAGTTGGAAGCTTTCTTTGTAATTTCTGCTTGTAATTTCTGTTGGTATTTTCCCTGAGTTCTGGGTACTAACTTTTTCTCATGAACTAAGTGAATGACATATATATATATATATATATATATATATATATATATATATATATATATATATATATATATATATATATATATATATATATATACACACACACACACACACACACACACACACACACACACATATACATACGTATACGTATGTATAAATAAATATATGTGTGTGTATATATATATATATATACATACATATATATATACATACATACACATACACACACACATACTTGATTAAAATAGATTGTTGACCCCTCAAAAGTTGCTTTCCTTTTAAAAAAGCAGATGTAAGAACCTGTACAGCAGGCCCTCCTGGGTATGTAGGGGTCCTTGCTGTTATACCAAATAACTAACAGTTCCCTATACACTCCCTATATTCTGCCTACCAGTAACTGAAGGGCCACTCCCTTATATTTGAACTCTTAACATCTGACTTATATTCACATATAGTGTCGGCTGATTTTTCTAAGTTCTTCCAATTAGTTCTGCAAGAGTTCAACTGCTTTCCCCACTCCCCTCAAAATTAGGAGGTATGTTTAAAAGCTGTTCATATAATCTTCAGAACTAAAAGCAGAATGCAGAGAATCTATAATAAAGGTAATGACAATATTCCTGGAAACTTGTGTCCCTAAATTTTCCTGTTAATCCCTGATGACTTTACAAACATAATAGCATAGCACAGCATCATGTCATAATATACCCTAATCTACCCTACCTTACCCAACTGCTACCATTATCATGCCATACCAAAGTACAAAACAACATGCACGCTTGTATTCTTTATTATACCCAGCCTCTTTTATGCTATACACTTCCATAATGCCTAACGCCTTGGTTTGTCCTTAATCCAAGGTGAGTGTATGAGACCCCCTTTTCTCCCCAATATCCATATTTTCTTTCAATCAGTTTAAAGTAAACTTGATATTTGGATAAAATAGTTACAGTGCTCAGAGTGAGAGAGATGGTAAGACCTCAATCCTCTGCTCTAGTTCGACTACATTCAGAGTATTCTGTTCATTCTGAGTGTCACACTTCTGGAAAAACAAAACAAAACAAAACTACAACAAAAACCACTGACAAGATAGAATTCATCCAGGGGAACAGAAGCATCATTGGTGATAATGCCATTTGAAATTCAAGTGAAGAAAATGAGAATATATGCCCTGAATGAGGAAAGACCAAGTTCCCCTGGGCCCTAGAAGGCCAAATAAGAAGCAATGGGTGGGACTTAAAGAGAAACACAATTTTCCCTTGTAGTTGCAAAAAACCATCTGACAAAGAGAGTTTTCTCCGAAATGCAGTTTGATGCCTCAGTAGATATGGAATTCCTTCTTGATTGGAGATCTTCTCATGGATGATGGAGGATTGCTCATTAGGAATGGCATAGATATGATTCTTTTTTCTAGGTTGAGAATTTTTCCAATTATGAGATTCCATGATTTTGTGAGGAAACATAATTGTTGAAATCTTGACTAAAGGATAGGAAACTCATAAGACCTTTTTCTGAGATCAGGATTTGAGGTAGGCAAAGACAGAATTAAACCACTAAGGAGAGAACATCTCTCATAGATAGAGGTATCAATAACAAGCTTTACCATTTCCTAAGGTTTCTAGAGTTTGCCAAATGCAGTAGTGTGAAATGGAGCTCCAAAGATAGACACCTGTTTGCCTTGAATGGCAGGACATTAATCTATACTTTATTTAGGAGGCTAACGGGGAGTGGGGGAGCATTAAAAGTTTTTTAAGTACAGTAGTGATATTTCCAGAAAAAAGAAACAACAAATATTTTTGGAACATCATATCAGGATCAGGGCGAAAGATATTTTTTTGTTTGTTTTAAAGAAGGAAGAACCTGTAGTCAAGGATACAAGGCTGGGGTTACTGTAGGAGACCATGTTAAAGAACTATGATGGTTACAGAGGTAGCTTTGTGAACAGACAACTGGGTTTGGAGTTGGGAAGTCCTGAGTTGGAATGCTGCCTCAGATTCTTATTTTCTGTATCTCCTTGCCAAGTATTTAAACCTTCTCAGCCTCAGTTTCCTCATTTATAAAATCAGGATAATAATCACACTTACTTCACAAGGTTGTCATGAGGGTCACATGAGATCCAATAACAATAGCCAGTACTTATTTAGCATTTGTAAGGTTTGTGTAGAGCTTTGATTTATTTGATCTTACCAAAGACTGTATAGAGTAGATATTATTATCCCCATATTACAGATGAGGAAAATGAGAGAGGTTAAATGTCTTGCCAATGATCACACAACTGTTAAAGTGTATAAGGCATGATTTGAACTCAGCTCTCTTGACTCCAAGTGTTTTGCACTCTATCCACTGTCACTGTACCTATCTGACAAATATGTATAAATATTTTATCTATATATGAAATATATAGATATGTATACCTATATGGCATCACATTACATCATACATGCTCATATGTGTGTGCATTTTTAATATGTTTGCAAGCTTTAAAGCACTATACGCTATACTCCAAAAGTTTTAATGCAGTTTTAAGTGACTAACGTTATTAAAGCTTCAAAACTACACTGACTTTTGGTATATTCTATATAAATGTTTTCTATTGTTATTAGGGGTTAGGGAAATAGAGATTGAGAACCATCTATCCAGTGGTGATCACTGAACACCCAGAAATAGGTATTCTCTCCAAAGCAACAAATCCAGATAGATAGAACTTGTCAAGGACAGGGTCTTAGTGGGCCAAAATAATACTTCTGGACTGGAACCATGAAAACATAGGGAAGGAACAGGAGGTGAACCAAGAGAGTATGATGTGATGAAAGCCAAATGGGGAAAAGACATCAAAAAGGAATATTTGACAGAATTAAATGTTTCAGAATGACCAAGAAGAATGAGAACTCAAAAAAAAAAAAAAACAGTGAATTTCATAGTTAGGATATCATGAACAAACCTTGGAAAAAGTGGCTTTGGAACCTGTTAGGAAAGAAAGTCAGATTTTTAAGAGGGTATAGGGCAAACTTAAGGTACAAATACTAGCAAAGAGAATAGATTACATTTTCCAGAACTTTGAGCCATGGAGGGAGAGGTTGGAAAAGTAGGAAGATAAAGTGATAGGATTATTTTGTGTGTGTGTATGTGTATGTGTGTGTATATGTGTGTGTGTTTGTGTGTGTGTGCATGCATGAACACATGCACATGTGTGTAGGGTATAGCCCCTTGGGATCAACCAGATATCAGCTATTCCAACCACAATGACAAAATATTTGGGAAGGATGGGGGAGTGGCTATAGTGGGAGAGGCTATAGGCCAGGAGATTATGATTAGAGTGGCAAATTACAAACAATATTTCAGAGGGGCAGTAGTCTTGAGTGATAGTAAATGCTAAGTAAGAGCCATTTCAGTGGATGACTGAAATAGATAGACGTTCCAGTCACAGAACTGGAGAAGCTCAAACAACAGGGAGGGCAGGATGGTAGAAGAGTCCTCAAAGCTAAGATTGAAGTGTCTGGAGCTAATAGCAGAGGACAGACGGAAGGAAGACTGTAGGGCAGGTGCAGAAGTCAGTGAAAAAGGTGGGAAAAGGTCCTGATTGCTTCCATCCTTTGTGATGGAACCATCTGTGTTTAGGGGCAAACTGGTGGGAGTTGACTACCTTTCTGATGAAAACACACAGCTCCTCAAAGAAATATATGAGTAGTTTGGCTTTCATATTTTGAAAAAGAATGACTTTGAAATGTAGACTGATGATGGCATTCATTTACAATTCATCAGAATATAAAGACAAGAGTAGTCATTTATTTTGACAAAGTTGAATATTTAGTAAAAAAGGACCAAAGTTCTTTCCCCACAGTGTAGTAAAAAAGATAAAAAGAAGCTAAGGGACTTGCTGTATGGACCGCTAATTTTCTTTTCGTTAAATTAAGAAGCAAGTGAATGACCTTTAAAGGAAGTGGCCATGCACTATCATGATGTATGGAAATGATGGTGAATGGAAAATAGTGTCAGCAGAAAAGGTTGGAAAATGTTTTATGGTATCTGATTATGGTATTACCTCAGTAACTACAAGTTTGAAAGCCATTTTTCCTGATCTTATTGGTTAAGGGGAGACAGGGAGGGTTATCTTGTGAGAGCTGAGGCAAGGCTTTTTGATTCTTCCTGAATAAAAATATTTTGCAAAGAAAATAAAAGGGCATAAATGGAGAAATATTGCTTCATTCATTGTGAAATATGAAATATTCTCATCTTTCGTGTATGAAGAAGGTCAGGACCAATCACATTCAATTCAACACTTTTCAAGTTCAACAAGCATTTATTAAGCTCCTATTCTGTGTGGAGCCCAGTGTGGAGAGATACACACACACACACACACACACACACACACACATATATGTTTACATATATATGTATATATGAAAAATATTATAATCCTTGCCCTTGAGAAGTTTATAGGTTATTTTAAGACCCTCTACATCCAGGAACTGCTTTACTTTTTCTGCTCCTTTTTCTATTATTTTCCTTACCACCTTGGACTATCATTCTCTGCTTCCTAAGCATAATCTGTACTTTTTGTCTGAGTCTTTTAGGCCCCAAACCCAGCACCAACTCCATCACCTAGCTTTGACACTTTTCTTAGCAGTTTGCTTTTCACATCCTCTAGGCACTAATCCGGAGATTTTTTGCATTGAAAATTAAATTCACTGAACAAGCATTTTAAAGTACCTACTCAGTGTTAGTGATAGTATTAGCTGGTAACATACAAGTTCAAATACAAAATCATTTCTGTTACAAAGAATTTACATTCTACTAGTGGGGGCGGTGGGATTCCCAAATGATTAGATAAGAAGAGGGGAGGTGTACTAGCAAATATAAGGAGAAAAGATACATCAGCACTTTGGGGAGGGAAGTTACTCTAGCAATTTGAGGAATCAGAAAATTTAATGCTATGATGACTCCTTAGTGGACTCTTAAAGTAAAGATGATCAAAGTTAATGATAAAGGCAATGCTAGGCATAGTGGATTGACTGCTTTACCACTACAGAGAGGCTTGATATTAAATGTTAAATTGAGGGGTATAGATAGTCCAATTTGGCATGAAAGGCAATAATATGAAATGCATTTTAAAAGGGAGATAGAAAATCTAAAAATGTACGGGTCACACTTGTAATTTAGGAAGATTATTTGAATAGCATTTGGCACTTAATAGTTGGAAACTTAGGTATTGTTACCTCTTTTATCTGTGTCTTATCTTCCTAATGAATAAAGAGCCTGGGACCAAAGTTTCCATTTCTTTTGTATCTACTCCCACTCATCCTGTACTTAGCATAGCTAAAAATCTGAATTGACCATTTCCTTTCTTAGAGATTTCATCATCTGCCTCTTCTAGAAAAATTTACACAGTCAATACTAGCATCCCAAGAAGGCCTATCTCACATATAGCATCACGTCATTCTAATTTTAAAAAGCAAAAATGCTTACCTGCCAAACAGGTGTGGTCTTTTACTGTGAATGTTATTTTCTCGAACATACTGACAATCGCCACTCAAACCTATTTCTTTGGCTTCCTTCAAGTCCCACTTAAAGTCCCACCATTTATAAAGAAGTCTTTCTTGATCTCTTCCCCCTCCTGCTTTAATGCTAATGCCTTCCTTCTATTGATTACCTCCAGTTTGGCTGGTCTATGTAATATTTGTATATAGTTGTTTGCACACTGTCTAACTCATTAGTGCCTTCTCTCCAAGAGCTCAGAGTGTCTTTTTCCCATTCTTAGTATTTCCAGAGTCTGTCTAGAACAGTGCCTAGCACATAGTAATAAGTCCTTAATAAGTGCTTGTTGAACTGCTTTGCCTCCAAGATAATTAGCTCTTAATGTAAAACTAAGACAAACCCATTGTGCCCCCTCCCCCCACCATTTTCTATTCCTCCATTTTTACCCTAGCCTCACATAGAATTAGATTTTGAATTTTAGATTGGGAAGGGACCTCTTTGACCTACCATGAAGAGGACAATCACCTCTTTGACATACCTGACAAGAGTTTATCCAACTTTTGTTTAGTACAATATAGTACACACAGTAAGCTCTTAGTAAATACTTTAGCTAATGTAATCTTTGTCTGAAGGTTGAAGACCTCCAGGGAGGGAGAACCCAGGAACTTTCCAAGCTTCTTATGGTCTCTGAACAGCTCTAATTTTCAAGGATTTTTTGTTTGTTTGTTTTCCTCCTCAACCAAGCCTAAACTTATCTCCATGCAAGTTCCATTCATTGTGTCTAGTTCTAGTCTTCAGGTAAATCTCTAGTTCACATGACATTATTTTAAGGTCTTAAATACAGTTATCATGTAATTCTTCTTTTCTTCCCAAACTGCCTTTTTTACTTTGATTACAGTAGTGGATACCTCAATTCCTCCTTTTTCCCTACCTCCGAGATCCATTGTCTGGCTTCACTCCTCCATATCAGTCATCTTGACAGTATGGTCAGCCACTGCAGTAACATTCTCTTCTCCATATTTCTATTTCTCCCTTTACTTTTTACCCTCTGGGGAATCACAAAACCTTGCTTACTGGGTTCAAAATGAACTTATCCTATTGAATCTCAGCTAGGCCTTCACAGCTGTGTGAGAGTTCTTTTTAATCATCTCTTATTGACTTCCTCTTACCGTTCTCACAGAGGCCACTTCTAAATCTCGTCTCTCTCTTCAAGCTTCTACTCCATTCCTCTCTCTTTCAACAAATGAACTTGGTCTCATACTTTTTTGGACAGCATTGAGGCCTTCATCATTGTTGTTTCATGAGAGGCATTATAGCATAACGGACAGGCAGCTGGACCTAGAGTCAGAAAACTGGTTTGAATTCTGTTTATTACATATATTGCCCTGGGCAAGTCACAACCTCTCTCCAATTCAGTTTCCTCATCATTGAAGTGAGGGCATTGGACTTCCAGCTCCAAATCAATTAGTTCCTGCCTTTTACCCCTTAAAACTTTTCTGTATATTAATCCAGCCTCACCCTCCTTGCAGTCTTAGAGTATGAGATACCAGTCTCCTTTGCCAAGGCTAAGGTTCACCAATGCTCTCAATGACTTCTTCTTTCACCTGAATAGTTTTGTTGTATTGAAATATCTCCTGCACTATCTTTGATCTCTCCTTTATTGGAGGATAAAGCTCTTTCTACCTATAAACTTACTTAGGTCTTTGGAATTCTCAGAAAATCTCTGTTGTTCTTGCTGTCTCTCGAAGCTATCATTCTACTTTCCTCCTCTTCACAGGCAAATTTCTAGGGAAAAAAAATCATTTACACCTCTTTCCTTCTGTTTTCTTCCCACCCTATCATTCCTGAAGCTCTTGCGATCTGGTCCTTTTCTGTGCTGCTCAAGTAATAATAAAAATAGTAGCTGACCTTCATATGATACTTTAAGGGTCACACGCACACACACGCCACTTATATTCAATCTGCTGTCAAAACCATTTATTCTAATGTACAGATCTTGTTTAACCACTCTCCTGTCCCCCCAAACTTCAGTGGTGCCCATTATTATCCATCATAATGGATAGAGTTCAAATCTTGCCTTATATACTTGTAAGTGCGATACTGGTAAGTCACTTAATAGATCTGGACCTCAGTTTTTTAATCTACAAAATGGGAATGATAACACTTCACAGGGTTGTTGTGAGGATAAAATGAGATAACTCATGTCAAGCATTTTGTAAACTTTAAAGTGCCACATAAATCCCAGCAACCTATACTATTACTAACTGAATGCAAATGTTTTTCTTTGCCATTCAAATCTCTTTATAATATTGCTTGAATCTACCTTTTTAGGCTTCTCTTTTTCTGCAAAGTCTTGCAAACACCTCCTTATTGGAATTCACTGTACTGTTTTCAAACTCTAATTTAGGAAAAAAAAACCATTTAGATGGTATTTACTATATACTAGGCTAGGGGTAGGGAACCTGTGGCCTCGAGGCCACATGTGGCCCTCCAGATCAAGTGAGGCATTGTAGCGTCAATGTGATATTCACAGTGCCCATAGTAGCCATGAATATTGTGGCACAATTCTGAATCATGAAATACCACAGGCTGTCCACAAAGAAGACAGAACCAAAACATTTATTCAGACATCAGAAAGCCAAATCAATCATAGTAACAAAAATCTATGCACAACAATCATGCAGAGGATAAGACCAGTCCCAAGCCTTCCCCCCACTAGGCTTGCCACAAACCAGGTGCTTCCCTTAAACAAAATGTCCTTCTCACAATCACAGCCAGCTGTGGGATTGCCAGTGTACTTCAATTCTGACTGCTCTCTCACTAATTACCTCTCAGCTCTGCCCCAGTTTCACCTCCTCCTATTCTACCCATTCAGCAAGCTTCTCCCACCACAGATTCCATATGACTTAGACTTATGTGACTCAGGCGTCCATGTCATCCAGGCAGGTCACATGGGCCTATTAATAAATATGAAAGATCTCCCCATCTTAATTACCATTACATGCAACCCCAAGATCTTTCATATTCATTACAAAGGTCAGTGAGGCTACTAATATCAAAAGAATTTTAACAGGGATAACAGAAAATAACCATCTAAAACTGTAAGCATATAAAATAAAACCAGTAGGCAATTGGTGTTAACAGAACTTTAGAGCATTATAACAGGAATCACACAAAATGAGCATATAAAACAATATCTTAGGGTGGGACTTGAACACAAGCATCCCATCATTCCCCCCACGAATAAATGGGGCCCAAAATCTTGGGGTAAGGGGCGATGGTCTCTTCTTCCATAGCTAATTCCTGCTGAGATTGGATGTAAAGCTATCCCTGCCCCAATATGTACCATTTGAGGGGTCAGTTCTTTAGCTGGCATCCAGAGGTTGGTCAATGCCAAGTCCAAGGATGACACATCACAGTCACGGACTGGGAATTACATATGGCTTAAGCAATCAGTCCTCTGCAGGCAGAGGGTATTAAGCCTGCAGAAAACAAATCTGACAAACAATGTGAACAGACAGCCAAAAAGAAACAAGGAGACAATAACCAGAAACAGGGCAGATAGGTTCAGCCATGCTTCTGGAGTTCATGAACCCACTATCATAACCTCATTCACTGTTGTTTACTGCTTTCTAACTTGCATTCTTGGGGTCATCATTATGGCTACATGTATACTTTCTTTAATCTCAGCTGGGGCCCCACAAACCTCCCATCCTCCCTGCAGGTGTGAATAACTTGGATACAATGTTTCAGAAGGATCTGTAGGGGCAATTCTCATCTCCTTATTCAGTCTAAAATCAAGTTTCTTTCCTTGATACATTTTATATAGTTCATTAGTTGAAATGTTATCTATTCTTCCAAAATCTACCCATGCTCTCCATAGAACAGTAAACCATCCTTTTGTTAGTCTCTTCTGATTTTGAATCTGCTAGCTATTTATTCTTCTCTTTTGAGGAAAATTATCTTTTTCACTGATTCTCAACATCCAAGGTACCAAGGATTCTCCCATTCTTTGGGTGAACTGACTCAAAATATCTGTGACCTGAGGAGTAAAATCTTCAATTACCTCTCCAGACACTGTGGGGCCCCCTTGATTCTCCTGTTGTGCTTCTGCCTGAGAAGCTGCCCACGTATCCTTTCAAATCTTGTTACTTTTTTGCTTCTTTTTGTGTGCCAAACTACCAACAGCTTTTCCTACCACCTGAGAGCCTACAGCTTGCTCAGCTAAAGGAGAGTTTGAATGCTGCAACCTAAAAAGTCTCTCGAGCAAACTAGCCAACTCCCTTTCCATCTGAGCCTTCTCCTCCAGCAGCTTCTCTCTGTTTTTACATGTAATTCCACAGCTTGTTAGCAAGACCCAGCATCTCCTACACACCCCTACCATTTCTTTCCGTCGTTCCATCTTTCTAAGACTCTGGGTTCTCCCTTCTGTAGCCTTGGTTCCCAGTTTTCACAGAGCCCTGTATCTTTAGCCCATTCTCCTTCCAGGGAGGAATAAGGCAAATCATCTCACTACGGGAAATGCATTTCTTCCTCTGTCTCCTCTGCCTTTCTGTCAGATGTCTGATATTTCACAATATTTCACAATCCCATCCCCATCACCCCTTGTAGCACCAATGCAATATTCATAGCACTCAAAGCAGACATGAATATTGCAGTGTCATTCTGAATCATGAAATACCACAGACTCTTCACATGGAATACAGAACCAAAACATTTATTTAGACACCAGAAAGCAAGTCCATCACAACAACAAAAATCTATAGCCAATAACATTGCAGAGGACAACACCATTCCCAAGTCTTCCCCCTGCTAGGCTTCTCACAAACCAGCTCCATCAGACAAATCACAAGCAGGTTCCCTTAAACAAGTCACAAACAAGCTTTCCTTAAACAAAATGCCCTTGTCACACTCACAGTCAACTGCTCTAGTTCCACCTCTTCCTGTTCCAGCCTTCCTGTTCCACCCATTCAACAAACTCCTCCCACAACAGGCTCCATGTGACTCAGACTTCCATGTGACCCAGACAGGTCACATTGGCCCATAAATGATTATGAAAGATCTCCCATTTAAATTACAGGCATTCAAAGGGCCTCACTTGAGGACCTAAAGGGCCACATGTGGCCTTGAGGCAAAATGTTCCCCATCTGTATAACTAATCATTGTACTGTACATTTTACAAGTATTATCTCATTTGACCCCCACAACAACTAGGTACATTTTTATCTCTCTTTTAAAATTGAGCAAATTGAGGCAGACAGGTTAAGTGAATTTTCCAGGGTCCCATAGCTAGTAAGTTTCTGTGTTTCAACTCTGGGCATAGTTTTCTATCCCTCGCACCACCTAGCTGCCTCATTCAGGATCTCCTTTTACATTAAGGTCTTTCCACATTCCCCTGGCTTTAAGAGATCCCTTTCTCTCTCCCTTCTTAGTCTTGTCCGTTGATCTTTCTAATGTACTTGTTTTAATTTGAATATTTGTTTACATGTTTCATCTTCCTGCTAAGTTGTAAATTCCTTGAAATCAAGGATATTATTATTTTTTTGTTCCATCTATTATTATCATTAGCATGGTTCCTTATACATTTTTGGGGGGAAGTGGGGGAGTCAGACCTGTGATTTCCTTAGTGTAGGGAGATCCCCCACTTGTAAACCCCATGTACCAATGCAAATTGGAACTTACTTTATAGTGTGTTATCTCAGAGAATAGCCTGAGAGCAAAGACTGTTTTGGTGGCGGGAGTTCCACAGTGAGAGTTCATCCCTACACTGATGAAATCAAAAGTCTGGATATGCACTGGACTGGACCTGTGAGATAATCTATAGAAAGAACAGCAGATGAGGAAACCCTCTCCACCAATTCACATTGGTGTTCAAGTTAAAGTCTTAGGAAATTATCTGGAGATACTGAGAGCAAATGACTTGCCTAGGGTCATGCAGTCTGTATATATCTGAGAACTTAAATACAGGCCTTCCTTATTCTAAGGCCAGCTCTTTATCTTCCATGGCATTCTATCTCTTGTTGCCTTGACCATAGTAGGGACTTAGTAAATGTTTAGTGAATTGAATTGAGTTGATCCATTTCTTGCCAAGGATGCCTAAGATCTGTCCATACTTCTGTCTCATTTCCTGGGAATGCCAGTTCCAAGTCAATACAGTAGGTATTGCCAGACCTAACAGGACCTCAAAAGATTTATTTACTTAATTAAAATTAACCTCTCCCCTGGCCTGTGACCAACAGAAGACTGGACACAAAGAAGGGTACTTCAAGGATGCTGTATAACAAGTCATGCAAATCAACTTTTCATATAGGTAGAAATTAAATTTTCTTCATAAAATTTCAAGTTTTAGCCTATAATCTATATGGTTTGATCTTCAATATCATTAGTGACAATAGTTCTAATCTGAGAAATAATAGCAGCTTTATTGAATTGACAATCTAATTTCCCTAGCCTTAAGGAGCTAAGTAGCTGCTAATGGGAGGGAAATTAGTCCAGTTTAGGTTTCTGCTCCCTTTCCTCTTTCTTACTCCTTTAATTGTCCATTAGAAATTGCATTAGCTGCTAATAACTGGAATGGAGAGTATTCCTTTGCTATTATAACCAATATATAGGTCAACTTCATTTTTGAGGTCACTTCCAATTTGTATGCTGTAATGAAGAAAGTCATAATTTTATTAACAGGTTATATCCCAAAAGTTTATTTAGAATTGAGTTGTTTGGAATTGGAAATAAATTTTCCCCTGGAAACAATATTGTAAATAGTTATTTTTTTTTAGGACAGTCCACAATAGCTTATTTAAACTTTTGTCCTTGTAGATACCTGAACTATAGGGCTTCTAGCAATGTAGCATGTGACCACCATTTAAAAAATATTTAGCAGGAAATGTAGTCAAAATTTCATCTTAATAGAAGCTGACAGTCATAGAAGGCTCTTGTAAAGGCCAAGGGTTGTTATGACTATTCCATATCTTATGCAATTCCACAAAGGCCTGCTTATCTTTTGCTGTTGTACTTTCAACACCTATCATAGTAGGTCTATAATATGCAATTAATTTCTGCTTGTTGAACTGAATTCAACATGACTTTCGGGCAGAAAGGCTATAGACATGGTAGTTACTACTGAGGCAAGACAGGGGAGAAAGAGAAGAGAAGGGAGGGAGGGGTCGATCAATCAATAAACATTTATTAAGCCCCTATAATGTGTCTCACACTGTGCTAAGCACATTCAACTGATAGACAAACATGTTTAAGATTTTACTGTAGGCCAGGCCAAGTACGGTGTGAAGTAATGGAAATACGATGACAAAATGAAACAGTCCTTGTCTTCAAGAAGCTTACATTCTATAACAGGAAACAATATAATTACATTTAAGTACATATCTAAGCATATGCTTAAGTATGTGAAACACACTAAATATACAATAAATACAAGCTAATTTAGCAGGAAAGGTACTAGCAGCAGAGGAAGGATGAGAAAGGTTGCATTTAGGACATGGTAACTAAACTGAACTTTGAAGCTTTAGAAAGAGAAACAGGAATTGGAGGTCAAGCTTTTCTGTGAGGCCATAGTGCAGGGAACTCTAGGAACTGGCAAAGGGCAAGAGTGGTTTGGGATGATGGACAGATGATAGCAATCCTTCCTATATGTGGACCATTTTTAATCAGAGATAACCTTTATATGATGTGTGGCAACCCTACACTTTGTACACTCATGTTATCTAAGGCCACAACCATTGTAAAGGGAAAGGGTTCTGTTGTACCTTGTAGTTACTCTTCTGTAACCTGGTCTAGACATTTTGGAAGACTTGGATAGCAGATGTTGTCTACCCATAAATACCCACACCTTGCTTTTTTATTCACTCTTGAAAATTGTTGAGAACAATACAGAACTCTGCCCTTTTCTTGTAGAACATTTATATTGTTCAAGTCATCTTGTGAGACAGTTATTTTCCTCATCATATTTCCCTTGGAACTAATCCATAAAATTCATACTGGCCTTGAAATATTTTTATAGAAACAAATGTCGCATGTATTTCTTGCTTATGAACATAGTTCTGGGCTAGTGTCATGAATACGTCCTTTTGGGAAAATTACGTCCACAGTCCATCAGTCTGTGTTTGTATTTATTTGTCAGCACAGTCAGTTGAAAAATAGAAATGATGACGCTATGTTCCTCAGTAGGAGTCCTTAAAAGCAATTGTCTATCATCAGATTTAATGTCTCTACCCTTCCTTTGTCTCCAAGAGCTCATCCTTCTTATTTCACCCTCTTTTGTAGGAATCAGTATTTGGCATTATTTTCCCTACTTCTACCTGAAATGTCACGGCTTTCTATTGTGTAAATGACAACTTTTACTCATCCATTTGGCAAGGACTCCACCTGCCCTCCTCTGGAAATTGTTCTGAACAGAGCATGCTTGAGTTATATCTTGGAGAAAGCAAGAAGGAATTTTCATCTCATAAAACTGCTATTCCACAGATCATTGTTGGGTGGGAGAAAAATAAGTCATTCTTGCTCATTGTTTAGAAAGAAAACAAATGAGACTGTCAAAAGCTGTGGCTGAAAATCTGAGTATACTCAACCATCATTACAAAATGAAAGGGAAAATGTAGATAAGAAAATAATATGCTAGGAGAAATGGACTTACTGGGAAGTTGCTCAGGCTAAGCATTTTCTTCATTTCTGTCAGAAAAATGACCACGGTTGCTATATGTGCCCAAACACTGGCTTAATAAGCAGTAAAGGACCGATTATTGTCAAAGAAAAGGTGACTGTTTTTGTTAGTCTTCCATTCTACCAAATGAGGAAATTAAAAAATAAATGAAAAGGACTAAGAAGAAAAAACTTGCATATTGGTTGGAGCAATGGAAACCTTCTAACCATTACTCATAGTTATTAATCTGGTAGATCCTCTCTCCCTGAAACGTGAGGATGTTTTGATATAAAACATGATTTTTAATGAGGAGTAGGAACAAAGAAACATTCGTAATGTTGTCTCCACATGCAGATATGTATTCTACTGACACTGGAATATTATCACTGTTCTAATACAGAATCTCTGTCTCTGTTTCTGCTTCTCTGTCCTCATTCTCTCTGTCTCTTTATCTTGTTGTATCTGTATTTGTCCTTCTCTCTCTTTTTGTCCTTGTGGATATGAATGAATATCATGGGAGTGAATCAGTCATTTTTTTCTAGAGAGAATGTGACCCAAAGGGAATATTTGTTGTTCTAATTTCATTTTAAACTTAGGAAATTGCCATTCTTGGGAAAGCCTATTTACTTAATAGAGGTTAGTACAGTACTTTAAATTTAATTCTGTGCTTTCAGTCTTAACTCTTCAAAATGCCCTCAACTTCAACCCTGAGAGTAGGAAAGAACTTCTTAAATTGTAGTAATTGTCTGGATTTTTAACTAGGCAGTTATAAAACTGGATGAGCTCTCAGGATCCCACTCAGTCTAGCTCCTATTTCTAAGCAAAATGTCTAAACCATCTAAGAAACTGATTGATTGTCTCACTTAAAAAACAAAAAAAGCTAAAAGGCTGGTTTCCATGTTTTTTTAAAAATTCCCCAAGCAATTATACATTATAGTGTCTTAATACTCAAAAACATCTCTGATTTCATCAGAGTGGACCCTCCCTCCAGTTGCTGTTGATTTAAATGATGTACACTTTTGCTAACAATCTTAATGAATTTCCATTGCAGTAGGTGGTGGCAAATTTCCTAGTAATAAATCTTTCCAAGGCTCATACTCAAAGGATTCATACATGGTTTGTCTCCAGGTTCATAGTCAGAGCCTCTGCATCTTGGTTGAAACTTTCTGAGCTTATATTCTACTGACATAGCCTTTATAAACTTGATTTAGCCTCCATAATGCAATAAGATATTAGAGGATTAATTCGATAGAGAACGTCATATATGTAAGTGGAGGAGCAGTATAAACCAGTTCTTAATTAAAAGGGTACCTGTACTTGAACAGGAATACATCTTTATCTAGATATAATTGATTTTCTTTCAAATCCCATTCAAGGTTTGTTTTAACTTCGTGAGGTATGGAGGCATAGCATCTTTCTCACATTAAGGATAGTGGAATACTTCTCTAAACGGTCCTCTCCCCTCCCTTTACAGACGGATTTACAAAAGGCTTTTATCATTACTAATTTATAATTTTTTCTAATATCAATCAAGAGTTTCCTTTCACAACTACCAAATTATATTTTAAGCCTCAGTTTCTTTGTTATACTCTTTTTCTCATTCTTATTTTCCTTTTTAATTTTCTAACTGTAAATCATTACCTGCTGACACAATGCTTTTTTCCATTTGTCATTCTTAGAATCTTAAAGGCTCTTTCTCGCTGTGGTATTCATCATTTACGCTTCCTCATTTTGTCCCATTTTAAAGAGAAATATATTCTTTCTTTCTATGTATAATTTGTTTATTCTTTCCTTCTCATACACTAAGCCAACTGGCTCTAAAGTAATTTTGCAATTTTGCATTTGGAAATCAGATGCCTCTGTGTCTCTTCCTTGCCACACCCTTCTCTTAGGCAAACATTTTTCAAACTTTTAAATTTCATGTTGATTTGACTGCAAATTGTTATACAACATTACATCTTTGCCTTTAGCCAATTTTTAAAATTTTATGCAACTTTCTAAAATTATTTTATAACAATTATTTGTCTTTCCATTTTTATGCCCTCTTAATATATCAATGCATCACTGCTCTACTTTTCTCTTTTATTTAACTGATTTAGTAACCTCTACTTCACATTCTCTACTGTACTTCACATCAACATATGGTTTAAAAAACAAAAAAAAAGAAAGTCTTTCCAGTTTCTAATGTGCTTTCTTCCCATCAGTTTTTAACCAAGATAGATGCAGATTCTATTCCTCCTCCTATGTTCCTGTCCTGGACTCCATCCTGACCCCAGAATACACATTATTGGGGAAGAGAAAAAAGATCAATACCTACTTAATCTGATTATCCTTTAGATGAGAAATGAAGCGTCCTATGGGAAGAGAGAAGGAAGGCCAGTTGTGCTGAATCTCATAGTAAAGGGAGTGGACAGAATAATAATCTGTAAGGCTGAGGAGATAGTTTGGGGCCAGATTGTGAAGGTGTTTAAAAGGTAAACATTGGAGTTTTTATTTTACGCAAGAGTCAGTAGGATGCAGGAGTTGATTGAGTACAGGAATGATTTTGGTCACACTTTTGCTTAAGGTAAATCACTTTGGCAAATTTATGGAGAATAGACTGGAGTGGAGATGCACTTGATGCAGGCAGATCAATCAGGATGCTATTATAATCATTTAAGCAAGCAGTGATGAGGGCCTAAATTAAGGTGGCAGCTATGTAAGTGGAGAAGGGACCAGATGTGAGAGAAATGGTACAAGTAGAAATGATAAGATTTGGGAATTACTTGGATATGAGGGCAAATGCCAAGGTTATGATCCTAGGAGAGTGGAAGAACAGTAGCGCAATGACTTGCACATAGCAGGCACTTAATAAATGCTTATAATTGGTTCAGTGATTTCAACAGGAATAAAAAAGCTTTGAAGAGATGTGTGTTTAGTGGTGGTGTGGGGGAGGAAAGGAAGACAATGAGTTCTGTTTTGGACATGTTAAATTGGAATGGTTCCAAGATATTCAGTTAAAATATTCAATATGCAATTGTTGATGTAAGATTGAAATTCAAGGAAAACACTGGAGTTGGATATATAGATCTTAGAGTCATCTGCCTAAATGATAATAATTAAACTCATTGCAGTTCATAAAGTCACTGAGAAAAAAGAGAGAATACCCAAGACAGAGCCCCAGAGATCACTTACCGTTACAGAGAATATTTATGATGAACCAACAAAGAGAACTGAAAGGAACCATTAGAGAAGTAAGAGATTAACCAGGAGAGAATAAGGGAGGAGAGAGTAAGTATTCAGGAGAGGCTGGTCAACAGTGACAAATATAATAGATAGGTGGAGGATGAGGACTGAGAAAAGACCATCAGATTTAGTAATTGAAAGATCATTGATAACTTTAGAGAGAGCAGTTGTCAGCTGTGAGATGAAATCAGGAGTCAGATTGCAAAGGGTTGAAAAATGAGTGAGAGGAGAAAAGATAGAAGCAACGAGTGTATCATTTTATCTAGGAGTTTGACTGCCCAAGAGAGGAGAAATATACCAAGTTTCTAATTTTAATCATTTAACTCATTCCTTATTTCTTTGCATTTTAAAATGAGATGTCAAAATGTTGTAAGATACGAGATTTAGAATTGAAAGGGATCTTAGAAGTAAATTAATTCAAATACATTAATTTAAAAATGAAGAACCTGAGACTGAGAGGTTACATGACTTGAATTGCCCCAAATCCCATGAATAGAAAATAGCAGAGACAGCCTTTAAACATACGTTGTCTGAGTCCATAGTTCAGCACCTCCCATGACGTCTAGCTCATAATGCCTTGTTCTAATGAGTAATGATAAAAATAATAAATTAGATTTATAGAACACTAATTTATAAAGCTCTTCATATAACTTAATAGATCCCAATACTCAAAAAGTTTGAATGACCTGCCCCTTGTCAACCAGCTAGTATTAAAGATAGAATTTATATACCAGAATCTTCTGCTTCTTCTATGTCATATACTCTGTCAGTGCATTCCTTTTGTACTATATCACTAGCGTTTGGTCTATTTGTATGTGTTTTCCATTTATAAATGTTTTATGAACACATATGTACATATATATCCACAGTATATACATACATTTATATATAGTGTGCGATTATGTGCACACACATATACATACACACATTACACACACATGCACACACACATACACACACATACACACATATATATGGTAGAAATTTGTTTTGAAAAAATGTAATTCCTCAGTTTTCAATCACAATTAAATTCAAAAAATACATTTTCAGTGTCTTTGATTATCCCTGAACTAGACAATGGGAATTCAAAGACAAAAATGAAAACAGTTCTTAACCTTAAGGAGTTTACTTTATGCTAGATAGGAACAATATGTACATAAATAAGTAAATCCTTTTGTAATGGGTGGCAATAACAATTAGAGGTATCCCAGTAAATTCCCCAAATTCTTTCTTGGGCTTGGTGCTGGTAATGAAAGATGCCACTATACTCTTGATGAATCATCCAGAGAGGAAAGCATATTCAAAAATAATTTTTATGTTATCTAAGCAAAAACAGTGATAAAACACAAGGCATTAATTTTTGTAAAAATAGCGATATGTTGCCTGAAAATTTCACCAACATTTTTCCTAAAAACAGAGTAATTTCTACCAAAATGTGACTTCTTGTTTCGTGGGGATTTCCACTGTGATATCATATTACAAGACTCTTTGCCTTTAATCCTCAGTACTGGCCATAGGACTCTTCAAGATCTCAGATTTCCAAATTCTTTTTTAAAAAAAATGAGAAAAATGACAGGCAAATTTGTCCACCAGACTGTCAATTATCTTGTGAAAACTCTCACTAATATAAACCACCATGCATGCGATTTTAGATAAATTTTTCCCTGCTGAATATTTAAAGTCATATGAAGTGACATCTGTGTTCAAACCCAAATGTGAAATTAACACAAACACAGAACTGGTAATATAATATCATATCACTTTGGCTTATACAATATGGGGAAAATTCTGCCTTTCAAGTGTTAGGCCAAAAAGAAGAGACATTAATATATCAAAAAAAAAATATTGATTCTATGGGCCTCATTACCACCCCCCTTGATGACACTTTTTGACTTTGCACAAAACCAATTAATGAACTTGGGTAGGAGTATAAAAATTGAATGTGGCGTTGAATACAAAAATTAGGTACAACTCTTTCTTGTTCTGAAGTGTATATAAAAATAAGGATATAAATCCTTGTAGTTCATTGTATATAACCTGGTACAAGTTATTGGTTATTTATTCATATGATTATATAGACATTATTATAAATTTATCTACATTGTTCAACTGTAATTTGGGAAAATTCCCACTTTTTCTGATCACATTTCTTTGAAGGATGTCTTTTATATCATTTCTCATATGCCATGATTGATAACACTGCAATTTAAATCCAAATATCTTTCATTTTTCCCTTGGAAAATACCTAGGTAATCCATGATCTACAGCTATATAATTTCACTAGGAGAATGTTGGTAGTAAAGAGATAGATGATAGATAGATAGATGATAGATGATAGATAGATAGATAGATAGATAGATAGATAGATAGATAGATAGATAGATAGACCTTTGCTCTTCCAAGAATTTTGGGATTACTGAAAATACTACACAATTCCTCAAATTCCATTAAGTCCAATCAGCTAATCAGTTCTGGGTCCAGCCCACTTTCCAACACCAACACCTGCCAAGACAAGTGTGTTTGTGTAGATACACATATACACACAAGCTCATGTACTAATTCAATGTGCTACTTATCCAATAACAAATAGTTATCTGGATAATATGTGCTTATCAAATATTATGTTTCCCATTTGTTTATTGTTAGGGCAATCCTTTCTGAAGGACTTTTGATTTAATTCACAAAACTTGCTGCTGCTTTAGGTTTTGATATGATTAGAGCAAAGTCATTCATAAATAATTACATTTATAAAACTTTATAGTTAATATACAACCCTTCTGTACCCCTTCTTCTATTTGGTCTCTATATAATAAAATATTCTCCATGACACTGGTGAGCATTTGTGGTAGACATATTTCTCTGTTTTTTGCTTAATCAATGTCGATACTCAGAATATTGTTGAAGAAAGTCATCTCCACAGCCATATATTTCATAAAATCTTGTATTATTTAAATATTTGTTTGGCAGATACCTCATGTGAGAATAGCTTCTAAAACTATATTTTATTATTTGAAGTCAAATAACATACATCTATATAGCATCCTAAGCTAATGTAGCTTTTTTAAAATAAAAAAATCTGATAAAGCAGAATTTTATTTGCTAATTACTTTAGCTGTATAACTTCTAAAATGGTCTTTTGTAGGTAATTAACTATGAATATCTGCTAGTAGTCTCATTTTTTTTTTTCATCTAGGTTACCTTTAATTCCTGCACTGACCATCTAATAAAAGATTTTATGACAGTACATCAGTGGTAGAGAGTCTGAATGTAATGATTCAAGCTTTGGTGCTGATGAGAATAGATTCCAATAGAAATAACAGCAAGTTGGTTCAATTACATGTCTCTTTGTTCTCTTTTTGGTTTATCTTTTAAATAGTCTTTGAAGGATATCTCTTAAATGGGTCACATTTTGCTCTTTGTAGGCTTATTTTGCCATTAACTGCTTTTCATTATTTTGAGAGGCAATACTGCTTCTTGTCATCTGTCATCCTCTAATACTTTACGAGAGTTTATTCTCAATTGCTTTATATTTGCGCTTCACGTGAAGATTAATTGTATGCTGGCTGAAGGAATCTTTCTACTGCTTTGACCTCCTCATTGTAGTAACTGTTATGCATCAATTAAGGTTCTCTTAGGAATATAGTCAATATCTTTCCTTTGGTTCATTTATGCTGTTATAGTCCTCTTGTTTAAACAATTTATGTTAGAATTGCCATAATACTATGAAATACCTTTTCATCCATATTATTTCTTGTTATTTGATAGTGTCTTTGATGTTTTCTCTAAATAGTTCCTGGTTATATAGAAGCTTATTCTGAAATTATTTATGGTTTGTGGTTGGACAAAAACTTGTTCTAAGATCATTAATATATTTATGAGGTATACATGGAGGGGCTCCAGAGGGGTCTATTAATAGAATCATGGATTCATTGCTGAAACAAATCCAACAATTTCATTTTGCAAACTAAGAACTTTAGTTATAGGAAGGTTAATTGACTTTCTCTGGGTCACATAGCCTTCAGGAACCCAAGATTACCCTATAAAGTGATATTGGGGTAAGACTTTAATATAGTTTCTTATCATTTATTAGAAATTGGGTAGTGCTTCTATAACCTAATAAATTAAATTGTTTTAAGCAAAGCACTGCATAGACCAATATACTATATATATTCTAGATGTCTTCTTTTCCTCCTTCCTTCCTTCCTTCCTTCCTTCCTTCCTTCCTTCCTTCCTTCCTTCCTTCCTTCCTTCCTTCCTTCCTTCCTTCCTTTCCTTCCTTTCCTTCCTTTCTTCTTTCCTTCCTTCCCTCCTTCCTTTCTTTCTTTCTTAAATCTTTTTAGTCCATCTATCCAACCATTCATTTATCCATCTGTCTTCAATTTTCTACCATGGCATCCACTCCAAGTTGGAATAGATGTGTTAACTATTGGGCACGTTAGTGATTATTTGATACTTTGGGGAAACTACATAATGATAATGATAGGATTATAGGTCCAATGCTAAAAGGGACCTTGTACGTCATTAAATCAAAATCTTTTATTTTGCTAATGAGGAAACTGAAGCCCAGAGAGAAGTAACTTGCCCAAGATCACAACATGTCAGAATTCTCCAAGTTCTTTGTCTCCAAATCCCATGCCATCTCCAATGTAATACTTTCTATTAATGTTGTCTTTGGTACACAATATAATGCTCTTGACATGTTGTTAGGAGGGCATGCATTTGTGATAGTTGTTTTATTTTTTAACTAATGTTGATGCTTTCTTGCCTACTCATCCACATTCTTGTGACTTACCCTCTTAGGAGGAAAACTTTATCTACAGAAAATCAAAAACCTAGTAGGCCAACATGAAAAAAGAAAACTGCTTTCTGCTCTTATTCACTATGATAATTTAATGGCTCATAGAAAATAATTTAGCTCACTCTTTGGAGATAGTTACATGTGAAAAAAACTGGATTAATATTTTAGAATAGTATTTGGATATAAATTGATATTCATATGATTTGATAAAGAACTTGGATATTACTGCCAAAGACTGCATGATCACCTTTGTTTTTGTTTTTGTTTTTTTGCTTGTCAATAGTTTCTGTCAATCTATATTGAAATTATTGAAAGCTTCATTTCTTTTCTTCCCTCTTTAGAATTAGACTGGGTGACCCGGAAATTGGTGCTTCAAACAGCTGAGCAAACTTTTGGCTATCTCACAGATGTAAGTAAAATGCATAAAACATGTAACAAAATATAAAACACCATAGGAAGTTAGACACAGAACCCTATATACTTATACTTATACTTGGATTGGTATTAAACTTTCCAGGACTGTTGAGAGAAAATATTTTGTACCTTGTAAAATACAAGGTAAGAATTTTTTTTTGAGGGGTGAGGGATATAATGCATACAGAACGAGAGAGAAAAAATGAATGAAATATATTTTGTCAACTCACCCACCTACATATGTGTGTTCATTTGGTTGTGGCAGCATTTCTGACAGATAACATGAGAATCTCCAATAGTCTATACAAATTGTCATATTCTAGTCACAACAAAAATACACAAAAAGAAGCCCTGTTTAAAAAGCTCAATTTAATTCTTTCAAAACATAGCATGAGCCTTCAGAACTGCTGATTCTAAAGCTTCATCATTCTATTTTTAATATTCCCTGCTTGAAACATGAATGAATATTATTTTGTAGTCATAAAATAGCATTATTATGCTGATTTTTATAAATTAATATTTATAAGACACCTGTAGGGTACATGGCATTATTCTAACTGCAACATCAGGGACTATATACCCTACTGAAGAAAAGTGGTCTTCAATGTTAGCAAGCTTACAGTTTACTGCAGGAAAATTTCAGTATTCTTGGTTTCCCCAGGGCAAATGTATTTGACACTCATTATTTTGCATTTGTTGAAATGTGTGTTGGTAATTGTTCTTAGGTTGCTTCATAATTTGTTCTTGAAAATGGCCCCTGCACCAATTAGGTTTTGAATAAAATCTGGTTAACTGATTATCTTTGATATGATTAAATAAAGCAGCCTATCATGTTTGTACACATTTAAACAACTTTATGAATTTTAGACATGCTAAAAGATGGGATTTATTATGTAGTGCTTTGGACTTCATGAGTTCTCAGGTACCTTCTAGCTCCATGATTCTATGAAATTAACATGTATTCTAATTTCTAGGGCTCAAATAGGGCAGCTGAGTGGTACAGTGAATAGATAATCAGGCCTAGAGTCAGGAAGATGAGTCTTCCTGAGTGCAAATCTGGCCTCAGACACTTACTAACTGTGTGACGCTGAGCAAGTCACTCAACCTTGTTTGCCTCAGTTTTCTCATCTATAAAATTAGTTGGAGAAGGAAATGACAAACCACTCCAATATCTTTGCCAAGAAAACCCTAAAATGGGGTCTTGAGGAGCCAAGCACAGGTGAAATGATTGAAAAGAAGCAACAATAAAGGGCCCAAAGGGATAGGAAGAAACAAAAACATTGGGAAAATAATCCACAGAATAAGTGTGTTAATTTTTCATTGCTCATAATCATAATATACAGAAAAACTAATGACAAAGGAATAGATCAAGACTTCTATGATGAGAGGACAAGCTGACCTGTTATGACTAGAACTTCGATCTGGGGTGGCTATAAAATTCTGAAAAGCACTTCATAGATGTACAGATGTTAGCTTCATAGAAGGTTATTAGAGCACCTCTAACATTTTTTGGAACTTGTCTGGCTCTAGACTTCTCTACATGACTGAGATGATGATGATAATGGTGGTGATGATGTTGACACTGGTGGTATTGGTGATGATCACAATCACAATGGATATTCATATCTATATAGCACTTTGTGCTTTAAAAATGCTTTCCTCCCAACAGATTTGTAAAGGAGATAGTGCAAGAATCATATTTCACTTTTTAGATCACAAAACTGAGTCTTGAAGAGGAAAAGTAACATTCTGGAAATCTCACAATGAGTAAATAGCAGGTCTGAACTTGAACAGAGCTCTTTTTACTTCAAGTCTAATGCCTGTACTTTATTTGGAATGAATGGAAGTGGGTTTTCTTTAAATGAAGTATGAGTCCCTATCTTATTCAGCATGGAAGGGGAAGGCTTCATGAAATGTTTTAAAGTACAGAAACTTTGTATTTTGTTAAACAAAGAGGCAGAGGATCTAATTGAGACCAAAGCAAGTTTGAAGTGATAAATGACAGTATATACAAAAGTAGAAAGTCCATCAATATGCATTTATTAAACACTTACTGTGTTCTAGTCACTGTGGTGAGCCCTGGGAGCACTGTTCTCAAAAAGCTCACTGTCTAATGGTTGATCTCAGCTTCTGGATTCATGTCTCTGACAATGATTTCCTAACTAACTATGAACAAGTCAGTTAAGTGCACAATCAACTCTTTAATATAATACATTTAAGGAAAGTCGCCAGTTGATTGACAAAAAGGCCTTTCTTGTTCAGAGTTCCCTACACCAGGTTTGAACACAATCAGTAAGGCAGTAAACAGATGTTAAGAATTTACCATGTTCAAGGTACTTAGCCAAACAGTGGGGATAAGAAGAAATGAAATGGGTCTGCTCATGCCTGCACATACACACGCACACAGTCACTGACTTCAAGCTCACATTCAAATGAGGGATAATATGCAAATAATAGTGAATATACATGATATGTGCCTAATAGCTGACAGGTAATCTCAAGATGAAAAGTACTAGCATTGAGGGTGGAGAAACAAGTGGATGAAAAAGGCCTCTTGCAGAAGGTGGAACTTGAAGAGAGTCTTGAAAGAAGCTGGAGAAACCAGGAGGTAGAGTCACTGGGGACAAGCTGTGCAAAGACAGAGGCAAGAAATGGAGTATCCCAAGGTAGGAATGACCAAGTAGGCCGATAAAGCTAGATACACACACACAAACATAGATGCACATATATGGACATGCACAAAGTATGATAGCTGGGTGGATATTATAATTAAATTCCAGGACATGAGGACGATAAACCTAAAGGTTACTTTAGAGTAAGAATGACTTGGGTATGCATGCATACAGAGGGAAGGATCAGAGAGAGACAAAGATTTAAAATGACATGAATCAAGTTAAATATTAGACTAAGTTAATAAAGACCTGGGTTTTTTTTACCCTCAGGAAAGCCTGTTAAATTCAGTGCAATATATTAGGAGGAATCAAGTTAGCTATCTCTCCTGTAGAAGAATACAGCTAGTGACACCAGTGAGAGCTAATAGTCTGATTACTGCTAAGGTAAGGAAGGACTGTCATTGAGCAGAGCTGTTAGCTGCGGTTCCTCAGAACACAAATCTAAACTTTTCCCATTGGAAGATTGTTTCCAAGTTAAGTTGAAAGCTGAAAGGAAGTTCATTTTCATTCTGGTCTTCTTTACTACCTTTACTTATCCTTAAGAAGACTTTCCTTTCTTCACTACTGGTTATCTTCCATTAGACTGCAAGCTCCTTGAAAGAAGGAACTTTCTCTTGTCTTTTAATGAATTCACCTCTTGACAATTTCTGTTGCATAATAGCATTTAATAAATGTTTGTTGATTGATTGATTGCAATTTTCACAGGAACAAACAAGTTTTCAAGAAAAGAAATAAAGCAATCACACTACTGCTGTCACTCATTCAGCAACATTCAACAGAAATTTATTAAGTGCCTACTCTGGCCAAGCCATTGTACTAGGCTTTGAACATCTAAACAGAAATGACAGGCCTGCCTTCTAAGAGGTCACATTGTCAGCATCATTAACACTTAATAATAGCTAACAATTATAAAAAAAATTAGGGTGTGTAAAGCACTTTAAAAATACTATCTCATGTGATATTCACCACCACCTTGGATGGTTGGTAGGTGCTATTACTATCTCTGTTTTACAAATGAGGAAACTGAGGCAAACAGTGGTTAAGTGACATTACCGGGGTTCAAGTTTAGGCTCAGATTATTAAATAGCCACACATCCACATAATCTATCATATATTCATCTATCTATCTATATCTATATCTATCTCTATATATGAAAATACAAATATATGATGATACATATATAGAGACATACACATATGTGATAGTACAATAATGTAAGTACACCTATGTGCACCCACACATATGTACACACATGATTTTTTGTATCTTCGTAGGCCTATGTATATATGTGCACATATACATATAGACACAGTGCATGCATATGTACACAAACACACACAATACTTGGTGATTTTGTTATCTCTGCTTTACCCTAAAAAGTAGAATTCTGAGTAATGGATAGAAGTTAACAGGGACAAATTTAGTCTTAATGGAAATAACAGTTGGATCTATCCCAAAGCAAAGTGGAATGAGCTACTTTAGAGTTGGTTTGTTTCCCCTCCTTAAAACTCTTTAAAAAAAAAAAAAAAGGCTTGATGGTCATGTGTCTGATATGTTATAGGAAAAGGTTTTATATTAACTTTAATTTAGACTAGATGACTACCAGTTTCCCTTTCAACTATGACGATGATTCTGCCTTTTGTATTGAAAATTTCCAGATTAACGAAATGTGATTTTTTTTTTGATCGGATACAGAACACAAAAATATAGTCACTTGATTTAAAATTAAATACTGTTCACTCCATTGGCTTATTGATACAATAACAAAAAGGCATATCAGATCTCAATTGATTTCAAAATTTTAATTTAAAATTTAGATATATAATGTATAAATACTTACTTTTCTGTTACTTGTATAGCCAGAAATTTACCATCTAATTTAATCTGATCAAATTGAGAATAATCTCTTCCTCTACAGCCTAGTTTAAAGAAAAGAATTCAAAGATTAATTTAATTGAGTTGACATTGATAAAAGTTTTGGTGTATATGGAGGGAATTGTTTCTATGAAATAAGAGCATTTAATGTCTAGAAAATGTGAGTTGAATAGTTTCACAGTAATTTAATTACTTTAAATTTCAAATTAATCCATTAAATTAAAAACAAAACCAAAATCTTAGGCTATGACATGAAAAGTGAATTGATTCTAAATTTATACAAGTGGTATGATTCCCTAAGCAAAATTGTTTTTGATTTAAAGGTTTTATAATATTTTTTTCTGGATAATTAATATTAGATACGTAGCTACAGAATGGCCAGTGATTATCTTGAGGATAATAACATAATTTCTAGAATTCTAGAACCTGAATACTTCATGTTTGGTGAGTTTAACAATACACGTATTTACTCCATTGGTGGAATTTACAATTCATTCATATCCCATGTCTTCTTATCCTAACCAAATTTTGACCATTTTCTTTCATTGAACTTGACAAAGGATCTACCTACCTTATTGAAGGCTTTCCTTTAGGGTTTTCCTTCCTCCCTCCCTCCCTCCCTTCCTTCCTTCCTGCATTCCTTCTTTCTTCCTTCTTTCATGATCAATAGTACTGTGCTCAGACAACTATCCTTTATGATGCCTCACTGTCTCCATGTGACCAGCCCATCTCTTTTTCCTATCATACTTTTAATAATCATGATTAAGATGTTGAAAATTTTATACATATATATGTCTAGCACATTCATATTTTTAAAAGTACTTTAAATGAATCATGTTTTTTGATTTTCACACCTTTTGAGGTAAGTGGCATAGATGTTATTATCCCCATTCTGCAAATGAAGAAATTAACACTTGTGTCTGGTTAAGGGATTTCAGTGCAGTTCCAAGTACTGCCTCTTAAGCCTAGGCCATCACTGCAAATATACCATAGGCAACATGAGTCTGCCATGTTACTCTCCACAGCACACTGAGTTACCTGCAATTTGGAATCCTTGGAGATTGTGATCTTCCAAGATTTGTAACCATACTGCGTCGTTGGTGGAACATCTGGGAAAATGAATGAGATCCCAAGAAGTTCCAAGGTGCAAAGACCATTTTTTCCCAAACACAATAATTTCCTTGTGGTCTTTTTCCTTAAAATATGAACTATAATATGTAAAGAAAATAATTAAGGTAGGTAGAAGTGGGAATGGGACCACATGATCATGGATTTAGAGTTAATGATTCTTTCTTTTTCTCTTCCTTAATTCATTCAACTCCTGGGAAATTATATGCAGGTGGACGAATTCTATTTCCTTATGCCATGTATTATTTATATTTCAATCTTTCTCTAATACTTATCATAGTGCTTTATACACTGCAGGTGCTTAAAAAACAACCATGGTCATGACATTCAGTGTGTCTCAACCTTCAGAAAGCATGGTGTAAGTGGTAAAAGCACAGAGTTTGAAATAAAAACATCTGGGTTGAGTCCCAGACGCAGACAGTGGTTACTTGTGGGACCTAGAGATATTTGCGTAGCTTTCTCGGAATTTTAGTTTTCTCATCTGTAAAGTAGAAATAATATTACACTACCTATTCTTATAGGACTAATATGCAGGTCAGATGAGACAAAGGACATCCTGTCCTTTTTAAACATAGATGCCCTGTAAGTTATTAATATTCTGTATTAGCCCTGAATCAAACATGCTTGGTATACTTTTTATATATTTAAAATCAATAAGTTAACAAACATTTATTAAATACCTTCCATGTGCCAGACATTAATATTAAGTATTGGGGACACAAAGAAAGACAAAACAAACAAACCAAACAGTCTTTGGTCTCAAAAAGCTCACATTCTAGTGGAAAATGCATCCCTAATGCTTAGTCAGAGTCTCATCTTTCACACGATTGTTTCAACAACAATTATTCAGTTGTAATAACTAAATACTAATAAGCTTCAAGGAGAGCTATATTTTTCTTGAAGGCCGCAGCAATAATGAATATTGACTAAAGAGACATCAGGAATTGTTCTGGAAGGTTGTATAGGTTGGAATTGAGACAAGGATTAGCTAAGTCCTTTATTTATTTATCTTTTTTATTAAATGACTTAATCTTTCTGAATCTTTCTGCTTATGTGGCATTGATCTGACAATGAGCATTGGCACATACTCACAGATACCTCAGAGGCACACTAATAGTTCTAAATCCCAAAGGTTAAGGTCTACCAGAGATCCTATGCTAATAGCCCCAAGGCCTTTAGGCTATTGCCCTCTGTTTTTGTCATGACCTGGCAAAGCTCCCCCTCATTGAGCTTCTGGGCACAGTGCATGGGACATCTGTCCAGCTGAGCATTTCTTAATTAATATCTTAATGAAAGATGACTTTTCTCTTTGAAACATTGAGTTTATATGGTGCCCTACATTTGTCCAGCGGCATTTCCCAAAAAAAACAACAAACAAAAAACCCAAAAACCCTTGTGTTATGCATCCTAAGCATAAATAAAACAGACTAACTTTATTTCATTATTGCTTCTGGACAAGTTATGTATCATGTAACCTCAACTGCTTTTTTTCCACCTCTGGCTCACCATGAGGCTCTGGGATTTCCTCCAGGATAAAGATTATCTCACTGGGATTCATGCATCTGTCACATCTGGACTATTTCAATGTATTCTACCCAGTATGTGCAGAGGCCACATGAAGAATGCAGATTTCATATAATGTGGCAACCTGCCTGTACTTGTGAGCCAAAAAATACAAACCCGTTTCTTATTTGTATGCTTTCTAATGTAAGTTTCTGATACATTGCATTCATTATTGATATCAACCACGTAATAGTGACAAACTAAACCACAACTAAACGTCATTAAATATAATTGTGGAATTCTGGAAAACAATGGCTGGACACAAAAGAGAAAAAATAGCTATTCTGGAATGAGGCAAAGAGGCTCAGCTATAAACAGTGACAAAACAGAGAATTACTAACCAAAAGAGAGTTTTCCCATCTATGCAGATCAACTGATTTGAATTTCATTTCCATTTTTTTCCCCTCTCCAGTCCCCAGTGAGAGTGTTTGAATGTAAAATTCTCCAACAGATGGGTAGGAGGATATGGATATGAATAATATAAAACCTAGTTTCTTAAAAAGGAGCACTGGCAATGTTAGACAATTTCAGGAAGTTACGTGTACAAAGCAGGACCCTCCCTCTAAAAATCTTATAATGCAAAACGGCAAAGAAAGGCTAAGGGACCTTAAAATTGAAAATGAGCACAAATGAATTTCAATACTTCAAGAATGGAAAGAGGCCTCAGCTACTACCATCTAGTCTCACACATTCATAAAAGAAATTCTCACTATAACCTACTAGCCTCTGTTTGAAGATCTCTGAGGATGGGAGAACCTAGAACCTCTCAAAGTAGCCCATTCCACTTTTGGGCAGCTCTGATAGAAATCTGTTGTTGTTTTCTTGACATCAAGTCTAAATTTTCCTCTATTTCTGCCCTGTGAAGCTAATCAGAAAGTATAATGCCTTTTAAAACTCTTCAGATACTTCAAGACAACTGTCATGCTTTATACTCCTTCCTCCATATCCCCCATCACCCCAAATCTCTTCTAGGCTAAACATGCTTAATTCCTTTAACTAATCCTCACAGGATTTGGACTCAAGACCTTTCAGCATCCTGGTTCCTCTCTGGACATTCCCCAGCCTATTAATTGTCCTTTATAAGCTATGGCCCCTAGAACTGAACAGAAGACTTCAGATAAAGTCTGACAAGGGCAGAGCAGAGTGACACTAGCATTTCCTTATTCCTGTAAGTTTACTTTCTAAATGTAGAGCAAGATTACAATAGTTTTTTTTTAACTGCTCCAAAATTCTACTGACGCATATTGACCCTGCAGTTGTCTAACAGCCAATATTTTCAGAACTGCTATCGAAACATACCTTTGCCATCTTGTACTGTGAAGTTGATTTTTTTGTATCTAAGTATAAGATTTTGCACTTATTCTTGTTGAATTTCATTTTAATCAGTAAACAATTTGTGTCCTCAAGGAGCTTACATTTTCAGGGGTTGGGAGAGATTCAACATAAGCATAGGTAAGTAAATATAAAGGATGTACAAATTAATTCAACAATGAGAGGAAGTATGGCATGGTAAATAGAGGATTGGGTTTGGAGTCAGAAAGATTTTGTCATATCTAGCTTCTGACAATTGTGACCTTGGGCAAGTCACTTGACTTCTTTATGCCTGAGAAAGCTCCATAGAACTCATGCATATAAAATTGCAGACAGGTGACCTCGGTTGCTGGAGGGAATTCTTTCCACTAAAATTTATAAAATATTAGATGAATGAAAAAGTGAGTGAGCAAAGGAAGTAGTTTTACACGCTTTTTGTTTTAGGCATTGTGCTAACTAGGGACACAAAGGACAGGACAGATAGCTACTTTCTTTAAAATGTTTACATTTTAATAGCAGTTGTTCAGTTATTTTCTTTTTTTTTTTGTTAATTAAACTTTTAACATTTATTTTCACACAATTTTGGGTTACAAATTTTCTCCCCTTTTTTCCCCCTCCCCCCCCAGACCCAAGTTTTCTAATTGCCCCTGTGACCTATCTGCTCTCTCCTCTATCCTTCCTCCCTGCCCTTGTCTCCGTCTTCTCTTTTGTCCTGTAGGGCCAGATAGCTTTCTTGACCCCTTAACCTGTATTTCTTGTTACCCAGTGGTAAGAACATTACATTTGGTCCTAACACTTTGAGTTCCGACTTCTTTAGCTCCCTCCCTCTCTACCCCTTCCCCTTGGAAGACAGGCAATTCAATATAGGCCATATCTGTTTAGTTTTGCAAATGATTTCCATACTAGTTGTGTTGTATAGGACTAATTATATTTCCCTCCATCCTATCCTGTCCCCCTTTACTTCTATTTTCTTATGGTCCTTTCCCTCCCCATGAGTGTTGACCTCGTATTGCATTCTCCTCCCCATGCCCTCCCCTCTATCCTCCCCCCTATCCTGCTTGTGTCCCTGTCCCCCACTCTCCTGTATTATGAGATAGGTTTTCCTATCAAAATGAGTGTGCATTATATTCTTTCCTTTAGTGGAATGTGATGAGAGTAGACCTCGTGTTTTTCTCTTGCCTCCCCTCTTTATCCCACCACTAATAAGTCTTTTGCTTGCCTCTTTTATGAGAGATAATTTGCCCCATATAACTTCTCCCTTTCTCCTCCCAATATTTCTCTCTCACTGCTTGATTTCGTTTTTTTTTTTTAGTATATGATCCCATCCTCTTCAATTCACTCTGTGCACTCTGTCTCTATGTATGTGTACGTGTGTGCATGTGTGTGTGTGTGTACTCCCACCCAGTGCCCAGATACTGAAATGTTTCAAGAGTTATAAATATTGTCTTTCCATGTAGGAATGTAAACAGTTCAACTTTAGTAAGTCCCTTATGATTTCTCTTTGCTGTTCGCCTTTTCATGGTTCTCTTCATTCTTGTGTTAGAAAGTCAAATTTTCTTTCCAGCTCTGGTCTTTTCATCAGGAAAATTTGAAAGTCTTCTATTTCATTGAAAGACCATTTTTTCTCCTGAAGTATTATAGTCAGTTTTGCTGCGTAGGTGATTCTTGGCTTCAGTCCTAGTTCCTTTGACTTCTGGAATATCCTATTCCATTCCCTTCTATCCCTCAATGTAGAAGGTGCCAGGTCTTGTACTATCCTGATTGTATTTCCACAATACTTGAATTGTTTCTTTCTAGCTGCTTGCAATATTTTCTCCTTCACCTGGGAATTCTGGAATTTGGCCACAATGCTCCTAGGAGTTTCTCTTTTTGGATCTCTTTCATGCGGTGTTCTGCGGATTCCTTGAAAATTTATTTTGCCTTCTGGTTCTAGAATCTCAGGGCAGTTTTCCTTGATAATTTCATGGAAGATGATGTCTAGGCTCTTCTTTTGATCATGGTTTTCAGGTAGTCCCAGAATTTTTACATTGTCTCTCCTGCTTCTATTTTCCAGGTCAGTTGCTTTTCCAATAAGATATTTCACATTATCTTACATTTTTCGAATCTGCGCGGTATGTTCTGAGATATCTGTCTTTCTCGAAAAGTCCAAAGCTTCCATCTGTACCTTTCCAGATTTGAAAGATCTATTTTCTTCAGTGAGCTTTTGAATCTCCTTTTCCATTTGGTTAATTCTGCTTTTGAAAGCATTCTTCTCCTCATTGGCCTCTTGCACCTCCCTTGCAAGCTGAGTTAGGCTAGTTCTCAAGGTGCCAATTTCTTCAAGATTTTTTTGGTTCTCCTTTAGCAGGGAGCTGATCTGCTTTTCATGCTTCTCCCTTATCCCTCTCATTTCCCTTCCCAGTCTTTCCTCCACCTCTCTAACTTCATTTTCAAAATTCCTCTTGAGCTCTTCCATGGCCCGAGCCCATTGGGTGGGCTGGGACACAGAGTCCTCGATTTCTGTGTCTTTGCCTGATGGCAAGCCTTGTTCCTCCCCATGAGAAAGGAAGGGAGGAAGTGTTTTTTCTCCGATAAAGTACCCTTCAATAGTTTTATTTCTTTTCCCTTTTCTTGGCATTTTCTCCACCTAGTGGCCTGACCTCTGAATGTTCTCCTCACACCCACCTTGCCCCCTCGTCCTCCCAGCCAGCGTTTGGGGACTGAGATTCAAATGCTGCTTCCCGCCTTAGGATTTTTGGCGGGGGCAGGGCTTTTATTCAGTGTTAAATTAGGCTCAGGTGCTGAGGTCAGGGGCAGGGCCGCCTCTCTGGCTCAATTCCCTCAGGGGTTTATGCACAGACCTTCCACAATGGATCCAGGCTCCCGCTCGCTTGGGGAGCCCCCGTCCGCAGCCGCCTCTCAGCCCCCACCTCCCCGGGGGGCCTGAGCCTTGGGGGCACCTCACTCCCCTCTCAACCCGCCAAAGAGACTCTCTCACCTACCCCCGTCAGTCACCTGTTGGTGGGGGGGCCCGTGCTGCCGCTGAAGATCCCGCCTCTGGAGCCCTTTCAGATCTGTGCCTCTCGGAGCCGTGGCCGCCGCCGCAGGTCTGGGCTGGGCACCGTGTCTGCAGCGCGACGGACCTTTTGCAAGAGGTTTGCTGGTCCCTCTGTGGGTGGGGGGACCCGCGTGGCCGCTGGAGATCCCGTCCTGTAGCCCTCTCGGATCTTTTTCTCATGGTGTTGCTGCCGCGGTATGGTTGCTCTCTGCTACCTGCCCTGGCGCCCAGTCCACGGCGCGAAGGACCTCCCGTGAGAGGTTTGCAGGTCTCTCCGGAACAGAAATCTCCCTCGCTCCAATATTCCGTGGCCTCTGGGTGCAGAATTCACCGTGGGTTGGTCCCCTCTAGCTGTTCTGTGGGTTGTGGGTTCGGAGCTATGTGTATGTGCGTCTTTCTACTTCACCATCTTGGCTCCGCCCCCCCATTCAGTTATTTTCAGTCCTGTCTGACAATGTGTGGCCCCATTTGGGGTTTTTTGGCAAAGATACTGGAGTGATTTGTCATGCTTTTCTCCATCTCATTTTGCAAGTGAGGAAACAGTCAAACAAGGTTAAGTGACTTATCCAGGGTCACATAGATAATAAGTATCCGTGGATAGATTTGAACTCAGGAAGATGAGTCTTTCTGACTGTGGGCCAGGTCCTCTACCCACTGAGTCACCTACCTGCCCTTTAATAGGGAAAGATAATGAATAAAGAAGAACTAAAAGTAAAAGGAGAGTATAGAAGGAACAGGAAGGTTTGAGTGGAGAAACATGGCTTGGGGAATGCTAAGAAGCATGTGGTAGACCAGGGACAGTTCCAGATTTAATGAAAACTTATTAAGAATATGTAAGAGTTCATGTTTCAGTGGAGGATGAGGTTGGATTGAAGGCAGTGTGGCTTGGAAATGGCTGGATATTTGAGTAAGTGCAACTGAATGATCGCTAGTATATTGAGACTGCACTCCAAATTTTTGTGATTCCTTAATGCAGTGAAACTATACAGCCTCAGTGATCTTGAGTCTCCAGGAGTTTTCTCTCCTGTGTATTTTTTTATCTTTGTAGAATCCGGCCCTGTCTAGTGATGAAGTTGTTGCAGGGTCAAATACACAACACAGGTCCATTAACTTAGCAGGTACTTTGGCAAATTTCATAGATCACACTTACATTAGAAGGTGAGGATGCCCCTTCACTAAAAGCTATTTTTAGAAGAGATGGTCATAGTGGGAGGAGAATGCCCCCAAGGAAGTAGAGAACAAAAGCCAGTCAATAAGGCAGGCAGAGGATCACACGGGGGCAGGAAAATGAGCAAACAACAGAACAAAATTTTTTTACCATAAATGTTACTATGGCCAGGAAGATCAAATCTCACACTCAGAAAACTGCAAAATCAAAATTATTGCATCCACAGCCTCAAAGTAAAATATGAATTTGTCTCAGGCCATGGAAGAGCTCAAAAATGATTTTTAAAAATCAAGTAAGACAGGTAGAAGAAAAATTATGAAGAGAAATGAGAGCGATATAAGAAAATCATGAAAAGAGTCAACAGCTTGCTAAAACGAGACCCCCCAAAATACTGAAGAAAGCAATACCATAAAAAAAAAAAAAAACCACACAGAGAACTCACCATTGGTAAAAGAGGCCCAAAAATCCAATGAAGAAAAAACTTGAAAAACAGAATTGGTAAAATAGAAGAGGGGGTACAAAAGCTCAATTAAGAAAATAATTCCTTAAAAGTTAGAATTGGGGAAGTAGAAGCTAATGACTTTGTCCTTCATTCTCCTTGAAGAGGACCATAACAACAGGGAGATGATGACATGACTTGCAGTTGACTTTGATTTGAGTGAGGGAGGGCTATGCAAAGTCACCAACCTCACTTTCTCCTCCAGGGCCATCTGAGTCCAGTGGCCAGATATTCATCAGGAATACTAGAGACAGCCCAAGTTGCAATTGGAGACCTTGGCCATTTTAGACTAAGTTCTTTTCAGGTGTTCACTTAGAGTGAGGTAACACCCATTCAATGAATAGACCTCATGAGACATCAAGAAACAGTAAAACAAAATCAAAACAATGAAAAATAGAAGAATATGTGAAATATCTTATTGGAAAAAAATTGACCTGGAAAAACAAAGTTAGAAGAGATAATTTGAGAATTATTGGACTACCTGTAAGTTAAAAAAAAAAAGCCTAGACATCATCTTTCAAGAAATTATCCAAGAAAACTACCCTGACATTCTAGAAGCAGAGGGTAAAATAGACATTGAAAGAATCCACTGGTTACCTCTTAAAAGAGATCCCCAAATGAAAACTGCCAGAAATATTATAGCCAAATTCCAGACCTCTGAGATCAAGGAGGAAATTGTACAAGCAGCTAAAGAGAAATAATTCAAATATTGTGGAGCCACAGCTAGGATAACACAAGATTTAGCAGCTTCTACATTAAAGAACTGGAGGGCTTTGAATATGGTATTCAGGAGGGCAAAAGAGGTAGGATAACAACCAAGAATCACCTGCCCAACAAAACTGAGTAAAATCCTTCAGGGGAAAAAACGGACTTTCAAGTATTCCCGATGAAAAGACCAGAGCTGAATAGAAAATTTGATTTTCAAATACAAGATGCAATAAAAGCATGAAAAGGTAAATAGAAAAAAGAAATCATAAGGGATTTGATAAGGTTGGACTTGCTTATATTCCTACGGGGGGAGATGATATTTATAATTCCTAAAAACTTTCTCATTATTAGGGTAGTTAGAAGGTGTGCATATAGACAGAGGGCACAGATGTGAGTTAAATGTGATGGTATGCTTATCTTAAAAAGAGGTAGAATTAAGGGCTGAGAAAAAAAGAATGTACTGGGAGAAGGGGAAGGGGAGAAGTAGAATGTGATAATTTATCTGACATAAAAGAGGTCTAAAAGAGATTTTACAGTGGAGGGGAAAATGGGAGAAGTGTGGAAGGGAGAATATGAACCTTACTTTTTTTTGGAGTTGGTCAAAGAGGTAATAATATATGCACTTAGTTAGGGGTAGAAAACTATCTTACCATGCAGGAATGAAGGAAGGGAAGGAAATGAGAAGTGGGGAACTGATAGAAGGGAGAAAAATTTGGGGGAGGTAAAAGAAGAATGGACAGGATAAAAGGAAATAGACAGTAGTATAAACAGGGGGAAATAAGATGGAGGGAAATACATAGTTCGTAAGGGATGTTGGAAAATTAAAACTCTGATGTACTTTTGGTGAAGTTGTACACTGATTCAACCATTCTAGAAAATAATTTGGAGCTGTGCCCAAAGGACTATAGAATCATGCTTACCTTTTGACCAAGCAATACAATTGCAGGTCAGTATGCCAAAGAGATATACAGCAAAAAGGATAAGGCCCTTTCTGCCCAAAAATATTTATAGCAGATCTTTTATTGTAAAGAATTGGGATGTTCATCAATCTGGAAATAGTGGGACAAGTTGTGGTATGTATTTGTGATGGAGTGCAATTGTGCTTTAGGAAATGATGAACATGATGCTCTCAAAAAAACGATGAAAGACATACAAGAATTCATGCAAAGTGAAATCAACAGAACCAGGCAAAGTGAAATCAATAGAACCAAGAGAACATTGTACACAGCAACAGCAATATTGTACAATAATTTATGAATAACTTAGCTATTCTCAGCAGTACAATGATCCAAGACAATTCTGTAGGACTTAATGATGAAAAGTACTGTTCATCTCCAGAGAAAGAACTGGTAGAGCCTGAGTACAGATCAAAGATACTTTATCTTTACTTTCTTTATTTTCCTTGTTGTTTTTTGTCTGTGTTTTCTTTTAGAGAATAACTTAAATGGAAATAAATTTTGCATGATTTCACATGTATAACCTAAGTCAAATTGCTTGTCTTCTCAAGGTAGAGGAGGGAGAGAATTTGAAACTCAAAAATTTTTTTAAAATGTTAAAATTATTTTTATGTATAATTGGGGAAAATAAAGTATTAAATAATTTTTAAAGAAAAAAATGCTGGAAATGTAGAGACTAAGTAATGAAGGAATTTAAAAGCCAAATAGAGGATTTTATATTTTGTCCTGAAAGTAATAGAAAGTCAGTGGTACGTATTGGCTGGTGGAATGACCTGTAATTTAGGAGTATCCCATTACCAGCTGAGTGGATTCTCCTAAAGGCCATATATGCAATAGAAGCTACAAGATGGAAGAGTTGGAATATGTGAGGTGTGGAAATGTCTGGAAAGGGACAGGAAGACGTGTTTTGCACTAAATAAAGAGAAGACACATCTATTTGATCTCTAGCCAGAGGGAGACAAAAGTTGTGGTAGGGACAGGGTGTGAAAATAGGAATGATGGTGGGAGTATAGGTTGCATATTGAGAAGAAGCCCAGAAACTTGCCCAGAATTGCCAAGAGAATAATTTCATGTAAAAGATCAGTTGTTGGATTATAGAACAGCTGAGAATTATCAGTAACGCTAAGAAAATTCTCAATGCATCCTATTATGTTAGTTTCCTTCTATTCAATTCTGGAATCAGTTGATTGTCCATCTACTCTGACCTTCCTCCAAATATGGATTAATTCAATGAACTGGTCATTCATCTGCATGCCCCAGTCTGGATGTTAGATATTTTACATCCATTTAGTTTTTCTTACATGAATTGTTAGGCTCTCTCTGGAGAAGCCATTTCATGTCTTGAGGCTAGATCTAATCGGCACAATATCATCCACAAATGGGAGCATATGGAAACCCTTACTGTACACAGTGAATCTCTTTTTCATCTGAATCTTATAGAAAGAGTTCTTTATGATGGCAAGCATATTTTTCCATGTAGCTTCCCCCTTTTTTTGTTGATATCATTAATAATCACAGAAAATTTGTATATTCATCTCTGTAGTTACATATCTCAAGGGATTTTGTATGATCTTAACAAAGATGAGAGGATATTGGGTGGAAGTTAACCCTTAAGGGAATGATTTTCCTTTGTTTAGTCAAATGCTATTTTTATGATAAATAAACAATAAATTCAGTGGGATCACACTTTCCTTGTGCCTTTCAGTCACTTGTATACCTATGAAGAGACAGGGTGCTATAGAGGTTTGTTTCTCCCTGTTCCCTAACTCATGAAGATTTAGCATTATGGAATGGTAAATATGAAATGTTATAGAACATATATGTATGTCAACTATTATTATTCTTAGAAATACACATGGCTACTCTCATGATAAACTGTCTAAAGCAGGTCTCAAAACCAGGAAATCTTAAATTCTAGTCTTGTATCAGACACATAGAGGCTGTGTGACCATGAGAAAATCACTCCAGCTCTCAATGCTCCTGAAACCTGTCTGACACTACAAGTTGCAGAGCAGGATCCAACCTGCATTAGTATAGAATTGTTTGACTGAGGAATTGTCTCTACCAATGAAATCATAGGGATGGTCCCTATCATAGCATAGTGCCTAGTCCATGGTAAGCTCTTATGTGCTTTAATTACCTATACACTACGCATACACACACTCGTATTCACAGAGACACACACACAGATACATACACTCAAGACTACACACACACACTGATAAAATAAAATTTTAAAAGCACTTTGCCTTATCTGTTCCTCAGTGTTTTTAGAAGCAATGACCTTATAGAGAATTTGTTCTAGAGGAAGATTTTAAGAGAGCAAACTTTGTCTTTGGAATCACCCTGCCTTCCTTTTCCACCTGAAGCATCCTTCATTCTAATCTCACCCCTATGCAGCAGCCATTTTGTCCTTATCAAGTGTTAACTAATGAAGTTTAAGGGGTTAACCATGAACATTGACATTTTCATACATCACTCTTAGAGACGAAATAACCATTAAAAAAGATAATAGATGTTCTAATGGCGGCATTAATGGCACTTTACAGTTTCAGGGGACAGTTTTTTTAGGTAAGATAATTTCAAATATCCTAGTAATTTTCAAACCTTACTCATAAGCCTAGTTATGTAGTTATATCTCACTGAGTCATAGCAACCCAGAGTCTCAGAGTTAGAAGGGCACAGTCTCCTGGTCCAAATTACATCTGAATACCAAGTTCCTCTAAAGTAGTGGTAAAAGTGGGAAGGTGTTCAATTAAATTACATGGTTAATTGGGTCAATGTAGAAAGTCAGATCACATAGTTAAAGTCACAAAATGGACTTATGGCAGGACCAGATTGCATACAGAAGAATTGTGCTTATGTAGAATAATACCAACATTTGTTCTCACCACTCATTTTTTTTCTGTCAATTTTTCCTGCCAAGATGCTTGTTGTTGATGGGTCCCCTTATCTAGCAACCAAAGAAGGGGGAGGAGTGTCACTTGGGATGATCTAGAGTCATAAATAAAACTATATATCATCTAGTGCAGTTCTTTAATTTTACAGATGAGAAAACTGAAGTCTAGAAATTTTAAATCACTTGGTTAAGGTTGCGAAAATAATTCAAGATCAGAGTTGATATCTGAACAAGGGTCTACTCCAAATTCATCATTCTTTTCACTATCTCCAGTTGTTCATTTATAAGTAGGGAATTAAACAGGATACCTTTTTGCCCAATAAGGTCATTTTGGAATCCCTACTGAAACAGCTAGATCCTGGCTGTAGTTCTTTGTAGAGACATCTTCAGAGCAGAAATAAAAGTTACTCTCATAGAGAGCTTGTCAGAAGGTGACCAAACCCTCAAACTCTAAACCTGCCATTTCCCTACTATTTGTTCCAATTAATTTTACTGAGATGAACTATAAAATAATGGTTCAAGAGTTGCTAATTATTGTCAGCTGGAAACCTGGCAGAACCATTTTTACAGGTCACAGGATACAATTATGATCTTAATGGAGCACAATATCCTGACAACTTAAATGGCTCATATTTTATAAGAATATTAAGCATCTTTTATAAGAATATTAAGCATTATAGATTCTCCTGTCCTCTCATTTTTTCTTCTTCTATGAGACATGACATATTGATGTTAGAGATCACCGAAAGGACAAAGGGGAGACTCATGGTGCACAGCATGTGAACACATTACAAATGAGGAATTATACAGGTGAACTGGTATGAAGAATATCATCAAATAAATGGCCTAAAAATATGACAAGAATGAGGGACATACAATGGTCAAACCAAATACTCCACAAAAGTACAAGAAGAAACGAGAAAGGTACTGGGAATGCAAGGTAGAATTGCTGTATCAAATTTATGAAAAAACATAGAGGAGATTCAAGCAGGATGGACAGACATGGATGGGTTTCAGTTTTCCTCATTGAAGGAATTCTTATTGATGAGATCATGGTTCTATTGGGGTATTAGATATATACACATACACACATGTGTATAGTAGTATATATGTATGTATATGTATGCATGTGTATATATGTATATATGTGTGTGTGTATATATATCACTGCATTATTCTAAATAGAATGTAACTTCCTCAAAGGAAAATCAGTTCTTTGTTTAGTTTTTGGGGGAGGGTACTATTTTTACATCTCCAACACCTAGAATAGGACTGTAACATAGCAAGTATTTAACAAGTGAGTGATGAATACTGGATTTTGAAACTCTTATATAAATAAATTTGTTAGATTTTTTTCTAATACATTTTCTTCTACCCTTCTCCATTTGGGGAGTAAGCTCATACTGTCCCTTTGCTTGGTTAGTATTTCTTTTTCTCTACTTCAAATACTATTATAGCCTTTCTTCCTTCATACTATGTCAATTCAATTTCTAATGTCTTTTTAGAACACCTAACTCCAGACTTTATATATTTTGTTTTCCTCAGTGGCTCTTAGATGAGCCACTTTTTAATACTTTTAGCATGTCAGAATTAGGTTATCATCTAATCCTTTCTAGTTATTCTACTTTCCTCATTTTTCTCTACCTTTTTAAAAATTCTTTTGAATGCTGCAGTTGAGTTTAAAGGATTTTGTCCAGTTCAGATATTTTAGTTCAAAATGAATGCTACAAATTTATTAATTGTGTTAAATTTTCCTCTTTAAGAAGTATAAAAATTTCTTAGGAATAAGATGGAAGTCATTTTACCTTTTCAGGGTGTTAGATGTCAGCCTTTCATTCTATTTTTTAAATTAATATTGTTTAGATCTGAGTAATTCTGACTGGAGTTCTTTTGTATGTGATGTGAACTCTCTATGTGCTTGTAATGTGTTTTCTTTGAGTCTAGATGATGACAATTACATTCCTGGGCATGCTATATCTTGGATTTGTCTCTGGTAGAATCTATGGTCTATACTTTATCAATCAACATTTTGCTTCCTTTCCCTAATCTTTCTAAGTAATTTAAAAACTGATTTCCAGAAATACAATATGATTTCCAAAGCTTCATATGATTTCAAGAGTCCAGATTAACATTGCAAACTCAATGTTACAGGTCATTTTAAAAATTTTATTTTTACTATTTCATATGTTCTAATTTTCTGTCATTTAGCTTTGCTCTAGTGATTTTGTGGGTATATTTTTGAATGTCTGAGTTCGAATTTTTCACATGTTAAGGGTGCTCACTGATTTGTAAGGATTTTCCAGCTTCTGTGTTATTAATACTCACTTTGATATTCCCAATAGTCTCTTTCCTTATCTCTTTAATTATTTTATTATGTTTTCTGACCCTTGGAATTTTAATGAGTTTATATGTAATCTCTTCCTCAGCCATCTCTCTAGTCTTAATGTAAAAAACCAAACATCACTATTTGGGTGGGCATAGTTTAAAGCTTAAATATATCAAAAGTTTAATCCTAGATCCTTTTAAAATGAAGTCATCAAAATATAATAATGTTGCAATTTCCTCAAATTGACCTGTTAAATTCATTGTGAAACATTTCCCATGCTAATATTTACCCACTGCACTCATAACTATTGCCTGTCATGAAATTCAACAACTCAACCAGCTAATAAAATTTGACAGTGTGATCATGACAGCTTAGACTTCCCGACTCCTTCCAACTCATTCCTGAATTTTTTTGAAGTTAAAATTTAGTATCCCTTGCCAACATGAGGTGGTACCTTCATATTCTTATTTTCAAGGCTTAGTCCAACTTAAAATTAAATTTCACTTGAAATAATTTGAATGATTAATTTACATTCCCATAACTGTTTTCTGCCTCCACTCAACACATTCAATTTTGTAGAAGTCTTCCTTTTCCTCTCCATGGGAGCAATCATGATACTCATTAGGCAAAGTGTGCTTCTATGGACACTGTAGAGTCTTGTAACTGTTTTTTCTCCTCCAGTTTGTCTTTAGCTCTTAAGTAATATACTATTCAGCCCAGACACTAGAGATAGTTAGTAGATACTGGTGAAAGATTCCAAATCCTCTGGACCACTGAAGTCTACAATGCCTTCCTCTAGTTAAGAACAAAGGGGCAAATTGAGACTGAAGTCTAAACCAACATTCTTCTCTTCCTAGTGATTCAATCTAAGGGACTTGGGGTGGCTATCTTCCATCACTGAAATGTGATATGCTAAAATGCTGGATTTCAAACTAACAGTTACATATATATATATACATATATATATATATATATATATATATATATATATATATATATATATATATATATATATATACACATACACATATATATACACATACACATATATATACACATATATATGTATATATGTATATACACACATACACATATATACACAAACACTTATATATGCATATATATATATATATAATATATGTACACACACACAAGTGTTATAGGACATGATCAAATCTCTTAACTAGTCCAAATATATTTCCTGTGCATTGTCCCCTAATGTCAACCAATGGCTTTCAAAGGCCACTAAAAATGATTAACGACTATTTCTATCTAGTATCAAGCCTTTGGTTGATTGATTCAAAAGAGATATCTAGGCCTTGTTCATACCCAGTTCATAATTCTGATTCAATCAAGGAGAGAAGTCAGACTCTCTATCATCACTGAGGTATGTAGTTAATAGGACAACTCCTTGTACACATTATTTCTTATACCTGTACCAAGATATGGGTAGATGACAGATAGATACAGGTAATATATATATATGCACATCCATCTATATTCATATGTCTCTCTCTCTCTATATGTGTGTATATTTACACATATTTGTATATTTACTTGAGATCATGCTACATCCTGTCAGCTAATTCTCCAAAAGGCAAATAGATGTTTTACATGCACAAACTTTAATATTGGGCCTTATTCTTATTGTGCAAGTTTTAAACCCTTCATTATTCTCTAAATAAGTTGTTTTCTAAAACATATGAATTAGTAATTACATAATTTAAGCATTTTTCAAAAGATTTCAAAGACTTTCCAACCCAGGAGTTTGGTCCAATTTTCTTCAAATTTTTATCATTTGTATATGAATCAAATTTTCATAGGAAAGATTCTACTAAATATATATTAGAATCAAACAAAAGAAGAAAAGCATTATTGTGTTGGTAACTTTGCTATATAGAATTAGTCAGAGGCAGTAAAGTGGTATAGTGAATAGAATGCTAGGCTGGTAGTCAGGAAGATCTGAGTCCAAACCTTACACACTTAACTAATTCTTTGACTCTGGTAAAATCATTTAATCTCTTTTTGCCTCATTTTCTTCATCTGCAAAATGATGAGGAGGATAATGGCACTTACCTGCTAGGGGTGTTGTAAGGATCAAGTGAGATAATATTCTAAAAACACTTTTTTGTACATAATACTTAATAATTTCTTGTTTCCTTCTTTCCTTCTTTAATGGAATTTTAAATTTTTTGCTTCATGGTCCCCTTTAGAATTTGGTAAAGTAGATGGAACCGTTCTCAGAATAATGTTTTAAAATACATAAAATAAAATCCATATGGGTATAAAGGAAAACAATTATATTAAAATAGCTATCAAAAATTAAGTTCATAGGTTCTTGATTAAGATCCCTTACTCTACAAGCTTCTAATTTTTGTTTGATATTAAATATCATTTGGTGTCTTTGGGAAGTTTGAGGGTTGAGATAGATGACTGGAATATTTTAGACAAGAGAAGAGAATAAGATGTGTTAATGACGAATTATTCCCTGATGGCAGAATCAAAGACCTTTGCAGGGTTCAACTATAGTTTAACACATCTGTACTAAAGTCACAAAATTGAAAAACTTCAAAATTGGACAGAGCACTTTAGAGATCATTTCATTGAAAGACCTCATTTTATAGACACATAACTCTAGTTATAGATTAAATGAATTGCCTCAGTGATAGAATCAAGACTAAAACTCAGGTCTCTAGACTTCTTATAAGTTTTTTTTCCACTATAATACAATGCCTTTCCTCTTCTACTTCTCACTTGTAGTTATAACAACACATAGTTACTTTCTGAATAGTCAAAATGGACAAATCTGAGATGGAATTTGTTATTTATATCTATTCATTATAAGGGAATTCCTTATAATCTAATCAATACTACACTCATATCTTTTCCAGAAATGGAAATAGCTTTGTTACGCAGGAAGGTCCCTTCTGGGTAGTAAAAATGTTGGAATGAAATTTCTCAGTAATACTGTTTTTCAAGGATTGAAATATATTCTTTATTAAAGCATCCCATTATTTGATATCCTATGCTGTTCTCAAATGTTACCCAGTTATCTAAGTATTGGCATGTGATCAACAGTGGAGTTGACAGATACTCAAAAATATTCCTCCAATTATGCTTTCTTGGAGATGGCCCAGTGATAGTTAGTTAGGGCTGAAATATATAGGGGTCCTCAATAAGGCCATTAAAAACCATTCCTAACTGTACTTGGCATTATAAAATGAAACTTAAATATGCATAGATCTTGTCCCCAAGGAGCTTGCAATCTCATACTGAATCTAATATTTATGTGACCAAATAAACAAAGAACTAAATAAGACCACTAAAGAGATGCATAAGATAGCAAGATATTTTCAGATATTCTTCAGGAATGGACAATAAAAATAATAAAGGAAAGGAAAATGAACTTCAGAAGCACATTTCATCACATTTGTTTCAGAAAATTTGCATGACTTAGTGACTTGAAAATTTATGGGAGCATCATTTATATAGAAAGATGCTAATCATAGGAACCCAAAGAATCTCAATGCTAAATGACCTGATTAATGTAGCATAACAGAACTAAACCTCTGAGTTGTTTAAACCCTCAAAGTGATTTGCTCTGGGAAATTTGAATTCAAATCCCTCCTTGATGTTCATGCTCTGCTGTCTGGGGGCAACTCATTAAATTAGTTCTATATTTTTCTGTTGTGTAAAATAACAATTTGATGGTGAAAGAGAGGGAGAAAGAAGGAAATAGAATGAGAGGCAGAGAGAACGGGAAAGAAGAAAGGGAAAGAGATTTTTTTTAGTTTTATGAAAACATAGAAACTGTCATTTTGGACTCTAATAACCTGATATGATTATACAAATTGAAAATATTTTCTCATTTAATATAGCATATAGTCGAACATCTTAGAAAAAATGAAGATGTTATGCTATAGCAATGAAGGTCTGAACTGATCCATTGTTCTCACTGGATAGAAATAAAAGAAATCTTTCCAAATCATGGAGAGCTATTTTGATCTGGTACAACATTGTTTACAAAGGTCAAGGAGATAATTCTTCTCTTTTTTTATAGGCTTATTTTCTGTCTCATGGGCAGTTTTCAGGATTTTATAACAAACCAAGTTATTTTCTTCTTTCTCTATACACTCATGAGAACTGGCTTCATTAATGGCTCTTTCAGTGATTTCATTTCTTGTTTGCCTGAACATTAAGAATAATTACTTTCCCACAAACCTGGTCTGTTTTGATGAAGACTACTGTTTTCCAAATGTAAAATGGTTATTGATCTGCCAAGAATGGACTCATTTGTAAGGCTGGGAACAAATTCTGGAAAAAAAAAAGAGTCAAGGAATCCATACTATGTTTGGCAGTCATAAATAGGAATAATTGGTTTCTGGATTTTCTCTGGCCATATTTAAGTCGTTTCCAGGAACTTCCAGCATGATTTTTGTGTATGAGTCACAATAAGCACAAAAACATAAAAAAATAGCTTTCTAATTGTAAATGCATCATTGGAGGTCAGCTGCATTTTAGCCTGTTGATTTCAGTTGTTCAGCATTACAGTAATAAGAAGGTAGATTCCTTCCTTTACAGGCAATGTGATAGACTAGAGAAAGATGAGTAGGTAAGATGTCAATGAGCTTATAGAAAGCAAAGTTTCAGGGGATTTACCATTTTGATTTAATTTGAGAAAAATATAATATTTAGAAGTTGTTTGAGATCCAAAGCTAAAATGCCTGTTGGTACTGTCCATGATGTTAAAATCTTTAATTAGAACTTTGCTTATATTTTCAAATTTTATTATTTTAGGAAAATAGTGTCAACAACTGGAAGGAACTTCACAAAACATCAAGTGTAGTCCACACCTGAAAAAAATTTTTTCTAAACAACATATCTGATAACTAGGTAGCCTCTGTTTGAAGACCTCTTCTAGTAGGGAGGAAGCCACTATCTCTTGATGCAGTCTATTTTTTTTTTTCAGAAAACCAAGAGTTTTTTTCCTCCCTTATCTCATTTTTGAGTTCACCTCTTTAAATTCCCATCTGCTGAAAAATCCTATGAGGTAGATACGGCAAACATTATTTTGTGCATTTTATAATTGAGGAAATCTAGGCTCTGAGAGTTTAACCAATGTACCCAGAATTACAAAGCTAGTAGCTGTCTGAGGTGAAATTAGAATCAAGGTCTAGTCTGCTGACCCCAAGTCCAGCATTCTATTCATTATGCTTATCAAAGTCAAAAGTGATTTCACTCCTAAGAGAAAAGTCTCTTATAAATGATAATCTAATAGCATTTCACCTTCTCTGAAACATGGGTTTTCTGATAATAACTTCATTCTTTTTTACTCCACATCTTTCCAAGAGTAAATGCAACAAACATAATTTTCCATGTATCTTTATTTTATCTGTTAAGAACTTAATGTACAAAGATCTACTCTAGAAGGTAGAGATACAAAGACAAAATGAAAAATAGTCCTTGTTCTTTACTAGCATATGTCTTATGGAGGGATACAATATATAAACAGATAAATATATTAAGGACAATTTAAGGATGAGGGAGAAAACGCAACTATGGGAAACAGGAAAAATTTAAAGGGAGATATAAAGCATGAGGAAAGAAACAGGCATTATTTTACTAAATAACATTTAAATAAGTAAAGTAAGTAAATATTTATTAATTTATTAAGTGCCTCTTATGTGTCCATGAACTGTATTAAGCTCTCTACAAAGATTATTTTGTGTGATCCACAGCAACCTTGGAACATTTGTACCATTATTATCTCATTTTACAAACACGTTAATTGACTTGTCCAAGGTCACACAGAATTAGTAAATGTCTATGGCTGGATTTGAACTCACATCTTCCTGATTCCAGCACTGTGCCACTTACCTGACTTATAAACTGAAACTTAAAGAAAGAAAGTAAGTCTAACAGGCAGAAGTGAGGATGGAGCATGTTCTACATGTATGGGATGGCCCATGCAGAGGTATGGAGGTGGGAAATGGAGCTCTGTGTTTAGAGAATAATAAGTAGAACATTTTGACTGGGACATAATGTATGTGAAGGAATTTAATGTGAAATAAAGGTGGGAAAGTTAGGAACACGGTAAAACATGCTTTTGGAAGATCATTTTGGGCCACGTTCTCAAGAATGGATTGGACAAAGGAGACATTGAAAGTATAAAATCAAATTAGGAAGCTACTGTCATAGTCCAGGTGAGAAGTAAAGGGTCCAAACTAGGGTGAGAATCTGAGTCTGATTATTTTTTATAAAAATATCTTTGTCTCCTTTAACTTCTTTTTCCTATAGTGAAAGCTACTTTATCCAGAACTTGAACTGAAAATTTCAACTTATCAGTTTTTGGATACTGTGCCTCTAGAGTGATAATTTGTTGGCTCCCCTGACTGAATGAATTCAAATTTGTTCTTGCACTTCTGTGACAAAAAAGAAGGACCACAGAACTGCAGCTGGCAATGATGAGTGTAGGTGGTTCTTCCCATGAGTATGAAAATAAGGTCTACTGCCAGGAGTGGGGAACCTGTGGCCTTGGGGCCATATGAGGTCTTCTAGATCCTCAAGTGCAACCCTTTGACCAAATCCAAACTTCACAGAACAAATCCTTTTCATACAAGGAGTTGTTTTGTAAAACTTGAACTCAGTTAAGAAGCTGCACCCAAGGACCTGGAAAGCCACAAGTGGCCTTAAGGCTACAGGTTCCTCACTCCTGGCCCATTCATTTCAGGTCAGAGAATGTAAGAACCATGAGATGGATCCCACTCATTGCTTCTGTATCTGGCTTACTCATCTCACTGTTTAACTTGGTGACTGGCACATAGTGGGAAATGAATAAGTGTTTATTGATTATTGATTGATTGTGTAACTATATATTATTAGAGATAGAAGGTATCTTAGGGATCATTTGGTTCAACTGATTCATTTTATAATGAAGAAACTGAGGCCTTGAGGGGTGAAGTCACTGTCACTTGACCTAGATTACAGAGGTTATTGTTTAGTTGAGACTAGAATCTGGTTCTTTTGAGTCTCAGTACTATGTATGCATTTGTATGAGTAGCACACTGCTGCTCAATACCAACCTTTCTTGTATTTGAGCATGTCAAATGATGGATTAATTTCTTAAACACAGGTTAGTTATGGTTCATGTTATACAGCAAAAATCCTTTGAACATTGCCTGAATACTGTACAGTGTGTGAATCTGACAATGGGAATCTCAGGCTTCAGGCTTTAGTAATATAGTTGAAGCTGTTTTGGGCAATTGGAAGGAAGCACCTGATCCCTTTATGAAGTGGAGAGATATGGCAGCCAAGGCAATACCAGTCTAGTATATAAACTTGTTTGTGAGATATTACACAGAAGTATGGTAGATTATGAGCAGTATCATCTCATAAAACAGCAAGAAGTCGTGGAGGGAAAATCAAGTCTTTGGAAGCCTTGGCAACAGATGCAAATAGGAAAAAATAGAAAATATCTATAAATATCTATAAAAAATAGAAAGTATCTAAAATATATATATATCTATATCTCTATAATTACATAAAAAATCTTTCCTTCATCAATAACATTTGGGCATTATTTAAAAAAAAATTTAGTTAATTAATTTATTTTTAGTTTTCAACAGACTTCCACAAGATATTGAGTTCCAAATTTTCTCCTCATCTCTCCCTTCCTCCCACCCCAAGACAGAAGCATTTTGATTACCATTGCTCTCAGTCTGCCCTCCTTTTCCCCACACCCCTCATTTCTCTTATCCATATCCCCTCTATTTTCTCATAGGGAAAGATAGATTTCTATACCCCATTGCCTGTATGTCTTATTTCCCAGTTGTAACATTTGGACTTTAACATTACAGTCCCTGATGTGCAACATGAGGAGGCAGAAATGATACCAAAGGGAAAAAATGGGAAATGCAACTGGATTGGACCTGCCGAAAAAGAAGAAATCTGGGCTGGAGAGAATTGAGGGATTAATTTTCAACTTATTTGAAACAGGGGAGGATACCAAAAACTTGTGGGAAAAACCTATAACCATTCTTGCCAATTAAAGGCAATAGAATATCAGTTACTACTGACCTAGATCCTAATTTCCTTGTCTAAAATTTCTTTGAAAATAAGTTATACATATGTTGAAGGAATATTTGTTGAGAGAATGGGAATTCTTTAGCAGAACATCTTTACTATCTCACTGACTGAGGATTGGAGCCAAGAGGATGGGAGGGACTAACCTGAGTTCTTTCCAATTCCCCTCCAAACAACTATAAAATAACACTTGAAAATAAATTCTAAAGTGGCAGAACCAACAAAATGATGGGGTGAAACAACTTTCCAGCCAAAGACAACTTAAAAGGTGAGCAGGAAGGGTCACTGGGTTAAAAGTAGAACCCAGTCCAATGCAGGCCATATCAGCACTGGACACAGTAGTGCAGGTCATACCCTGGTAAGTCAGCTGCAGACCTTGGGGGTGATTGACTTAGTAGTCATGGCATCAGCTTCATGGAGGCAGCTGCTTCCAAAGCTCTCAACCCACAAACAGCAAGGGGAGTGGAAAACCGGTCAGAAGGAGTTTACAGGAGATCCTTTGATGGCAATGGGTACAGGACTCTTCTGTATCATCTGTTCTGGGTCACAGTCCATGGCAAGGAGGAAGATTAGAAGGAACAGGGACCCTGGTTACAGTTCCACCAATGTGGAAAAGAGTTTTTGTTGTCACTCTCAGACAAGAGCACAGATCAGGAGACCACAACTCTCCTTAGATCATACCCCCTTGGAAAAACTGAAACTTACAAATCCCCAGCACTAGCAGAACAAAAATCTGAAGCTTGGGAAAATGTCCCTTCTACTCTGGGACTACAGCCCAATTTCAACATAAACCTAAAAGTCAAGAAGTAGGCTGGAAAAATGAGTAAAAAACAAATGAAGACCATGACCACCCAAAGTTACTATGGTGACAGGGAAGATCAAAATACAAAATCAGAAGACAGTGTCAAAACTGCTATATCCAAAGCCTCAAACAGAAATGGGAATTGGTCTTAGTCCCAGAAAGAATTCCTGGAAGGTCTCAAAAAGAATTTTCAAAATCAATTAAGTGAGGTAGAGGAAAAAAAGGGGGAAAATGAGAGTGATGCAAGGGAATCATGAAAAAAAAAGAATCAGCAGTTTGATAAAGGAGATACAAAAAATACTGAAGAAAAGAACACCTTAAAAACAGAATAGGAGTAGGGAAGATGGAGGAGTGAAAGCAACGACTCACCTAAGCTCCTGGAAAAACTCCTCTGGATATCTCTGGGGGGAGAGTCTGACCAGACTTTGGAGGTGTAGAATCCAGTGGGTGACGGACTTTGACGGATTCGGAGCCCAGGCTGGACCGGAGGGTCCACGGGAGGGATCTGTTCCGCGGGGGTAAGACCCCGGCGCACAGCGCAGCGCGGTCGGCGCGGCAGGGCGGAGGGGACCAGAGGAGCCCGAGAGTGGCGGGCGAGACCAGTGGAGCAGGAGATAAGCCAGGCCGAGCCAGTGAGAGCCGCTGAGTGCCAGACATCAGCGCAGCAGCCCTTGAAATCTTCAGCCTGAAGACGGACTTCGGTGGGTCACTACTTGAACTTCCAGGAACTGGGATGGCAGAGTGATCAGTAAGTGCTCTCTCCTCCCCCCTGATGACCGTGAGGGAGCCATAAAATTCTTCCCCAGATTAATCCTGGATCAGCGGGAACAGCTGAAGGGGGCGGGTGGTCTCATAACACCAGAGGCTGGAAAAGTGGCAAAGGGGGATTCTTCCTACGGTGGCGGAGAAGGCTGGAGGGACAGATGACCCAGGGCAGAGAAAATTCGCACTGAGACCCAGGCAAGCCTCAGAGCCAGGAGACGAGCCCCAGGAGGGGCGGGAACACGCGTTAGCTTCTAGGTGTGCCCCAGCCCTCCAGGGGAAAAGGGAAGACAATAGGGAAGCTGGGATCACCATCCCCTGACCTTGCCTTTGCCTCAAGTCAGCTGAGGAGATATCCTGAGACCAGACCACCCCTCCCACACACCTAACAAGCTAACCCCAGGGTTGATCGGGGAAACAAAAAACAAAAGCCTGCTTTTAGCCTAGACACACATCAGCTCAACTTAAAGATCTGTACCTTCTGACTGAAAGAACCAAAAGCTACAACACTCAGCCAACATCATGAATCGGAAAAAGCAGACGAAAAGTGAAAAAACCATAGAATCTTTCTATGGGGATAAGGACCAAAAACAGAATAGACCAAATGGTAGAAGAGGCACAAAAATCCATTGAAGAAAACTCCTTAAAAAGAAGCATTGGCCAAGTGGAAAAATAGATGTACTATCACATTGATTGAGATCTATAAAGATCCTTTTGTTGCTATTCAATTGTGTCCAATTCTTCATGACCCAATGGATCAACCATACTGTCCATGGGGTTTTCTTGGCAAAGAAAATGGAGTGGTGTGACACATTTTCTCCAGTGTCTCCTTTGCTTATAACAAGCAAAGATTAAGTGACTTGTCCAGGGTCACACACCTAGTAAATGTCTGAGGCTGTATTTGAACTCATGTCTACTTCACTTCAGTCTCCAGGCTCCAACCAGTAATCCACCTAGCTGCCCCCAAAACAAGATCTTATTTGTCTGATTATAAAAGAACAAAATACTACTCCTCCAAAAAGTTTCCTCACTATGCATATGTTAAAATCATCCTTGAAATATGCAACAAAAGAAAAACTTTTGTTTAATATTTCTTTACTTAGAAATACAGAGTAAAGCGCAAAAGGAAATATATTCTAAAGAAAGTTACTTGCTAATATATTGGAATATGTCTAGCAAAGGATTCAAATTAGTTAATTCAAAAGGGCTTCTCTATAGATGGTAAGAAAATGGTTCAGATACTTTATTTTTTGGATGAAATTATGCTAATTATACCATGTCCTAGAATAATTCAGAGCCTCATAAATGAGATCCATAATCACTTGAAGGAGTTTAGGCCAACAATTCATATGTAAAAGGTGAATAAGAATGCTTGTTGTCCAGAATTTAATATTCTGTTGGATAGATGCAGAGATCATGGACCATAGACTAACAGATTATGTCATCCCCTAGTCTATCTGGATACTGTTTATGGGCAAGTAGTTTGACCCATATTCGAGTAAGAGGAAAAAATCGGGTTGAATTCAAGTTTTGAAATTCCATAGTGCTCTCAATGAATTACCAAAAGTTTATCCAAGACACAGATTTTTGTTTCATTTCAAACAATATTCTTAAGTCAATGTTAGGGGACTACAAGTCACAGATACTCCAATTTAAAAAAAAAAAAACAAACAAAGTTTAAAAGCTCTCAAAAAGCAATTAGAAAGTGCATGATGGGAATGAATAAGTTGAAATATTTTACCAAATAAGAATTGTACTAACAAATTTCCACAAAGACTGCCATCAGAGAGATGAGAGATTGAAAAAGGAAATGGGAAATTTATGTGTCAAGGTGTCCCAGGTGCAGGAGTTCTGAATCTCCTTAGAGAAGAGCAGTCAGCATCCTTTCTTGTTCATTTCCTAAAATCTGAGCAAAGGTTCTTTTCCTCCTGATATTTAAGGCATTTTGTGCCTGGCACAAAACATGCTTCAGTGCTCATTCACTTGACTATTAGGTGTGTGTTCGTCCTTCATTGCTGAAGAAGATTATGCCATTAGAGAAATGATGACATGACTTGCAGTTGACTTTTTTTTTTTTTGAGTGAGGGAAGGCTGTGCAGGTCACCAGCCTTGTTTCTCCTCCAAAGCCATCCGAATCCAGTGACCAGATATTCATCAGGATGACCAGAGATGACCAGGATGAGGCAATTGGGGTTATGTGTCAAGAGTACGGAATAGCTGATGGATAGCTCCTATTCATTCAATGTCAAGAGAGCTAGAGGAAAGGTCATGGCACACTGGGTTAGATCTCTATAAAAGGCTGTATGGGAAGGCACTGACAAGGGTTCCACTGAGAAAAAGGGCATTGTTGCACTGTAACCTGCAAAATCCATGGAATTATCTATATGGGTAAAGATCACAAATTCATCAGACTAAAGAAAAGACCTGACTGAGTTAATAGACCTTCATAAATGCCTAACACCATTATCTAGAAAGGTATATAAAAAAAGTATACAGAGCTGAATATAAATGTAAGGTATAAATAGCTATACATATCAGAACTAAAGATGCCAATAGTTATGTAGGCTTAGTGGCAGTTGAAAGTATGCACATGTAAAACTGAGAAAGGCTTTAGGTAATAATAAACATCAAATTCAGTACTAGTTCCAATTGGTAGAGGCTAATTTCTACCATATATAGTATATATAGAGGCTAAATTCTCCTAATACAGTAACTTTTTGAACCTTTCTTTTTAATCCCATACCTGCATCTTTTACAAACATTGTATTTACTTGAATATTGTGTTTCTATCATTGTGTATAAAAATTATGTCATCTAACTGATTAAGATTTTTAAAAGCTTAATTGGTCATCTCTTTTTCATTTTTGGACACATTTCTACCCTTTGCAAAATACAATGATGCAATTAGGAAACCCTGCATAGTCTGGGTCAGCATTTCTCTTACACATGTCGGAGGATCGAAAAACTCCACGCCCTGCATATGTTTACAGTTTCAAAAGGAACATCTGCAAGCTTTGAACATCTGTTTTTATTTTCACTGAGACGCCTCACTTTTGACTGCCAGAAAAAGAATGGGGTCATTAGTTATTTTCCAACCTGAAGTTACCCAAGGCTCATCCTGGTGGGAAATAATAATGTACAAACCACATTTGAGTTTGGGCAAGAAAGAACAGTTACAACAAGTAATCCTTAGGACTTTGGATGGTTATTACAGGCTTTTCCCCAAAGAAATGGCTATTCAAATAGCACACAAAATTGAATGTAGGAAGGCTGCTGGATTTAGCTAGCATTGTGTCAGATTCTGTACTTCCTATTTACCCTGTATATAGCTTGCTTTGTATATATTTGTTTGCATGTTCTCTCCCCATTAGATTTTAAGATTTTTTGAGAGTAGGGAGTACTTTTTGCCTTTTTGTATCCACAGCACTTAGCACATGGTAGGAGCTCAAATAATGTTTATTAATTAATTGATTGAATTATTGGAAATATGGTGAGAAAGAAACACTTAACTTGAAGTCAAAAAGCATTTTATAAAATCATGGATCTTAAACTGAAAGAGATCTCAGAGCATCTCATCCAATTATCTTATTTTACAGATTAGGAGACCAAAGTCTAGGAAGGTTTTTCTAATGGTCGCACAGGTAGTAGTGAGGGCAAGAAGCAGGATTTAAATGCAGGTCCTCTGACTACAAGTTTGTTTTTTTTTTTCCACTCAAGGCTATCTCCTGAATTTTTGAGACACACATTTGCCACTTTATGACCTTGGGCAAATCTCTTAAATTTGTATGAGCTTCAGTTTCCTTATCTACATAAAATGATAATGTGACCTATGTCACATGATTTTTGAGAGGAGTACAGTGGGTAAACTCTGAAGCACTCTTCAAATATGCATAGTGGATTGAGCATTTGACAGGACAATTATGGTCCAAAGCCTGTTTCAGATCATTACTAGCTATAGAGATTTACCCTTTCCCATGTTCAGTTTCCTTGTCAGTAAAATGGGGATAATATTATCTGCAACATTTGTATTAACAAGTTGTAAAGAACTAATAAGATAATATCTATAAAGCATTTTCTATATCTTATACCATTAAATAAAAGTCAGTTGTTAATATTTCCAATCATTTTTAATGCAATAAAAAAATGATATTAAGGCATGGTAAGATTTCTGGGAGAAACTTTTGAATCATCCAAAAAAAGATCACATTAAGTACTGTTATAGTATTAAATTGATGTCAATATGTCAAGGATCTAGGTGATCTTAAGAATAGTGTAACAGGGTCATAGGATCATAGAATGAGAGGTCATTAGTTCGAATCTCCCTCATTTTAGAGGTGAGAAAAGGCTAGAAGGGATAAGTGATTTTCTTGCTTAAATTGTCTTCAAAGCTAGTAAAATAGCATAAATATATTGTGTATATACTGACATATACATGAATGTCTCATGTGTGTATACATATATATATTGTTTTTTACATTGTTGAGATATCCCCTTTATTTCTTCCTTTCTCTGAGAATAATCCCTTATTATATATTATGTCTATTATAGACATAATATAATATAATAATCCCCGCAAACTTAAAAAAATAGAAAGAAGAGGAAATAACAGAATTTTTAAAAGAGGAAAAAGATGAAATAAAATCAGCAAAACCAATCACTATATTACAAAGAAAACGATCTGACATTATATGCCATGTTCCGCACCCATAGATTTCCCTCCACCCTTGACCTCAGCAGAGGAGTAGGTAGAGGTGTATTCTCATAGCTAGCTTTTTAAAGGTTATCAGGAACACAGACAATCTTTGTCTTATAGAGGTTCCTAAAGTGGGTGATACTGCCCCTTGGTAGTCCCTGGAATGATCTGAGGTGATGGGGAGGTGGTGGTAGCTTCTGGTGTAAATTGGTGGGGTTTGAATAAAAATAAGGGGGCAAGGGAAGCATAAGGAAAGAAGAGAATAGAAGAAAATTTTGAAAAACCCATTTGTACAAGTTTCATCCGTTGCTGCAGCAGAGTTAAAGTCATAGTGATTACATTATTTTCCAAATAAAAACACAAAATGCAAGTTATAACCAATCAGTGGCCAAGTCTAGTAACTGCTCTTAAAAAGCAAGTGTTGGCAGGAGAGTGTCACATATTGGGAAGTTCAGCATACTTTGGCAAGAATATATGAGTGCAATGACTTGTTTACAATGCAAATCTGTATGGTTACATGATTCAATGTTGCGTCATCCAAGTTTCAATGCAGGAAAACCCCACAAATTTAAAAAGAAAATTATTAAAGATGCATCATTTCTAAAAATATATATTTTATATTTTTTTGAAATTATGCAGATTAAAAACAATATTAAAGGGTTAAAGAAAGTAGATTTCCAGGGGGAACTTAGTAAATTTTTTTAAAGGGAGCAGTAGGCCAAATAAGCTTGGGAACCTCTGGGCTAGCCAATGACAAGCTGACCTCCAATTCCATTAGGGAAAACTTCACAATGTGTAAAGTAACAGAGTATAGACATGTCTTTGTGTCTCCTTTAACAGAACACTTTAACCTTTACATTATATGATTTCATCACCTGAGCTGGGAGGGGAAATCAATTGATGAAGAGAGTCCTCACCAACTGCCTCTTTTTCTCTCAAAATAAAGCGATACTTTCTTATTCCTCTACCCCAACCCTGCAGTCTAAGGTGCTCTATTTCTAGAGAGAAATACATCCCCAGTGAGGTTTGAAATCGGAATCATTCTTGACTTTTCCTTCCTCTCTATAGAAATTAATTGTCAATTTTGATTAGTTCTGTCTCCAGAACATCACCCATGTGTCTCCTTTTCTCTATTCATACTTCTATTGCCTTTTTTCAGTCCCAAGTCATTTCTTACTTGACTGTTGCCATAGACTCTTAATTGGTCTCCTTCCCTTTAGGCTTTCCCCTCTATAATGTATCTTACACTCACCTGCAAAACTGATATTTCTAAAGACGGGTTCTGATGATGTCACTCCTGTAAGGCAATTAGACAGTTAATAGAATGCTAGACCTGGAGCCAGGAAGACCTGAGTTCAAATCCAGCCTCAGAAATGTGCCATCTGTGTGACCCTGGGCAAGACACTTAACCTTCATCTGCCTCAGTTTCCTTAACTGTAAAACTAGGATATAAAGCGCTCACCTTTCAATGTTGCTATGAGGACCAAAGGGAATGATACTGTAAAGTGTTTAGCATAATACTTCAGACATAGTACAAAGTTAACAAATACTTGTTTCCTTCCCAGCCCCTTCCTTTGCTCAGACTCTTCAGTGACTTCCTGCGATTACCCCTAGGATAAAACACAAATTCCTTTGTTTGGTGTATAAAGCTCTTTCCAAGTTAGCTTCAAACTATTTTTCTGAACTGATTTCATATTACTTCCCTGCATATATTCTGGCCTACCTGCTGCTCCTCACACAAAGCATTCCATCTTCCACCTCCATGCCTCTGCAATGCTTTAATGGCCCCTTGCTTCACATCTTCTAATCGCATTTTCCTTTGTGGTTCCTATCAAGTGCTATCTCCAAAGCATGACCTTTACTGATTTGTCTAGTTATTACAAGGAAAAGGAAGGGAAGGGAATATGCTTTCTCTTTGCCAAAAATGCTTTGTAGTTTGTATGTATTTTTTATAGACATCTATCTATCTATCTATCTATCTATCTATCTATCTATCTATCTATCTATCTATCTATCTATCTATCTTTCTATCTATCTTTCCATTTACTCCCAGAAGGATGTACCCTGTTACAAAGCAAGGACTGTTTTGGTTTTTTGTCTTTGTATTCTCAGACCCTAGTGAAAAATTGAACCCGGTTGCTATACAAATGCTTGTCCAGTTGAATTGAGTTGAACTGAATTGTGAGTCATTCTCAAAATTTAAGTAAACTTGGTTTGTTTTTAGATGGCTTATTTCAGAGTGTTTTTACACATAATCTCTAAATATCCTTGGGGCAAATGACTATCACCCTTGTTCCTGGTAGTGGTAATGCTATATCTATAATATATGGCTGTGTTGGATATAATATATGAATGAAATCACATAATTTAAATTCAACAGGCATATAGACATATATAAAAAAGAAGGAGCCATTAAGCAGAAGAAACAATTGTCTGTCACAGATTTCAAGACTATAGTGTTACCAATTTAGTTCTGATGATCATTAGAACTCTGAGTTATTTCCTGTAGATTTAATACGTGTGAATAGTTAGGAGGTATTAAGTTAAAGTGTGGTATGATTTTCATATAAAAAGCTTTTTCTGGCTATTAAAAGGCTTCTGGAAGACTACATGGAGATACCATTGCAAAGAGACTGGAACACTGGACTTGGAGTCAGAAACATCATTTTCTATTTTGCTTTAGACCTGTCAGAATTCTGCAACCCTAGATTGGTAATCTAAATTTCAGTTTCCTTATATATAAATTTTTTTTTACCGAACCTAATGAAGTCTCATATAAATCTGATCTATTTTTGTTGCAGGAAACAGTGAATGATGGAGATAAAAGAGTTAATAACTATAGACAGATAGATAGATAGATAGATAGATAGATAGATAGATAGATAGATAGATAGATAGATAGATAGGTAGGTAGGTAGGTAGGTAGATAGATAGATAGATAGATAGATAGATAGATAGATAGATAGATAGATAGATAGATAGATAGATAGATAGATAGAATAGACCTATCTATCTATCTGTTTGTCTTTCTGTCTATAGATAGACACTAAGAGATTGAATGGTGGAATATGAGTTGGAAATTGATATCTAGATGAATATATCTTAATAAATTTCAGAATATCAATCTTGGTTGGGCACTGATTTTCAAGAGGTGTTGGTGCTCATATTTGTAAATGCAGCATGGTATAATGGATAGAATGTTGGACTTAGAGTCAGGATGAAGTGAGTTCAAATCACCTCAGATACTGACTGTGGCTATGGGCAAATTATTTAGCCTGGGCTACCATTTTCTCTTCTCTAAAATGAGAATGTTGGATGCGATATTCTCTGAGGTCCCTTCCAAATTATGGGGCCTAAACAAGTTGAGTGTTATATAGGCCTATTTTTATTCTAAGGAAAAGTATACCTCTAAAGACTAACGGATCACTAGCTTGTCTTTTTCATTTCTTGTAGGAGTGAAAGCCAGCCACTTGTTATCTCATAACAAAAATTACATTTTTCCAGGACCTATCATTCTCCCATGTTCTGCCTCTTTTTCTTCATAATAATAATAATAACTAATATTTATATAGCCAGACATTGTGCTGAGAGCTTGACAAATATCATCTCATTTGATAATCACAACAACCCTGGGAACTGGGTGCTATTATTATCTGTGTTGTACAGATGAGGAAACTGAGGATAATAGAAATTAAATGATAGACCCAGGGTCATGCATATAGTATTTGAGGCTGGATTTGAACTCGGTACTTCTTGATTCCAAACTCAGCACTATATCCACTGTGCCACCTAAGTGCCTGATACCTTTGCTCAAATAACTCTTCCTATTAGTCATGAGAACCAAAGTCTTGGTTCACAGAAACTGAACTGGAAAAAGCTTCAGTGGCCACAAAGTCCAACTCATTTATGAAGGGAATCCCCACTGCAATGCACCTGATAAGTACTCGCAGCTCTTCTTGAAGATCTGTGTGGAGGTTGAACTCACCAGATGTCCAAAAAGCCCATTCTTCCTTTGGCTGATCTTTTGGATGCTGCTACTCCTTTACCTTCAGTCACCCCACCTTAACATCCATTCAGATTGCACGTTACCAGAGTCTCCTAGCATTCATTCCTCTCCCATTGCCCTACGTTGATGCCTCCATTCTACTCACCATACAGTAGCTGACAGGTAAATATAGACTTCTCTTCTCAGCTGCTGCTGAGCAGCCTTTTCTCCAACTGGTACAAAGTAAGCGCTTAATAAATGTTTCATGACTTACTGACTGACACATAGCACATAAAATATTACTTCTAAGCCCTTCAGCACAAGAGTATTAAGCACCAAAGTTCCTCCTCAGTAACCTTTACCTGATTTTGAATGAGTGGTCGAGATTTTTGTTGCAGTTGATACACTCACCAACTATTTCTTCCTGAGAAAGACATTATTATCTATGTTAAAAAAAATTCTCATTTTTGTGAAAGTCAGAGAACAACATTTACCAATATTTATTTCACTCCTCTGAATATGCAAGGTGTAGGAGTATATGATACAAATCTGGTCATAAATCTTAAAGGGATTATAAAACTGGTAGTTGAAATTCAATCATAGAAGATCTTAAATAATTAGAAGAAAACCGATTTAACTAATCAACATGGTTCTGTTTTCATGCAGGAAGATGTCCAAAATGAATACATAGCACGGCAACGATACAAGGAATGGAAAATATTCAAGGTACTGGATTTTCTGTAATAAAATGTGGAGGATTAGCTAAGTATCCTTGCCATTTTGGCAAAAACTATTAAATTAGTGATGACTTCACATTAGAAAGGAAGAAGATTAAGGAAAAATTAAATAACTAGTGCAATTATGATACTAAAGGAGGAATTTTACTGAAATTAACCACAGTCTTTTATTCTCATCTAGTCTAGCAGTATCTTGCAAGTGATATACAAAAGAAGGACAGCATAACCCCTATTCTCTATTTTTATTTATTCTAAAAGGAGTTTCAAAGTTGGGGGTAGGTGGGTGGAGGTAAGTGAAGAGATAAGACTCTTCATTTATTTCTAAGGAAAATTCCATGGTGGAGGGAAGAAAGCACTTCTGAGTGTGGTGCTTTCCATACCATCACAGATATTTTTTTTTTCCCTGGAAACTGCTGTCAGTTTGAAAAATTGACTACTAATATCATTAGATGTGCTGGGAAGAAAATTAGACAGGGTTACAGAGAAGGGGGCTAAGACTTCATTCTAGGTGTTCTCAACTATATTCCCCACTAGCACCAAAGAAAGGAAGAGAAAATGCTGTTGTCATGTCCAAGGCAATAGCCACTATTTCAGTAACCATTATTCATTTCTATTTCAACTATATAATGTATGGCATAGTCATGTCATATAAGGTAAATTAAAGATCACAGCCCTCTGGGATTGCCAGAATAGGAGAAAGCGAAAAAGGCAGCCAGAAATTGAGGCTGATACGTTTCATTTTCCTTGCATCGAATGACTTAGGGAGGCTAAGTACTCTTGAGTCAGATGACATGTGATTATCACAATGATTTAAAGAGCTTGATTCTTTGACTTGAAGTCTGAGTCTCCATGAGGTAAGAGCTTGTCAAACTGTATTGCTGCTTTAGTTCAAGTTGTTCCCCCCTCCCCCACTTTCTCCCCTGCATAAGTTAGTTTACAGAGACTTAAAAATGATATGAAAGATAGGAAAGGGTGGGAACATGGTTTACTGACACTCATGATTCTGTCTGAAAAATACTCTCCTCCAGAGAAATAACAGCACTACTGGACCCCGGGTGGGAACAACTCCCACATTCAAATAGTTCTTACTGCAGCTCAAAAGAATGCTCCTCTCTTGCCTCAGGAACTAAGTAACTGTGGCTGTTTTCTGTTATCATCATTTTGTTTTGAGCAACTGACTTAAATGTATTTGCAGAGGGTGACTCTTGTCAGCAGGTATGTCTGGATCATCCTGAAGCACCAAGCACTTTCCTGCTATGGTTCAACCTCCTTAGTAAGCTAGCTGTAGTCATGTATTCCTGAGTTCTCTTATTTGCTCATGTAAAATTCTTGTTAGACACAGTATATAAACAGAGTGTAGGCAGGTAATCAGAAGGATGATGGCATTGGAAGATGGGGAGTAGGAAGGGTCTTTTGCAGAGGGTGGGATTTGAATTGAATCTTAAAGGAAGTCAGGGAAAGTCTGAGATTGGGATGAAAGACACCCATGAAGGAAAACCAGTACATAAGCACAGAGATAGAAAGGTTGTAATTGTAGTCAAACAACTGAACTTGGTTGATTTTAAAGCATATGATATTGACTTACAAAACAATCATGGCTGATCAGTTCAAAAAGAAATTAGACAAGGAAGAAGACTATGTAGTCATTCTAGTGTGGAAGACTAGATGTGTTGTGCGAGTATTCAGTTAGAAGGTAGGGAATGCCTCAAATGGACTGATTAAAAACTCATTATTAACCCCAGCTGCTTATTGTAATGCAAACTGAATTACCTACAGAGCATGCTCAGTGTGAGGGAGTAGTCCCCACAACAGCTTATGTTTTCCCTATAGGACAAAAATCAGTTCAATTCAACAAATATGTACAATTTTTTTTTTCATATGTCATAAGGAAGACAGCCCTTAAGGAGCCCACAGTAGGGGATATTTGATAGAAACATATATTACCAATACTAGTACCATAGGAGAGGTACAAAATACTAAGAGAGATCTGAAAAGGAACCAATTACTTCTGGCAGAAGGCAATCAGGCAAAGGAATCAGGTAAGGCTTCATGGTAGACATGACATGAGGAAATTGGAAAGCTCTTAAGAGTCAAAGATGAGAGATGAAAATGGAAAAGTAAGGGGTTAGGTTGGAAAAGTTAGGGATTGATCCTGGAAGAGGGGTGGAAGGAAGAAAGAAAGGACAAGAGAAGCTGAACAAGGAGAACTCTGCCTTTGATTTAGCAACTTTGCTTAGGCATGTCATATTCTCTCTGAGTCTCAATTTTGTCATCTATAAAATAAAGATCATAGTACTTAAGTGACCTAATTTGCAGAGATATTATGAGGCAGTTGATGATGGTGCCTATAAACTACAAGAATAGGTTGTGGTTAATGTGTAAATCTTAAAGTTTTACCCATATGTGTACGGGGATGTAAAACAAAATACACAGGATGAGGTCTAGATGAATATGACCAGAATTGGTGATGAAATCAATCCTTTCACCTCAAGTTCTACCTGCTCCAAAAGACATTTTCTGATTCCTCCAGTTGTTGGTATCCTTAGCTTTCTCTGATGAATTTTTTTTGTTTAAATAATATTCTATATTTACTTCTCTGGGTATGAATTACACACACACACACACACACACACACACACACACACACCCCACCCCTGTAAAATGTCAGCTCCATGAACAAGGTGAGTTTCATTTTTGACTTTGTATGCCAAAGTTTTAGCATAATGCCTGGGTAGGTATTAAATAAATGTAAATTGTGTTGAAGTACAATGCTACCATGGTGGAGGGGGAGGGGGGAGATGGGGAACTTCCTTTTATTTTATAAAAAAAATTAAGGAGATCGTGGTGTCACTTTCAAGTTTTTCTTAAAATCCATTTAATTCCAAACTTAAATGAAGATAGAATTGTGGTATCAGTGCTTAGCTTGAGATCTCTTTGTAATCTTCCTCTTAGAAGAATTTCTTCCTTATTCTGCACATTTGCTTGTTTTGCCTACCAACTTAAATTAGATAAGATGGATGCCTGCCTGACAAACAGGAATTGAAAGTCTAAGTATGTGATTCCCACAGTACTAAATAACTACTCAATTAATTATAACTCATACTTATAAAAACTTCCCTTGGTCCTTGAAAAGATACTGGACCCTGTACAATTATATATTCCTATGTCACCATTTTTCTAAGTGTCAAAAAACTGATTTCATTTGTGTTGCTATATTGCTATTGAAAAAGTGGGCAACAGAAAAATCAATTGAAAAAAACATAAAGTGTTCTTGAATATCCAAGGCACCCACTCCTGGTGATCCCTGTCCTACAGATTTAGGCTCAGAAATAATTACTCAGACAAATTAATTAGAATAAAAATGGAAAATATAACCCACAGCTCTTATTCAATCTTGTTTACATGATTGGCACTCCTTTTAACCAGGTATCTATAACATTATTTGAGGATTTGAAACATATTATCTTTGCGATATCCTTTTATGGTGAAGGAATCTGAAAACTAAAAATTTCCCCAATCTTTTCTTCTCTAGGATGAATCTCACCAATTCTTTAGCTTCCCTCATAAATCCTATTTTCCTGTCCTTTAATCATTTTGTTGCTCTCTCCTGAACCCTCAAAGATTTACAGGAGACCACTAAACTAATTTTCACTTGTTATGCTTGGGTCTCTGTGTATCGAATAACCATATTAATTAATCTGTTGCCTCAGGCTAGTCTCCCTGAATAAAATGAAATATGTTATACAGAAGTGAAAAGTATTATAAAGGTGAGTAAAGGTAAATCTAAGATGCTCCCCTTTTGATCATAGCATTCAGATCATTATGTATATCAACAGGTTGAATAAAAGTATTCCATATCAATCACACATAGATATTGTTTTTATCTAGAGTCAAGTGGTAAACTGAAGAATTATCTAGCAGTTCAGCCACAAAATCACTTTCTCCTGAGATATACATAGGAGTTGAGGTGAAAGTTACTTTTTGTCTTGAACTACCTGGATAATTTTATTAATTTCTTGCTCCATACAACTCAACAAAAACTCATGAAAGCAGTGCACTAGGTGCTAGGGATGGAAAGAGTTGGAGGGCTGGATTCAAATCTGGCCTCTGACATTTACTTCCTCAATGACAATATCACCAACATGATGTTCACACTGACTACAGTAGCTATGAATATGCTGGGACAATTCTGAATCACGAAATACAACAGACTCTCCACATGGACAACAGAACCAAAACATTTATTCAAACACCAGAAAGCCAAATCCATCATAGTAACAAAGACATCTATACACAATAACAATGCAGAGGACACTACCATCCCCATGTTTTCCTTCTGTTAGGTTTCCCACAAATCAACTCCCTTAAACAAAATCACAAACAAGCTCTCTCACTCATGCTAACCAACTGTCTTTCCCAGGTCTGCTCACTGACTAAATTCCTCTTGGCTGTACACTAGCTCTGTCTCTTTCTGTTCTACCCTTCCTGCTCCATCTCTTCCTGTTCCATGTGACTTGACTCATGTAACTCAGACTTCCATGTGACTTAAGCAGGTCATGTGGGCCTATTAATGGATGGGAAAGATCTTTTCATTTAAATTATCATTACAACGATCCTTGGACAGAGTCACTTAGTGAGCCTCAGTTTACCCATCTGTAAAATGAATTTTTGTCTAGATGACCTTTAAGTCTTTTCTAGCTTTAAATCTAAGATTCTATCATCCTAAAACATAAAACTTCTCTGCCTTCAAGGTCATTATTTTCTACCAGGAAGATACAATATCAGCACAGCAAAACATAATATTATTTGAAAAAGAGGAAGCACTAATAACTGAAAAAATGGTGAATAGCTTTACTTGGGAAATTGCATTTGAGATGATTCTTGAAGGAAATTCAGGATTTTTTAAACTCTGGGTCTCTGATTACTTCAGCTTCTTTTTAAAGTTTTTGTTTGTTTATTTGTTTGTATACTCACCATTCACTATATTTGTTAGATTATATATGAAACATAGCTCCTACCTTATCTAGGCCTTAGGAATTTCTGGGAGTACAAAACTGCTTGTTGTCTTACTATGAGTGGTGAAATAGTATAGACTCTAAAGAACCAAAATTAATGTTTGCCAAAAGGCAATGAATGAGAGGCTATGAGAGGTTCCTGGAGAGGGTGTAACACATATAAAATAAGGAGAAGTGATATAGAGGGTGGAACCAAAGACATGTGAAAATGGAAAATGAGATGTGCTATTATTCATATGATGAGAGGAAAGAATAAGTCCATTTGTATCTTTGAAAAATGGAGAGAAAATAAAGCAGATATTTTACAGCTTCGATGGATTCCTCTGAAGGGAACCTATGGGAGGACATGGACAAGAGCCATTCAAGATATGTAGACATCCATAGACTATAATTCTTATCCTTGGAAAGATAATCAACTTCAAGGAGACCATACATTCATTTCAATGTTTGAGTAGATAACCATGCTTAATACAGGGATCATAAGATAATGTGTCCCCTTTTTCATTCTTTTCCAGTCACAAGTCTCTCAAAAATTGACTACTTAATATTTCCTTAGTCTTCAAACTAGTTCTCTTTCCCTGTCTCTGGTAAATGAATTGACTCCTAGAAACATACCCCACCACACTTAACAGCCTCCCTGCTATTCCAAAACTATTGTCATGAGAAACTTTTCCCTCCAGACAAACTCAATGCATTATTTATCATAAGCTCTTCGTTTGATAGTCATTTTCATACACCTGCTATATGCTCAGAGTTTAGCGATGAGAGAAGAGGGATAAAAAAAGAGGTAGAAGGGACAGTCTCCGTTCTCAAGAACTGACATTTTTTTTTTTTTTGGAAGGGAAAGGGAGAGAGGAAAAATACACATTAAACTAGAGAACAATTCTATGGTATTATATAAGCAATAGTGAAATGGTGCTTAATACACTATGAGGACAAATTGGTGATAGCTTCTTTCCCTCAAAGGGCAGAGTGGAAGTAACTCTGAATATTGAAGCAGAAGACTAAGGTTCAAGTCCTAAGCATTCACATCTATGTGACATTAGGCAAGACACTTCACCTTGGTTAGCCTTGTTTTGTTTTTTCTTCTTCAACTGTAAAAATGATGAAACTGAGCTAAATGACCTACTAAAAATCTCTTATGGTTCTATTACCCCTTCTGGTATCATTCTCTTTGTCATTATTTTTTTTCTGATTTTCTTCCATCATATCCTTCAAATTGAAGATGCTAGAAAACTTAAGTTAGAATAATTTGTTTCAGGGGAGGGAACTGTCTGTAGACAACTTCGCAAATACTTTATACCCCTCCTATTTATAGAATCAAAGTGGCAAAATTGCACTAAATGAAGAATAATGACTCAACAACCATCTTTTTGTCCTAAAGGTACTGTAAAAATTCAATGCATGACCATCATGTTACTGACTGCTATCGTGTTTTGGTTTTTTAGCCTCAGCTATCTCCATTGGGAAACTTTAAAGATGAAAGCTCATATTTACTTACTTAGAACTCATATTTTATATTGTTCTTCTGCACATTTATTCTTTTTGCATATTGGAATGTGTTCTTACTATTATAAAAATATTGTTTGAATGTTAAAAAAAATAATAAAATGACTAATTTCTTTAACAACCATTTTGTTCCAGGATAAAATAATCCAGTCATCTTTGGATTGCCGAGGAATTATACCTGGAAGTGGAAGATGGAGCCACTCCTGGAGAATAAAAGAGAACTCCAAGAAATCATCAGCAGATAATTGACTGACTATTGTTTCAGGGACAGAAGTTCCTGAGAAACTTGGAACTTCCAATGTAGGTCATGGTACACTTTGTTCTTCTCTGTCTTTCTTTTTCGTTCTCCCATCAAAACCAAGCCTTTTCTTCCCTTTCTTCCTGCAAACTTTTTTTAATTTATATTAGGAAAATTTAGGTTTCCATTCCCTCATGCTTCCTGCACTCTGACCCTATAACATATTTTAATATTTACAGGTATAGATGTATTTTAAAAAGCGTTAAAATAATTGTTTGGCTTTCAAATGGAATTTAGATTCTTTTTCTAGTTGAAATAGTGTATTTGCCTGAATAAAGAAAATTTACTTCTGCTTCTGAAAGTTTTATAAAATATGGTTTATCTTTCTATCATTATAATTATTTGAGATGGATGGCCTGCTTAACAAATACATTATAAAATGTAAGAAAACACACAGTTTCTATTCAACAGGCTGTTTAGGAGAACTCTGTTTCATAAAGTCAATATTGTGAATGCTTCTCAATAGTATATTCACTCTACAAATTTGGAGAAATTTTCTCTGAAGATTCTTTTTATTTGCTTCATTTTCCCTCAACAAAGTTCCAAAGGAGATTCCATCTCTGAAAAAGACATGCACTTTAATGGTTTAATATCTTAGATTTTAATTTCAGATACTGGAGTCAGAAAAGCATTCTATCCATATGAAGTTCTTGGTGGGAGTTGTTTCAATAACAGAAAAATGCAGTTTATTATAGTTTCTAATGGCATATAGAAATAATACTGTTATGTATAAGAAAGATTGGTTGGTTTTCCTTTGAATCCCCTACACTTAGCACATTCCTTGTAATGTAGCAGGAACTTAATAAATGTTTGTTGACAAACTGACTGATCAGAGGATGAGAGATAGTAAAGATACTTCAGAAGAATCCTCATTCTACAGTCAGAAGGAAAGAATTCACAGATTCATGAAGATTACATTATGAAAGGTATCTGAAATTATTTCTAGTATATTATGAATATTCACAGAATATTTTATATTTATTTACTCTTCTTGGAAGAAACTACAGTCCTAAATAAACAACGGAGTATTAGCAATCCAAAAATGAAAATTATTGTTATAGTGCATATGTACTTTACATGTGTAAACAAACCATGGCACAGCTTACCCTCCTCCCCCAAAACTCTGGGAACATACAGACATCAAGTCTCATATCTGGAGCTCACTGAAAATGTTCTTCTTTAAGGCTCATTGACCCCACCTGGAGCTACTCCAAGAAAATACCAAAGTATAAATTATATGTGGTTCATGTCTAGTTTTCCATAAATGTGACTCAGGAAGGTCTTTCACTCTCACTCTAGATAAAAACTGCATTTTGGGTAGAGGGTAGCTTTTATTTCACTCCACAGAAAAATCAAATAGATATAAAATACTCAAAGTATCCTCCAAACAGATGCATAATCAGTCAAACCATCAATTGATCAACAAGAAAACACAAATACCACCTCTACCCTCAAGAAGGTTACATTCTAATGGTGGAGTCATCATATCTAAATCAAAACATAAAAATACAAATTAGAGAGAAGGCAAGCTTAGAGGGCGTTGTGCTAGAAGCTGGGTTAGTGTGGGGGCCAGGAAAGGCCTGCTGGATTAGGAAGTATTGCTTGTGTTCAGACATAAATGGAGCCAGAACAACACAGAAGGCACTCAAGATTCAAGGAGGCCACAGAAAGGGAAAATAAACTCTCAGGCATTTGTCTCAGAAGAAACCAAACTCATTACTGCCATTTACATTGAAGTGAATACAGCTTTTTCTTAGGGTCCTTCACAGTCCATCCCAAACTAATAGTGCTCTTTGTAATTTCCGTTCTATCCACACACCTCAGGAAGGAAACACACTTCAGAGCTGCTAGATGAGAAAGCCCATTCCCATTGGAACAGTCCTATCTTAATGTCACAATGATTGGGTAGGGGTTGAGGAGGAGGGGAGTACAGAGAAGATTTAGATGTTTAACCTTCCACCTGCGGGGATCATTTGGATGATCTTATTCTAAGAAACACATCTACACTACATACTTTTGCATTAAATGCACATTTTCTATAAAAAAAAGCATCAAAATAATTTAAATTGCCATATTTGCAACAGATTGTATCCCTAAATGAGATCTCCATGAAAGAGATAAAATACATGATTTATGCTAAAATCAGAATACAAAATTATTGCAAAACTATTTTTTGAAGAAGTTATATTCATTTTTGCTATGACTATTCTCTTCATTTTAATCACTTTCATTTTTATTCTTCTCTTCAGAATCTTCCCATAATACATGATTAATCTGTTGCAGCTGAAAGTATGATTTGATATATTTTACTTATTTCATTAAATATTTTGCAATGACATGGAAAAATTTACTTTTAAAAAAATTCTGAATTATCTCCCTCCCTTCTGCCCCTCCCCCCTTGAGAAGGTAAGCAATATGATATTGATTATACATGCAAAGTCATGTGAAACATATTTATATATTAGCCATATTGCAAACACACATATATTAAGAAAAATTAAGTTTAAAAAAGGAACACTTCAATGTGCTCTTATAATTCATCAATTCTTTCTGTGGAGGCAGACATCATTCTTCACTGTGGATCCTTTGAATTGTCTTGGAGCATTGCTTTGATCAGAGTAGCTAAGTTTTTAGCAGTTGATTACCCATACGATATTAGTGTTGCTGTGTAAAATATTCTCTTTATTTGTTCAATGTTTTCTTTTTTTTTACTTTCAATTTTGTTGATCTCTCTTTTGATTTTTTGTATTTCCATTTTGGTGTTTAATTGTGGATATTTAATTTTTTCCTTGTTTTTTTCTTAGTTGCATGTCTAATTCATTGATATACTCTTTTTCTCTTTTATGAATGCAAGTGTTTACAAATATAAAACTTCCCCTAAGTATTTCTTTGGCTGCATTCCACAATTTTTGGTATGTTGTCTGATTCTTGTCATTCTCTTTAATGTGATTATTGTTTTTATGATTTGTTCTTTGACTTTCTTCTTTAGGATTAGATTATTTAGTTTCCAATTAATTTTAAATTTATGCTTCCACAGTCTTTTATTTAATATAATTTTTATTGCATTAAAGGGTGCATTTATTATTTCTGCTTTTATGTATTTCTTTGTAAGGTTTTTATGTCTTAGTAGATGGTCAATTTTCATGAAAGTGCCATGTGGAACTGAGAAAAGGCACACTCGTTTGTATTTCTATTCGGTTTTTTCCAGAGGTCTATCATATCAAGGTTTTCTAAGATTCTAATTATCACCTTATTTATTTATTTTATGGTTAGATTTATATAGCTTTGACAAGATAAAGATGAAATTCCCCAGTAGTATATTTTACTGTCCATTTCTTCCTGTAGTTCATATAACTTATCCTTTAAGAATTTGGATGGTATGCAATTTGGTGAATATATTTGTCAAAAGTTTATATTTGAACCAAATATAATGGATATTCATTATCAGAGGGGGATTAAAATACATAAGGGGCATGATTGGAGAAGTCATTTCACTATGCTATCTACATTCTTGAATATATCTTGATTATTATTTAGTCTTATTAAATAAATTTATGCATGTGAAGGGTCCTTAGAGGTCATTTGCTCCTCCCTACATACCAATGAAATCTCTATTATCTTATATCCAAAAGGCTGTCCTTCAAATATTTGAAAACATCTATCATGCTCCCTTTAATATTCTCTTCTCTAGTCTAAACATGCCATGCTCTTTCAACTGATTCTCGTTTATTACAATCTTAAGGGCCATTAAGGCTACTAATCTTGATCCATTAGTCTAGACACTCTCCAGATTATTAAAACCAGTCCTAAACTGAAAAGGACACAATACAGAAGAATTATCACTTTGTTCTTCATATAAACTTTTACTTTTAATGCAGCCCAAGATTGAATTGACTTTTTTTGGTGGTCTCAAGCCCTGTCTAATGGTGGCACAGCAGATAGGACACTAGACCTTCATAAACTCAAGAAGACCTGAATTCAAATCAGGTCTCCACACTTAATAACTTTGTGACTCTGGGCAACCTCTCTCTGTTTGCCTCAGTTTCCTCAACTGTAAAGTGGAGATAATAAAAGTACCCAGCTTGGAGGGTGGCTGTGAGGAATTTAAGAGATAATATCTGTTTAAAAAAAAAAAGAGCATTTAAAAAAGTGCCTGGCACATAGTAGGATATATTTATTTCCTTCCTTGTGTTCCTTCTATCACACTACCTATTCATTTTGAATTTGGTGTTTATAAAATCTCCAAATATTTTTGGCACAGACTATTTTTTAGTCATGCCTTCTTCATTCTGTACTTACAAAATTTACTTTTGAACTTCTGTAGGACTTTATATTTATCCCTATTGATTTTTGTCCTAATAGTTCTGATAGGCATTTAAGTTGTTAACTGTGTCATATGCAGGTTTTATGCCCATACCATCTATGCTTTTATCCAAGTCATTAATAAAAATTGGTGAACAGTGTAAAATCAAGTGCACTTTCTTGATGACTTCCTGCCAAGTTCACATTGAACTATTAACAATTTTTCATTGGTTTTGAGCATTCGTCCAGTTCCTTATCATTATATTGTTGTCCATATATTTCCATGAGAATATTGAGACACTTTATTAAATATTTTGCTGAAATATAGGTAAGCTCTATCCAAAGCATTCTCCTGATCTGCTAACTTAGTTATCCTATAATGAAAGAATATATGTGACTGGTACTGCTCATTCTTTATTAAGCCATACTGGCTCCTTGAAGTCACAGCTTCTTTTGTTTAGTCTCTAGATATTCAATAACATCTCTTCAATTCAAAAATAAATTTTTCCCAGAAATCAAAGGCTCATTGTCCTATTGTTTGTAGATTTGATTTCATATTTGTATACATATATGGATTCAGTGTCATATATACATAGTTTTATATACAAATACAGGTATGTCTGTATAGATGGTTCATAGATGCGTGAATAAATTATACAGTGTTCATGTCCATATGAATATTTACTGCGTGTACCTATCTTTGCCATATATGGAGACATTTTATGTCTTATGTCACATACACATCTTTACCATATGTGTATTTTCGTGGTTGTTCAGTTGTTTGCCAGTTGTGTTTAACTCTCTGTGACCTCTTTTAAGGTTTTCTTGGCAAAGATAATGGAGTGATTTGCTATTTCCTTCACCAGTTCATTTTATAAATGAAGAAACCTAGGCAAACAAGATTAAGTAGCTTGCCCAGGGTCACAGAGCTAGTAGAGGTCATATCTGAGCTCAGGAAGATGAGTCTTCTAAGACTCCTGATCTATCACCTATCTATCTATCACCTGCACCACCTAGCTGTCCTACTATATATGTATACATGGCTACATATGTCCCAATTTATTTCGTATATGTATGCATATACTACTAAAACACACACATGTGTGTGTATGTATGTATATATATGCATGTGTCTTCATAGTATGTAAATATATGTCTACCTTTATAGGTATGTGTATGTGTGTATACATACATATTTATTATGTGTGTACATGTAGATGTGTATGTTTTCATATATAACAGTGCATATAATATATACACATATATGTAATATACATGCATATTCATATACCTTTACCATATATGTCTACATACTTTTATATGTATGGATTTATTTCATATATGTATGTGTGCCTATAGCACACACACATATAATATGTATACATGATGTGTCTTTATAGTACATGTATATACACATGACTTTATGCATACATGGATTTCATATATTTGTGGATATAACATACATATATTTCAGAAATTTCATATGTATAAAACAGACACATTTTATATATGCATGTATATATTTCATATGTACATATATGGATATAGTGTATATATATTTTCATTAGCATGTGTACACGGACATGCCTTTACCACATATGTATTGTCCATGTATTTACAGTATGTGTACATACACATACCTTTGCCCATACATATATGCATATTTAAATCTATATATCTATAACCATCTCTATCATTGGCACTATTATTTATATCCATATAGCTACATAAAGATATACTGTATGCATGTACCGTGTTTGTTTATTTTGTCTTGGTCTGTGATTTCATCAATGTAAAGAATTCCCAATAAAGAAACTCTCTACCAAAGATCATAGCTAGTATGCAATTTGTAGTTTCAGAGTTTCTTGGGACACTGAGAAGTTATGTGACTTGCCCTGGATCACATATTCAGGGGTAGGTAGGGAACCCCAGTATTCCTAACTACAAACTAGCTCCTCATCCACTATCCCACTCTGCTATAAGTTGAAAATGTATATGACTTTTTTTCCTGGATAGCTTAGATAATTATAGGATCATCGGCTTAGAATTGAAAGAGACCTTAGAGGTACAGCCCTCTTATTTTCTAGGTAAGGAACTAAAGTCCACTTGGTTCAAATTGGATGTCAGTGGTCACATAGTATATAAGTGAAAGATGCAGAATTTGAACTAAGATGGTAGGGAATCAGAATTATAGGATTGTAGATTTAGAGCTGGAAGAAACATAACACCCAGTTTAATACTCTTATTTTACAGGTGAGGATATTAAGGCCCCCAAAAGTCAAGTGTCTTAATTAAAGTCACACAGTGAAAGGGCTAAGATTTCAACAAAGTTCATTTGAATCCAAATCCTTCAATCCTTCTATTATATTACAATCCCTCAATTGTCTAAAAGCAAAAGACTGTAAAGGTGCCCTCTACTTCTGTTATTTTGTAATTCTATACTCACTTGAAGATCTTGATAAAGTCAATCAATAGTCTTCATTTCTGTGAACACGGTGCACCACTCCTGTTTTCAATTCCATCTATAATACAAGATCTTGAAAAGAACCTTCAGAAAGTAATTTGTACATGATCTGATGAATTTTAATGTTTCTTGGGCATGAAAGATTTAAAAGAACCATATATAGTATTGTATTATTTATAAAGGGTAGCAAAGATATGAAGCTGCATGTTATGGAATAAATTGAAATGTAAATATGATAGAACCTTTACAAAAGACTATTCTCTTTAGCATCACTTCAAAAGAAAGATGGATTCAAAGTGTTGACCACTACGTGATACATCTTTTGACTCATAACTACTCATAAGAAATGTCTTTTAATGCCTTAGCGACTTGTGATTTGCATCATCACAGGAAATAAACATACTGATAAAAATCACCATTAATAAGTTTTCATAACAAGTCTTTATTTTAAACTTAACTTGTGAGAGAGAAGTGTGGTGGATTTGATTTATGATGGAGTGCAGATGGCAGATCCTTTCAGAATGAAGTCCTCCTAAAATTGATGACTGGAGTTTGAACACATTGGTAGAGATGGTTGTATAGTTTTGGGAGTGGAGAGGAGGATTTTCTCTAGTCTGCATCTCCAGGAATCATACCAAAGATCTAGAAGAGATGTATAAGGAGAGCTCTCTCTATCTTCCATGAGTTCATCATTATAATGACCTCAAAGAATCCCCCTTTACAATACAGATAACTGTAGGAGTTGTCCTAACTGATTTAGCTGTTAAGTACTAGATTTATGATATCATCAGCATAGGGAACTCCCAGATTAAGCTCTCCTCCTAATTCAGGTAAGCATAAGCCCCCATTTAGGATACAGAGAACTGCCTAAGTACATTAAGAGGTCAATTGACTTCCTTCCAGTAATAAATCCAATTTATATCAGAAGTAGGATTGAACCTGGTCTTTCTGGTTTCCATGTTAACTCTTTATCCACTAAGCTGTTTACTATAGAGAATTATCCAAAATAAAATTGACAGAAAGCATGAGAAACTGAATCATTACCTGAAAATTCCAGAATTTTTTTTTTTGTGTTGTTGTGTTTGGTGGAAGGGGAGTGTCAAAGACAAATTTTGCCTATGTGAGGCACTTATAAAAGTTTGCATTTTAAAAAAACAAATTCTTGCTATTCTAAGTTAACAAACACCAAATAAAATAAGCATTTCTATATACAAAGGATAACATGAAAAAAAGGTTGTTTGTGAAATTCTAAATCTCTACATACTTTTTCTTCTTCCTTTTAGGTATGTAATAAATTTTATATGTAAAATCTGTCCTTATTTCTATTTCCTTCTGGGCTTCCTTCTGTTCTCTTTTGTGAAATAAAAAATACTTTAAGAGGTCTCTTTTTCTTTTCTTTTTGGTAACCCTCTTCAATGGAAAAATAAAAATGAAAACAAATCTTGAAAAAAAAATATGTATTGTCAAGCAAAACAGGTTCCCGATTGGTCATGTCCAAAAACTTAGGTCTTATTTTTAACTTCAAGTTCATCACATCTTGGATCAGGAGGTGGTAAGCATGTTTCATTATTTTTTACTTGGATTTATGGTTGGTCATTCCATTGATTAGAATTCCTAAGTCTTTTAAAGCCTCAAATAACTTCTTAGGATCTTTTCTTTTCTCTATTAAGTTGTTTTTTTTTTTTTTTAATTTTTTAATGCTTGAAGGAAAAGGTAAGTTTTATTCTTAAAAGATATTGCCAGGAAACTTTAAGAGACATTCTGGTAGTGACATTATAGAGAGACCAGAGGGTTCAGGAAATATTTTAAAAAATGTATGAAAATACCTCTTCCTATTAAAGAAGGGGAAAGTCCTAAAGGGAAAAGTAATCATATGTACAAAAATATTAATAGCAGCTTTTTTTGTGGTGGCAAAGAATTGGAAATTGAGGGGATGCTCATCAACTGGGAAATGGCTGAACAAGATGTGGTATATGAATGCTATTTTTCTTTAAGAAATGGTGAGCAGGCAGATTTCAGAAAAACCTTGAAAGACTTACATGAACTGATGCTGAGTGAAGTATGCAGAAGCAGGAGAACAATGTACACAGTAACAGTGTGTGGGGAAACTGAGAAAGATTCTTCCCAGCCCCTTGCTTGATTGCCACATGACCTAACATAAGGAATGTAACTTAAAGTTGATATGCTTAACCGGGAGTGTCCGGGGAAACAGCAGAATTAATGAAGCATGCAACCAGGGACCCTTATCTTAAAAGTCATAAAACTCCTTAAGGGAGGAGTATCTGTGTTCAAGGACCTGGCCAGTCCCTGGGCACATACATCAAAGTCAACAACTGGAACTTTGGCCAGAGTTCCTTCTTTGTTCTAATGGTCCTCTTTTCCCTGAAGTTACATGTATAAAGGGACTAAGTGAGAGATGGATCTTTGGAGATCTTTTGCTGCAGAAGTAGGGACGCCTGCTTCTTTTCTCCCAGCCATGACCTTTGTCAACTGCTTCCCCTCTTTGAGCCTCCCCAGTTGTGCCAAAGTGTTGGAGCTCAGACTTTGCTGGTGACACATAATTCTTTTTCTATTCTGTCTTAACTATTATATATTATTTATATGTACACACTTACTAACTTGCACTATTTGTAGTTAATAAAGCTTATGCCTATTAAGCTTGTTTTAGTGCGTGTCATTGTATCTTAAAATATGAACCTTAAGTAAAAGTTCAGTGCAGTCTATGTAATCCATTTGGAATTACACAGTAATATTGAATGATGACTAACTTTGATAGACTTAGCTTTTCTCAGCAATGCAACGACCTAAGACAATTCCAAGGGATTCATGATTGGAAATCCTTTCCACATCCCAAGAAAGAATTATGGAGTCTGAATGTAGATTGAAGCATATTATTTTCTATTTTTTTCTTGTATTTTTCCCCTTATACTCTGATCCTTCTTTTATAATATAACTACTGTGGAAATATGGTTAATGTGATTGTATGTATATATAGCCTATATTGCATGCTCTCTTGGGGAGGGGGAAGTGGAGGGAGTGAGAAAAAAATTTGGAACTCAAAATCTTGAAAAAGTGAAAGTTGAAAACTTATCTTTGTATGTAATTGAAAAAAATAAATACTATTAAGTGAGGAAAAAACAACAAAAAACAAAACAAAAAGAAGGGGAAAGCCCAAAGAATAAGAAAAGAATAAGGAAAATAATGTTTGAAATGAGATTGTCACAGGAAAAAATATGAACTAGTTGTGAAGATAAACCCCAAGAACAATCTCTGGCTTGAGAACAAGGTACATAAATACACAAAGAAAAGTGGTGGTAATCTCAGAGGGAAGGTAGTCGCATTGAGCAGAACCAAAAATGACTTCTTGCAGAAGGTGGAGTTTTAGGTAAGATTTGAAGGATGCCCAGGTCAAGAGGTAAAGAATTCTGGGGATGCTGGACAGCCAATGGAAATACGTAGAATCAGGAAATGCTTTTTGTTTGAGAAATAGTAAGGAAACTTGTGTCACTGAATCACAGAGTACATAGAAGGGAATAATATGTAAGAAAACTGGAAGGTTAGGAAGTGGCCAGATTATGGAGCATTTAAAAAAAATTGTTTTAGGATTTATTTTTTCTTCTTTTTATTCCTTAAGTTTTAATTTTTTTTTATTTTTTATTTTTTTTATTTTTTTTTATTTTGTAATGTTTAACAATCACTGCCATACAATTGTGATTTTATACCCCCCACCTACCCCCCAATCCCCCCCTCCCTCCCCACGACTGCATACAATTCTGTATAGATTCTACATATACTTTCCTATTGAGTATATTTTCACTATAGTCATGCTATGTAGTCAGACTAAGATAAATGAAAGAAATCGTATAACAAATCAGAACATGATACATAAACACATACACATACACAAACATGATCTGCTACAATATGTGAGTGACTTCCATATTTCTCTCTCTGAGTGTGGCAGGCATTTTGCCTTGAGATCCACCGTTGGGATTTTTTTTTTTTTGGTAAGAAGTTCTTGTGTTATTACAAAAATCTAAGTCTACCAGAAAAAACTCTCACACACTGTGGTTGTTGCTGTGCATAAAGTTCTCCTGGTTCTGCTCCTTTCACTCAGCATCAGGTCATATAAGTCCTTCCAGGCCTCTCTGAAGTCTTCTTGTTCATCATTTCTTATGGCACAATAGTACTCCATTACATTCATATACCATAATTTATTCAGCCATTCCCCAATTGATGGACATCCCCTTGACTTCCAGTTTTTGGCAACTACATAGAGTGCTGCTATAAATATTTTTGTACATGTGGGACCCTTTCCCATTTTTATGATCTCTTGGGGATATAGTCCTAGTAGCGATATTGCTGGGTCAAAGGGTATGCACATTTTTGTAGCCCTTTGGGCATAGTTCCAAATTGCTCTCCAGAATGGTTGGATGCGCTCGCAGCTCCACCAACAATGAATTAGTGTTCCAACTTTCCCACATCCTCTCCAGCATTTATCATTTTCTTGTTCTGTCATGTTTGCCAATCTTATAGGTGTGATGTGGTACCTCAGAGTTGTTTTGATTTGCATCTCTCTAACCAATAGTGATTTAGAGCATTTTTTCATATGATTATAGATAGCCTTAACCTCTTCCTCTGAAAATTGCCTGTTCATATCCTTTGACCATTTATCAATTGGGGAATGACTTGTATGATTATACATTTGGATCAGTTCTCTATATATTCTAGAAATGAGGCCTTTACCCCCGAGCTTAGCTGTAAAAATTCTTTCCCAATTTACTACATCCCTCCGGATTTTGGTTGCATTGGGTTTGGTTGTGCAAAAACTTCTCAGTTTAATGTAATCAAAGTTATCCATTTTGCATTTCATAATGCATTCTATCTCTCCTTTAGTAAAGAATTCTTCCCTTCTCCATAGATCTGATAAATACACTATTCCTTGCTTCTCCAGTTTATTCATGGTATCAATCTTTATACCTAAATCATGTACCCATTTGGACTTTATTCTTGTGTACGGTGTCAGGTATGGGTCTATGCCTAATTTCCGCCACACTGTTATCCAGTTTTCCCAGCAATTTTTGTCAAACAATGAGTTCTTATCCCAGAAGCTGGGGTCCTTGGGTTTATCAAACAGAAGGTTGCTATATTCCTTGCCTACTGCATCTTGAGTGCCAAGTCTATTCCACTTGTCTACCTCTCTGTTTCTTAGCCAATACCAAGTGGTTTTGATAATTGCTGCTTTATAGTACAGTTTGAGGTCTGGTAGCGCTAGGCCACCTTCCCAAGCATTTCTTTTCATTAGTCCCTTTGATATTCTGGACCTTTTGTTTTTCCAAATGAATTTTGATATTATTTTGTCCAGCTCTAGAAAGTAATTGTCTGATAGTTTAATTGGTATGGCACTAAATAAGTATATTAATTTGGGTAGAATTGTCATTTTTATTATATTAGCACGGCCTATCCATGAGCAACTAATGTTTTTCCACTTACTTAAATCTGACTTTATTTGTGCAAAAAGTGTCTTGTAATTGTGTTCATATAATCCCTGGGTTTGTTTTGGCAGGTAGACTCCTAAGTATTTTATACTGTCTACCCTAATTTTAAATGGGATTTCTCTTTCTATCTCTTGCTGTTGGACTTTGTTGCTAATATATAGGAATGCAGAAGATTTGTGTGGGTTTATTTTGTACCCTGCAACTTTGCCAAAGTTGTTTATTAATTCAAATAATTTTTTACTTGAATCTCTGGGATTCTCTAGGTAAATCATCATATCATCTGCAAAGAGTGATAACTTAGTTTCTTCTTTGGCTATTTTAATTCCTTGGATATCTTTATCTTGTCTAATTGCTACAGCTAACATTTCTAGCACCATATTAAATAATAGTGGTGATAATGGACAACCTTGTTTCACCCCTGATCTTATTGGGAATGCATCTAGCTTATCCCCATTGCATATAATGCTTGCTGAAGGTTTTAGATAGATACTGCTTATTATTTTATAGAAAGTTCCCTTTATTCCTACATTCTCCAATGTTTTTAGTAGGAATGGATGTTGTATTTTGTCAAAAGCTTTTTCTGCATCTATTGAGATAATCATGTGGTTTTTGTTAGCTTTGTTGTTGATGTGATCGATAATTCTAATAGTTTTCCTAATATTGAACCAGCCCTGTAGTCCTGGTATGAATCCTACCTGATCATAATGTATTAATCTCGTGATAAGATGCTGTATTCGTTTTGCTAGAATCTTATTTAAAATTTTTGCATCTATATTCATTAGGGAAATTGGTCTATAATTTTCTTTCTCTGTTTTGTCTCTTCCTGGTTTGGGTATCAAAACCATATTTGTATCATAGAAAGAATTTGGGAGGACTCCTTCTTCCCCAATTTTCAAGAATAGTGTATGTAGTATTGGAATTAACTGTTCTTTAAATGTTTGATAGAATTCACTTGTGAATCCATCTGGCCCTGGAGATTTTTTCCTAGGGAGTTCAATGATGGCTTGTTCAATTTCTTTTTCTGAGATGGGGTTGTTTAAGTATTCAACTTCCTCTTCTGTTAATCTGGGCAATTTGTATTTTTTAAAATATTCATCCATCTCGTTTAGATTATCGAATTTGTGGGCATAAAGTTGGGCAAAGTAGTTTCTAATTATTGTTTTAATTTCCTCCTCATTGGAGGTGAGTTCACCCCTTTCATTTTTAATATTAGTAATTTGGTTTTCTTCTTTCTTTTTTTTAATCAGATTGACCAAAGGTTTATCAATTTTATTAGTTTTTTCATAAAACCAACTATTGGTTTTATTTATTAATTCAATAGTTTTCTTAATTTCAATTTTATTAATCTCTCCTTTGGTTTTCAGTATTTCTAATTTGGTATTTACTTGGGGATTTTCAATTTGTTCTTTTTCTAGCTTTTTCAACTGCAAGCCTAAGTCATTGATCTCCTCTTTCTCTATTTTATTTATGTAAGCATTCAGAGATATAAAACTTCCCCTAATAACTGCTTTTGCAGTATCCCATAAGTTTTGGTATGTTGTCTCACTATTGTCATTCTCTCGAATGAAATTGTTGATTGTTTCTATGATTTCTTCTTTAACCCAACCCTTCTTTAGAATTAGATTATTTAGTTTCCAATTGATTTTTGGTTTCTCTTTCCATGGCCTTTTATTACATGTAATTTTTAATGCATTATGATCTAAAAAGGATGCATTGATTATCTCTACCTTTCTGCACTGGATTGTGAGATTTTTATGTCCTAGTACATGGTCAATTTTTGTAAATGTTCCATGTACCGCTGAGAAAAAAGTATATTCCTTTCTATTCCCATTTAATTTTCTCCAAAGATCTATCATATCTACCTTATCCAGAGTTTTATTTACCTCCTTAACCTCTTTCTTGTTTATTTTGAGGTTGGATTTATCGAGTTCAGAGAGGGGGAGATTGAGGTCCCCCACTAGTATAGTTTTGCTATCAATTTCTTCCTTCAACTCCCCCAACCTCTCCTCTAAGAATCTGGATGCTATACCACTTGGAGCATACATGTTTAGTAATGATATTGCTTCATTGTCTATGGTGCCTTTTAGCAGAATATAGTTTCCATCCTTATCCCTTTTGATTAGATCTATTTCTGCTTTTGCTTTGTCTGAGATTAGGATTGCTACTCCTGCCTTTCTTACATGAGCTGAAGCACAATATATTCTGCTCCATCCTTTGACCTTTATCCTATGTGTATCCCCCCATTTCAAATGTGTTTCTTGTAAGCAGCATATTGTTGGATTATGGCTTTTAATCCATTCTGCTATCCGTCTCCGTTTTATGGGAGAGTTCATTCCATTCACATTCACAGTTATGATTACAATCTGTGTATTTCCCTCCAACCTCTTTCCCACCATTTGTGCTTTTAGCTCTCCCGTCTCCCTTCCCCTCCTCAATAGTATTCACTTTTCTCCCCCTCCTCCTGCAGCCTTCCCCTCCTTCTTTTGACCCCCCTCCCTTTTAGTCCCCTTTACTCTTATTGCTTCTTTCCTCCCTTTTAGCCACCCTCCCCTTTCTTCCCCCTTCCCCTCCTACTACCTATAGAGCTAGTTAGGCTTATCTACTTAAGATTACTGATCCCTCCTTTGAACAAATCAGATGAGAGTACCTCTCAAACAATGCTCATCTCCCTCCCCTCCTTCCCTCTACTATAGTTTTGTACTTCTTCCTGTGATATAATTTGCCATTTTCTGCTTCCCCCTTTCCACACCTCCTATTACATTCCCTTCTCATACTTAAATCATATTTTTGACATGACATCATTTACTTTATGCCCGTTCCCTCTACATATATCCCTTTTATCATAATAGCTGCACAGTTCTCAAGATTAACAGGTATCATCTTCCCTTATAGGGAGGTAAACAGTTTGCCCTAATTGAGTAGCAAGTTTTTGTTTTTGTTTTTTCCCCTCTGTTTACCTTTTTATGATTCTCTGGAGACCTGCATTTGAAGATCAAATTGTCTATTGAGTTCTGGTGTTTTGGTCAGGAAGCTCTGGAAATCCCTTATTTCGTTGAATGACTTTCTCCTTGCCTGAAATGTTATGCTGAACTTTGCTGGGTAGTTGATCCTTGGTTGAAGTCCCAACTCCTTTGCCTTACGGAATATTGGGTTCCAATTCTTTCGATCTTTTAATGTAGAAGCTGCAAGGTCCTGTGTGATCCTGACTGTGTGTCCTTGATATTTGAATTGTTTCTTTCTGGCTGCTTGTAGTATTTTCTCCTTCACTTGATAGCTCTGGAATTTGGCAACTATATTTCTTGGGGTTTTGAGTTTGGGATCCCTTTCGGGAGGGGAACAGTGGATTCTTTCGATGAGTATTTTGCCCTCTGAGTCTAGTATTTCTGGACAGTTTTCCTTGATGATTTCCTGGAAGATATTGTCCAGACTCTTTTCTTCATCATGGGTTTCTGGCAGACCAATAATTCTTAGATTTTCTCTCCTGGATCTATTTTCCAGGTCAGTTGTTTTTCCAATTAAATATTTTACATTTTCTTCTATCTTTTCATTCTTTAGATTTTGTTTGACTGATTCTTGTTGCCTCATTGAGTCATTAGTTTCTACTTGCCCAATTCTAATCTTCATCGTAGTGTTTTCTTCAGTTAGCTTTTGCATCTCCTTTTCCATCTGACCAATTTTTCCCTTTAAGGAGCTATTTTCTCCATTTAATTTTTGTACTTCTTTTTCCATTCGACCAATTTTCCCAGTTAGGTTTTGGGTTTCCTTTTCCATCTGATCAATTTTCCCAATTAGGTTTTGGGTTTCCTTTTCCATTTGATTAGCTCTTCCTTTTAGGGAATTATTCTCTCCATTTAATTTTTGAACTTCCTTTTCCATTTCTTCAATTTTCTTTTTCAGGGTGATGTTCTCATCAGTGAATTCTTTTTTTATAGTTTTAAAATCATTGGCCAGTTTTTCCTTTATATCCTTCTTCAGATGTTCCAGGTAATCTAGTTGTGCTTGCGAGAAATTCATAGTCCCATCTGAGGTTTCAGATGGAAGTACAGTCTCAGCTCTAACCTCTTTGGTGTTTGTGTTTTGGTCCTTATCCCCATAGAAAGATTCTATGGTTTTTTCACTTTTCGTCTGCTTTTTCCGATTCATGATGTTGGCTGAGTGTTGTAGCTTTTGGTTCTTTCAGTCAGAAGGTACAGATCTTTAAGTTGAGCTGATGTGTGTCTAGGCTAAAAGCAGGCTTTTGTTTTTTGTTTCCCCGATCAACCCTGGGGTTAGCTTGTTAGGTATGTGGGAGGGGTGGTCTGTCCTCAGGATATGTCCTCAGCTGACTTGAGGCAAAGGCAAGGTCAGGGGATTTTGATCCCAGCTTCCCTATTGTCTTCCCTTTTCCCTTGGAGGGCTGGGGCACGCCTAGAAGCTAACACGTGTTCCCGCCCCTCCTGGGGCTCGTCTCCTGGCTCTGAGGCTTGCCTGGGTCTCAGTGCGAATTTTCTCTGCCCTGGGTCATTCTGTCCCTCCAGCCGTCTCTGCTACCGTAGGAAGAATCCCCCTTTGCCACCTTTCCAGCCTCTGGTGTTATGAGACCACCCGCCCCCTTCTGCTGTTCCCGCTGATCCAGGATTAATCTGGGGAAGAATTTTATGGTTCCCTCACGGTCATCAGGGGGGAGGAGAGAGCACTTACTGATCACTCTGCCATCCCAGTTCCTGGAAGTTCAAGTAGTGACCCACCGAAGTCCGTCTTCAGGCTGAAGATTTCAAGGGCTGCTGCGCTGATGTCTGGCACTCAGTGGCTCTCACCGGCTCGGCCTGGCTTATCTTGAAGTTTTAATTTTCAACATTCACTTTCACAAGATTTTGCATTCCAAATTTTCTCCCCACCATTCCCCTGATGGTATGCATTATGGTTGCCCCTTCCCTCAATCTTCCCTCCCTTCTATCACCTCCCACCCCTTCTCTTATCCCCTTCCCTTCTATTTTCCTGTAGGGCAAAATAGATTTCTATACTCCATTTCTTGTATGTCTAATTTCCCAGTCACATGTAAAAACAATTTTGAACATTCCTTTTTTAAAACTTTGAATTCCAACTTCCCTCCCTTCCTACCTCACTACCCCCCTACCCATCCTCATTGAGAAGGCAAGCAAATTGATGTAGGTTATACATGTGCAGTCATGCAAAACATTTCTATAACATTCATGTTATAAAAGACTAACACTATTTCCCTATTTCCTGTCCCACCTTCTATTTATTCTGTTCTTTCCTTTGACCTGTCACTCCTCAAAAGTGTTTGCTTGTGTTTACCCCCCTCCTCAAATCTGCCATTGTTTCTATCATTGACCTTCTCTCATCCCCTTCCCTACCACTTTCTTGTAGGGTAAGATAGATTTCCATACTCAATTGAGTGTGTCTGTTATTCCTTCCTTAAGCCAAAAAGCAATGAGTGTAAGGCTCACTCATTCTCTATCACCTCCCTCCTCTTCCCCTCCACTGCAAAAACTTTCTTATCTCTTTTATGTGAGATGATTTATGACATTCTGCCTCTCCCTTTCTCCTTCTCCCAGTAGATTCCCTCCAACTACCCAAATACTGAGAAAGGCCTTATGAGTTGTAAATATCATTTTCCCATATAGGAATGTAAGCATTTCAACTTTAATAAGTCTCTGATGATTTTCCTTTCCAGTTTACCTTTTCATGCATCTCTTGATTCTTGTATTTGAAAGTCAAATTTTCTATTCAGCTCTGATCTTTTCATCAAGAATGCTTGGAAGTCCTCTATTTCACTGAATACCCATTTTTTTCTCCTGATGGATTATACTCAGTTTTGAAGGGTAAGTGATTCTTAGTTTTAATCTTAGAGTCTTTGAACTCTAGAATATCATATTCCAAGACCTCCAAACCCTTAATTTAGAAGCTGCTAAATCTTATGTTATCCTGATTCTGTTTCCACAATTCTTGAATTGTTTCTTTCTGGTTGCTTGGTATATTTTCTCCTTGACCTGGGAAGTCTGGAATTTGCCTATAATATTCCTAAGAGTTTTCCTTTTGGTATCTTTTTCAGGAAGTGGTTGGTGGATATTTTCAATTTCTATTTTATCCTCTAGTTCTAGAATATCAGGGCAGTTTTCCTTGATAATTTCTTGAAAGATGAAGTCCAGGGTCTTTTTTGATCATGGCTTTCAGGTAGTTCAATAATTTTTAAATTCTCTCTCCTGAATCTGTTTTCCAGGTCAGTTGTTTTTCCAATGAGATATTTCAGTTTTCTACTATTTTTTCATAATTTTAGTTTTGTTTCATAGTTTCTTGATTTCTCATGAAGTCATTAGCTTCTATTCACTCTATGCTAATTTTTAAAAAATTATTTTCCTCAGTAAGCTTTGTGGACTTCCTTTTTCACTTGACCAGTTTTGCTTTTTGAGGCATTCTTCTCTCATTGACTTTTTGGGCCACTTTTGCCATTTGAGTTAGTCTATTTTTAAGGTGTTATTTTCTTCAGCATGTTTTGGGTCTCCTGCAGCAAGTTGTTGGCACATTTTTCATGATTTTCTTGCATTACTCTCTTCTCTCTTCCTGATTTTTCCTTTACTTCTCTTGCATGATTTTCAAAACCCTTTTTGAGCTCTCTCTCATGGCCTGTGACAAATTTATATTTTTCTTGGAGACTTTGATGTAGGAACTTTGACTTTGTTGTCTTCTTCTAGTTGTATGTTTTGATCTTCCTTATCACTGTAATAAGATTCTATAGTCTGATTTCTTTTCCCATTGTTTGCTTATTTTCCCAGACAATTACTTGACTTTTGAGCTCTTTGTCAAGGTAGGACTCTGCTTCAGGGAAGAGATTATACTGTCTCTGGCTTCAGGGGTTTTGTGCAAGTGTTTTCAGAGATTTTTCTAGGGACCTGTAAATTTTCAATTGTTCCAAAGTGATATGATCAAAGGAGAGGTGTTTACTCCTCTCCTGGCCTATGCTGTGGTCTGTGAGCAACCAACAACATTCTTTTCCACCTTGGAGCTCTGAGGAGGATTCCCTTTCCAGTGCAGCCACAAGCTTCACCATGCCAGTGCTCCTCCTTGCCCCAGGAACACCAACCAAAACTGTGACCCAGATCCAAGCCTGGGCAAAGCAAGAGAATCCTGTCTCAGAGCTAGCAAAGAGATCCCTGCAATCCCCATCTAATAGGATGCTTGAATCACCCACTGTCTGTGGGCAAAGTGCTCAGGAAGAAGCCATTGCTATTGCTGCTGCCACCTCTGCCACCCTGGGGCTGGGACCAGACCTCGCTCCTCTCTTATTCAGGGCCAGCAGACTTTTCATACTAACCTTCTAAGTTGTCTTCAGCATTGGTGGACTGAGAAGTCAGGAAACCATCACAGCTGCCAGTAATTCAGTTCCCTGAGCCCTGCTCTAGGTTTGCTGGGGGTCAGTCTGTGATGATGTGGTCCATGCCAGATTGTGCTCCTCTCTCAGATCAGTGCAACAGACCTTTCCTGTTCACCTTATAGTTTGCCTTTGGCTGGAAATTTGTGTCACTCTGTCATTTTGTGGGTTCTATTGCTCTAGAATTTGTTTAGAGTCTATTTTTACAGGTATTTGGAGGGGTTTGGGGGAAACCTCAAGTGAGTCCCTGCTTTTACTCCTCCCTCTTGGCTCCACCTCCCTTATAGAGGGTTTTAACAGTCAAAGAGACAATTTGATATTTGATCTTGCAGGTAATAGGGAGTCATTTGAATTTCTTCCTTTAGGAGTGACGAGGTAAAACATTCACTTTAAAAGAAAGGTAAGTTTGAGAGCTTATTGTTATTAAATCATGTCTGACTTCTCATGACTCTATTTGGAGTTTTCTTGGCAAAGATACTGTAGTGGTTTGCCATTTTCTCATCTAGATGAGAAAACTGAGGTAAAGAGGGTTAAGTGACTTGCCCAAGGTAACATAACTAGTATATCTCTGAGACTATATTTGAATGTAGGTCTTCCTGACTCCAGGACCAGGGCTCTATCCACTGTACCATATAGCTGTTTGAGAGGTTAGTGGAGAATAAATAGGAGAGGGAAGAGGCTTGAGCTAGAAAGGACAGCCAGAAGGCAATTGTAATAGCCAGTGATTATAGTATCTGAAGAGAAAAGCAGTATATGAGAGATGATATGAAGGTAGTAACCACAGAACTTGGAACCTGGCAATGATTGGATATGGGGGTGAAAGACAGTGAGTTTAGGATGACACCTATGTTGTAAATCTGGTTGACTGTGAGTATGGTGTTTGTTGAGTACTCTCCACAGTAAAAGAGAATTTATGGAAAATGGGATAATTTTTTAGGAGGATATAATGTGTTCAGTTTTGGACATGTTGAGTTTAAGAAATCTAAGGAATATTTTTGAGATACATAAGAAGCATTTGACTATATAAGACTTCAGGTAAGAAGAGAGATTAGGGCTGAATAAATAAATCTCAGAGTCATATGTATAGGGATGATGATTCAATCCATGGGATCTGATGAGAGAACTATGGTGAGATCTAGTTAAATAGTATAATATAGCAGGAGATAAGAATAATGTCCAGGACAGAGCCTTGGGGTTATGGACAGAGCCATTGTTAGTGACCAAAACCAGCATGAATATTCAGAAAAGACACTGAGAAAGAGTAATAAGGAGAAAGTGAGAGGAAAAGTAGAGGCACTGATTATAGATGAACTGATTCCATATGTGTGTGTGTGTGTGTGTGTGTGTGTGTGTGTATGTGTACATATGGATTAATGTGGATGGGCACAGTGAAATTTTTATTTTATTTTTTAGGATTAAGGAGATATGGGTGTGTGTGAATTACAATGAAGCAGGCAGTAAACAGGGAGAAGCTAAAGCTTAATAAGAGAATGGGGCTGAAAGAGGGACAATATGCTAGAGAAGAAAGGATGGAATGACTTCATTTGTGCATACAGAAAAGATTGTCTTGGTAAGAAGGAACACTTCCTCATATGAGGTAGGGTGGGGAAAGACATCTATCTACATAATATGACATGAAGAGAGGAAATGATGGACTTTTTGGGAAATGATCTCAAATTTGTTCAATGAAATATGTCAGAGTTCTTTGGGAGAGAAGAAAAGGTTCTGAAAATCCTTTGTGTTCAATGGAATAGTGGAATCAGTTAAGGTGGTATAAAAGGATTGCCTTGCTTTGTTGAGAGCCCAGTTGAGATTGTTACAAATTTGTAGTGACTCCAGTCATGTTGGTTTTGTATTTTCTCCAGCTCCATTCAGTAGCACATGAACATGAGTAAAGGAAGAAAGGAAGGAAGGTAGGATGGAAGAAAAAAAGGAAGGAAGGAAAGAGGGAAGGAAACGTAGTTATTAAGTGCTTACTCAGCACTATGCTAAACACTTTTCAAAAGTTATCTCTTTTGATCCTCACAACAACCCTGGGAGATAGGCACTATTATTATCCACATTTTACAGTTGAGGAAACTCAAACAGATAGAGGTTAGGTGACTTGCCCAGAGTCACCCAGCTAGTAAGTGTCTACTACCTGATTTGAACTCAGGTTTTCCGGGGCTCTATCCACCATACCACTTAGTGGCATTAGTTGGTGGAAATAATCCAAGGTTGGGGTTTGATAAGGAATGATCAGCAATAGGAAAAGGTTACAAGAAACTTGATTGTAAAGGATAGTATAAAGTTAAACTGGCATAAGAAGTTCAGATGGTGAAAGTAGGAAAATGTGATCACTGAGGGGGTGATGATCTAAAAAGAAACTAAAGAGTAGAGGTCATGATTATGATGATGATGATGAACAAAACGAGAGGTCATAAGGCCGTGGAAAATTTTGAATGATAAATAATTATAATCAGACAAAGGAATTTCAGAGTTCATAAAAATGAAAGTGGAACACTTTCGGTTGAAAGAAAGATTGAGGCTATGATCATCTTTGTGACTATGTTAGGTGAGGTAGAGGAATAGTTCATGAAAAATAAGCCATTTAATGAATGAGGAAGTAATGTGTTTTTGAGGGAGTATCAGTAGGTGTGGTGAAGTCCTCTAATATAAGGGCCAGAGTTGAGGTTTGAAACTGATCTACTTATCCAGCTCTAACCTTTTTCTTGACCTCTTATTGAACATTTTCAACTACTTTTTAGAGATTTCAAACTGAAATCATCTTTTCTCCGAATCTTCCCCTCTTTCCAGCTTCTCTAGCTAGTCACTCAGGGTTGCATCCTAGATAGCATCCTCATCTTACCCTCTTACCTGATCATAATCAGTGTTCCAGAATATTTATTTATACCCCACACACAACATTCTGTCTCCCCCACTCTTCACTGTTTTCGCTAGTTGTCCCCTATGTCTCAAATTGTTGCTTCGTTTCTTCCTCCTGGCTTCCCAGATTTTTTTCAAGCCTCAACTAAACTCCTACATTCTGCATCAAGCCTTTCCCATTTCTTCTTAATCTTAATGTTTTATATAGCTTCACATTGTCTACCTCATTAGAATGTGAGCTACTTGAGAGCAGGAATTTTTTTTGTATTTTTGATTATTTTGTTTTTCCTTGTATACCCATGTTTCAGACCTAAATTGTCACAGTGTCGAGAACACACTAGATAACTACTTTGTTTTGTGGTTTAGTTGTTTCAGTCATATCCAATCATTCATGACCCCATTTGGAGTTTCCTTGGTAGATATTGGAGTGGTTTGCTATTTCTTTCTCCAGTTTATTTTACAGATGAGGAAACTGAGGTAAACAGGATTAAGTGACTTGCCCAAGGTTAAATAGCTAGTAAATGTCTGAGGTTGGATTTGAACTCAGGTCTTCCTGACCCCAGGCCCACACTCTATTCACAGTACCACCTATCTGCCCTCCAGATAGATATTTAATGAATATTAATTGATTGTGTGATTGACTTGGCCCTGAATTCTTTGGGGAAGAACAGAAAATGTCCTGGGGGTCGTTATGCCAGTTACCAGAATTTCAAGTCCGTGATAAATATCATGAAAGTGGATATCTTGATTTGCTTGAACACTTCCCCCCACTCACCCAGGTCTGCCTCCAATTATCCAGGTGACCAGAAGAATTGTATGAGGACTGACTTATTGACTTGACATACCAACAATCCTTTGTCTTAACTGAGAGTAACCTAGCTGGACATGCAGAAAATCAGCAACTCTGAAACCAATTAAGCTCATACCAGCTTTGAAGCAGACCCTGAGACATCTGGTGGTTTGTGGACCTTTGAAAGACATTCTTATCTGCAGAATCCCTGTTTTGCATCCCCTTATTTGTGTTCAAGCCTTGAACTATCAGATTGATTTGTGTATCAAAGAGCCACAGCTCTGACACCTGGAATTCCTCACTTCCCCTTCTGGATCTACCCATCCTCTTGGAGGATTCCTGTTTGTCTCCCTAAACTCCCTGTTTCCCATTGTTTGAAAAGATAAAAATTACACTCTTTTCAACTTGGCCTCCAACATGTCAGAATAGATATTGCTCCAACTTACAACCTTCTTCTTCTCACGCAAATAAATGCATTTATAATCTATTTAAACTGTGATTGGATTCTGGATCATTCCAGGTCTTTCTTTTGGATTTGGGGTTTAATGGTTTACAGGTTTTTATTTGTTTATTTTTTTAATAATATGGATTGAAAAACCTTAAAGGAAGAGGGATACCAATATATTTACTATGCTAGACCATAACCTGGCAACGGTCATTTGCCCAAAAATCAGCAAACAACTCTAAGATTCATGATTTCTCATTTTTTTTTCCAGAAAGAAGATTCTTCTATTGGGTCTATACAAATGATGGGGGGTGGAATGGGAGGGAGAGGGAGGAGGTGCAGAAGAAAGCTTTGCCTTGGGGATAAGGTTATTGTCTCTCTTGGCCTTTTCATATACAGATGAACTACTCCTCAACTCCTTTAGGAAATGTAAAATGATCCACAGACTTCTGAAAAGGAGCTCACCCCCTACCAGGTATGATTATAGTATGAATTTGATGCACCCTTACCTTTCATTGTCTCTGTAACTTGTCCTCTCAACCTCCAAATTTCAATTAGAAAGCAGAGTTGCCTGAGGGCAGCAATGTTCAGAGCCAGTCAGGAATGGCATGGTAGCCTAGTTCCTTGCATGTTAGGATAAATGCTTGTTTATCTTGTCTTAATGCTAGTTTATCTATATGCCTTGTCTACTCCCCTTGGAATGTAAGCTCTTTGACTGAAGGGATTGTAATTTTTGATTTTATTTATATCCTTAGCCCTTAACACAGAGTCTGGTACCTAGTATGCACTTCATAATTGATTTTTCATTCATTTCATTCCTTTAGTCAGGCTGTCAGTTCATCTATTAGGTACATATATTTATAAGACTCTGTTTGAGCTGCTGGTAGTATTTTCCAGTATAGCTCCTGTTGATAAATATAATCTACATTGAAAAAGATATATTAAGCGCTTACAATGTGCCAGATATTGTGCTAAGTGCTAGAGATGCAAATATGAAAATGAAAGAAAATTCCTTCCCTCAAGGAGTTTACAGTCTAATGGGGGAAGACAATATACAAATGAAAAATGAAAAGAATGGGGGTAGGTCATTAGGAAGGTACCCCAGGGACATGGTAAAGTAAAAAACATGCAGAATAGTCACTGCCCAATGTGAAGAAATCAAAATTGAGTTCAGCTAAATGGGAAATGAAGAGATGATGTTTCTTGTCATCACTACCCCCTTAAATTGAGGTTAAAAAGCTCCTGGCTGGTTCTGATGAGGTGTTTGGGTACCTGTGCTTGGACCCCAATTCTAAAATCACATTTCTCTCTAAAAATCACATTTTCTCCCTAGCCTCAAAACACTATCCCAGGAGGTTTCTCCCTAACCCAAGAACAGCCTGCCCTAGCAAAACTTTTATCTCTCTTCCTGATATAGCAGTCAACTCCACCTATAGAATTTATTAGTCTGAACCAACTGTGTACTGGCTGAACTAGCTGTGTACTGGGTCATAAAGATATTTAGTCCTTACTGACCAAACTTATGTATCCTAGACTTAGACATATGTATATTCTCTTAAGTTTATCTTGTCTAGCAAGACATTGATGGGAACAGCCTGGGTATTTCTCAGTCAGCCCTGACCATTAGTTGACTTAGTGATGTTTCAGGCCTAAAACCACACCTCCCTGTAGCCTCCCCTTGGGTGATTTCTTGTTGAACTCTGAGTAGAATACCTGTGCAGTAGATACTACAAGTGCATGTTCCTTTAAGAACTAACCACTCCTTAACCACTCCATAATCCCAACCTGATTCACCTAAAACATGGCACATGTTTTACTATACAATATCCTGTATAAACTTTAACTGTACCCCTCTAAAGTTGCAGGTTCTGTAAGAACTCTTGTTGGCTGAAAATCATAACAATAAATCTTTATCACCTTGACTTCAAGAATGTTTGAGTCTTAATTCATTCTAGAGGGCCCATCCCTGTCCTCTGGTCTGCCCTTTCCAACCCTCATTAGTTCTACCCTCCAATCAGAGGGGCAGAGTATACTGATGAGGTATGAGTACTACCAAGATGGTTAGACTTCCCAATGATGAGTTCACTGGGGTCATTATAGAGAAGTCAAGGAAGTTCAAGAAAGAGTGATGCCAGAAAATTCAAAGAAGCCTTTTAAAAGAGGCCAATTATATATTTATGCAAAAAGAAAAGATCAGTTATTCAAATGATTATTGTTACTTTTCAGGCATCCATACTGAACATTATATACTCTTGATTCTCTAACAATAAATCATCTTAGTATTTGGATTTTTTTAGTTGTAGACTATTATTTAATACTCTCATGTGTTCTCCCTGACATGAAATTCCCTCCTTGGTTGCAGATTTTACCCATCCATGCTTTTTTATCCTGTGAAATGCTTATCTATGTTCTTGTATAAAAACTCCATTAAAGGTCTACCCAGCACTTCAGAGGACTTTTCTATGCCTTTTAAATTGTGGAAGCCAGAACCCACAGGCTATTTATTTGCTACCCCCCTCCCAGACACTCATTATATTGCCAGCCCACTTTCATGTCCTACCATACATGTCTTTAATGATATATTTTTTTGCACTTTTGTATAAGTCACTAGTAATGATACGATAAGATAAAGAACAAGAAATAATACAAATAATAGCGAATGCTTTGTGTGACAAATATCATACAAGTTCGTTTGAAAAGATAAGGTAGTGTCTTTAGAATAAGCTGTAGATTGTGGAGTGAAACGTTTTTAAAATACTGTAGCAAACTGTATTGGTTCTCTTTGTTTATTATTTACCATTGCGCTCTGCTTAATTTACATACTGCTTAAAGAAATCTGTCCTTTTTTCTAGAATGCTTAGCACTTTCTGCATAATTTATTTTCTTCAAAATGTTTTACAACCAATCTCAAGTCTTTTCTTCTCCTCTCATTTCCCCTGGTCCCCATCCTTTTTATCCCATCCATTTTTATTTTTCTCCTTTACAAGAAGAAATGCATTAGTTTTTTGTGTTCTCCTTTACCCAAGTACTTTTTAATGTATATTTTTCTTGTTTCCTCATGAATGATCAATACTCAGACTGCAGGATCATGGATCTTAAGCTGAAAGGATACTCAATGGCCATCTAATGTGACATGGCCTTTGTCCCAATCCCTTAGTATTTGAAGGAATGTTCTCTGAATGCAATTTCTACTGTCCAATGCTCTTTTTGTCAGTTCCCTAAAGTAATCTTTCCTTTTCCCCTACTCACTCACCTTTCAAAAAACTTTCAATTCAGAAAGCATTTTATCCTATTTGTATGGTCTCAGAAATAGTCTTTCTTTTTCCTATGTGTAAGAAACCAGGGAAATAAATTAGATATAAGTTTAGTAACAAAGTGACTATCTTTCCTTTAACAGGTATCTCTACTATCTTTAGTTCTCCAACCACCCAGAATATCCAAAGTAAGCCATGCATTCATTTATTCCATATATGGGCTTATTTTCTTGTTAAAGGATTTTATGATTATGAAATATTTACAAAGATGCACTAATTTAGCTTTCCTTTGAATTTATGAGAGGTTGGAGTCGCTTAACAGAATACCTTTGAAATCCCTTATCAAATCTTTAACCTAAGAAGGGAGTAAATTGAATTTAATTTTCAGGAAAATATTAGCGTACACTGTGAAAATTTTGCAGCCTTTTGGACTTTGAAGTTTAATCAGATTTCTGAACAAACAAAGATCAGATTTCTCTACTCTTTAAAGCAATACTCTCTAACTGAAAGTAGCATGCTAAGTGAAATAGATCATCAGAAGCATGATGCTAGATTTCTGTCTCTCAAATTCTCTTCTCATTGAAATTTATATATATATAAATACATATGTACATACACAATATGGTATAATATATTTATTATAATATTACATATTACAATATTAATTATATAATATGTATACATATATGCATTTGTACCTATATGTATATGTATGTACACACACACACACACACACACACACACACACAGATATAGGTATATAGGTATATGAATGCAATTGTAGGACCAAAATCCATTATTATGAGACTTTCTTGCATGAGGGGTGGGGTAGAGTTGGTGTAAATGGTGAAGGAAAAAGCTCTAATTTTCTTTGGACCTTCTCTGAGCCACTGAGTCATTTTGGTCTTCTTTGAGTCATTTTGGACTCTGGAGTTACTTTAGTCACTTTAGACTTGAGAGAGAAAATGGAACAAGCTAACCCCACTTCAGGTTACTGAAGGAAATGACTCTGGGGTGAAACTTGCATAAGAGGAGCTCGAAGTCTCCATTATGTCCCTCCCTTCAGTTTGCCACACTAGAGACTTTGGGGAACTTACTCTTTCTAGGGAACTGAGACTCTCTTTCTCAGTAGAACTGTATTACCTTACTCTCAATAGTAGAGCTCCTTTACTTTGTATCACCCGGTACATGTTCTCATATGTATATTTTTGTGAATTTCTGTTTTGTCGCAGATTTGGATAAATCAGTTTTGTGGCTAAGTGATATGTGTGTTCTTTTTGGAACTGTTTTTTGATGGGAAAGGGGTCAAACCTGGATTATAAAACTGAAGGTATTCCTTCTAATAATGAAACAGTGATTAGACGTTAGCCAGAAAATCACATCCAGTAGACCAATAATATTTAAGGAAGCAGATGTCATTCTACTCCAATACTCTCTCTCTCCAAGGAAAGCAAAGGGCTCCATCACTGTCCTCCACCTCCTGCCTCCCCTCCTGGTAGGACTTAATGTCTCCCTTAGAGATCTATCCTGCCTCCCTTTGATCCACACAATAACACCCATTGCCCCATGTGCAAGACAACTGTAATGGTAATTTAAGCTTAATGGTAAGTGGGGGGCAGAGTTAAAGATGTTCCCCACCCATTAATAGGCCTCAATACCTTTTGTTATTTTTTATTGAGGCATTGGGTCAGAGGGTCCTGCCCTTTGGCTCTGAAAAGTGTATAAATACTCTGAGGTGAGGGTTTACTTTGGGGTTTACTCATTGGAAGTGTATGTTTGGCCAGATGAGACTGTGGGTGGCCATTAATCAGGCTCCCGAATTTGAAAACCCAGATGCTGGTGCTTCTCTCTCTGGTAGCTATGTACATATGGTCAGACAGTTGGATTTGTCTGTTGATTTGTGATGTCCGACAAGTAGAAGCTCGGTCTATTGGTTTTTATTTCTCTGTATTTTCTCTGAAGTTCCCTATGATAAGTGTCCTTGATTAAACTATATTGTTGACTCCTTAAAAATTGCTTTCCTTTTAGAAAAGTAGATTTAAGAACCTGCACAACAGGCCCTCCTGTGTATGTCATGACCCTTGCTGTTATAACAACACTCACTACATGGGTATGGTTATACATATAGAGCAATGCATTATGAGAAGAAAGAAGGATATTCTAAATCAATATATAGTGAAAGATATATATATATATTATACATACATACACATGCAAATATATATATATATACATATATATGTACATGCACATATACGCTTTTACCTTTTATTATTTTCCCACTTTTTTTTGCATGCTTCTTCTCCTCAGATAAAACCAACTCTGTGTCTTCAGTTAGTATCTCGTTTGACTCAGTGCCAAGAATAGTTACTGCCAACTTCATTCTGGCCACCAGAAATGTGAGTTGAGACCTACCTGTGGTCAAAGAGAGATATTTTGAGGCATATATAAGCACTACTAATGCACAAGAAATAACTTGTGGTGAGGAGGTAGGGCTCATATTACATGAACATCAACATAAGTGAAATCACAGATGCATTTGAGTACCACTAGATGGCACCATGGATAGAGTGCTGGACCTGGAGTCAGGAAGACCTGAGTTCAAATCTGCTTTCATACAGTAACTAGCTTTGAATCAGCAAAGAAGTCACAACCTCTGGCTGCCTCAGTTTCAATGAGTATAACATCACCTACCTCCCAGAGATATTTTGGGAATAAAATAAGATAATACGTATAAAGTGTTGTGAAAATCTTAAAGCACTATATTATGCTAGCCATTATTATTATGCCCCCTCCTCAAAAAATTATCCTTACTCATAGAAATACACAATCTGATGATGAAAGTTTTGAATCTGAGCAAAGAAAAGCCCAGATAAAGAAGTGGTTTTAATTGATTAGATAATATTTTAGCCTTCTTATTCTGACTAAAGTCTTATCTAACGTTGACACTGGAGTAGTCTAAAAGAAATTGATGAGATTTACAAAGTGAATAAAGACCATTTGGAATATACACACATACAGGTCTATATATACACACATAAACACACACATATATACACATGCACATATGTGGCACATTGTATATATATGTATCTATTATATATACATATATACATGTATATGTATATACTTGTGTGTGTGTATAATATATATAGTGTTTGTTGCCCAACAACTCTAGGAGAAATTCCAGGAACAGAACAGGGGTCTGTACACAATTTTTGTAGATCTGACCAGTCCTCTGGTACTGTCAGTTATGAGGGCTTATGGAAAATTTTGTGAAAATTTGGTTGTCCAGAGAAGTTCATCAGCTTTGTATGTCAATTTCCTGATAGCATGCTTGCTTGGGTTCTGGATAATGAAAATGCTCCTGGGCTTTCACAGTCATTGATGGAGTGAAACAATGCTGTAATCTTGCTCCAGTGGTTTTTAGCATGATGTTTTCAGCCATGTTGGCAAATGCCTTCAATGAGAATGAAGATGGCATCAAGGTCATCTACTGCATTGGTGCTAAATTCTTCATTTTGAAAGGCTACAAGCCAAGACCAAAGTGGAGGGAATACTGGTATATCATTTTCTGTTTGCAGCTTCTGAAGCTGAGATGCAATAAAGTATGGATTGGTTCTCTCATGCTTGTGTTGATTTTGACGTAACAATTAACAAAAAACCTAACAAAAAACACAGGTGCTCCATCAGCCACTACCACACCATCCATACATGGCACCATTGGTTACAGCAAATTGAGAAGTTTTGAAAGCTGTGAATAAGTTCACTTACCTTGGTAGTGTACTTTACAGGGAGGTTCACATTGATAATGAGGTTGACCCACACATTGCTAGAGCTAGCTCGGTCTTTGGGAGACTCTGAAGGAACTTGTGGGAGAGAAGAGACATTAGACTGACTACCAAACTGAAGGTCTACAGAGCAGTTATGCTAACCTCTTTGTTGTATGCATGTGAAACCTGGACAGTATACCAGTACCATGCCAGGTAATTGAATCACTTCCATTTGAATTGTCTTTGGAAGTTTCTGAAGATCACCTGGCAGAATAAGATAACAGACCCTTAGGTCCTTTCTTGAACTAAACTGCCAAGCATTCAAACTCTACTTCAGATAGTTCAATTCCACAATGCTTGATTGCAAAATGTATGCTTGCCAAAAAAGACTAATTTTTGGAGAACTCACAGGGGGCAGAAGTCCACATGGTGGTCAGAAGAAGTGATGCTCTCTAGGTGTCATAAGAACTTTGGAATTGATTGTGTGATATGGGAGACAAGGGCACAGGACCACTCAGCATGGTTTGACCACATCAGAGAAGGTACTGTTCTCTATGAACAAAATGGAATTGAAATAACTCAAAAGACAGGTGAGAAGTACAAATTTAGAGAATCCATACCAAATGTTCTTATAGAGTATTTGTGCCTGACCTGTGGTAGAACATTCCAAGCTCATATCAGACACATTGTAACTTGTCATTTTGGTCCTCTTTGAGAACGAAGGACAACAACCACTGTTATGTACACCTGTGTGTATAGTATGTGTATACTATATATGTGTATACATATATTGTGTATACACAAATTTGTAGCTACCTTTATCTATGATTAATGGAGCTAAGTTCAATTTGTATCTTTTCCAACTTCCTACTAGGCTGATTCAAGGTAAGCCACTTAACTGTTGTGAATCTCAGTTTCTCTAGGTGTTCAATAAGTTTGAGTTATATGACCTCAAAAGCTTCTATGATGGCTCATTCCTTCTTTTTTTTCTCTCAATAAAAGGACTAAATACTAAAGACTCAACATTCATTACTCATGGAAATCAGTATACTGTAGTGGATAGTGGATTGACCTAGCATTCATCTAGACCTGGGTTCATGTCCTTTCTCTGACATTAGTTTTATGACTATAGGAAAATCATTTTGTTGTCCTAAATAAGTCTGTAGGATTATAAATTAAAGATGACTTACTCTTTTGCATTGGTGAAAGGAGTTTTCACATAGAGCTCTCTACAATGATAAAATCTAAAGAGTAAAACAAACCACACTGAAATTAAATGTGGAGTCACTGAAGCCCTAGTACAACTCAAAAAGAGGTACATTTTTTTAAACTGAAAAATCAAATTAGCACTATAAATACAAGTGATAGTCCCTTGGTTTGTGCCTCTCAGTTTCAAAGGAGGTAATTTGTCATCCTTAGGAAACTTCTTGTGATATTAACAGTTAAAAAAACAAGAAAATATCATTATCTTGAGTTTTTTTTTTTAAATTAAGCAGTTCCACCCAAATCCATATGTATCATAACAGTTGTGTCTGGAGGCATGAGTCTCAGGCATTTAATACATCTATTTCCAGAAATTGGCTCCATATTGCTAATAAAATTCCTATTTGGCACAAACCAAAGAACATGCTGTTTTACTGTGTTAAACATGTGCCTGGGATATGAAGACCTATCAAACCATTCAATGCCTACTCACTTCTAGTTTTTTGTTTAGAGATAAATTATCGATAGTATAAGAACAGTACTGGAAAGTTTATTTAGAAATTATGGAATCCTTATTACATAGCTTCAACATTTGTAAACATAGTTTATAATTTCATTCCTTTTTCTTCTTGAAATTAGAACCTTTATTTCAAATTCTAGAAATATTTATTCAATGATTCGTGTATGAAATGTATTATTGTATTAGTAAGCACCCTCGACATACATAGTGGGGCCTACTATCATACGTTCTTTGATCTTCTTTTCTAAAAGGAAAGGCAACTTTTGAGGGGTTAACAATCTCCTTTAATCAAGCATATATATCATTCACTTAATTCAGGAAATCAACAAACAGTGCTTCCAAACTGTCTGACATAAGCAATACATAAAATTGACAGGTCCCGCTGTCTGACCATAGCTGCCAGAGAAGGAAGCACCAATATCTGAATTTTCAAAGCTGGGGGTCTCCTTAGGGGTTTCCCAGAGTCTCTTCTGGAATACAAAACTTCTTTCAAAAACCATGTCCCAAGCCCTCACCCTCAGACTATTTATACCTTTTTTTAGAGCCAGAGTGTATCCCAACCCTTGAGGACCAGTGTCTCATTAACAAAAGCTGTAGGCCTTCCTACAAATCTTCCCTAATCAAACTCCCTTTAATGGGCAGGCCCATTAATGGGTGGGAAAGATCTTTAATCACCTTAACAGGACAAATACATATACCATTTCTAGTTAAAGATACTCTTGTTTCCATACTTTACTCCTAGTAAAGACTCTTGGTTGATAAAGGCAAGATTCAATCAGAGGCATTTGATTATACTAAAATAAAAACAGCAAAAGATCCTCCTTTGCTTGCATTTACAATTATATAGGGTACTATGAATTCAAATAAAATAAACAGTTCTTACCTTCAAGGGACAATTTTAATAGGGTCATGTACACAAATAAGGAAATATATGCAGTAGTTACAAGATAATTTTTAGAGAGAGAGAATATTAATAAGTGGGGAAACAGTCAAGCAAGGTCTATGTACAAATTATTACTTGAACTGTACTTTGAAGAAATCTAGGGATTCTATAAGGTGGATTTGAGAAGATAGTATTCCAGACATTACAAAGGCATGGAGAAAGAATGTTGAATGCTTGGTCTAGGAATAGCTAGCAGACCAATTTGACTGTCATTTAGAGTCTTTCAGGACGATTAGTATGGAATGATTGGAAAAGTGGGTGAGATCTCTATTGTGGAAGGATTTCAGAAATGAACAGGCATGGGAAATGAAAAACTGATTATGAAGATGTGTCTGAAATTAATATTTATTTCTTGAGACCTCTGAAAAAAGAAAGAAATAGAGAGAAGTTCCTAGATAGGACTAAGTCTACGTGCCATACTGAATATTAGGTATGATATAAAAAGGAGAATACAAGTGGAAAACCATTCAGTTACTCACAGCAAAAAAACAGCTGGAATGTGGCATTTAAAAAGTTTAAGGGATGTAATTTCTAGGTAATTAGTCATTTTATTAAGTGACAGTCTTGAATGCCAGAGATCATCATGGAGGCAGGCTTCACACCTTATATGCCCTTGGTGTGTCCCTTGGGTGTTCCAAAAGGTGGCAAATAATTCTGATTGGTTAACATGTAAGAGAATGAACGTTACAGTGAGAAATGGACTCACTCCAAAGAGGGGCTGAGATCCTGGTATCATGTTACTTCTTGGACAAAGAGATTATCTCTATACCCACACCACCCCCAGCTTTGGGCAATCTAATAAAAAAAAATTATCCCCATACAAACCTGAGTAGAATACAATGGGCTTCCCCACCTTAGATTAAATTCCCTGTAAGGTTGGATGGGGTTTTACCAAGAGGAGAGTTAATGCAATCTCATCATCAGTAATGCACTTCAAGAGACTGAACTTTGAAAAAGAGGGAACAGAAAAAGAGGGAACTCTGATCTCCCCAAGTCATTGGTTATTAATAATCATTTCTCTCAGGAAAAAATGTTGGGAAAAGTGCTTAGGGCCCAACATAGCTTTTAAACAAAGTGAACTTGATATTTTAACATGAGGATAAAACTGGTTTTATATATTACCAAAATTTAATGGAATGAGACCCATTTCTTTCATAAAGGATTGAAAGAAAACTAGCACTGAATATCAAAAAAAAATATTTCTGAATGAAAATTGATGAACCTAAGGAGTAGATATTATTAAAGAGGATAAGCATAAACTAATTTAAAAAAAACCAATATCATTGTGTGAATATAATATTGACTGATCATTAAGTTCTCACATTGGCCTCTAAATTGGCACAGAAACAAAGAAATAATAGGGATTGAGGATTTCAATTACTCAGACTTTTGCTCCAAGGCTCCTTTTATTAAAAACAGATGATCTGGAATTTGTTTTTTGTTTTTCCCTGTAGACATTTTTACCTCTCTAAAAGTAGAAGAAATGGTCAGGTCATATGTGCATCAATTCGTACCTTCAGAGAAGTGACGGTTGAAGAGAAAGCAATAGAAACTTTGGGAGAAGGTAAGCAGATCATTTTAGAGTTAGTTATTTGAGAATGGAAACTCTGAGAAGAAGTCACATATGTCCTGGATTTTAGGGAAAAGGTATTTTAAAATTCATATGCACAGTGGATGGAGTTTTCCTTAAAGACAAAAAGGGAGAAAACTCTTAAAGATATTAATGTGGATTCACACAGAGGTCTCTGGTGAGCTCAGACTTTAAAGAATTTGTAAAAAAAAAAAAATTAACAAAGAACTCAAAAAGTAAGTATATGTATATTTTCATTTCTTGAGAAATTATATAGTTATTAGCCCACAAAATATATGTAGAAATTAAAATGGCCCCTAAAGTTCCTTTATTTTCTCTCAAAACAAAGGGTTTCATACTAAACACACTGGGAGAGAGCAAACCAGACTATAGTTACAGATTAGATTGCTAATTTGGTGCTAATGAGTCACAGATAGGTTGCTATTTGTCTTTCATTCTGGAAGAGAACCAAGACATCAGGGAGGTGATGCCATGACAAGCAAGTGAATTGGATTTAAGTGAGGGAAGGTTGTACAAAGTCATCAGCTTCACTTCCTTCTCCACAGCCATGTGGGTTCAGTAGCCAGATGTGGATCAGGATAATTGAATATGTCCCTGGATGCAGTGGGGGACCTTGGCCTTTTCAAGCTAAGGTCTTTGAGAGGTCTCAGTTTGATTGAGGCGAAAGCCATTGAGGTGAAGGCCAGCTGCCCACGAGGGGGGGGCGGGGGGGGGGGGGGCTAAACTTAAATGGGCCTATTGACAGCATGGCTTTCTTTTCTCCCTTCCTTCCTTCCTTCCTTCCTTCCTTCCTTCCTTCCTTCCTTCCTTCCTTCCTTCCTTCCTTCCTTCCTTCCTTCCTTGCTTTTCTCTTTCTTTCTCTCCCCCCTTCCTTTACTCCCTCCCTCCCTGTCTTTCTTTTCTTCTTCTTTCTCTTCTCTTTGTCCACATAGGGTATTACACCCTTACCAATGGGCACTCTTCCCAAACAAAATGTAAATCTTAATCTCTGAAACCTTTTTTTTTTTTTAACTCCAAATCATTCTTGCTTTCATTGATTAGCCAACAATAGGTTCCAGGCCAAGCCCTATTGAGCATTGTTTGGGTACTGATTACCTCAGGATTGACATAAATAGCAATTAGTTCTGTTTTGCCAAGAAACCCAGAGGGATTTCTTCTCCCAGATGGAGTTTTGTTTGTTTTTAGAAGAGGTCTGTCTCATTTCTTATTGAGCCTTAATCACTGAATGGATTTTGCCTCAGTCACACTGAGACCTGTTGAAGACCTTAGCTTGAAAAAGCCAAGGTCTCCCACTACATCCAAGGCCATCATTAGTTGTCCTGATCAGTATCTGCCCACTGGACCCAGATGACTCCAGAGGAGAAAATGAGGCTGATGACCTTGCATAGTCCTCCCTCATTTAAATCCAAATCTCTTGCATGTCATGGCCTCAACCCTCTGATGTAATGGTCCTCTTTGAGAATGAAGGACAAACAGCAAGCAGTTGCAGATTACCCATAAGCAAATTAACTACCTACATAAACTTCAGTTTATGACTTTGGGCAAGTCATTGTGCTGTTTTGAGTCTCAAATTCATCATCAGCAAAATGAGAGGGCTGGGACAATGTGATCTTTAAGTTTCCTTCCATTTCTAATTTTCTATGATCCAGTGGAGCTATTTTGAAGTTTCCCCTTCTGCTGATCCCATGTTATAAATTACACAGACTGCTCAACCAATATGTGGACCTCATATGCTATTAACCCCAACACCATGATGAATAGCTATATTTCCAAGAGTTATTTTAAAATCTATTATCTACTAAGAGATAGAGATTGCATGGAATATTTTTGATCCTAGACATTTACTTATTCTTCATACATTTCCTCTTCTCCTCATATAACTAGCAACAAAAACCCTGCCAAAAGAATGGATTTCTGCTGACCAGATGTTGGTGAGCATCAGCTTCTTGCTATGTTAAGAGCTGTCATTGCTTTTCATCCAAATATTCTACACACCCACTGAACCTTTGATAATTTCTTGAACTTCTACCAGGGCAAGATTTTAATAGAAACAAAGGCTGTCGAACCTAGGACTCTGACTTGGCCCATAATGTCCAGATTTCTCATGTAGCCAACCTGTTATTAGAACAGTATGTCTAACTCAGGAGATTCCAGTGCAGCCATTCTGCTTATCCAAGAGTTTGAAAAGTCTAAAAGCAATCACTGATTTTTTATTTTCCTCATGCTTTGAAGGTTGAGTATTTCTTTATACATTATGTATCACATAGAAGAAAATTCTGTCTCCTAATTGCTTATTTCAAAACTCTTTGGGAAAGAAATACAGGTCAAACATGTTGTCACAGGCAAGGGAATTGCTGGGTTGCTTTACAAATAGGAATTACTCCAGTCCAGGCTCTCAAGCTTTCATTGGGTAGGGACATGTATTATTTCTCATTTTCTATTCACCAACTCATAATTTGATGCACTGAAACAGAGGTGTTTGGGACTTTGGGATTGCACTTGCAGGCATTGGATTTTAAGAGAAAAGGCTGTGGCAGTGAATCATTAACTTGGAGCTATTAGACATTTCAAATTTGGGTTGTATTTTACATGCGTTGAGTTCATCAGCTTATCCGAGAGCTATGGAAAGGTTAAAATACATTGCTAGGTTCAGACACCTTGATAAATGGTTTGTAGTTTAATTTACTAGCTACAAAATATTTTGGTTCAATTTCATATTTGATATCTAAGTGATCATAGGAACCAATTACTTTTTACTTATCATTTTTAAGCTTCTTTCTCTCTTTCAACTGTGTCATGAAGTGCACCACAATCTATCTAAGCAATCATTCAAAAGTTTTAAAATCATTGCTCCTTTGAAAGAATAAACTATTTAAAAACCAAACACCTTTCAAAATATGTCATAGAAATTCCCTTAGAAATTTTCACAGAAAAATTTCCCATGGAAATAAAGATCCATGCCCTTACTTAGAAATGGTACTTTATTAAATAGAGGTACCTCTAGTGAGCCCATCTTTTTATATAACAGAGGGCATAATGGATAGTCTTTTTAAATCTTGATGTGGTGAAACAACTTCACACAACGGTGCATTTGCCAGTCACAAAATCTTTGAACACAATGTAGATTTAAGTGGTGAAATAATTAGCCCAAGCTTGGTCAATTTATATTTGCAGTAATGAACATCCTTGATCTATGTTACAAAAATCATTTGTGTTTTAAATAGGTAAAAAATAAATCTAGTGCCAATGATTAATTTCCAGCAAATATGTATTTGTCCAATGAGCGCTTCTTGGCAATTTCCCCAAAATGTACTAGTTCCTATGATCTACCAGCCAGAATTTATTACTATTATCATCATCATCATCCGTAATGCTTCTAATTTAACTTTTCATAGTATTTTAAAGTATAACGTTGTAAAAGTTTAAATATAGTTGCATCTACTATTCACAGACTTGGTTTTGGGTAAGTAATAAAATTATTCTTTTCTCCATTTCATAGATTTAAAAAAATGTGGCTCAGAGTTAAAAGGGCTTGTTTATGGCTGTACCATAAATGATAAAGGAAGAATTCAACCCTGGATGTCACACCTCAGATCCAAAGCTCTTTCCATCTTACTTCTGAAGTGTTTTTTTGCTTTTGAAAACCCTGGGGAAGATTCTCCAACTTTTAATGCTAATTTGGGTTTCTGGAAGTAAAGGGCAGGGCCCCTAACAACTTACCTCCCATGATCACTTTGAGAGTATGTCAAGCCACTTCATGCCTCTCTTTCTCAGTGTTTTCACCTGCCAAATTAGTATACTTTCCAACCTACTTCAGATGAGAGTGTTTTGTTATGATCAAATGAGATTCTTCTACATGCATTCTGAGCAACATATTCAAAAGGAGATAAGCAAGCAGAGAATCAGGTGCCATAGGGCACATTCTTAAGCTTAAGGAAGCGTATCTAAAGATTAAAAGTGACAGTGAGTTCATGGGGTGAATATAAGCCATGTGAGAAACACAGAGAAAGAAAAAAGAACTGCAAAGATGAGCAGTACTAGAGGCAGAATTATGGCAATTTGATTATGTACATTGCTTTTTTTTCCACCCTGCCTCAGTGGGAGGTGAAAGCAGACGTAGTTGCTGAGAAACTAAAAGAAGGAAAAATGAAAAAATGTTGAAGAACTGGGATGGCATGGAAGAAAAAAAATAAGGGAGGAAGAAGCACAAGGAAAGAAAGTAGTTGGCTTACATTTCTTTTTATCTTCATAAAATCTTGAAGCAAGCAAAGACAGAAAAAAAAGGAGAAAATTAAAAATATTAGTAATAGTAACATGGATTTTCTATGGGATTGATATCATAAGAGAGGTTGCACATAGCTAATCCAGAAGAGGGAAGGAGGGTTTTAATGGTTATAAAGCCAGTAAAACTGATTGAAATGGATCATCAGCTGCATAAATTAAGGACCAATAAGGCAAAATACTGCTGCACTTCTCTTTGATCAGAACTCATCAAGAGTATTCTATTTCATTCCTAGTGCCTCACTTTTGGAAAGACATTCTTAAGGTGGACAGCTTCTTAAGAAGTACAATCAGTGTGGAGATAGACCTTGATTTCATGTCATATCAATTAGTAAATCAATTTGTATGACCTTGACTAAATCACTCCTGCTCTCTGAGTTTGAGTTTTCTCATTTTTAAAAGTGAGGTGGTTGAGATAGGTTATCTCTAATTCTACATCTACCTCTAACAAGAAAGACAGGAAAGAAAATCTGGGGAGTTTGCTGAGGAAAGAATGGGTCTAAAGATGGAAGCAAAAATTGAGGAACAGGCCTGGGAGAGATAGAACACACGTCTCAGGAGGACTAGAACCTGTAGTAACTCATGAATAGTCAGTTCTAGATAAGTGGCAAAAGTAGGAAATGGAAAAACAGGCCAAAGAGAAAAATAAAGAAATTCAAATGAAGGCTTTAAAGAACTAATAAAAATCACACTAACATAGTTAGGAACATTTATCAGATAGTATGAGAGAGCAGAAGTCTAGAGATATAAACCATAGGATACTGAAACGAGAGAAACTTAAATAAAAGGGGTTAAATGGAGAATAGAATTGATTGTGCTTGATGTGAGGCAGGTTTGGGATTTGGAATTCTTTACACTGACCGGTGAAGGAAAGATATCAGATTAGTGAAAATTTTGTTCAGCTCAAATAATACTAGTATAAACATGTCTGATATGTATTGTATGGAATAAATAGCTAGTCTTAGAGAAGGAAGGATGTAGGTGCAATCCTGCCTCTGATATATGTCTGTATTTAATCTATATCTTGCCAGGTGAGGAGTCATTTCATCTTTCAATGCCCTCAAGGCAACTTTCTAGTGCTATAAATTGCAGAGTAGGTGGTGATATACACTAGTAGGGAGAATTTCATGTCTATGAGTTACAAATACTGATGAAATCACAGGTCAAAACCAAATTTGTCTGTGACTTACCTATGACTTCTCATCCTTTAAAATTCTTTTCCAGGTATCATACTAAATAACGTCATAGATATAGTAGATAGAGCACTGGACTTGGAGTCGGGAATCTTGGGTTCAAACGCTATCTCAGACACTTATTAGCTCTGTGATGGACAAGTAAGTTACTATCTATCCACTTCAGTTTCCTCAGCTGTAAAATAAGGACATTAATACTTGCCCTCCTTTCCTTGAAGATCTTTGTGAGGAATGGGTTTGCAAACTTTAAAATACCATATGTTATTATGTGATTATTATGTCATAGTGAATGGAGAGAACATTGATCTTGGAGTCAATCCTGAGTTCCTGAGTTCAAATTCTGCCTTAGACGCTTACTTGACAAGTTATTTAACATATCTTTGCCCTAGTTTCCTGATTTATAAAATGGGGGAAATAACAGATTTTACCTCCCAATGTTGTAAGACTCAAATGAGATATTTGTAAAACTGTAATAAACTCAAATATATATATATAATATAAATGCTAGCTATTATATTAACAAGTCTAACTAATGAAGATTTGTTGTTATTTACTTTCAAACTTACCTCTTTTTTGTTGTTTATTTTTAATTCTCTTTTATTTATTTATTTATTTATTTATTTTTATTTTTTCCCTAGTTACATGCCAAGACAACTTTTAGCATTAATTTTTGCAAGGTTTTAAGTTCCAAATTTTTCTCCCTCTCTCCCTCTTCCTAAAATGGTAGTCAATTTCATACACATGCTATCATGTAAAACATTTCATATCAGTCACAGCTGTGAAAGAAGAAACAGATCAAAGGGAAAAAAAAAACATGAAAAAATAAAGTGAAAACAATATGCTTCCATCTGCATTCAGATTCCCTAAGTTCTTTATCTGGATATAGACAGTATTTTCCTTTGTGAGTCTTTTGTATTTCTCTTGGATCGTTGTGTTTCTGAGAAGACCTGAGTCATTCATAGTTCATCATCACACAGTGTTATTGATACTGTGCACAATGTTTTCCTGGTTCTACTCATTTCACTTTGTATCACTTTGCATAAGTCTTTCTACGTTTTTCTAAAATGTTCCTGTTCATCATTTCTTACTTTCAATAGTATTTCACTTACATTCATATCCCACAGCATGTTTCATCATTACTTAGTTGATGGGCATTCCCTCAGTTTCCAATTATTTTGTCAGCACAAAAGGGCTGCTATAACTTTTTTCTGCCCATCTAGGTCCTTTTCCATCTTTTATGAATTTGGGGTACAGACCTAGTAGAGTTATTCCTGGATTTTGACTCAGCAAAGTATACAAAGTTTAGTTACCCTTCAGGCATAGTTCCAAGTTGCTCTCTAGAGTAGTTGGATCAGTTCACAACTCCACCAACAGTGCGTTAGTGTCCTGATTTTCCCACATCCTTTCCAGAATTTAACATTTTCCTTTTCTGTCATATTAGCCAATCTGGTTGGTATTTCAGAGTTATTTTAATTTGCATTTAACTAATTAAAATGATTTAGAGCACTCCTTCATATGCCTAGAGATAGCTTTGATTTCTTCATCTGAAAACTGCTTGTTCATATTCTTTGACCATTCATTTATTGAGGAATGGCTTATTTCCTCATAAGTTTCACTCTCTTCTCTATATATTTGAAAAATAAGGCTGTTAGCAGAGACACTTACTGTAAAGCTTTTTCACCCCTTCTTTCTACTTACTTTCTAATCTTGGTTGTATTAGTTTTGTTTGTACCAAAGCTTTTTAACTTAATGCAATCAAAATTATCTATTTGACATTTTGTAATGTTCTCTATCTCTTGTATGATCATGAATTTTTCCCCTCCTTGTAGATCTGACAGGTAGACTATTCCTTGTTTTTCTAATTTGCTTATGGCATCACCCTTTATGTCTAAGTCATTTCAAAGGTCTGTTATATCTAACTTTTCAAATATTCGATTTACTCCTTAGTTTCTTTCTTGTTTAATTTTTGGTTGAATTTATTGAGTTCTGAGAGGTGAAAAGTTGAATTCCTCACTAGTATAGTTTTGCTATATCTTCTAAGTAACTTGCTTAATGTCTTTATGAATTTAGATGGTACACCACTTGGTGTATAGATGTTTAGTATTGGTATTGCTTCACTGTCTGTTACCTTTTAGCAAGATATAGTTTCCTTCCTTATCTCTTTTAATTAAGTCTGTTTGCTTTTACTTTGCCTGAGATCAGGGTTGCTACCCCTGTTTTTTTCACTTCAGTTGAAGCATAATAGATTCTTCTCCAGCATTTTACCTGTACTCTGTGTGTGTCTCTGGTTTCTTAAGTTTCTTATAAACAACATATTGTAGGATTCTAGGTTTTGTTCCACCATGTTATGCACTTGCATTTAGTGACAAAGTTCATTCCAATCACATTACCGTGTATTTCCCTCCATCCTATTCTTCCAACTGTCTGTCTTCTCTCTCTTTTCACCCTTTCTCTCTTCTCCAGTTTTTTGCTTCTGTCAACTGCCTCCCCTGATCTGCCCACTCTTTTATCAGTCCCAAGCCACCCCCAACCCTCCTTTATGTGATCTCCTCTCTTACTTCCTTGGCGGGTTAAATAGATTTCAATATTCAACTGATTATGTATGTATATTATTCCCTCTTTGGTTCAGTTGTGAGAAGTAAGATCAAGTGATTCTTGTCCCTCACCCTCCCATCTTCCCCTCCACTACAACAGGACTTGCATCTTCATGTGAAATAATTTGCTTATTCTACATCTCTCTTCCTTCCGCACCCATTGTACTCCTCTTTCTTATCCTTTAAATTTTGTTTATGTCATTCCTTCAAATTCACCTAATACCCATATCTTCTGTCTATGGACATTCCTTTGTGCTGTTAGGGATACAATTTTTAAAAATTACAAGTATCATCTTCCCATGTAGGGATGTGAACAATTTAGCTCTATTGAATCTTTATGTTTTCTTTTCCCTTTTTGCTTAGTTACATTTCTCTTGTGTATTGATATTGAAGGTCAAATTTTTGGTTTAGTTCTGGTCTTCTCCCTATGAAAACTTGTAGTCCTATTTCATTGAAGGTCCATTTTTTTTTTCCTAATGTATTTTGTTGGTTTTGCCAGGTAAGTGATTCTTGATTGTAGTAGCTCCTTTACCCTTTGTTCCCTGACTTTTGATCCTTTAATGTTGCAGCTGCCAAGCTGTGTGTGATTCTCATTGGAAGTCCCCCATATTTGAATTTTTTTCCTGGCCATTTGTAGTACTTTTCCCTTGATTGGATAGTTCTGAAATTTGGATTTAATGTTCTTTGGAGTTTTTATTTGAGGGTGTCTTTCCTGAGGTGATCGGTCACTTCCTCCATTGCCTAATTTGCCCTCTGGTTTCAGGACATCGGGGCAATTTTCCTTGATAATTTCTTGAAAGATGTTCAGGTCTTCCATTTGATTATGGCTTTCAATTCTAATCATTCTTCTATTGAACATTCTGGATCTGTTTTCCAGGTCATTTGTTTTTCCAGTGAGGTATTTTACATTTTCTTCCATTTTTTATTCTTTTGAATTTTGATTGATTCATGATGTCTCATAGAGTCATTAGCTTCCATTTGCCCATTTCTAACTTTTATGGTGCTATTTTCCTTAATTAGATTTTGTGCTTTATTATTTGACCAGTTGTACTTTTTAAGGAGTTATTTTCTTCTGTGGATTTTTGTATCTCCTTTTCCATTTGGTCAATTCTCTTGTTTAAGCAGTTTTCCAAGCTGTTGACTCTTTTTTCATAATTTTCTTTTATTGATCTCATTTGTTTTCGCATTTTTTCTTCTGCATCTCTTATATGATTTTTAAGCTTTTTTTAACCTCTTCCATGAGTTCTTCCTGGGCTTGAGACCACTACCCATAGGTGGTTTGCCCATAGGTGTTTGACATTGCTGTCCTTTTCTGAGTTGTGCCTTTGTCTTTCCTACCACTTTAATAACTTTCTATGGTCATTTCCTTTGTGTTGTTGGTGTTGCTTTTTGCTCATTTTTTTGGCCTTTTTTCTTTCTTTTAAATTTGCACCCAGGGTGGAAGTGGCTCTGTATCAAGCTTCTTGTACTATTGACTGCAGACCCTGGTTGTTTACCTAGTGTTGTACTGATATTGACCTGAGGCTCCTAGGGTACCCTCATGTCTGGTGCTATGCTCAGGAGGTGGGGCAGGGGTTGGCTGATACCTCTGGACAGTCTAGGGGTCTGGCAGCTAATCTGGTGCTGAGCTGGCATCCCAGTGGTGGTGTCTAGTGTGTGTTGAGACCCAATAGGAGGTTTTTGTATTTCCTTGAGGCTACACTCATGCTTGTAGAAGTCTGACCTACTTTCTCATTATCCTGAAGGATGTTGCTTGCCTTGAGTTTTGCTGAAGCATGTGGTGGTTCTCAGAGTTGGAGTCTGTCAGTTCTCCTGGCTATTCTAAGGCATAGGGTGGGGGGCTTCCTGGTGCTGGGTGTTTGCCTCCTCTACTACAGGGGGCTTAGGATGTCCCACTGGTTTGTTGAGGTAAAGTTTGCTGCTGGTTTGCTAGAATGTTTCTGATTCCTTTTTACCTGAAATAGATCATTGTTGCTAATCTTCTAAGTTTCTTGGGCTAATAGATGGTTTTGCCCTCCCTTTTTGCTGGTTCAGCTGTTCCAGGGTTTGTTTTGGGGCACTATATTATGGTTTCTAGAAGTGAATATGGGACAATTACAGCGATTTACTGCTTGCTCTGCCATCTTGGCTCCCAGAAGTCTGGTTCCAGACTTACCTATATAAGACTTGGGCTGTCCATCTTTTATCTACCCTTCTTTATATCTCGATATCTACTTTTTCAGTTATATCCTACAAAACATTTTGTAAACTATGTTTTTACATGAAACCATCAATGGTAACAAATTGCTGCCTGAGTTTGCTCATCATGTGTCTTCCCCGTTGCCTTTTGGGTTGTCATTTTAATTCTTCCAAAATCATGGTCCTTTCTGTGATTTGCAGCTATTAGAAAAGACTAGGCATATAATTCTGTTAAAGAGAATGTTTTTTAGCAGATTGGTATCATAGAAACCTTGGTGTAATTTCCCAAAGGCAGTTCTGCACAATTTACTACTCCCTTTCAATTCCATTGTTGAACACATTTATCACCATCATCTAATTTGTTGCAGAGATCATCATCCTGATGTATCTATGAAATTCAGCCCATTTGAACAAAATCTTCATAGTCTCATTGTATACTTCCAAGGTAAATACTTCTATGGAATGATAAGAAAGAAAATATCTGAGCTCAAAGTGTTAATATCTACTTTGTTACTTTAAAAAATAGCAAATCTTTTATGAATTCATTTTTTTTGAGATATCATTCCATCCTCTTTGGAGACTTTGAGAAATGATTATTGACTTCTCTTGATTTCATACAACATAGAATTCTTCCGGATATAGCTTATTGAGGTCTAGATATTTTTTATGATTTAATTTCCTTAAATTCCATTACCACTTTTTAAATCATTAGATCATATACAGAAATAGTTATGTTTAAATATTATGATTCCACTATTTCTGTTGATTAAAAAAAGATGAATATAAAAGGCTAGCACATTAATTCCATTTCCTTCTAGTTTTGTCTACAACTGTTCTTCAAACAGAGGCTTAGTTGGATCTTAGGTAAACTATTCTCATCTATTTTACATTTTCTGAAGTGATTTTATTCATGGTGGTCTTTTCCCCATTTTCTCCATAGTGTTTTATATTTAAGTCTGTCCTTTATCTGAGCTGGCATGTTTTTCTGCTTGAAATGGAGATTATTAACCTCTTGATAGTTAAAACTTTTGGGTTTCCTTAGGCTCTTTGTTGTGGTGGCAGATTTCCATTATTTAAAATGCTTGAGGAAATAGCAATAGTAAAAGCATGTCCTAAATTCAATTCCTATTTTGTTTGAATGTACAGATTGTTTTTTTACATATTTTGGGCTGGATTTCTAGTTACATACAATGTTTTATCATTTCCCATATAAATCACTTTTTCTTCTAATCTGGTGTTTACTTGGACTTTTATTTAATAAACTAATATACTACTATAGTGATATATAGACAGCTGATTCCAAAGTGACTTCCATGTTGGTAACCAGTTGTTTATTATTCATTAGAATATTTTCAATTTATTTTTTTAATTGTCTGCATATCCAGTGATTTTTTTTTTACTTTCTTCCTGGTTATGCTGTTATGCTTCTCAGTGGATTATGATCATCTGTATTCTTCTGTTCATGTAGCTGTACCATCTTTCCATCACAGTTTTCATTACCCTCTCCAGTGTCTATATTCCTCACTAAAGTTGTTGAATACAGGTAGGCCAATGGATAGATAGACTTTAGTGTCTATTCTTAAAAAGACCTCATGTGATCCGGCAGTACCTGCTAGCTGTCATCCTATATATCTCCTCCCCTTTCTTGCTAAACTCCTTTAGAAGGTCATTTACAATAGGACCTCCACTTCATTTGTTCACACTATCTTCTTGACTCTGCAGTCTGGCTTCTAACCTCATCATATAATTGAAACTGCTCTATTCAAAGTTACTAATGATCTCCTCATTGTTATATCTATCTCAGTTCTTATCTTTCTTAACATCTGTAACCTTTGAAGGTATTAATCACTCTATGAAAGAGTGATTAATACCTTTGATAGATGTCTTTGATAGACTTCTCTCTAGGTCTTCTCTCCCAATTTTCCTATCTTTATGACCACTTCTCCATCTCCTTTGTTGTATTTTCATCCATGCCATCATCTGTAACAGTGAGGGAACAAGGGTCTTCAAGTTCTGTCCTAAGCATTCTTCTTTTTCGGTACTATTTATCTTGGTGGCTTCATTAGCTCCCATGAAGTCAATTGTCAACTCTATGAAGATGCTCTCAGACCTGCTTCTTCACTTTAGCTTCTTTTCCAACCTCTAGACTCAAATTACTAACTACCTTTTAGACATCTAAAACTAGATATTCATAAGACATTTTAACTTAATATGTCCCAAATTGAACTCATTATTTGCTCAAAAAACCATTCCCTCTTCCTAACTCCATTCTTAATATGGAGGGTACCACCAACCTCCTGGTCACTCAGATTCATAATCTATGTGTCCTCCTTGATTTCTCACTCTAATTCAACCACCATATCCAATCAGTGACCAAGTCCTAGGTCATAGCTTGATTGATTATTTTGTTTATTGCCTAGACTTCATAAAGTGATGGAGAAAATGTTAGAAATGCAGATTAAGTTGAAAAGTATGTCTCTTTCTTCATAGAATTAGCTAGTAAATATTTACCCAGTACATTCCCAACAGTGAACTAGTGACACTGACTTCCTTGCTGTCCCTTGAATGTGACACTGTATCTCCCAACTTCAAGCATTTTCAATGACTTTCTCCCATGCCTGGACAGCTCTCCTATATCATCTCTGCCTCTTAGATCCCTTTAAGTCTCTGCTAAGATTTCATTTTAGTGGCTTCCTTCTGAAGTTAATTCCAATTTATCTTGCATATATCTCATTTGTACATAATTATTTGCATGTTGGTTATAGATTAGACTGTGACCTACTTGAGAAGAGACTATTTTTCCCCCTTTTATTTGTATCCCCAGTACTTAGCATAGTTCCTTGCATATTGTAGACACTTAATAAATGATATTTAACTAACTGACTGGAAGTTATTGATAGAATTTCTTTATTTCTTCAGCCCTTGCACTGGGTATGGATGAATTAGCTGCAATTATAATTAATAATTATAGCTAGCATTTATGTGGTGTTTTAAGGTGTGCAAAATATTCTTTGATTATTATCTCATTTTATTTCCATGACAACCCTGGGAAGTAATTGCTATTATTATCCCCACTTTATAGATGAAGAAAATGAGGCATACAGATTTTAAATATGTTACACAGGGACTTCCAGGAGCTAAGATGGTGGAATAAGCAGTAACTCACTGTAACTTCCCCATACTCACCTCCCAACAACCATAAAATAGAGCCCCACAACAAATCCTGTGACAGTAAAACCAGTAAAAAGACAGGAAGAAAAATCTTTTAGCCCAAGAAACTTATGGGATCAGCCCTATCTCACTTGGGTTAAAGGAGAACACAGTCAAGGCTGGGAAGCATCCTAGCAAATCCCACCTTAATAAACCATTGGGAAATCCTGAACCCCAGTGTGGTGGAGCAGGCAAAGGTAAACACCAGGAACCCCCACTTGCCTTAGCATAGCCAGGGGAACTATCTACCATGTGCCTCAGTGAAACCCTAGGCAAATAGGCAACCTCCAGCACTGTCAGGGGGTCATGCTTCAGTTACTAGATCTCCACTTGGTACAGCATTGCTTCAGGTGAGCCAGCATTCTCCAGCAACCAGACCACTGTGTGCTTCAGAGTAGCCCTGGGTAGACAAGCATCCTTCAGATGCCAGACCTCTACAAGATTCAACATAGCTCAGAGTAAACAGTTAAAGCCCAACTGAAGGGGTGCCTAAGCAAATAGGCAGTTGTAGCCATGCTTCAGTGTAACCAAGGAAAGTTGCCAACCTCCAGAGGCCAGACCACCAGATGTATCAGTGTAGCCACAGGGAAATGCAGAAACACCCCATTGGGACTCAGCACATGCCAGAAACCAACACAAGGACCACAGCTCAGCATCAGGTAAGATGACAGACCTCTACGGCCTCCAGCAATGCCAGCCAACTCCTCACTCCACACCCTCAGCACAGCACAAAGCTGTGAAGCTCCTCCATGGGCCTCAGGGCAACATCAGTGCAGCACCAGGTATACAGCCAGAGTGTGCATCCAGTAGCACAAGAAGTCTGAGACAGTGCCCCTTCTACCCTAGGAGCAAACCTCAAATTTAAAAGAAAGGAAAAAGTCCCCTAACTCCCCCCCAAAAAAGGAAAAGATGAGCAAAACAAGAACAAGAACAACAAGTATCTGACCATAGAAAGTTATTGTGGTGGCAGGAGAGACCAAGACACAGAAGAGGACAATAATGTCAAAACACCTATGGGCAAAACCCCCCAAAAGGAGCTTAAAAATAAGAGATATATGAAAACATGGGAAAAGATGTGAGTGATGAAAGAAAATTTTGAAAAAAGAGTCAACAGCTCAGAAAAGTGCTTAAAAAGGAGAACTGGGCAAATGAAAAAGGAGAATCAAAAATCCATAGAAGAAAGCAACTCCTTAAAGAGTTCAATTGCCCAAATGGAAAAAAAAAACTATAAAAGCTATTTGGAAAAAAAAAAAAAAACAGCACCTTAAAAGTCAGAGTTGGGAAAGTGGAAGCTAAAGACACTATGAGATATCGAGAATCAATCAAGCAAATTAAAAAGAAGGAAAAATATGAAAGAAATATAAAATATCTCATGGGAAAAAGAACTGACGTGGAAAATAGATCAAGGAGAGACAATATCAGAATCATTTGGAATACTTGAGAGCCATAATCAAAAGGAAGACCTGGACAGCATCTTTCAAGAAATTATCATGGAAAATTGCCCTGATATCCTGGAACCAGAGGGTAAAAATAGGCATTGGAAGAACTGACCAATCACCTCAGGAAAGACATCCAAAAATCAAAATTTCAAAGAACATTGTAGCTAGATTTCAGAATTATCAGGTCAAGGAAAAAAATGTAAGTTGCTAGGAAGAAACAATTCATATATGGGGGAATCACAATCAGAATCCCATACTACTTGGCAGAGGTCATGGAATAAAGGGCAAAGGAACTAGTACTACAAACAAGAATCACTTAATTGACAAAATTAAGCATAATAATACATAAAAGAAAAAATGGCCCTTCAAAGATATAGATGTGCTTCAACCTATCATAGGTAGAAGACTAGAAGTAAGCCAAAAATTTGACCTTCAATATCAAGACCCAAGAGAAGTATAACTAGGTAAAAAGGGAAAGCAAAATATACATCCTCCCTACATGGGAAGATAATACTTGTAATTCTTAAAAATTCTTAAAAAATTGTATCCCTAAGAGTACAACTAGAAGGAATATACATAGGTAGAGAGTATGAGTATAAGGTGAGTTTGAGGGAATGACCAAAAACAAATTAAGGGATAAGAAAGAGGAGTACAATGGATACAGAAGAAAAGGAGATGTAGAATAGGATAAAATATCTCACATGAAAAGGTGAGAAAGATTTCGAGTGGAGGGGAAGATAGGAGAGTGGGCAAGAGTCATCACTTGAACCTTAATTTCATCAATATCAGCTCAAAGAGGGAATAATATTCACAATCCATTGAATATATAAATCTATCTTACCTGACAGGGAAGTAGGAGGGGAGGAGATTAAGTAAATGAGGATGAGGGACTGAGAGAAAGGAGGGCAGATCAGGGGAGATGGTGGACAGAAGCAAAACACTGGTGAGGAGGAAAAGGGTAAAAGGAGAGGGGACAGACAGTAGGAAGAAGAGCATGGAGGGAAATACACAGGTAGTAATCATAAATGTGATGTGAGCAGGATGAACTCTCCCATAAAATGAAAGCTGATAGCAGAGTGGATCAGATTCCTAGAGTACACTGCTTACAAGAAATGAACTTGAAGCAGAGAAACACAGAGAGAGTAAAGGTAAGGAGGTAGAGCAGAATCTATTATGCTTCAGCTGTAGTAAAAAAAAAAAAAGGAGGGGGGGATTTTTAGCAATCCTGATCTTAGCCAAAGGAAAGCAAAAATAGACTTAATTAAGAGAAAAGGAAGAAAACTATATCTTCTTAAAAGGTAACAAAGATGTGAAGCAATATAATTAGAAAAGTAAGGAGCAGTCTACCTGTCAGATGTATGGGGAGGGGAAGAATTTATGACTAAAGAAAAGATAGAGTGAATTATGAAATGTAGAACAGATAATTTTGAACATATTAAATTTAAAACTTTTGTACAAACAAAACCAATGCAGCCAAGTTTAGAAGAAAGCGGAAAGATAGGAAACAATCTTTGAAGCAAGTGTCTTTGCTAAAGGCCTCATTTTACAAATATATGGAGAAGTGAGTCAAACTTATGAGAATGCAAACCATTTCCCAGTTTATAAATGGTCAATGGATATGAACAGGCAATTTTCAGATGAAGAAATCAAAACTGTCTACAAGCATATGAAGAAGTGCTCTAAATAACTTTTGATCAGAGAAATGCAAATTAAAGCAACTCTTAAATACCACCTCACACCAATCAGATTGACCAATATGACAAAAAAGGAAAATGATAAATGTTGGAGAGGATGTGGGAAAATTGGAACACTAATGCATTGTTGGTGGAGTTGTGAACTGATCCAACCATTTTGGAGACCAATTTGGAACTATTCCCAAAGGATAACCAAACTTTGCATGTCTTTCGATCCAACAATACTATTAACATATCTGTATGCCAAAGAGATCATAAAAAAGGGAAAAGGACCTACATGTGAAAGATATTTATAGCAGCCCTTTTGGTGGTAGAAAAAATTTTGGAAAATAAAGGGATGTCCATCAGTTGGGGAATGGATGAACAAGCTGTAATGTATGAATGTAATAGAATAGTATTGTGAATGAGAAATGATGAATAGGCAGATTTCAGAAAAAAACCTGGAAAGACTTGTACAAACTGATGCAGAGTGAAATGCACAAAACCAGAAAAACACTGTACCCAGTATCAGCAACATTGTATGACGGTCAACTATGAATGACTCAAGTTTTCTTAGCAACACAATGACCTCAGATAAGTACAAAGGACTCCCAAAGGAAAATGGTATCCATATCAGATAAGAACTGATGGACTCTAAATGCTGATCAAAGCATATTTTTTCACTTTCCTTTTCTTTCTCATTTTTTTTCCCCTTTTGATCTGTTTCTTTTTCCACAGGATGACGAATATGGAAATATGTTCTACATGATAGCACATGTATAAACTACTACCATTTTCAGAAGACAGAAGGGGAGGGAGGGAGAGAGGGAGAAAAATTTGGAGTTCAAAAGTTTGTAAAAAATGAATACTGAAGTTTTCCTTGATATGTCATTGAGGGAAAAATAAAATGCCATTTTACATATGCACACACACATACATATTTGTTTACACATACACATATATACATACATACACATATAGATACATATGTACATATACATATTTACACACACATATTTTTTATATATGCATATATACATATACACACACATATATATACACATATATGTGTGTACACACACACACACACACACACACACACACACACACACACACATATAAACTTACCCAGATTCTGGAATTTGCTTCAGCTCTTGCTCACTCCAGGCTCAGCTCCTTATCACTGGTACCCCAGTCTCTATTATTGAAAGGTAAAATGACCAAGTTTTTCAATAAAAGTTGTTTCGTGTTGCCATTGAGTGTGTTGTAGAACAATCCTTGCAAACTCCCATATTCATTTCTCTGAGATGATGCTGTAATCTACCTTTCCCTCTAGTTGTGATTTGTTTGTATGTTTTAATGCCATTCACAGCATGTACCATTTGACTACAGTTAATACTTCTTACTTACTGTGCCTATTTATATTGGTCATGCAATAGAGATCACACATCAAAAGAATCAAAGGTTAAATGAATGTTTATATCCAGTCTAAAATTTTTGATTCTTGTCACATTCTTCCTCTTTTCCCACAACTTGGTGTAATGGCAAGCAAAGTAGGATCTTTTGCTGTTTTTGTTTTAGACAATCAAGTGCCTCTAATTGAATCTTGCCTTTCATTAATCAAGAGTCTTTAACTAGAAACAGTGTACACATATAGTGTAGAAAGAGTTTTAACCAATCAGACATGTGCGAATGGGCTCTAACCAATCATCAGTTGCTGAGGAGAAGAGTATATAAGGAGAGTCAGAGCTGAGAGAAGCATATGAGAAGAGAGCCAGTGTTGAAGGGGTGAGCCAGCATTGAGAAGAAGAGAGCTGAGAGGGGACCTCTGATTGCAGAGAGGAAGACCTCTGACAGCAGAGAGGAAGGCCTCTTATAGCTGGGAAGAAGTCCTGTCTGTTGATCTGTATGAGTGAATTGAGATAATGGTGCTGGTGGTGTGTGTGAGTGTTCTTGTTACCCTGTTGAGCTTTGTTTTCTCAGAGACAGAAGCTGTGGAGTGGAGCAGTCCCCATGAGTTATGACATGGAGCAGGAGCAGAGAGGTGCCTACTTGTGAATCTAGTTGAGAGTGGGAGTGGTCAGCCCACAGAGGAAGAGCCATGATACTTGGAAGCTATCCTTGAGGTAAGATGAAAGAGGATTTTACTTGGACACTTGATACTGATTAAGAAGATTGTTCTTACAGTGACCTAGGGATGGATAGGGTGGTACTTTGAAAAAGGACTTTACTTGGATCCTTAATATTGGTTGAATGATCTGTTTTACTTAAGGACATTGCTATTGTTATGAAATATATACTGATTGAATGATGTGTTTTACTTAAGGATGTTGCTATGAATGTCATGCTTTACTTTTTTGAACAATGCTTAATTTGTTTTTGAGCAAATAGAGAGTTCTTTATTCTACGCAATTAGACCCTTGAAATCATTCACAGCAGCAGTCCTCAGGCATGCTGCTGTGATTGGCATTGCCCTTGGCTACTATCATCAGGCAAGTGTACTGAAAAAGTGTTCTACCTTTATTTATTTAATCAGTCTCAATACTGCCCAGCAAAATAAAACATAACAAACAAATCATAACCCAATTGTCCAACTTCTCATGATGAATCTCTGCATCTATTTTGGTTAATCCTCATACAGTAGGTTTCATTTAGTCTTTGAAAGTCTCAGCTTTATCCTTTCCTCTACTAAACTAGCTTTCATTTGGTCCATATTTATCTTTCCAGCCTAATAGGACCTGTAACATCACTTGTATTTTAGTGACATTGTATTCAATAATCTGGAGCTCTACATTATGAGAAACCATTGGAAAAAAAAAGAAATTTTTGGAGGAAGTGTAAAATATGCCCCTTCCTACTCCCCCCTCTCATGAAGTTCACCAATAATAGCATTGCTAAGATGTATATGTAAGAAAAAAATGGAGATTGTGAAATACAAAGTGGAGAATATTGAATTTCTTGATAATATGGTAAAAGCTGAAATTAATTCCACCAAAGTTGAAAAATTTGTCAGAGATATGTGGAAGAGAAACAAATATTCTCACTGAATATGTATTTTTAAAAATGCATTAGATAGAATTACCTAAGGGTGAGAAGAAGCTCTGTCCTCTTTTCAAGAAGTCAAAAGATGGAAAAATGCATTTTAAAAAATGACGAGGAAACATACCAAGGAAAAGAGTACAGCCAACGATGTCAGAGAACAAAGTACATATTTCCATCTGCAGAACAGTTTAATGGAGTGCAGACATTGTGTGTAGGGGGAACTATCAAAAATAGGGAAGAAAATGAAGAAGGAATGAAAGTAAAAAAAATGATAAGAATGGTTTGCAAAGGAAAAGAAGCAAGTTAAGCAAAAATAAAAATTCCTTCATACTGACCTATTTTTCAAGAATTTCAGAGCTAAAAATAATTTTCTTGAATTATAGTCCATTCTCCTCTTTTTACAAAATAGGAAATTAAGTCTCAGAGAAATGAAATGATTTACCCAAACCACAGAAATAGGATTGCAGAAGGGATATCTGATAGTTCTGATAATGCTAGAGGAGAAGAAAAGCCAATAGAGGCTCACACCATATATGGTAGGAAGGAAAAGGATGCAAAAATAAATTGGAAACTAAATGTCAGAGAGGAAGAAAACAGAGTTAAGTTTGGAAGCTATCATTAGGAAGAAAAAAAAAGAGTCGATGTGGCATAGTGGATGGAGAGCCAACCTTAAAGCCAAGAAGTCAAGAAGATATTGTATGTCAAGTCCTGCCTCTGACATAACTGTGTGTCCCTGAGCAAGTTACTTCTCATTGTCCCAATGGCTACTTACTCCAGGCAACTAAGATAATAGGTTGCAGAGGAGGATCAGACACACATTGGTAGATAGAATTTCCTTGCCTGGGAGTTACTCTTACCAATAGGGGCAGTTAGGTGGTGCAGTGGATAGAGTGCCAGTTCAGGAGTCAGGGGGACCTGAGTTCAAATCTCACCTCAGACACTTGACACTCACTAGCTGTCTGATCTTGGGCAAGTCGCTTAACCCCAATTACCTCATCCTGGGTCATCTCCAGTCATCCTGATGAATATCTGGTCCTTGGATTCAGATGGCTCTGGAGGAGAAGTGAGACTAGTGACCTACACAGCCCTCCCTCACTCAAACAAAGTCAAGTGCAAGCCATGTCATTATTTTTCTGATAGCATGGTCTTCTTTGACAATCAAGGATGAACACACACACTTCTACCAATGGAATCACACTTACAAACCATATCCATATTTTGAGAAAATTGAATGTCTGATTAAATAATTTGTGGTACCAAATTTGTCACATATCTCATAAATATGATAAATACAATTGATGAAGGCTATTTTATGGTCATATAAACCAAAAAGAATGAGCTTAGTCAGATGAGAGTTAAGATGCCTGCTACTGAATGAAGTAATGCAAGCATGATTAATGTATAAGTTTTTTTCACATAATTTTAGGGACCCTGGAAATCGCAAAGTTCAACTACATCATTTTACAGGTTAGAGAATTGAGGCTCAGAAAGCATCATTTTTTTCAAGGTTACACGGATGACATCTAGTGAATAAATAGGATTCAAATATGGATTTTGGACAGACTAAATTCAAGATATTTTCTACTCTACCATGAGAGCTTGTAGACAACACCAAGATATTTAGCAGGTCAACATTCCATAGCTAAAACAAAAGAAACAAATACCTTTTGAAATCAGTATTCCAAGATTGAGGGTAAGAGTCACAAGTAATGAGAGTTTATGAGGCCAGATTAAAAATAAAGGAAGGAAAGAACAGAGGAAGAATAAACTTTTATTTTATTCAGAAAATATTTATCAGGTACTTGCTTGAAGAGACAACATGCTACAGTAAAGTAAACATTACATTTGTAGTTAGAGGACATCACCTGGATTCAATTTTCTGCTCTGACATGTGACCTTAGAGAAGTCACTTAGCCACTATGGACTTTGGTTTTCCCATAAAAAGGAGGCATTAAATTAAGTGACAACTTTTGACATCCTTTCAGGCTCTAAATCTATTATACTATGTTCAGAAAAGCCCCACACTCAGAGCTAAGAATATAATGCTTAAATAGCCCATAGACTGTGCCTTCAATCAACTTATAAGAGAAAGAGTTGACAGAAAAACTCTAATACAAGTCAGGATGTGATAAATACAGAAATGTCATTCATTTTATCTGTAACGAAGGGCTGGGTGGCTTGATGGAGGAATATAGATACGCTACTTTTTAAAGTAAGAGACATCTTGAGCAAATGTCTGAGGAAGTAGAAGGACATTGACTTTACAAAGAGGAAACACAGACTTGGGTCTTAACTTTAGTGTTTTAATTCAGTTCAATAAACATTTATTAAGTGCCTACCATCTGTATATGGAACCATCGGTTACAGCAAATGAAATTTTGAATGCTGTGGATAAGTTCACTTACCTTGGTAGTGTGCTTTCCAGGCATGTACACATTGACAATAAGGTTGATGCATGCATTGCCAGAGCTAGCTCAATGTTTGGGATGCTCCAAAGAAAAGTTTGGGAGAGAAGAGGTATTAGACTGACTACCAAACTGAAGGTTTACAAGGCCATTATGCTGACCTTATTGTTGTACTCCTGTGAAACATGGACAGTCTACCAGCGCCATGCCAGAAAACTGAATTGTTTCCATTTGAACTGTCTTAGGAAGATTCTGGAGATCACCTTGTAGGATAAGGTACCAGACACTGAGGTCCTTACTCAAACCAAACTGCCAAGCATTCAAACTACGCTTCAGAAAGTGCAACTCCAATGGGCTGGCCACATTGTTCAGATGAAAAATGTACACTTGCCAAAAAGATTATTTTATGGAGAACTCATATGGGGCAGGCCATCACATGGTGATCAGAAGAAGCAATACCAAGACATTCTCGAGGTCTCTCTCAAGAACTTTGGATTTGATTGTGCAACATGGGAGACACTGTCACAGGACTGCTAAGCATGGTGTGCCCACATCAGAAAGGGTGCTGTGCTCTATGAGCAAAGTTGAATTGAAACAACACAAAGGAAATGTAGAATGCACAGATTTGGAGTATCCACCCCAAATGTTCACAAGGACTAGCTGTGTCCAATCTGTGGTAGAGCATTCTGAGCTTGTGTCCACAACTGGACACACTGAAACTTGAGGTTATCATAGTGATGTCATTTTGATCCTCCTCGAAAACAAAGGACAACTAACCAATCAACCAAAGCAACTATATGCCAGGCACTGTGCTGGTTAATAACTGTGTGACTATGAGCAGTTCACTCAGAGTGCCTTAGTTTCCTTCTCTCTAAGATTATTAGAACATGGTTTTATGGAACCATAAAGTACTACGTAAGTGTGAGCCATTATTTCCATTATATCATTGTTGGCCTTATAGCAGTAATAGTACATTTCCCAGAATAAAGACGTTCAGAGTTCAAAGAATGACTCATCAGGAATCCTATAGAAGGAATTAAGGCAGTCATGTTTTAGATTGACTAAGTTACTTCTAAGATCCCTTACAGCACTAAGGTTCTCTAATTCTAAGGCAATGCCTTAAAAAGCCCCTGATGATTCTTTTATACGATTTGTTTAAGGTTATTCCAAATTTAGACTACTTGAAGCACTGAATAGATATCTGTCCATAATGGGATATATTATTATCATTTAGTGTTTCACTCTTCTTGAACTAGTTTTCAAACCCTTATTTCTAAAGTGGTTTGAGTGAGTGATTAAACTACGATTTTGTGAAGCACTCTAACATATGTTAATATGTAATTTGCTTAATTCATGAATTGCCAAATATCTTTGCTCATTCCATCATCAATTTTTTCAGCATCAGGAAGTCTCACTTGCAAATAACTAGCACATTTTTTTTTTACTAAGTGACAGTAATTTGTAATTTGATTTCTATTGCTCATAGAGTAAGGCTCGGGGCAGGCACAAGACCTGAGACTTCACTGGAATGAAAAAAACTGATTAGGATACTCCTTTTGTCAATGCAGGTTGGCAATTTCTTTGTCATTCAAAGTCTTACAAAATTATCTAGAGCACTAAAAATTAAATTACTTTCTCAGGATTAATTACTGTGCATATATACAGCAGAAGGTAGATTTGAACTTGGATCTTGGTTCCAAAGTCAGATTTCTTATCCACTATGCCACACTTTCTTCTATCCTGCATCACTCTTCATATTGCAAGTGTCCTATGCAATGTCCCTGTACTTAGTGATCTTCCTCTGTCTTTCCTGACCTTTGTTTGGTATAAGTTACAATAACTGGACATTCATTTCTGCTATTTGCTTATCTTCAGATGTCTTTTTGTATCAAGATTGCCTCAGTGTTCCTTTCTCAATTGCTGCTGAATAGGCACTGTATGAGTTTTGATTGTTGTAACTTCGTAGATATGATATTATACCATTTTCACATAGGTCAAGATGGGTCATTTTAGGCCAAAAGAAAGTTCTTAAAATATCTTTTTTTTGAAAGACTTGAATGGAATTTTATTTTTATTTTTTTCAGAGTTTCATATAGCTTTTTTATTCATTGTATACTGAAATGCTCATGTGTACTGATATTTGCTAAATTTACAATAAAAGAAAAAATTTAAAGAGTGAATATAGTTTTTTTAAAAAATCATAACGGAAGTAGAAGAAATAACTGGGAGGAATGATCAAGAAACATTACAAGTCCTAGGAAATAAGAAAGCAGAAATAGAAGAATACACATTGACAGACTAAATAAGTAAACAACAATATTTTATACATACACTAAAGAAAAAGGACAAAGAACAGAATTGGATAAAGTGGATGACACTTGTTCAAACACTCCTTTGTTGCAAATGGTGCTAATTGTATATTGGTTGATGGTGAAGTTTTTTGTCTTTTAATTTCAATGTTAGGCTAATAATAAACATATATATATATATATATATTTAATTTTATTTTTCATTTTTAACACAGTTTATAACAGATAAAACAATTTAAACTTTTAGTCAGGTGATATTTCTTTTTAAAGCATTTACAATATGGACCACAAAAGAATTTTTTTTTAAACATTAACCAACTGAGACACAAATAATATTTAAGTTGCTAACTTCATAAGCTCTTGACCTAATTGTCTCCACAGTACTGCTGAGAATTAAAGGACCCTAACTTAATGTTGTTGGTCTAAAATCCTATGATTAATAGCTTAATTTTAAACTGAACCTCGGATGTTCCCCTACCAATAATCTACAATTTAATAGATATGGTATTAAGCTTACAAACCTTCTGACCATAGGAAATTGTCACCAAAAGTAGGGACATTGCAGGGATACAATATCTCCCCAACTTCATGTCAGTTCCAGGCAGGATTAGATTATTCACTTGCATTCAGTCAGGCTTAAAGTCTACCACGTGTCAGTGAGGAAATTGAGTCAGGAGAATCCCACCTCAGCCCATGCTGAACAGCCGCTCTCCCACCCTTCCCTTGAGATCACCTATGCAGTTCATACCAGCATCTTATCAGCTTATTAGCATCATGTATTAGAGGCTCAGATCGCTTTTCTTGCTACCCATACCTGGAGTTAGACTCAGAAGAACAGTCCCTTAATAGCCCCATAGCATCTAAAAATGGCAAGTTCCAATAACCAGGTTTCAAATATGATTATAGTTTCACTTTGGCTAAGGAACATCTTTTGAGGCAAGTCTTAAGTGGCTTACATGTCTTTCTATATATGTTCTAGTTCCTGGTTAAAAGGCAATCATAAAATTAAATTTACCATTAAAACCTTGACTTTTCCATCAATGCCAAATTTTACCTGCGGTTACCTTCCTCTAGGAAATTTAGACTGAAATTCTTTTCTTTAAACTAAAGATGTCATTGATTTATTCTCAGTAATTAATTCAGTCTGTTGTTTTAATACTAATTGCTTTTACCTCACTATGTAACATATCCAATTTTTCTCCCCATCACTCGCCTCCCCCTGTTTCCTAATACCTTGCATTCTGATTACTCCTTCCCTCAATGTACCCTCCCCTCCAACACACCCCACCCCTCTCCTATCCCCATCTTCTCTCTTTTCTTGCAGGGAAAGATGAATTTCCATACCCCTATCCCTGTAGTTCTTATTTCCCGATTGTATGCAATATAAATTCTCCATATTTGTTTCTAATTCGTTTCTAATACTTTGAATTCCAACTTCTCTCCCTCCCCCCTTCCCTCCCTGCTCCCACTGAGTCCCAATACAGACTAAATATGTGTTGTTTTGCAAAAGACTTCCATAGTAATCATGTTGTGTAATTCTAATTATATTGCTCTCTGTCCTACTCTATTCCCCCCCCCACACAATTGACCTTGTCCCTTCTTGAAAGTGTTTATTTCTAGTAACTCCCTTCTCCCATTTGCTCTTCCTTCCTCCCTTCTATCATTCCCCTCACCCCACTTGTTATCTCCTCTCCTACTTTCCTGTGGTGTGATATACATTTTCATTTCGAATTTAGCAACCATGTTATTCCCTCCTTCGGCCACATGTGGAAAGAGTAGCTTCATTTTTCCCCTCTCCCCTTTTCCCTTTTCTCCTCCATTGAACAAGATTTTTCTTATCTCTTTTTTGAGTTATAACCTGCCCCTTTCCATTTCTCCCTTTCTCTTCCTGGGATTTTCCTCCTTTACCCCTTAATTTTTATTTTATTTTATTTTTTGATGTGGATATCATCTCTTCTGATTCAACTCACCCTGCACTCTGTGTGTGTGTGTGTGTGTGTGTGTGTGTGTGTGTGTGTGTGTGTACAATCTCTCCATCTACCCAAATACTGAGAAAAGATTCAAAAGTTACAAATATTTTCTTTCCATGTAATAATGTAAACAGTTCAGCTTTAGAGAGTCTTTTTATGATTTTTTTTCCTGTTTACCTTTTCATGCTTCTCTTGATTCTTGTCTTGGGAAGTCAAATTTTCTATATAGATCGGGTCTTTTCCTCAATATGAGTGATTGCAAGTCCTCTATATCACTAAATGACCATTTATTCCCTTGAAGTATTATACTCAGATTTTCTGGGTAGGTGATTTTTGGTTTCAATCACAGTTCCTTTGACCTCTGAAATATCCCATCCCAAGCCTTTTGATCCTTTAATGTTGAAGCTGCCAGATCCTGTGTTATCCTGATTGTATTTCCACAGTACTGAAATTGTTTCTTTCTAGCTGCTTGCAGTATTTTCTCCTTGATCTGGGAACTCTGAAATTTGGCCACAATATTCCTAGGAGTTTCTCTGTTTGGGTCTCTTTCAGGAGATGATCAGTGGATTCTTTCAATATTTATTTTGCCCTCTCGTTCTAGACTATCAGGGCAGTTTTCCTTGATGATTTCATGGAAGATAATGTCTAGTCCCTTTTTTAGATCATGGCTTTCAGGTAGTCCCATAATTTTTAAATTGTTTCTCCTGGATCTATTTTCCAGGTCAGTTGTTTTTCCAGTGAGATGTTTCACATTATCTTCTATTTTTTCAAACTTTTGGTTTGTTTACTAACTGCTTGGTTTAACTCATAGTCATTCATTTCCCTGAACTCACTTCCCTCTTTCAATGAATTGTTTTGTTCAGTGAGCTTTTGAACCTTCTTCTCCATTTTTCTAATTCTGTTTTTTAAAACCTTCTTCTCCTTATTGACTTTTTGGACCTCTTTTTCCAATTGAGTTAGCCTCTTTTTAAAGCTGTTATTTTCCTTAGCATATTTTTGGTTCTCCTTAAGTAATCTACTAACTTACTTTTTAAGCTCTTCTATTGCCTGGGTCCAGTTTAAGTTTCCTTTGGAGGACCTAGAGGCAGAGGCCTTGACTTTCTCTGACTATGCCTTGTTCTTTCTCATCCAAAAGGATGGGGGGAGACACCTGTTCCCCAAGAAAGTAACCTTCTATGATCTTATTTTTTTCCCTTTTCTGGGCATTTTCCCAGCCAGTTATTTGATTTCTGAGTTTCCTGTCCACAACTATCTCACCTCCAGTTCAGCCAAGCCAGCACTGGAGGCTGAGATTTAGATGAGCTGCTCCAATCCCTCAGGGGCTTTAGGCAGGGGCAGGGCCACTATTCAGTGTGAGATTAAGATCAGCTGCTTTATATTAGAGTTGGGATCTGTAGGCAGGGCTGCCACAGGGCTCAGTTCCCTCAGGGGGTTTACAATGAGACCTTGAACAATGTATATGGGATACTGCCTGCTTTGGGAACCCCATCTGCTGCTGCCTCCACTGCTGCCACCTGAGGAGGCCCGACTTATGGGGCACCCTGCTCCCTTCTCCTCCAGCCAAAAAGACCCTCTCACTGACCTTTGGCAGCTGTGGGTTGAGGGATCTGCACTGCATCTGGACATTCTGTCCCTGAAGCCTGCTTGCATCTGCTCCTCTTATTGCCAAGTGGTCAAGGCTGGGCTGGGCTCTGCTCTGGTACGATGGGACAGACCTTTCCCATAGGTCTTTCATGTCACTCTGGGCTAGAAATCTCCTCCACTCCATTGTTCTTTGGCTTCTACTGCTTTAGAATTTGTTGAGAGTTCTTCTTTATAGGTATTTTATGGGCTGTGGGGTAAGAGCTAGTGTATGTGTATCTTTCTATTCTGACATCTTGGCTCTGCCCCCCCTTAAATATCTTTAAGAGAAACTTGGGGTATGTCTAAACACATAACTTAAAGAAGGAAATGGTCAAACACTCCAGTATCTTTGCCAAGAAAACTCCATGGGTCATGTAGTCCATGAGACCACAAAGAGTCAGGCATGACTAAACAACTGAACAACAACTCACATATAGTTAAAAAGAGAACTAAAATATTCTATCTATTAATACAGGCCTGAGATATACAGATAGTTAAGGCCAAATGATTTTATTTGCTTGAATTGTTTGAATAATAATAATGCCCATTTTATGATTTGCCTATTTTTAGATAGCTATTATATTGAACCAAAATGCTTTCCTAACTTCTAGTGGATAGAAATTTTATTTGAAGAACATTTTGTGCCATATGTAAAAGAGCAACTCTGACTCAGAAGCTGGCAAACCTGCCTTTTAACATAACTTTTTCAAAACGTTAAGTCGATTTACCAATTGTACATAAGATCACATGGATCATGGTCATGCTGAGCTTCCCTTTTCAAAGGATATAGGATTAGTTGATTTTGATTGAAAACATTCAGCAATAAAGTGATCATTGTCAGTTTCAGTTAAAGAGGAATAAAATGAAATCTGTCCTTTATAGACGATACTACAGTACAGTAGTACCCAATTAATAGTTGTACTATTTTAGTTATCAATGATAGACTAGGTATATTGTAAGACTTTAAGATCTAGATTTGTCTCTTTTAAAATTAGGATTACTATCATTTTAAAAATGTTGAAGTTAATAGCAATAGAAGCAAACGCTATAATTTTGATACAATTAAATAGCTGCCAACATATCTTTTTCTTCCTTCCTTTCTTTTCTTCTTCTTCCTCTTCTTCTTGTTCTTCTTTTCCTTCTTCTTCTTTCTTCTCTCTCATGCTCAATAAATTCTTGAATCTGTTGAAGTACAAACTTTCACTCCTACATATGTGCAATACTTAAATTTGTTTTCAGATTTCTAGTAGATGATAAAACACTTTGAAAAATGATTATCAAATTTACTCAAGAAATATGACCCTGAAATATCCTCCTTTTAAGTGATATTAGGTTATATAGCTTTTCCTTCAAAGAGGAATGTGTGCCTCAAATTGTTGCACAATAATTTGTAAATATTTTCATAGGCTAGTGCCCAAAGTCCTAGGAAACTGATATTGGACTAATGTCTTTGAACATCTGGGAGGAAACTTATTGACTCTCCACATTCTACACATTCTATTCTGAATAGGTATATCATTTATATATTCAAATTTTAGAGTATGGTGGAAAATTCCATTACCACCATCATCTAATAATAATAATAAAAAGCAACAACATTTATATAGTACTTTAAGGTTTGCAAAGTGATTGACATATGTTATCTTCTTTGATCTTCACAATAATGCTGTGCTAGTATTATTATTTCTATTTCACAGATCAAATAACTGAGGTCATAAAGGTGGTGATCTTTTGAATTAACTATATTGAGAAGGAGTAGAGCAGTCAAAATGGCAGGTTGAAGTCAGTATATTTGCCTAACTCTCCCAAAACACCACTGTAAATAACTTTAAAGAAATGTGTCAAAATAAATTTTGAGCAAGATAACCAACAAAAAGGAAGCAGTCATCTTCTAGCCCAGCCAGCTTAGGAAGAATAAAAGAGAAGCCTGAAGACATTAGCATGGGGACTAAGTGGGAGTATGGGCAAATTTAGCACCATCTGTGGACCTTGGAGGTGGCATTAGCATCAGCAGTGGCAACAAGTGTGCCCAGTGCACAGATATGGTAAGAGAAATTAACACTTGGTCAGCAAAAGATTCTAGGGAATTGGGTACCATTTGGCAGCTCCTTCACCCATAGCAGTTTCTGGGTCACAATTCCAGGGGACCCTGTTGAGGTAAGGACTAGAGCACAGACCAGGAGGGCAGGGACAGCATATATCCCTGGATCATACCACTTTGAAAATGCTGAAAACTTGCAGGTCTCCAGAACTAGTTGTAAAAGCATCAGGTCATAAAAGTAAAAAATAAAATCAGGTCATGTCCCACTACCCCTTTCTCTCACCCACCAAACTGAGCAGATCCCAACTCTAATATAAAATCCAGAGTCAAGAAATAGGATAAAAATGATCATAAAAAGCAACTGTGGTGAAAGGGAAGCATAGGAAACAAACTCAGAATCAAACTTGAAAACTATGATTTGAAATCTACCAGCAAATGCCTCAAAGAAAAATGCAGATTGTTTACAACTCCACTAATAAATTCTTAGGAGAAAAGGAGAAATATGAACAATGTAAAAAATATGAAAGACAATTAACTTGGTAAAAGAAACACAAAAATGCTGAGGAAAATAACTTCTTAAAAATTGGAATTGATGAAACGGTAAAAGAGTTACAAAAATTCACTGAAAAAACTCGTTAAAAGTGAGAAATTAGAATTAGACAAGTGGAATCTAATGATGGTTTTATAAGACATCAAGAAATAATGAAAGTCGGAAGAACCAAGATGGTGGAGTAGAAAGATACACAAATGCTTAGCTCTTATCCCACAACCCATAAAATACCTGCAAAAAAGAACTTTCAACAAATTCTAGAGCAGCAGAAGCCACAGAACAACAGAGTGGAGGAGATTTCTAGCCCAGAGTGACATGAAAAACTGATGGGAAAGGTGTGTCATGCACCAGATGTGGAGCAAAGCCCAGCCCTGCCTTGACCACACGGCACTGAGAGGAGCAGGCTTTAGGGGCAGAATCTCCAGCAGCAGCCCAGTTCCCTCAACCCATAGGCACCAAAGGTCAGTGAGAGGGTCCTTTTAGCTGACCAGGAGGGGAGAAAGGTGTCCCCATAACTCAGACCCTCTTGGGAGGCAGCAGTGGAGGCAGAGGTGGACAAGGGCTCCCAAAGCAGTCAGTGGCCTGAGTCCATTATTGAAGGTCTCCTCATAAACCCCCTGAGGAAACTTAGCCCTATGTGGCAGCCCTGCTCTCACCTGAGCAACTGAACTTAATCTCACACTGAATAGCAGTCCCACCCCCACCGAAAGCCCCTAAGGCTTGAGAGCAGCATTTGAATCTGAGCCCCCAAGGGCTGGATGAGAGGAACTGGAGGTGAGGTGGGTGTGGAGAGGAAACTCAGAAGTCAAGTAACTGGCTGGGAAAATGCTCAGGAAAGGGAAAAAAATAAGATCATAGAAGGTTACTTTCTTGGGGAATAGGTGTCTCCCCCCATCCTTTTGGATGAGGAAGAACAAGGCCTACTGTCAGAAGAAGTCAAGGGCCCTGCCTCCAAAGGGGACTTAAACTTGGCTCAGGCAATAGAAGACCTTAAAAAACAAGTTAGCAGCTTACTAAAGGAGAACAAAAAAAAATGCTGAGGAAAATAACAGCTTTAAAAAGAGGCTAACTTAATTGGAAAAAGAGGTCCAAAAAGCCAATGAGGAGAAAGAGGTTTTAAAAAGCAGAATTTGCCAAATAGAGGAGAATTTTCAAAAGCTCACTGAACAAAATAATTTGTTGAAAGAGAGAATTGAGTCCAGGGAAACGAATAACTATGAGTTAAACCAAGACCAAACAAAACCAAAAATTTGAAAAAATAGAAGATAAGATGAAACAACTCATTGGAAATATAGCTGACCTGGAAAATAAATCCAGGAGAAATAATTTAAAAATTATTGGACTACCTGAAAGCCGTGATCAAAAAAAGAGCCTAGACATCATCTTTCATGAAATTATCAAGGAAAAGTGCCCTGATGTCATAGAATCAGAGGACAAAATGGATATTGAAAGAATTCATCGTTCACCACCCGAACAGAGAAACTCCTAGGAATATTGTGGCCAAACTTCAGAGTTCCCAGATCAAGGAGAAAATACTGCAAACAGCTAGAAAGAAACAATTTGAGTACTGTGGAATCAGGATAATACAGAATCTGGCAGCTTTAACAGGGCTTGGAGTGGGATATTTCAGAAGTCAAAGGAACTGGGATTAAAGCCAAAAATCACCTATCCAGCAAGTCTGAATATAATACTTCAAGGGAAAAAATGGTCATTCAGTGATATAGACAAATTTCAAGATTTCATGTTGAAGTAAAGACCAGATCTGTATCTAAAAATTTGACTTCCCAAGACAAGAATCAAGAGAAGCATGAAAAGGTAAACAGAAAAGAAAAATCATAAAAAGACTCTCTATAGCTAAGCTATTTACATTACTACATAGAAAGAAAATATTTTTAACTCTTGAATCTTTTCTCAGTGTTTGGGTAGTTGGAGAGATTGTACATATACACACATACACACACACATAGATAAAGAGCGTAAGGTGTGTTATATCAGAAGAAATGATACACACACACACCCACACTAAAATAAAATAAAATAAAAATTAAGGGGTGAAGGAGGAAAATCCTGGGAAGAGAAAGGGAGTAATGGAATGGGGTAGGCTATAACCCATAAAAGAGATAAGAAAAATCTTATTCAGTGGAGGAGATAAAGGAGAAGGGGGGGGGGGGATTAAAGCTACTCTCCCCACATGTGGCTGAAGGAGGGAATAACATGCTCACTAAATTTGATATGAAAATTTATATACACAACAGGAAAGTAGGAGAGGAGGTGACAAGTATAGCTAGGGGAATGTTAGAAGGGAGGGAAAATGAGAAAAGGGAGTCACTAGAAATAAACACTTTCAAGAAGAGACAAGGTCAATTGTAGGGGGAAAAATAAGGGGGGATAGGGTAGGTCAGAGGGCAGCATAATTAGAATTACACAATATGATTACTATGGAAGTCTTTTGCAAAGCAACACATATTTAATCTGTATTGGGACTCAGTGGGAGCGGGGAGGGAAGGGGGGAGGGAGAGAAGTTGGAATTCAAAGTATTAGAAATGAATTAGAAACAAATATGGAGAATTTATATTGCATACAATCGGGAAATAAGAACTACAGGGATAGGGGTATGGAAATTCATCTTTCCCTGCAAGAAAAGAGAGAAGATGGGGATAGGAGAGGGGTGGGGTGTGTTGGAGGGGAGGGTACATTGAGGGAAGGAGTAATCAGAATGCAAGGTATTAGGAAACAGGGGGAGGCGAGTGATGGGGAGAAAAATTGGATATGTTACATAGTGAGGTAAAAGCAATTAGTATTAAAACAACAGACTGAATTAATTACTGAGAATAAATCAATGACATCTTTAGTTTGAAGAAAAGAATTTCAGTCTAAATTTCCTAGAGGAAGGTAACCGCAGGTAAAATTTGGCATTGATGGAAACGTCAAGGTTTTAATGGTAAATTTAATTTTATGACTGCCTTTTAACCAGGAACTAGAACATATATAGAAAGACATGTAAGCCACTTAAGACTTGCCTCAAAAGATGTTCCTTAGCCAAAGTGAAACTATAATCATATTTGAAACCTGGTTATTGGAACTTGCCATTTTTAGATGCTATGGGGCTATTAAGGGACTGTTCTTCTGAGTCTAACTCCAGGTATGGGTAGCAAGAAAAGCGATCTGAGCCTCTAATACATGATGCTAATAAGCTGATAAGATGCTGGTATGAACTGCATAGGTGATCTCAAGGGAAGGGTGGGAGAGCAGCTGTTCAGCATGGGCTGAGGTGGGATTCTCCTGACTCAATTTCCTCACTGACACGTGGTAGACTTTAAGCCTGACTGAATGCAAGTGGATAATCTAATCTTGCCTGGAATTGACATGAAGTAGGGAAGATATTGCATCCCTGCAACGTCCTTACTATTGGTGGCAATTTCCTATAGTCCAAAGGTTTGTAAGCTTAATACCAGATTTATTCAATTATAGATTATGGGTAGGGGAACATCCAAGGTTGTCTAAAATTAAGCTATTAGGCATAGAACTTTAGACCAACAACATTAAGTTAGGGTCCTTTAATTCTTAGTAATACTGTGGAGACAATTAGGTCAAGAGCTTGTGAAGTTAGCAACATAAATATTATTTGTGTCTTAGTTGGTTAATGTTTTTTTTAAAAAAAATTCTTTTGTGGTCCATATCGTAAGTGCTTTAAAAAGATGTATCACCTGACCAAAAGTCTGAATTGCTTTATCTGTTATAAACTGTGTTACAAACAAACAAACAAATAAATAAGTAAATAAATAAAAAGGAAATAACTAAAGTCAAAAGACTGAAAAAACAGAAGAAAGCATGAAATATCTCATGGAAAAAATGAGAAGATATATCTAGGAGAGAAAATTTAAGAATTGTTGGACTAACTGAAACCCACAATAAAATAGAAGCCTAGACAGCATATTTCAAGAAATGATAAAGGAAAACAGCCTAGATATCTAGATATCTTGGAGCCAGAAAGAAAAATAACAATAAAGTATCCACAAATCACCTCCTAAAAGAAATCCACCCCCCCCAAACAATTTCCAGGAATATCATACACAAATTCCAGAGATCTAAAGTCCAAAGAAAATATTGAAAGTATCAAAGAAAAAAATTCAAATGCCATGTAGCCATAGTCAGGATCACACCATATTAGCACCTTTCATGTTAAAGGAGCATACGTCATAGGATATGATTTTCTGGAAGGTAAAGGAGGTAGACTGCAACCAGGAATCACCTATGCAACAAAATTAGATCTAATCTTACAGGGGAAAATGGATATTTAATGAAATAGAAGACTTTCACACATTCATGATGAAAAAATTAGAATGTAATATAAAATTTTTATATGCAAAAAGAATACTCGAGAAGCATAAAAGGGTAAGCATTAGTGAGAAATCATAAGGGAATTAATAAAGCGAGTCTTTTACTTCTCTATATGGGAAGATGATACATGTAACCTCTAAGAACTTTTTCATCCTGAGGACAGTTAGAAGGAATCTACTTGGAGAGAGGGCATGAGTTGAAGTCTTTAATATTGGGATGATCTCTAAAGGAAAATGGAAGAGTGAGAAAGAGTAAAAGAAGGGGGAAGGGAGAGGAAGAATGGGAAAAATTATTTTACACAAAAAAGGCATGCAAGGAAGAGTTTTTGCAATATAGGAGAAAGTGTGTGTGTATGTGTGTGTGTGTGTGTGTGTGTGTGTGTGTATGTGTGTGTGAACGGGAAATATTTTAACCTCACTCTCATCTGAACTCTTTCATTGAGGAAAGAATATATGAACTCTGTGTGTGTGTGTATACATACATATATACACATATGCACACACATATATATGTATACACACACATATATATGCACATACTTGTGCATATTTGCAAATATATAATATATTTACAAAGAATATATGTATATGTGTATCTACCTATCTATGCTCACAAACACCCACACATACACATACAAGTACACAAACACACTTAAACAACAGAGAAATAGGAGGAGAAGAGGTAAGAGAAATGAAAAGGTGATAAGTGGGAGATTAGATTAAAGGAGGCCATAGTCAGAAGTGAAACAGAATTTTGAGGAAGGGAGAGGGCAAAAAAAGAGAAGTATGAATAGAATAAAATGGAGAGAAATATGCAACTGATTATCATATCAATACCATAACTGTTAAGAAGAAAGTAATGAACTCAATGACAGAATGGAAGAGGATAGTCAAATGAATTAGAAACCAGAATGCAACAATATGTTGTTCATAAGAAACTCACTTGAAACAGAAAGACACACAATTAAAACCAGAGACTGGAGAAGAATCTGTGATGCTTCAGCTGAAATTAAAAAAAAAAAAAAACAAGACAAATCATATTTTCAGACAAGGCAAAAGCAAAAATAGATATAATTAAAAGAGATAATGGAGGAAGCTACATTTTGCTCAAAGTTACAATAGATAATGAATTAATGTCAAATATTGAACATATATGTACCAAATGACACAGCATTAAATTCTTGAAGGAAAAATTAAGTAAAAAGAGGAAATAGTAAAACTATAGTAATGGAGGATCTCCCTTTGGCCCTCTCAGACTTAGGTAAATCTAACCATAAAATAAACAAAAAATTAATTTAAAGATATGACTAAAATTTTAGAAAGTGTAGATATGATGGACCTCTGGAGACTATTGCATGGGAATAGAAAGGATATTTCTAAGATATGCATGGCATCATCACAAAAACTAAACCTGTACTAGGGCATAAAAACCTCACAAACAAGTGCAAAAAAACCAGAAATATTAAATGCACCCTTTTGGGACCACAAAGCAATATATTCAATAAGTGGCTTTTGAAGCATAGATAAAAATTAATTGAAAATTAATCTAATCCCAAAGAATGAATGATTCAAAGAGCAAATCATAGAAACAATAATTTCATTAAACATAATGACAACAATGAGACAATGAATTATAGTTCATAGGATGGAGGCAAATCAGTACTTAAGGGAAAATTTAGATCACTAAATGCATATGTTAATAAAAGAGAAAGTGGGATCAAAAATTGGGTGTGCAGCTAAAAAAACTAGAAAAAAAACCAAATGAACAATTTCAAATTAAACACCAAAATAGAACTCTTGAAAATTCAAAAAATGATGAATAAATTTAATAGTATTTTTAAAATTAAACTTGTAAATAAATCTGGGGATCAGTTTTATGGAAAAACAACAAAATTGACATAAACTACTGGCTAATTTGATCAAAAAAAATAAAAAAGAAAACTATCTTGAGAAAAATTTTTAATGTGAATGTGCAGCCAATGAAAATGAAATTGAAGCTATTGTTAGGAGCAATTTTTACCAACAATATGCCAATAAAGCTGACACTAAATGAAATGGATGAAATTTCCAAAAAATATTAATTCCCCAGATTAACAGAAAAGGGAATAGTGTACTTAACTAACCCTTTCTTAGAAAAGTAATTTGAGCAAGCCATGAGGTCCCTAAGCCAAAATCCCCAGTACCAGATGGATTGATTTACAAGTGAATACTATGAAATTCTTAAAGAATAATTAATTCAAATATTGCACAAAAGTAAAGGAGGAGTCCTACTAAATTCCTTCTATGACATAAATATGGTTTTGGTACCTAAATTGGAGAGAGAAAAATAGAGAAAGAAATCTATTAGGTCAATTTCTCTACAGGATATTGATGCAAAAAATTCTAAATAAAATACTAACAAGCAATAAATCTCAAAGATCATACACTGTAATCATGCTGAATCTATACCAGGAATGCAGAGTTGGTTCAACTATAAGAAAACTATAAACATAATTGACTCTATCAAAAAAAATCACAAAAATTTTATGATCCTATCAATAGATGTAGAAATAGTTTTTGCAAAATACAATATGCATTCCCATTAAAAACACTAAAAACCAAAGAATACACAGAATTTTCCTTAACACAATGAGTAGTATTTATCTAAAACCAAGAGCATTATCTACAATGGGGATAAATTATAAGCCTTTCCAATAAGATTAGTGGTGAAGCAAGGATGTTGATTATTACCATTACTATTCAATATTGTACTAGGAATGCTAGCTTTGGTAATGACAAGAAAAATATGATAAAGAAATAAGTAGTGGCAATATGGTAACAAAATTATCACTTTTGTTTATGGTATGATGGTATATAAAGAGAACCCTAGTGAATCAAATAAAAAATAGTTAAAACAACTAACAACTTTAGCAAAGTTAAAGGATGTAAAATAAATCCACACAAATAATCAATTCTATATGTTACCAACAAAACTAAGCAACAAGAGATAGAAAGATAAATTACATTAAAAATAATTGTGGACACTATAAAATACTTAGAAATCTACCTGCCAAGACACACATAGGAACTATATGAGTATAATTACAAAATACTCCACACAAATAAGCACAGATCCAAATTGTTGAAGAAAAATTAATTATTTATTGATAAACTGGGCCAAGATGCTAAAAATAAAAATATTACCTTAACTTATTTATTCAGTGTTGTAACAACTAAACTACCAAAAAATTGTTTGATAGAGCTAGGAAAAAATAATAAAATCCATCTGGAGGAGCAAAAGTTCAGGACTATCAAGGGAATCAATGAAAAAAAATGAAGGGAGCCTAGCATACCAAACTACAAACTACATCACCAAGTGGTAATCATCAGAATAGCTTCATACTGGCTAAGAAATAGAGTGGCTGATCAGTGAAATAGATTGATCACATGTTATGCAAAAACAAATGAGTGCAATCATCTAGTGTCTGATAAACATAAAGATCCTAATTTTGAAGGCAAGAAGTCAGTGTTTGACAAAAATCCTCTGAGAAAACTGGAAAGTAATCTGGCAGAAACTAGACATAGGTGAACAACTCATACCAACTATTAAAATAAAGTCAAAATGCATAACATAATGGGTGATATCATCAGTAAGTTAAGGGAGCCTGGAAGAAATTACCTGTCAGATCTATGAGTAAGAGAAGAATCTATGACCAAACAATCAAAAATGATGTTTATAGGAGGTTAAATGGATAATTTTTGCACAAACAAAACCAATCCAGCAAAAAAATATACAAGAAAATCAGGGAGCTAGGAAAGCATTTTTGCCTCACTTCCCTAATACAAATCTAACTTTTCAAAAATATTGAGAATCAAGCCAATTTTATTTTTAAAAAATCATCCCCCAATTGACAGATTGTCAAGGTATATGAAATGGAAGTTTTCAGAAAAAAATCAATCATGAATGGTCAAATTGAAAAATGTTCTAAATAACTGATAGAGTAAAGCAACTTAAAATAATTCTGAGATACCATCTCACAGTCCTCAGATTGACCAACATGACAGAAAAAGGAAATATCACATGCTGGAAATGTGTGAAAATAGATACACTAATACAGTGTTGGTAGAACTGTGAAGTAGTCCAACTATGCTGGAGAACAATTTGGAACTATGTCCAAAGGTCTTATAAAACTGTGTGTGCCCTTTGATCTAACAATACTGCTCATAATTAAAAAAAAAAAAAACACACAAAAGGAGTCATGACTAAGAAATAATCAAGTATATGAATATGATAAAATATTATTGTATTCTAAAAATATATTACAGGAATGAATTCAGAAAATACCTAGGATGACATGATCTTATGAAAAGTGAAGTAAGAAGAACCAAGAGGAGTCTACTTAGCAGCCACAACATTGTAAAGATAATCAGTTGTGAAAGACATGAACTCTGATAGATACAAACATCCACCATAACTCCAAATAAATCGTGATGCAAAATGCTATCTAAATGCTCCAGATTGTTAACTGATGGACTCAGAATGCACAATGAAGCATAGGTTTTTCTTGCACTTTTTTTCCTAGAACAAGTCTAACATGTAAATATCTTTTGCTTTATCTCATATGTATAATGGTTATCATATTCTTTGCCTTCCCAATGGGAAAAGGAGGAGGTGGAAGGAGAAAGAGAATTTGGAATAAAAAAAGCAAAAATAAAATTTAAAAAAAGAAAAAATATACAAATATAAAAAGAAAAAAAATAATAAGAGCTACTTAATAGAAGCTCTGACAAATATCAACTCATTTTTTAAATCTATAAGGCAAAGTAAATAGAGATTGTTGGATGATTTTTCATTTAAAAGTAAAATTACAATATCTTTTAATATTTTTTGTATTTAAGGCACATTTGCCCAAATGGGAGGAATTACAGTATGTTATAAAACATTACTTTATATCTCAGAAAATAAACTATGAATATGATCATTTATCAAATTATGAAATCATAGTGCTAAACATCCCGTTTTGAGTTGAAGAGAGAGTAGTGATATTAAATTACTTGTGGCTTCAGAGAAATCCAATTTAGGAATTTCAGTAGATTCACAGAATCATTTAGGAACTTAGTTTATCAAAATTAAATTTTAGAATATAAAATAAAATTTCAGGAGTAGTGTAGAAGAACAAAGAGTTGATTAGCAAATGTTTATTGAGTATAAAGGCAGCTTTACCCTTCACCTTACCTCCATGATTCTCATTAGTTCATTAGCATGGAATGCTAGATGGAATAAACTGGAGGAAAGTTTATCTAAATCCAAGGTGTAAAATAAATGCAAAGTTTCGCAAATCTCCTGCTAAAAAGGTTATCCTATAATCTTTCATCTGACAAACACATTAATGGCCTACTCTGTACCAAACAGTATGGTAGACACCAGAGATACAAACAAAGATATGACAGACCCAACTCATATCAAGTTTACTGGTTAATGGGGAAGGGTAGAGAGAAGTACACAATATCACACAAAGGAGTTTGAGATTCTTGAAAAAATTGGATATAACAAATTTGATAAAGAAGAGACAACTTTCATGGAGTTTAGGGACAGGTATGGTGGTCAAAAGAAGGCTTCTTGAAGAACATGCCTCTGAAGGTGAACTTTTAAGAAAGGCAGGGACTTTGACACACAGAAATGGCATGAGTGGAGTCCATTGCAAACAATGTAAAAGAAAGAGAGCTGGAAATGCATTCAGAGGATTTGGCTTTGGATTTGCACTCTGCCACTTACTCCTTATGTTACCCTGAGGCAAATCATTTAAATGAAGAATGGGGAAACTGTGACCTTGAAGTCACATGTGGCCCTCTAGGTCTTCAAGTGCAGCCTTTTGAATTCAAACTTCATAGAACAAATCCCCTTAATGAAAAGATTTGTTCTGCAAAACTTGGACTCAGTCAAAAGGCCACCTCCAAGACCTAGAGAGTCACTTCTGGCCTCGAGGCCACAGATTCCCCACCCCTGATTTAAACTCTCTGGGCCTAACTGTCCTCAACTGTACATTTATAAATCTTAATGATAAAATTTGCTGCAAATTTATAATCCTATCATTCTATTCTATAAGCAAAGAGATGAAATCAAGATAGTAAAGGACAAGACTGGGCTGGAATGTAAAATAAGTAAAGAGAAATAGTATGAAATAAAACTTTAAAGTTAGACTGGAGCTGTATTACAGAGGGATTTGAATGGCAGATTAGTCCATCCTTTATTTTATGGGCAATGGACAGACACTGCAGATTTACAAGTAGAGAAGTGACAACCAGTTCAGTGGAGCAAATGATGAACTAAAGAGGAAATAGACGAGAAGTTGGAAGGCCTGTGAGGAGCCTATTTTGATAGTTTAGCTAAGAATAGACAAGCAACGAAATGAAGGTGTCCATACTGAGAGCAAAGAGGAGAATACAACTTTGAGAAATAGTTCAAGGACAGAACTTTAGTAGTTGGTGGCCAATTGGATATGATATAAAAGAAAAAGGTAAAAGAGGACTGTTTAATAGTACATTTGTAAATAATGGTAGTTTCTTTTGGTTCAAACAGGGGCAATAGGAAATACTTGATAGGGTCAATCTGTCACATGACATTGAATTCATAGAAGTTGCCAATTTGAATTTGCTTTCCTATTTTTTTAAAAAAATGCAATGCCAAGTATTTAAAGGCAATACCAGCTACTAATGTTGTCTTTTGGTGTCCTGATTAATTTTTGGAAAAAAAAGATAATTTCCTTTTCTGTAGAAAGAATCATCAAGAATCCCAACGGTACAATTTGTTAATCTCTATTAAAACTTATCAAACCCTGTCACAAGCTTATGTAGACAAGAAAGTTTTAGGTAGTCTCATTAGCTAACAAAATTAATTAACAAAATAGGTGACCAGTATCCAAAAAGCAATCTTGACAAAGACCAAATAAAATAAAATGTAATTTAATAAGGGCAAATGCAATATTTTACACTTGGGTGCAAAACAACCTTAATTGATATAAGGAAGGATACAAGCATCTATTAAGCACGTACTATGCACTAGACACTGTGCTGATCACTTTAAAAATATTATTTCATTTAATTTTTACAATAATCTTGGGAGGTAGGTACTTTATTATCCCTCTTTTACAAACATGATAACTGATGAACTCAGTACAAATTAAAGCATAATTTTCTCACTTAAGAAAAAAACAAATACAGAAACTGAGCAAGCAGAAATTAAGTGACTTTGACAGGGTTACACAGTCAGTAAGAGTCTGAATTTGGATTTGAACTCTGGTATGCTTGATTCCAGGCTCAGCACTATATACAATGTACCTTCAAGCTACCTCTTATATGGACAATACTTGGTTAGGCTGAACAAATTGTCTGGTTTTAGTCCTAGTTCCTTTGACTTCTGGAATATCATATTCCACACCCTTCAATCTCTTAATGTAGAAGCTGCTAGATCTTGTTTTATCCTGATTGTATTTCCACAATACTTGAATTGTTACTTTCTAGCTGCTTGCAGTATTTTCTCCTTGACCATGGAACTCTGGAATTTGGCCACAATGTTCCTAGGAGTTTCTCTTTTTGGATCTCTTTCAGGAGGTGAGTGGTGGATTCTTTCAATATTTCTTTTGCCCTCTGGTTCTAGAATCTCAGGGCAGTTTTCCTTGATAATTTCATGAAAGATGATGTCTATGCTCTTTTTTTGATCATTGCTTTCAGGCAGTCCCATAATTTTTAAATTGTCTCTCCTGGATCTATTTTCCAGGTCAGTTGTTTTTCCAATAGGATATTTCACATTATCTTCCGTTTTTTCGTGCTTTTGGTTTTGTTTTGTGATTTCTTGGTTTTTCATAAAGTCATTAGCCTCCATCTGTTCCATTCTAATTTTGAAAGAACTATTTTCTTCAGTGAGCTTTTGAACCTCCTTTTCCATTTGGCTGATTCTGCTTTTGAAAGCATTCTTCTCCTCATTGGCTTTTTGAAGCTCTTTTGCCAATTGAGTTAGCCTATTTTTCAAGGTGTTCTTTTCTTCAGCATTTTTTTGGGTCTCCTTTAGCAAGGTGTTGACCTGCTTTTCACGTTTTTCTTGCATCTCTCTCATTTCTCTTCCCAGTTTTTCCTCCACCTCTCTTACTTGATTTTCAAAATGCTTTTTGAGCTCTTCCATGGCCTGAGCCCATGGAATATTTCTTTTGGATGTTTGGGATACAGAAGCCTTGACTTCTATGTCTTTCCTTGATGGTAAGCGTTGTTCTTCCTCATCCAAAAGGATGGGAGGAGATATCTGTTCACCAAGGAAGTTTCCTTTTATGGCCTTATTTTTTTTTCCCTTTTCTGGGCATTTTCCCAGCCAGTGACTTGACTTCTGAGTGTCCTCTCTACACCTACCTCGCCTCCAGATCCTCCCAGCTAGTGCTTGGGGCTGAGATTCAAATGCTGCTTCCCAGCCTCTGGGCTTTTGGCAGGGGCAGGGCTGCTATTCAGTGTGAGATTAAGTTCAGGTGCTTGGGTGGGGGCAGGGCCACCACACAGGGCTCAGTTCCCTCAGGGTTAGGGTCAGGGGGTTTATGCAGAGACCTTCAACAATGGATCTGAGCTCCTGCCTGCTTTGGGAGCCCCTTGTCTGCTGCCGCCTCCACTGCTGTCTCCCAAGGGGGAGTGAGTTATTGAGACACCCCGCTCCTCTCTCGGCAAGCTGAAAAGACCCTCTCATTGACCTTTGGTGCCTGTGGGTGGAGGGACCTGCGTGGCTGCTAGAGATTCTGTCCCTGAAGCCTGCTCGGATCTGCTCCCCTAGGTGCTGCACGGCCAAGGCTGGGCTGGGCTCTGCTCCGGGTCCGGTGTGTGACGGACCTTTGACGTCAGTTTTTCAGGTCTCTCTGGAACAGAAATCTCTTCCACTCTATTGTTCTGTGGCTTCTGCTGCTCCAGTATTGTTGGGAGTTCTTCTTTATAGGTATTTTATGGGCTGTGGGTTAGGAGCTAGCATATGTGTATCTTTCTACTCCACCATCTTGGCTCCTTGAACCAATTGTCTGAAAAAGGATCTGGGGAACATTAGTCAACTAAAAGTGAAAAATTAGTCAACAATATAATATGTCAATTGAAGAGTTAATGTAATCTTGGCCTACATTAAAGAACTCAGCTTCTAGGAATAAGGAAGTGACAGAGCTACTGTACTCTGCTCCTTTTTAGATCCCATCCAGGGTATTTTGTTCATTTCAGGGTACCATATTCTAGGAAAGACATTAATTATCTATAGAATATCCAATAGAAGATAATTTAAATGGCAAAAGATCTGAAGTTCATACCATAAAGGGATCAGTTGAAGGAACAGAAGATGTTTAGCCTGAAGAAAATGTAATTCATAAGGAATATGACAGCTATGTTCAAGTATGTGTTTATAGGACCATTGTGTTGAAGAGGAATCAGACATGTTTTAGTTGACACCAGTTGTTAAAACTGAGAACAACGGTAAAAGTTGAAATGAGGCAAATTGAGGGTTGATATTAGGAAAAACTTTCTATTTCAAAATTGAAAAATTCACCTTTGGAAGAATGGGTTCTCCTTTAACTGGAGTATTTTAAGCAAAGACTAGAAAAACCACTTAAATATATAGATGATCAGTGATGTCAAATAATCATAAAATAAGAGATTTATTCCCAGGAAGGACCTCAGTGGTCATTTAGTCTCATTACTTCATTTTGTAAAGAAACTGAAATGCAGATAGGATAAATGACATCCTTAAGGCCATGCAGATAGTAAGTGACTGACCTGAAATTTCAATTAAAGTCCTCTGATTCCAAATCCAATACTTTTTCCACAGTAAAATAAAGTCCCTCAGTCTTCCAACTGTAAAATTCTATGATTCTGTCCATTGAACAAACTGGTTTTATATTACTGCAAATTTAAGAGCAGCTGTAGACTAGCTTTGAAATTTGATTACATATACTCTACCAATAGCTATTTTGACAATGTAAAATTTTCAATTTCAACATATTTTCTAGAAAATTAAGTTAGATGTGAAATTACAGGATGACTTTTAAGATAATAGACGTAACATGGTGGTCCATTAGACTGGGAGCTCCTTGAACAGAAGAACTCTTTTGCCATTCTTTTCATCCTCATATCTTAGTATAATATCTGCACATAATAGGTGCTTAATACATTTTTATTGACTGACCATGGCCTTCCCTATACATACCTATGGAGGAACAAAGTCTTCATCTTAACTATGTGAATGATGAAGCCAAGGTATAAAAGTTTAATTTATTTTAAAATTACTTTTATTGATCTATTTCATTTTTACATAGTCTCAATTCCCTAACTTATGTCAAATGTCCAACTCCTCCCAGAAAGCCATAATTTATAACAAAGTTTGGGAAAAAAAAGAAAAAGTTTTACAAAACTAAATAATTTATTTTATGTTAACTGTTATGGTTTTTATTATTCCTTATCTATCATCCTCCACTTCAAAGGAGCAAGGCAAATCTTTCCCTTGGGACCAAGCTTGATTTTTATAATTCCATAGCATTTTTTTTCAAATGTTTCATTTTTATTTTCTTTCTATTTGAGTTGCTGCTGTCATTTTGTGTATTGTTGATCTGGCTGCATTTACTTGACTTTGCATAATTTCTATAAAGCTTCTCATGCTTTTCTGTATTCAAGATCTATATATATCTAATAGCAAAGTGATGTCCAATTACATTCATGAATCATATTTTCCAAGTGATGGAAATCTACTTTGCTTCCAGTTGATAATACCACAAAAAGTATGGGCAAGGGATTTTCAAAAAAGAGACTAAGCTATAATACTAATGAAGAGCTTTGAGGAAATTGAGCAACAGCTAACTATGGACTAAGATCTCTCTCTCTCCCACTGCCTTGTCTTAACTATGACATCCAGACCATGGTTTATAATCTATATGAGAAACGTCTCACATTAAAATGTTCAGGAAACAATTAAATGTGCATACCTTATAACAAGAGCAGAAGGAGAGTTGGGAAATAGAATTAAGACCTGGAAATTAAATCCATGCATGGCATCACCAGGCCTCCTCAACCTATGAAACATTTTTGATTGACTCACAGGAAACCTAAAGTTTGTCCAATTCATTAATGTGGGGTTGATTCACCCAAGGAATTTATAAGTGAAAATCTGTAAGTTAAAGACATTGATTACTCTTTGTTAACAGAGATGAGGAACTAAATTTAAAGTCTTTTGTTCTGTTGTCTATTAGGAGTGGGGGTGGAGGTAGGGTGGTCAGGGAGAATTGATATTGGTACTGAAAAGGTTGCCAGGGACCAGGCATTATCATGCTGGATATATTGCTATTAAAATTCTGTGATTAATTTCTACCATTCTGCATAAAGATTTTATTCACTGCATCTTCTTATGTTACTTTAAATGAAACACTGAAGGTAAAGAGAAATGTGAGCTGGAAGTGGGATAGACAACAAGCAAACTATGAAATCTGACTATAAGACAATAGACATAAGCCCTAAATGAAGATATTAATTCAATACCACCTATGGAGCTGTAAATGGTGACTTGCATTTTGGTGTTGGATAGTATGCATTATAATAGATAGGAATATTTAGCCTAGTTTATTCCAGTTCCCAGTTAGACTAGGAGTTAGGTAGAATAGATACAAATTAAGTTACAGAGAAAATCATCAGTAATCTGCTTTTCTTCTTCTTTATATGTGGAGTATTTCCATCCCAATGCAAACATTTATTAAGCTATCTATGCCTTTGTTAAAAAAATTCCTAAAATACATATGAATTAAATAGAAAAATGTGGTTAACTTTCATTTTTAGAGTACTTGGGTTTCAACACTCATTTTAACCAATCTGTTCTTTGTTCACTGCCAGTTTTCAAGAAAATAGCATAGATGTGTGAAAGTCATAGATGTTCACATTTAAAATACCAGATACATGCTTGCAAGCAGTGACAAACAAAATAGAACTTTTAAGTAATCTTATTTATAGTAATATAGTGATGATAATATAATGTTGAGAAAATTAAAAATTGAATTATGATATTTAAAAGAGAGATGCTTTTTCTCCAACTAAACCCTAAGTTTCTTGAGGGCAGGGACTGCATTTATTTCCCTACACAGGACAAAAATAAAGTAAAAATCACAAGGCATGAGATAATTAAATATTTTTGGATTGATTCATCAAAGATTTATCCGTAATAACAAACCAAAACCTGATTCAAATATGGATTGGACCAGAAGGCCTTTAGCATTATTGTAGAAAGCATAGCTTGAGTTCATTGTAAGCATACCAATTATTTAATTCAGCCTCTAACCTCTAGTTTTTCTTCAGTCATGAGGATTTCTAAATCAACAGGTATATTTACTTAATTGAAAAAAAGAAAGCTTTTAAACACTAACATTATAAAATGCCCTAACTTTGGAAAACCACAAGGAAGGAAAGGCAATATAATAGGAAGACTGAAAGAGAATTGCTAACGGTAGATGAAAAGCATGCAAAGAAGAGACGTATGATCTAAGCACTTTGCTTCCCAAAATTATAATAGTTTAAAGGTTCATAAATTTAGAACAGGAAAGGACATTCAAATCTACTGAGTCCAACTCCCCCATTTAAGAGATGAGAAAACTGAGTCCCAGAGAGAGAAAGAAGGGAAAAAAGCATTTATTAAGTACCTACTATGTGCCAGCTACTTTGATAAGTGTTTTACAACTATTATCCATCCTTAAAATAATCTTGGGAGGTAGGTACTATTATTATCTTCATTTCATTGTTCTGGAAACTACCCAGGCTCAAACAATTTATAAATTTTGGAGGCCAGATAGGAATTTGGGACTTTTCAAATACAAGTCCAGTGTTCCATCCATAGTTCTTCCCACCTGCTCCACTCTGTTACGTGCTTTGATAGTCTGACAAGCACCCTAGTGTTTTTGGAGAGCAGATTTCAAAGTGTTCAAAGAAAGGATTGATAGAACTCTAAGCACTAAGGACAGGTTGAAGGATCATGTAGCTGGGGCAAGGTTTATCACCAGATCTTTGTGACTCCTAATCCACTCTGCCAGATGTACTCCTGTTCGATATAATTTTGAAATAAATGTAGTTTTCTTCAGTCTTCTCTTCCTCCTCTTCGAGTACTTATGTTTTCAATGATGTACCCCTTAACCCACTTGACAAGATCCTGTATAGTTTGGCTAGTCCTCCCTCAGTGCTCTTGTGATACCAGCTTCCACAGAGCATATGATTTAATTAGCCTACATTATTGAAACTTAGGGCAGTTGGGTGACACAGTGGATAGAGTGCTGGTAGAGGAATACCTGAGTTGCTTGTGTGACCCTCTACAAGTCACTTAACCCTCTTAACCATCAGTTTCTCACCTGTAAAATGATCTGGAGAAGGAAATGGCAAACTACTTCGGTGTTTGCCAAGAAATCCACAAATAGAGTCACAAAGAGCCTGAAACAATTGAGCAACACTGAAAATTAAAATTCCTATATCATCCTTCAGGATCCAAGGTATCAGTTATCCAAACTTATAAGTCAATCGGAGCTAATATTCTACTACTTATTCTATTTTTTTGATGTTAATATTTTCCTTCAAAAGCAGTGGAAGAATCAGTGAGGAGAAATCTAATTCTCATTGGAAAGGACTGGTTTCTGCAGCCTACGTGATGGAAACTTAGATAGAAACTGAATATCTCACTTCAGAATTTTTGATAGAGAAGCTGAAGAAAATTGAGTCTTCTCAGATAGTGTAGTACATATTCTCATGCTTTGGCAGAGCAGATTTCAAAGGAAGGATTGGTAGGATTCTTAAGAATTAGAATATCTTGGAAAAACCCAGGGGGATATGAAGTTCTCAATAATAAAATGGTGAAGAAATAGAAAAAAAAATTTAACTAGAAGGAAAAAAAGGAATTGTCTAAAGGGACTTCTGTGAATATACAAGGAACATAAAATGTGATTAAAATTTTTTTGATAACATATACATAACTGGGCATGGTGGCACACAGCTGTTATCCCTGCAACTAGGAAGGCTGAGGATTGCCTGAGCTAGTGGATTGCTTGAGCAAGGGAGTTTTGTATTGCCAAAATACTGAACTTTATAGGGTGTTCATGCTAATGCCAGTACCCATATAGCAAGCACCCTGAGGCCTAAGGAAAGCAAACCAGCATAAGTCCATAATGTAGTAGGCCATAGCTTCTGTATCAAATAGCAGTTGGGCCTAGGTGAGAAAGGGAGACCCAGTCTCCCAAAAGAATAAAAGACATATGGAATATGAAAACATTGGCAGTTAATTAATAATAGTATCGGAAATGCTAAATTTCATATTGACTTCAACCTGGTGAATAAAAATAAAGACTACAAGGAAAAACATTGTATGTGTTAACTATTTCAGGGGAAGAGAAGGATCAAAGAAATGTCGGGACCATTCCTTCTTATAAAAAAAGTAAAGGAATGATTAGACATAGACCCAATTCATTTCAATAAATTTTTAAGTGTCTACTCTGTGTCAGATATTGTGTAATACTTAGGGATTAAAAAGATAAAAGATGAAAAAAGGCCCTGCTCTCAAAATGCTCATATTCTACAGCCCTCACTCTCAAGAAGCTTGAATACATCTTGTTAAAGGTAAATACCTTCTCCTATGCAGTAGTTCATTTGATCAAAGTTAATCATGACAGGTTGTAAGATGTAATGAAAAGAAAACTGGCCTGGGAATAAAGCAGTTCTAGATTGGAGTACTGACTCTGCCTCTAACTAATAGCATAACTGGTAGAAAATATCAATCTTCTTTGGAATCAGTTTCCTTTTATATAAATCAGATGATTGGGCTAATATTTCTAAGATCTTTTGCAAGTCCATAGTTCCACAATTATAAAACAGAAATTTTAGGGAAAATGGATCTTGTTTTGAATATTGAAGGGAATGGGGGAAATCAGTTCATGAAAATGTAGTGAGAATACATTCTAGCTGTCCAGAAAGGAAATGAGTTAAAATATTATGCCAACACAGAGGAGGTATGGAAGACAGTAAGTAAATCAGCAAACGGTAAAAGGCAAGAATTGGGAAACGTAAGACCATTAGGATATTTGGAGTAGGGAGTCGACACTGAGGTAATAAAGCCTCTTGAATACAAAGCTAAAGTCAATGAACAACCACTGTAGATTATCGAGTTGGAAAGGGATGATGAAGATGGTCCAGGAATTTCTAGGATTAGTGCAGAGGATGAATTTAAGAGGTAAAAGAGTTGGATTCAAAAAAGTCCAGCTAAGAGATTACAGAAGTAATACAGATTTGTTATAATAATGGCCTAAGCAATATAAAGTAAGGGTTGAATTTAAAAGCACTTGGGAGAAAAAAAATCTGCAGGATTTGACTAGGGGAATTAGGCAAAAGCAATGATAATAATTTCAAGTATGTGAACCTGGACGATTACGAGAATGGTAATGTCATGGATCTACCTGGTATTTTCACAGTATGCATTCCTTAAGGTCAGGAAGGAGAATGTCTGTATTCTTTTTTGGCATTCTTTTTAACAGAGAATGTTACATGAGGAAAACAGGTTATCCCCTTCTATATGTTTTCTTTGATGTATGTGGGGCTGACCTTTCCCTGACCTAGATGTATGGCCCAGAAAACTCTAAATGACAGAAGCACAAAATGGTGTTTGAGAGTCGTGTGTGTGTGTGTGTGTGTGTGTGTGTGTGTGTGTGCGTGTGTTTCTGAATTTCTTCTTGTGGCCACTGCTTATGTTTATCAGACCTGTCCACTTCAGGAGTTCCTCTTCTTTGGGGCCTTCGCCTGAGAGTTTGCAGTTGTGTGGTTAGCTAATGAGGTGGACATAGAATATTACAGGCAGAGCCAAAAAATGTTTAACTAGAGAGCCAAGTGACATTTTGTTTGTGCCAAAAAGATATGCATTTTCCACATCATACATTTTTTAAAGCCTGACTTATGATTTAAATAAATATTATAGAAAACAAGAGTGTCTATTAAAATACCTTGCTGCCACATTGTAGGAGGTTATTTCTTTGAAATTCAGCTTATTTTAAACAATGACAACACATGCAAAACACACACAGAACACACACACACACACACACAAACAAAAAATAGCAACAGCAAAAACAAACCCAGAAAACTCCCGTCATTATTTAACCATTGAGAAACAGAGAAAGAATAGACAAATTATTTTTTTGTCTATGTATCCTTGTTTCATTGATGTGAAGTCATATCATGTATACATATTACCATGTATGTTCCACATTATTCAGTAACATTTTTATTTCATTCAGTATTTGCAAAGTGCCTTACTAGCTTTATTAGATATTTAAAAAATCAGGTGTGAGCTCTACATAATCATTCCTTTAGTATGAATGGGGAATATGCAGACACTTAATGGATTGGAATTTGCCTATGACCAATTATGTCTAGAGGAAAAAGGAGAAGAAATCAGATGGATTTCAGTTTATAGCATAACTTATACATGTCAAGTCCATTAAATAAATATTATTGAGTCTAAAACTAAGTCTGTCAAAGCATATAAAGGGATAGAATAATGTGTATTTTTCTAATCTACCCTGTGCTCACTTCTACTGCTTAATCCATGAGCAGCATTTCTAATTTTAAAGAATCATTCAGTTGAACTAAATTGTGACAGGTAAAAAAAATATGGAAAGCATATGTCCTAGGTTTTTGACATCCCAATATACTTGAGAATTTAGGTCAAGTTTAACAAATATTAGGCAAAATGGAGATTTGTAAAACTGAGTGGGCTAAAATGCGTATTTGAATAGCCAAAGGTCAACTCTTGTTCCCAAACATATTTTTTCTGTCAGTTTAACAAACATAAACTAAGTAACTTGTATATGTTGAAAACACTGGAGTAAGTATCTTGGAATACGAATATAAAGAGACAAATGAAAATAGTCCTTGACTTCAATGGGTATATATCCTTCCATTAGGTATAGTATATCCTTCAAAAAGTATGCTCAAATTCTCAAGTATATCAGTGATTTCATCAATTTGGATGTCCCTTCCAATGTAGATCCTAACTCATTCAAGGCTTCCCATGCTCAGCCAATCTACCAAAAAACACCCATGAAGTGATGATGATCAACCAAACACTGCACTAGCTAATGGGAAGACAAATGCAAAGAAGAAAAGCATCCTAACTCAAAAAAGCTTTAATTCTATCAATGCAACAAGTGAAATGTTAGTATTTACAGAATAAATTTTAAGTAGAAGAAGATAAAATAATGAATAAAAATAAATACAAGAGGGCAATAATAGAGATAACTGGGTGGCTCAGTGGATAAATCACTGGATTTAGAATCAGAAAAAAAAAAAAAAGCTGAGTTCAAATCCCATTCCTGGCACTTGTTACCTGTATAATTCTGGACAAGACAATTATTTCATATTGGTCTCAGTTTCCTCATTTGTAAAATGAAGAAAATAGCACCTATTTCCCATGGTTGTTGTGAGGATTATATGAAATAACAAATGTAAAAGTATTTTGCAAACCTTAAAACATTGTATAACTGTTAACTACAATATAATAATGCATAAAAAGTGAAAGTTGAGCTGTGTCTTGAAGGAATAGAGGGATATTAGACTTTGGAAGTGAATATGGAGATATATTATTGAGCTGGAGGTTGGCCATGCTAAAGTTTAGATGCTAGAGATGGACTATGGTGTATAAGTACAGAAAGAAGTCCAGTATGAGTAAATTAGAGAGTGAAGGAAGAGACACAATGTATAGTTTTGTGAGAAAGATGGTTTGGGTCAGGTCTTGGTGGTCTTTAAGAGTTACAGAGAAATTTCTATTTTAGCTGACAGGAAATAGGGAGCCACTGTAGTTTACTGAATAGGGAAGTGACCTGGTCAGATTACACTTAAGGAAAATCATTTTGGCTGGTATATGGAAGACAGATTAGAGTGGAAAGAGACTTAATACAGGGAGATTAATTAGAAGGTTATTACAATAGTCCAGGCAAGAATGAAGAAGGGCTTGAATTAGAGTGATGTTTGTATAAGCAGAGAATAAAGGTTGGACATGAAAGATGTAGAGATAAAAATGAGAAGATTTGTCATCTGATTAGATATGTGAAATGGGGGAGAATGAGGAGTAAATGATAATGACAAAGTTTTGAACAAGGTTAACTAGAAGAATGGTAATACCTTCAACAGAAATTAAAATATTTACAAGTGGAATGAGTTTGGAGGACAAACTATTGAGCTCCATTTTGTACATGTTGACCTTGAGAGATTTCCAGTACCTGAAACATCCATTAGGTAGTTTAGTTAGTAAGTTAGAACTGAAGCTCAGAGAGAGATGAGGGCTGGATATTTTATACCTGTAAGTCATCTTAAAGAAATAACTAAATGCATGGAAGTTGATGAAATCAGAGAAAGACAGACCTACACAGATGGAGAGGCAGGAAGATAAAAACAGAGAGAAGAGGTGGGGACTCAAGAGAGAACCTTGAGGAATACCTAAAGACATGATTTAGAAAAGAAAACTGAGGAACGGTCAGACAAATGGAAAGAGAAGAAAGGGAAGGAAATGTTGTTACCAAAGCCCTGAGGGGAGAGGGAATCTAGCAAAAGAAGATGTTTGACCATATCAAATCGATCAGAGAGGTCAAACATGAAGACTTAGAAAAAATGCATCAGATTTGGCAATCAAGATCATTAATAACTTTTTGAGACTCTTATTCATATTCTTGATTAAGTTTGCTCCAGAGAGTCCAGTCAATATGTTAAAGGGTTTCCTTATTTTTTTTTTTTGTGGTGTTCACTCATTTTTCAGTTGTGTGTGGTTCTTTGTAACCCCATTTAGGGTTACTTGGCAAAGATACTGGAGTGGTTTGTCATTTCCTTCCCCTGCTCATTTTACAGATGAGGAAACTGAGGCAAATAGTGTTAAATGACTTGCTTAGAGTCAAATAACTAGTGAGTGTCTGAGGCCAGACTTGAACTCAGGAAGTCTTCCTGACTCCAGGCCTGGCACTCTGTGCACTGTACCACCTACTGCCCAGGGGATTAATAGGAATTATGAAAAAAATTGCAGAAAGAGAATGTACTAATGTTGGGACTGGAAGCTCAATTCCGTGTGGACAGTCTCGGGCAGGTAAAAGTGGGACTTTTAAATCTTAGAGTCTTACGAGGCCCTCCATGAACAGCGGGGGTTCGAGAAGGTCAGACCGAGCTAGCTCGGCTAGCTCGGGTATTTCCGCCTCTCCCCCGGAGATACCTGATGGGTGGAGTCTCCCTGCCCTCGAGGTCGTCCCGGATTGGAGCACACCTAGTTACCTAACAGCACGGTATTGAGATGCAAACTGTGTGGCTGAAGATTAAGTAGGACTGAGGAAGCCTAAAAGCTCTCTTAGCACGTGTGGAGCCAAAGAGAAAAGTAGGGCTCCGCTTCTTTTCTTTCCTCTCTCCCCTCCCCCTCTCTCCCCGCTTGTACTTCTACTTCCAATCCCTTAAGCTTAGCCTCCTTAGGAAATCTCCCCCTCTTCGTCCTAAGAAAGAAGACTCCCTGCACTTGTAACCGAAACCCTGTAATAAAGCTCAACCCCTGTTTGACTCTGGAACGTCCTTTCTCTCATACGTGCATCCGGCGTGGCCAGCCGAAGACCTGGACAGGTAAGAAAGACTCGGGTAGCCCAATACAGGCCTCTAGGCTTGGCATACTAACATCTGGAGATCAGTGTAGACTTCATGAAGGAGGTAGAATCTGAGCTGAGTCTTAAAGGAAGATGTTATGTTTTGCATCATTGATTGCAAACTATTTTTATTATACCTTGTTTGGAAAATCATAGTTACTGATTTGAGCAAAGTGAGGTAGAAAGCATCATTTAGTCGTGTATTTAAGAAATAACAGTTTGAAATAACGTAAATTCATTTTAACATTAACACATTTCATTTCTGTGCTTATGAGATCTTTTATGTGCCTCTTCAAAGAAAAGAAAAAAAACATTAATTTTTTATATATTCAGAAAGTTGAATACTAAATTGGGAGATGCAGAGTTACAAAGAACAAGTTCAGCACTATTCGGCATTTAACTAATATGAAAATAGACTATTTAATGCCAGCATAATTTAGTACAATCATAAATATTAATGAATATCTATACCTGAAAAATCAAGATGAACAAATACAGAAAGCAAAATATGTCAAATGAAGTATGAAATAGGAGCTATAAAATAAAGTGCTATAGAAAAGGAGCTGGCACTTGGGGTGATCAAAATATAGAGCATTTACTTCTGGTCACAAGGAATTGTTGATGAGAATTGTTACCTTGGAGGACTAATGCATCACCAGTGAAAAAGAAAAAAAAAAGGAAAAAAGGGGATATGCTATTGTAACCAAAAGAGGAAAAGAGGGAGAGAGGGAAAGAGAGAGAGAGAGAGAGAGAGAGAGAGAGAGAGAGAGAGAGAGAGAGAGAGAGAGAGAGAGAGAGAGACAGAGAGACAGAGAGACAGAGAGAGAGAGACAGAGAGAGAAGCAAACAGGTAGAGATATACAGAGAGAAGGAGAGCAATAGGATTAAGTGGTAAGGAAACATGCTTCAGCAGGAAAAAAATGAAGAAGCATTTTCTAAATGACATCCGTATTCATAATATGATTATTTACAAAAATATTTTTAGTATCATACCATTTTTCATATCAGAATGTGCAGTTACAAATATATGATGCTATATCAAAGTATCCCCTAGAATTTTGCAAGACAGAATATGTTAAATAATGCAACATATGCAACAGCTGAAGCATACTATACCATGTAAAAAAAATCAATTGTGAAATGAATCCTAGACAATAGAGTAATTCCAGTAGAAAAGGAAAAGGAAATGGAATATGTTGAGAAATGAGGTATGGTTGAAAATTCACTAACACTGAAGTTAAAGGATGGAGGTTCAAATATCCCCTTTGATGCTCATTTTCTGAGTGACCTCAGGCAGGGCATTTATCCTCACTACGTTCTAAGTTTTTTCATCTATAAAATGAAGGTATTGGGACTTGATTGCCTCTGACGTCCCTTTGAGTTCTAGGTCTATCTTAGCCTCTCTAATCTATTATATAACCACTAATCCCTAGCCTAGAACAAACCAAACCCACCTGATCTGTTCCAGTTCACAGAAATAATCTGTCTACCAACAGATCTCTCATATTTCTTTGTCTACATTTCTCAATTTAGTCCAACAAATGTTTTTTATGAATCTACTATTCCCAAGGTGAGAGGCAAAGAGGCATGGTGGATAAAGAGACCAGTTTCAGAGTCATTAAGACATTGCTTCAAGTCCTGTTTCTTACACATACTACCTATATATCACTTGATTTTTAAGTGTCCCAAGCAACTCCTTAAACAAGCAGAGGGGGCAGAGCCAAGATGGCAGAGTGTGAGCATGGACTCTCCTAAGCTCTGCCACAAATTCCTTCACATATCTCTAAAAGAGAATCTGTACAAATTTTAGAGTTGTAGAATCCACTAGGAGATAGTGGATGGCAGATTTCCAGCCCAAGAGAGTGAGGAGGGTTGATGGGAAAGATCTATTACATGGTGCTGGGGGATTAGAGCAGGTGCAGGCTGTAGCAGTGCAGGCCTTACCATAGCAAAGCTGAGCAGGAATCTCTGGGTAGACTGAATTGGAAGCAGGGCTGAGGATTCTAAAACATATCAGCACAGGACAGGAGTCCAGTGGAACTGAGTGAGAGAGAAGCACAGGACTCCAGGTAACAGCAGCAGTTTCTCCTAAGACTATCAGCCTGCAGTTTAAAGGTTTGTGAGTCACCAACTTGAACTTCTGAGTGTCAAAATTGTAGAGTGATCTGTAATTGTTTCTACCATCCCCTTGTTGACCTTCAAAAACCTAGAGAATATTTCCCCAGGAAAAATCCAGAAATAGTGGGATCAGCCAAAGGAGTAAACAATCTCTCAGCATCTGGAGAAGCTAGGAAAATCATCAAAGAGAATCCCTCTTGCTGTGGTTGAAGGGGACTAGTGAAGGACTGGAGCTGTTCCAGACAACCCCACCTCAGGGAACCAGGAGGAGATCCTGAGCTGCAAGAGAGTGGAGCTCATAAACACCAACACCAGGACTCCAGGTATGCCTTAGCACAACCAGGGGAATCAGAAAGACACCAGGGCAAATGGGGGTTCACCAACCACTGAACCAGCTGGTGCTCTAGCTCAGTGGAGGAGACCTCCTGGGGCCAGACCCACACCTCACACAGCAAGCTTCAGGATAACTCCAGGGAAACTCAGAAAGATTTCACCCGACCTTTGCCTTGGCACATCAGCCAGTTCAGCAACAGGTAAGCTGCAGCACTCTAGTTTCTAGCTGAAAGAACCAGAGGCCACAACACACAAAGCCTCAAGGTCTCTGCATAAGAACCATGAAGCATAGCCCCCTGAGCCCCAGAAGCAGAGATCCAATTTAAAATTCAGGAAAAAGGCAATTGTCATGAGCAAGAAGCAAACCAAAAAAGATAAGACAACAGACTCTTACTATGAGGACAAAGACCAAAATACGAATATGGAAGAGGTCAGCATTGATGCTGTATTCACATCTGAAAACTCAGAAGGGAATGTGAACTAGTCTCAAGACCAAAGAGCATTCTTGGAAGAGCTCAAGGAGGATGTCAAAAGTCAAATTAGTGAGGCACAAAAAAAACCTGATCAATGATTTGAAAAATATGAAAAAAAAGATTTCACAGAAGAATTTAAAAGGAAAATTGGGCAAATTTCAAAACCTAAATGGAATGATTGCACAAATGAAAAAAGAGATGCAAAAGTTAACTGAAGAAAACAATCTACTAAAAATTAAAGTGGGCAAATGAAAAATATTGACTCTGTGAGACATGATGAATCAGTCAAACAGAATCTAAAGAATGAAAAAATAGAAGAAAATGTAAAATAGCTCAGTGGAAATGAGATAAAGTCTTCCACAAAACAGAGGTGGATAGCAGAATGGATTAACAACCATAATCCAGCAATATGTTGTTGGATTTGAAACAGGGGTATACACACAGCATAAAGGTAAAATCTCCCCCTCTCTGCAAATAAACAAGAAAGAAGTTAAGGTGGTGAATAGAACTCTGGATAATGTAGATATAATAGATCTATGGAGAAAATTGAATGGGAATAGAAAACAATATACCTCTTTCTCAACAGTACATGGGACATATACAAAAATTTACCATGTATTAGGGCATAAAATCCTCAAAATCCAGTGCAGAAAGGCAAAGATAGTCAATTCATACTCCTGAGATCATAATGCAATAAAAATTATGTGTAATAAAAGGTCATGGAAAAATAGACTAAATATTAATTGGAAACTAAGTAATCTAATTCTAAAGAATGAGTGAGTTAAACAACAAATTACAGAAACAATCAACAACTTCATTCAAGAGAATGACAATAATGAGACAGTCCACCATATCTTATGGAATATTGCAAAAGCAGTTCTTAGGGGAAGTTTTATATCTTTGAATACCTACATGAATAAAATAGAGAAAGAGGAGATCAATGAATTGGGTATGCAGCTGAAAAAGCTAGAAAAAGAACAAATTGAAAATCCCCACTTAAATATCAAATTAGAAATACTGAAAACCAAAGGAGAGATTAACAAAATTCAAATTAAGACAACTATTGAACTAATAAATAAAACTGAGTTGGTTCTATGAAAAAAACAATAAAATTTATAAATATTTGGTTAATTTGATTTTCAAAAATAAAGAAGAAAACCAAATTAACAATATCAAAAAAGAAAAGGGTGAACTCACCTGCAATGAGGAGTTAATTAAAACAATAATTAGAAATTACTTTGCCCAACTGTATGCCCATAAATTTGACAATCTCAGTGAAATGGATGAATATTTAAAAAAGTATAAATTACCCAGAGTAATGGAAGAGGAAGCTAAATACTTAAATAACTCCATCTCAGAAAAAGAAATTGAACAAGACATCAATGAACTACCTAGGAAAAAAATCTCCAGAGCCAGATGAATTTACAAGTGAATTCTATTAAACTTTAAAGGAAGACTATTTAGGAAAATTGGGAAAATTCTTTTTATGATACAAATGTGGTTCTGATACCTAAACCAGGAAGAGCCAAATCAGAGAAAGGAAATTATAGATGAATTCTTCTAACGAATATAGATGCAAGAATTTGAAATAAGATATTAGCAAGAAGAATATAACAAAATATCACGAGAATAATATATTAGGATCAGATAGGATTTATACCGGGAATAGAGGATTGGTTCAATAGTAGGAAAACCATCAGCATTATTGATCAACAACACAACTAACAGAAACCATATGAATATCTCAATAGATGCAGAAAATGCTTTTGACAAAAATATAACCCCTGCTCCTATTGAAAACACTGGAGGGCATAGGAATAAATGGAGCCTTCCTTAAAATAATAAACAATATCTACCTAAAAATAACAGCAAGCATCGTATGCAGTGAGGAGAAACCAGATGAATTTCCAATAAGATCAGAGTTGAAACAAGGATGCCCATTATCACCAATGTTATTCAATATCGTACTAGAAATGTTAGCTTTAACAATAATAGAAGAAAAAGAAATTGAAGGAATTAGAGAAGGCAAAGAAGAAACTAAGTTATCACTTTTTACAGATGATATGATGATATCTTTAGAGAATCCTAAAATATCAAGTAAAAAAAACTATGTGAAATAATAAACAACTTTGGCAAAGTTGTAGATTAAAAAATAAACCTACTTGCATTTCTACATATTACTAACAAATTCCAAAAGAAAAAGGCAGAAAGAGAAATCTATCTTAAAGCTATGGTAGGCACTATAAAATATCTGGGAGCATACCTGCCTAAACAAACCCAGGGACTATATGAATACAATCACAAAACACTTTTCACACAAATAAAGTCAGATGTATGTAATAGGGAAAATATCAGTTGTTCATGGGTAGGCAGAGCTAATATAATAAAAATGCAATTCTACCTAAATTAAATCACTTATTCAGTGACATACCAATCAAACCACCAGAAAATTATTTTCTAGAGCTAGAAAGTAATATCAAAATTTGGCTGGGAGATCTAAAATCCAGAATATCAATGGAATTAATGAATAGTAATGCTAGGGAAGATGTCCCAGTCCTACCAGATATCAAATTGAATTGTAAAGCAACAATCATCAAAACCACTTTGTACTGACAAGAAATAGAGGGGTAGACCAGTGGAATAGGTTAGGCATTCAGGACACAGTGGTCAATGAATATAGCAATCTACTGTTTGATAAACCCAAGGATACTAGTTTCTGGGATAAGAACTCACTGTTTGAAAACTGCTGGGAAAAATGGATAACAGTGTGGTGGAAACTGGGCATAGACAAATGCTTGACACCATATACAAGAATGAAGTCCAAATGGAAACATGATCCAGGTATGAAGGCTGATACTATAAACAAATTAGGGGAGCAGGGAATAGTATATTTGTCAGATTTATGGAGAAATTTATAACCAAACAAGAGGTAGAAACCATTTTGAAGTGCAAAATGGATAATTTGGATTACAATAAATTGAAAAGTTTTTGCAAAAACAAACCCAATGCAAACAAGATTAGCAAGGACACAGAAAACTGGGGAAGAACTAATATTTGTGATAAAGGCCTCATTTTTAAAACATATAGAGAACTGAATCAAATTTACAAGAATACAAATCATTCCCTGATTGATAAATGCTCAAAGGAGCTCAAAGGAATAGGGAGTTTTTACAGGAAGGAATTGAAGCTATCTATAGCCATATGAAAAAATGCTCTAAATCATTATTGATTGGAGAAATGAAAATCAAAACAACTCTGAGGTACCACATCACATCTATCAGATTGACTAATATGACAAAACAGGATGATGATGAATGCTGGAGAAGATGTGGGAGAGTTGGAACACTATTTCATTGTTGGTGAAGCTGTGAGCTGATCCACCCATTCTGAAGAGCAATTTGGATCTATGCCCAAAGCAATATTGTTTCTAGGACTGTAGCCCTAAGAGATCATAAAAATGGGAAAGGGTACTACATGTACAAAAATATTTATAGCAGCTCTCTTTGTGTGACCAAGAATTGGAACTCCAGGGGATGCCCATCAATTGAGGAATGACTGAACAAGTTGTGGTATATGGATGTAATGGAATAGTATTGTGCTATTAGACATGATGAACAGAAAGACTTCAGAGAGATCTGGAAGGACTTTTATGAACTGATGCCAACTGAAATGAGCAGAACTAGGGAACATTGTGCACAGTAAGAGCCACAGTATGGGAGGACTCTTCCTGGTAGACCTAGCCCTTCACAGCAATTCAAGGATCCAAAATATTCTCAAAGGGCTTTTGTGGCAAAATGGCATCCCCATCCAGAGAAAGAACTATGGTATAAGAACACAGAATGAAGCAGAATATTTTCTCTTATGTTATGTTTTGGTTTGCTTTGATTTTTCTCATGGTTTCTTCCATTCATTTCAATTCTTCTATGCAATATGACTAATGTGAAAATGTGTTCAATAAGAATGTATGTGTAGAACCCATATAAGATTGCCTTCCATCTTGGGGAGGGAAGGGGTAGGAAGGAGGAGAATGTTTAAGACTTGTGGAAGTGACTGTTGAAAACCAAAACCAAATTAATTTATAAAAATAGAAAAAGAAAAATAAGTAGCATCAGCAGAGGGAGTTGTCATACTAGCAGCTCCTCAAAGTGATGAAATCACAGGTCAAATTGAAAATACTTCAAATAACTGATCAAGAAGATTGACTTGTAAAACAGAAACTTTATCTCTGTGTTAAATCCCGGGAATATGAAGGTAAAAAGGAAATGGCTTCTGATTTCAATGAGTTTATTCAGAAACAACAAAGAGCAAACAATATTGCTAGCTGCTAAAGACAGAAAGATGAAAAATTAAAGTCTTTTCTTCAAGTAGCTGGCAATTTACAAATGGGTAAATGACATGTGCACAGATAATTAATATAGGTGCAGAATAATAGGGTAAAAAGAAAGCTATCACACCCCCAAGGAAAAACAAAACAAACAATACAATAAAATAAAATACAACAAATATAAAGCACCTACTATATGCTTGACATGCTAAGTATTAGGGATACAAAAAAGAAAAAGTGTCTGTCCCCAAAGAACTTACAGTCTAATGGGAGAAGGCAGCATACAAAAGGAAACTGAAAAGTAGCAGTGGAGCAGTGGAAGGGTAGTCAAGGAGAAAGAGTGGTGATGATGAAATCCAAATCAAGTAATATAGCTAAATAATAATGAAGAATTGGCTAAGCTTTTTGGCTTTGGGGGAATCATTGGAAGGAATTTTCTTTTGCTCTGCCCTCCAGCTCTCCAATCTGAGGTTTAGAAGCAACTGAGGATATGCATGAGCTAGTTATAAGTACTAAAGCCGAAGCAATCTTAGTGATGATGAATTTCTTGATAATGAACTTTTTCAGATGGCAGAACTTAGAGGAGAAAGATGGTGAAATTTAAACTCAGAAGTGCTACTGAAGGGAAATGAAATAAACCAAATCCTGTAGGAAAATCTGAGTAGAGAAAGAGGGAGAAGGTAGTATACTTCAATCAGTATTCAGATTCCATAGTTCTTTCTCTGGATGTGGATAGCATTTTCCATCATGAGTCTTTTGGAATTGTATTGGATTGTATTGCTGAAAAAAGTCAAGTCCATCAAAATTGCTTATCCCACAATCTTGATGTTACTATAAACAATGTTCTCCTGGTTCTGTTCACTTCACTCAGCATTGATTTATGGAAGTCTTTCCGGGGTTGTCTGAGGTCTATCTGCTCGTCATTTCTTATGGAACAACAGTATTCCATTACATTCATATACTACAACTTGTTCAACTATTCCCCAAATTATGGGCATCCCCTCATTTTCCAGTTCTTGGCCATTGCAATAGAGCTTATATTAATATTTTTATACATGTGGGTCCTTTTACTACTTTTATGATTTCTTTGGGATACAACTCTAGAAGTGGTATTGCTAAGTTAAAGGGTATGCAATTTTATAGCCCTTTGGGCATAATTCCAAATTGCTCTCTAGAATGTTTGGATCTGGTTACAACCCCACCAACACTGTATTAGTGTTCCAATTTTCCCACATCTTTCCTAACATTTTTCCTTTTTTTCTGTTTTGTTTTGTTAGTCAATCTGCTAGGTGTGGTACCTCCAATGTATGAATTTTCATTAGTTTTCTCTAATATCTGGGATGCTCTTCCTCCTCACTCCTCACTTCTAGACTCCCCGTTTTTACTCAGGTATTAGCCAAAATCTTACCTTCTCCATGAAGCTTTTCCAAATCTCCATTAATGCAATGGTTCCTTCTCTAAAAGATTACCCACTCTTTATCCATACCATAACTTATACAGTGTGACTTGCATGTTATCTCTCACATTAGAGATTGAGTTCCTTGAGAGTAGGTACTGCATTTTTTTATTCTCTTTGTTACTTTATCCCCAAAGTTTAACATATAGTACATTGTAGGAACCTAAGAAATGCTTGTTGACTTGATTTGTCTCACTGCCCTCAGAAATTGTAAATTGCAGCTCAGATTTTACCTTCATTTGTAAAGTGAATTCCTCATCAAGAACTCCCTACTGTGATGTAAGCACAGATCTTGTAAAGAAAAAATGTATAGTTCATAGAGAATCATAAATTGACTGTAGAATGCTCTCTTGGTATTTTATATCACATATTTAAAAAATCTTTAGTCCTCACCAAGGTGAAATTTCTTTTTTTATATTAATCACTTGGCAAAATGTCACTTAGTGGTTACAATTATTTTCTTCTTTATATTTTATCCTTTCATGTTATGTTTTTCCACTAATTTTTGGAGGACTAGAATATCACATATCCCCTATTGACTGATTGAGGGTGGGAGAGTTAGCAGAAACAGAGTACTCTTCCTCTACTACCATCACTCAATAAATATCCCTTTGAAATTCAAGTTACCCAAATGTATCACCCAATTCTGATCCTAGTATCTATTAACTACCAATCCCTAGATCATTCTTTGTCTTTTCTCAATAGTATGTTCAGTGTTTGTCTCATTGTCTTTCTCTATGCTCCAATTCTTCCACTTATGCTAGATAATTTCACCACACCTACTGATGCTGCCTCATTGTCTCCAACATCCCAATTCTTTAATATAATCAGTTCACCAAACCTACTCTACTCCATCTCATCTATACCTAGAAAAGATTATACTTTTCATAAGTGAAGAAAGCGGGAACATTAAATAACTATGATGTACCGAGCACATGTACAAAGCTAAACACTGGGAAAACAAATGGAAAAGTAGAAGCAGGCCCTGGTCTCAAAAACATCACATTCTAATAGCACAGACAATACATGTAGTAGATTTCAACTACAGGTCAGATGGAAGGTGGCATGGTCCTTTGGGTGCAGGTGATAATGTGTCTTCCTTTAATAATATTTTCATTCTGATGCTGATCTTGCTGCTACCCACAAATGTTTCATGAACTATCAGTTCTGCTGTAATGCTTGTTTAGAAAATGCACATTTATTCCAACTTAATTGATATATTAGGGGACAGTCTAAATATAACATGAATTTTGCATTTTCTTATGTGTGATTTCGTGATCAAGTAAAACTGCATTACAATGACAAGCCATGCATCAGAGGGATGATGTATAGATGAGTTTGGGTGGGGTGTTGTGCCACCAGTATGTGAAAGAAGGGAAGAGGAGATGTCTGGCTACAACTGGTGGAAAGCTATCTTCCTTGACCCAGGATGAAGTAGAAGTACATCACCAGTAGCCTGGCACTTGGTGATGAATTATTTATTTGGCCACCAGAGCTCAAGAAATAAAGAAAATGCAAAGTGAAACCAATCCTATGAAGCTGACTTCTGTTTCTGTCATGTGAGTGGCTGAATGGTAGAAAATGCAGTGACAGATTAAAGGATCACAGTTTTTAGACTGTTTATAAAAAATATTTTGGATGTTAGTTCTCTAAATGTCAAAGCAGAGTTCATCTCATGCTGCTGAATATGCTCAGATATGCACATCCTGGTTCCAATGATCTTTCACACTCAATAACAATGGCCAATTAAGATAAAAGAAGACAGCTCTCTTGGCTACAAATCTTCCATGCATATTCCGACTCTGGATACCTATGAAGAGAGCTGAGGGGGTTGGGTGATGTTCATGTCTCCTACATTGTATCCCCACCCCTTGCTACTATTATGGTATAGAGAAAGATCAAGAGAACACTCACGGTTTAGTATGCTATATTAAAACTTAAAGTCCTTTCAGCAAGAAATCACCAGGTTGTGGGGGGTGGGGGCGCATGCCCCAAAGCAATAAGAACTGGAAAAGGCTTCTCTGAGCATGGTTTAAGGTAACAAGGATATAGGGATGGCCTCTGATGCACTGGCTAAGGGACTAACAAATTGACATGTGTAGAAGAAGAGAATCATATCAATCTTGATATTATTGAGTTAAACCACACACCAAAGCAAGTGGTAATTAAATAGAAAGGTGGCTCCCAGGTTCTTCTTAGAGAATTTTGATAATAGAGTTAGTAGAAGGAGAGAAGTTCTGTAGTACAGACAACACAATTTTGAGGGTTGAGGGGTTGTATTAATATATTTGAAAGAAAGAATGGTACAAAACATTTTGAAAAATCACAGGCATAGTTATTAGCAAAAAGGAGGCAACTAAGAAAATATAATTGGCTGCTGGCCTAGATGTATACCTATTTTCACATCTCTGAACAATCTTTTTGAAATAATTTTCATATGCATCAAGGATGTCTTATATTAGTTTAATTTTGAGAAGAGAACAGGCAGGACTTTGCAAACAATGCAACTGTCTACATTAGACCTCATCTTTTTTTAAAGAATTGACTGAAAAGTATAGAAAACCTAAGATCCCACTGTGCTTACTGTGTGCTGAACACATAAAACATTTAGCTTAGCAAAGTACCACTTTAATGATTCTCCTCTAACAAGGTGTCTCCCATACACATGTCAAAATTATATAAGATCCCTTTGAAAGATGTAATTACAAAGATAACTTTGTTTAGTACCTCTTTTATTATTAATGCCAAGTGAAGCATAGAACAGGGAGATGCATGCTTGCCAAAAACATTTGAACTTGTCATGAAGAATATTCAATACAGAGTTCAATGGACAAAGGATTTGCTAGAAATGGGTATGTTTTCCAAATGTTCCATTTGCAGATGACATTATAGTGTTTGCATGAGGCTCTGGAATGTTGCAGAGCTTATTAAATGAGATTTATAATCATTTAAAAGCATTTAGTCTAACCAACCACATACAGAGAGAAAAAACAAAACATGGATGAAAAGCCATTGTCAGCTGGGTTGGGGAACCTGAAGCCTTGAGGTCACATGTCACCTTTTGGGTCCTTGAGTGCAGCCTTTTGACTGACTTGAAGTTTTACAGAATAAATTCTTTTATTAAGGGGATTTGTTCTGTGAAGTTTGTATTCTGTTGAAGGGCTGTACTTGAGGACCTAGAGTGCCATGGGTGGTCTCAAGGCTGCAGGTTCCCTGCCCCTGGTAGACTATAATATATAGTTCTCTGGAGATAAGATGAGCCTAAAATTGATTGGGGAAAGAGGAATAGGTAGAATTACCTTTGGGATGTTGACTTTGCTTTGAAAATGCCTTTTGCTAATTCCAATACTCTCCCTGAAAAAAAGCCTTACTTTTAAAAACAATTTTTTTTTCAGTGACATAATATGCCTCAGAGTTACAGAGTACTACTATTTTGGAAGAAAGTTTTATATCACCCAGGGAAATGGAAAGGCGTAGAGTGGACATTATAACATATTAACAAGAAAAAAATATGGAGGAAGATCAGAAATTACTCTATGTGCTGAGAGAGAGATATGGCCAATAAAGGAGATCAACGGGTCATTAAACAAGAACAAGGAATGATCAATGTACAGCTGAGTTCAAGTAGTCCAAGTAGAAGATTCTTAGTAAAGAAGGTCAATTTGGTGTGGAGAATTTATTGGGACAAAACTCATTAAAGAAAACAAGGCATAGATGACTCTCAATCTGTACTAATGGAGGGAATGTTCACATCAAGGAAATCACAGTCAAGTACTGAAATATCCCTGCTTAACAATACTAGGAGAAGTTTCCAAAGAAGTCATTGCTTCCAGAATTTTGTAATAAAAATGAAGTGTCTTTTGTTCCATGGATTAAATGTGAAATAAGCCTTGGCTTATTAGATGAGGAAAAGGATTTGGCCTTTGCCCTCTTCATGATTGTAGTTGTTGTCCAGTACTTTTTTAATGATGTTTGACTTTTCATGATCCTGTTTAGGGTTTTTTGGCAGAGATACTGGCATGATTTTTCACTTCCTTCTACAGTTTCTTATACAGATGAGGAAATGAAGCCAAATAGAGATAAGTGACTTGCTTGGAGTCATACAACTGGTAAGTGTTTGAGGCTAGATTTGAACTTAGGTAGATGAGTCTTGCTGACTCCAGGTCCAGCACTCTATCCACTGCACTCTTCTCTAAGTAAGAAGAAGATGGAGAGGGAAATAATTTCTCTAAAATCTAAAGGATATCTGCCTTAGTCAAGATATTTATTCTTCATTCTCGATAACTCTGACAAATACACTAGTCCTTGCTCTCCTTTATTTGTTTATAGTATCAGCCTTTATACCTGGATCATGTATCCATTTGGACTTTATTCTTATCTACAGTGTCAGGCATTGGTCCTATGCCCAGTCTGTGATACACTGTTATCCATTTTTCATAGCAGTTGTTGTCAAACAGTGAGTCCTTATCCCAGAAGCTGGGTTTATCACTCTACTGTGTCTTGAGTACCTAATCTATTCCACTGTTCTACCCCTCTATTTCTTAGCCAGTACAAACTGGTTTTAATGATTGCTGCTTAATAATACAATTTGAGATCTGGTAGGGCTAGGACATCTTCCCTAGCATTACTTTTCAATAGTTCCCTTATTATTCTGGACCTTTTGTTTTTCCATATGAATTTTGATATTTGATTGGTATGGTACTGATAAGTAAATTAATTTATGTAGAATTGTCATTTTTATTATGTTAGCTCCTCCTACCCATGAACAACTGATGTTTTTCCAATTAACTTAGATCTGACTTTGTGTGAAAAGTGTTTCATAATTGTGTTCATATAGTCCCTGGGTTTGTTTTGGTAAGTAGACTCCCAGATATTTTATAGTACCTATGATAGCTTTAAATGGGATTTCTTTTTCTATCTCTTTCTGTTGGGTTTTGTTAGTAATATACAGAAATGCAGATGATTTATGTGTGTTTATTTTGTTATGAGATGCTGCAACTTTGCCAAAGTTGTTAATTATTTCACGTAGTTTTTACTTGCTTTTACTTGATGCTCTAGGATTCTCTAAAGATATCATATCATCTACAAAAAGTGATAACTCAGTTTCTTCTTTGACTATTCTAATTCCTTCCATTTCTTTTTCTTCTCTTGTTGATAAAACTAACATTTCTAGTACCATATTGATTAACAGTGGTGATAACGAACATCATTACTTCGTCACTGATCTTATTGGAAATACATCTGGCTTCTCCCCTTGCATATAATACTTGCTGATGGTTTTAGTAGATACTGCTTATTATTTTAAGAAAGGCTCCATTTATTCTTATGCTTTCCAGTGTTTGCAATAGGAACAGGGTTGTATTTTGTCAAAAGCCTTTTCTGCATCTATTGAGATAATCATTTGGTTTCTGTTAGTTTTGTTGTTGATATGATCAATAATGCTGATAGTTTTCCTAATATTAAACCAGTCCTGCATTTCTGGCATAAATCCTACCTGATCATAGTGTATTATTCTCATGGTATGTTGCTGTATTCTTTTTACTAACATCTTATTTAAAATTTTTGCATCTATATTCATTAGAGGAATTGGTCCATAATTTTCTTCCTTTGTTTTGGCTCTTCCTGGTTTAGATATCAGAACCATATTTGTATCATAAAAAGAATTTGGTAGGACTCCTTCATTGCAATTTTCCCAAAAAGTCTATAGTTCCTGGAATTAACTTTTCTTTAAATGTCTGATAGAATTCACCTGTAAATCCATCTGGCCCTGGAGATTTTTCCTATGTAGTTCATTGATGACTTGTTCAATTTCTTTTTCTGAGATGGGTTTATTTAAGTACTCACCTTCCTCTTCCACTAATCTGGGCAATTTATATATTTTTCAAATATTCAATATTTTCTCTTGAATTGTCAAATTTATGGGCATAGAGTTGGGCAAAATAATTTCTAATTATTGTTTTAATTTTCTCCTTTTTGGAGGTGAGTTTACCCTTTTCAATTTTGATGTTGTTAATTTGGTTTTCTTCTTTCTTTTTTTAAATCAAATTGACCAAAGGCTTATCAATTTTATTAGTTTTTGCACGCAACCAACTCTTAGTTTTATTTATTAGTTCAACAATTTTCTCAATTTTAATTATGTTAATCTCTCCTTTGGTTTTCATTATTTCTAATTTAGTATTTATTTGGACATTATCAAGTCATTCTTTTTCTAACTTTTTCAGCTGCATGCCCAATTCACCAATCTCCTCTTTCTCTATTTTATCCATGTAGGCACTCAATGATATAAAATTTCCCCTATGAACTGCTTTTGCAGCATCTCATAAGTTTTGGTGGGTTGTCTCATTGTTGTCATTCTCTTGAATGAAGTTCTTGATTGTTTCTATGATTTGTTGTTTTACTCACTCATTCTTTAGGATTAGATTATTTAGTTTCCAATTAATTTATGGTCTGTCTTTACATGGCTTTTTATTACATATAATTATTATTGCATTATGATCTGAGAAGGATGTATTGACTATCTCTGCTTTTCTGCACTGGATTGTGAGGTTTTTATGCCTTAATACATGATCAAATTTTTTATATGTGCCATGTACCTCTGAGAAAAAGGTATATTCCTTTCTGTTCCCATTCAATTTTCTCCACAGACCTATCAAACCTACATTATCCAGAGTTCTATTCACCTTAACTTCTTTCTTGTTTATTTTGAGGTCAGATTTATCCATTTCAGAGAGGGGGAGGTTGCGGTCCCTCACTAGTATAGTTTTCCTCTCTAATTCTTCCTGTAACTTCCTTAACTTTTCCTAAAAATTTTAATAGTATACCACATGGTGCATATATGTTTAGTAATGATATTGCTTCATTGTCTATGGTGCCTTTTAGCAGGATGCAGTTTCCTTCCTATCTCTTTTGATTAAATTTATTTCTGCTTTTGCTGTGTTGGAGATTAGGATTGCTACCCTTGCTTTTTTTACATCAGCTGAAGCATAATACATTCTGCTCCAAACTTTTGCCTTTACCCTTTGTATATCTCCCTGTTTCAAATGTATTTCTTGTGCCCCACTCTTCTGCGCAGCAATAAGGGCCTTGAAGGTCTTCAAGTTTTCAGGGTATACGTAGAGTACTGGCCATCATGGTGATTCCTCAGAGAAAGGGGGTGGGGATGCAGGCATTGTGGTAAAGTGAATCTATCCAGGAGGGGTTGGGGAGAAAAGGAGTAGCTGTTTGTTATTTTTTAAGTCAACATGCAGTCTACTGGGTTCCCTATATACTGTCTAGTGACTCTGTTTCTATTAATGCCATTGACCTTAATGAAGAAACAAAGAAACAAATTTTCGTTTTCTGTTCCAGACTAAGATAACTCATCTTTGTCTTGGTCTATTCTCTTTGTTCTTTCATAGTACAATATCTTTTTTCCTTTACCCTGTATATCTTCCTGTCCATTCTTAGATCACTCCTTTTAACCCTATGTCTCTTCTCTTTTATTGAAGCAATTCAAATATGAATGTAGTCATTTTTTTAATGTTTGTTTTGTTTTGATGGCAGACAAATTCAGAAGTACACAGCCAATATGAATTCCTCTTGGAGACAGAAGTAAAGGTAAAAAAGCAGAAATGATAACTATATTACTGAGCCAACAACTTAATTTATTGAATATGGAACATGTGCCCAACATGAGTACCATGGTGAATAGAAAAGAAATATTAAAAAGGCCTTTTGTCTGGTTTCTACTCAGCACACCCTAATTTCCTTGAAGATCTTGAGTCACATGGCTCTGTATTCACTATAGTATACTCACATGACCACAAAATCTTGAGATGTTGTCATAGATTTTGAGAACCAAAGTCTGTCTCCCCACATTGATGAGAAGCCAGAGTAGGATTCTGCTGAATTCAGAGAATACCCAAGGACATCACAAAAAATGAAACTGGCTATAACTTTGGAGACAGGAAAAGATTTGTTGCTAAAGTAAAAGTCTTTCCACATACAAACTCTGTGTGTAGTCTAATAAGAAAGTGGTTAGAGTAAAGGTTAAAATCAATATCCAGTTAGCTTAAAATATAAAGATGAAAGGCATGACAAGCAAGGACAACAGTGATTCAGAGTGCCAACCTCTTTGCAAAATTATAGACGAGGAGGATGGCTGATCACAAGCTGACTTACTTCACAATGCAGGGAAGAAAAAAACACAAAGGTGAATATACCAATTATGCAAATGGCACACTTGTTATGGGACCCAGCTACTACTGATCAAATTAAATGTAAAAGACAGAGAGACCTGTTAACATTTCTATATATTTTTTCTTATGTCATCATTGCTTCAATATCCAATACATTATGTGAAGAAATGGCATTAATGACAAGAAGCTATACCTAAGCAAATACCTAAGGAAGAAAGCTGTGTTGGAGGCAAGATGATTAGTAAACAATTTTGAATTGGCATTTATATACTATTCAACCATTTGAAAACTGTTTCATGTGCATTTCTTATTTGATCCATTGGAACGTGAGCTCCTTGAAAGCAAGAACTGCATTTTTCTCTTTTTGTGTGTATCTCTACTTCTTAACAAGGTTCTTCGGGACATCACAAGTGTTCAATAAATAAATGTCTTTTGACTGATTGATCCTCATAAGACTCACATGAGCTGTTAAAATATTGTTATTATCACTAATAAATGAGGAAACTGAGATGAGCTGATGACTTACTTGATTCACAGTTTCTGAGAAAGGATCCAAACCCCTGTGTTACTGGCTCCAAATCCAATATTATACGCATAATAGGCTGGTGCTGTGAAGTTACCCAGGTGTCCCTGTTTAAGCTGTCTTTTTTTAAAATGTTATTTATGTTTATACAAATTTATAACCTCTCCCTTCTGTCATCCATAATTGAACAACGATCTGAAAAATAAAACCCACACTATAAACTTGAACAATTCAGAAGGAAAAAAAATCCCTGTGTTGACCATGTTCACCAAAATATGTCTCTTTCTGCATTTTTTAAAGTTCATCATCTCTATAGAAGGCATTAAGTGATATTTTTCATCTTCTGGGATCATCATGGCTTACTGTTGCAATAATGAGTATTCTAAAGTCTTTCAAAGTTGTTTTTCTCTGCAATATAGTTCTGGTCATATAATTTGCTCTCCCATATCTGCTCAATTTGCTCAGTATTTGTTAACACGGTCCATCAGAGTTTCCTCCAAAACTGTCCATTTTGTCATTATGACACTGTAATATACCATTATTTTAATGTCCTATAATTTAGTCATTTTCCAATTGGAAAATAGTCTCCAGTTTCCAAATTTTGACTGCTATAAAAAGAGCAGGAATAAGTGTTTTGTACTCATAGGTCTTTTTACTCTCTCTTTGATAGCTTTGGAATACATGACTCTTACTGTTACATGTCAAAAGCATGCATGATTTATTAATTTCTTTGGGCATAGTTCCAAGTTATTTTCCAGAATGGCTAGATCAGTTAAATCAGTGTGCTCTACCTATTTTTCTGTAGTCTTTCCAATATTTGCCCATTCCCTCTCATTTTTGTCAAACTAACAGTTGTGAGGTAGAATCTCCAGGTTGCTTGAATTTGAATTTTTCTATTAGTCATTTAGCGCATTTAATATATGGTTGTTGATAGTTTTTATTTTTTACTTTGAAAACTGACTATTCAACTTTTAACCATTTACATATTGAGGAATGGCTCTTAGTTTATAAATCTGAATCAATTTCTTATGTCTTGTTTATGAGACTTTTATCAGAGAAATTTGCTTTTCCCCAGTTATTTGTCTCCCTTCCAATTTTAATTACATTTGTTTCTGTAAATCTTTATAATAACTTCATGTAATCAAAAGTATCCTTTTAATATTTCATCACATTTTCCTTCATTTGATTAGTTCTAAATTCTTTCCCTACTAATAGATCTAAAAATAAGTTCCTCCTTGGTCCTCCAATTTGTATATTATTATTTTTTTAATTTTACTTATTTTAACATTCTTTTCTTTTTAAATTTTGAGTTCCAAATTATTTTCCTCTAACCCACTGCCTTACCCACCCAATGAGAAAGGAAGCTAAATGATATCATGCAAAGTAAAATCATGAAAAACATATTTCCATGTTACCCATACTGAAAAACAAGAATGAGAAAATTATACTTCAGTTTGCACTCAGATTTCATTAGTTCTCTCTGAGGAGGTATATAGCATTTTTCTCATCATACGCCCTTTAGAATTGTCTTGGATTATTCTATTGATAAGAGTAGCTAAGTCTTTTGCAGCTAATCATCATTGCAATATTGCTGATGAGTAGAATGATTCCCTGGTTCTTCTCACTTCACTTTCCTTCGGTTTATATAGGTCTTGCCATGTTTTTTTTTGTACAATTTTATAACTTTTTGGGCATCACTCCAAATTGTTCTCCAGAATGGTTGAACTAGTTCTCTATGCCACCAATAATTCATTAGTGTAAATAGTTTTCCCCTCCAACATTTATAATTTTCCTTTCCTGGCATATTAGCCAGTCTGATAGGCGTAAGCTTGTACCTCAGAGTTGTTTTACTTTGCATTTCTCTAATCAGTAGTGATTTCGAACATTTTTTATATGACTATAGAGCTAGGAAAAAATGTTGACTAAATTTATCCATAGGAACAGAATATCAAGTATGATTGACAGGTGAAAAGAAATATAAAAGTGTGACCACTAGATCACATTCATATAATGGATCATAATTTGCAATGTTTTTTCCTCAGAACAATCTTGGGTGGTAGACAATACAACTGTTATCTTTGATGAGGAAATGAAAATCAAGAAAATTAAGTGATCTGTACTCGGTCACATGATTATTAAATACATGAAATTGTACTTATTCTGAGGTTGTTTGACTCCATGACATGAGCTGTTTTCACTAAAGTACACCGTCTTTCAATCTATCATCTTTTGTAGACAAGATTGTAAACCTGCTGATATAGTTGACTGACTTAAACGTGTGAGCAGCTTCTTCATATACATTTAGGGGATCTGGTTTAGTCAGAGCAAGCTGTTGGTCCTGCCCTCTTTCCCAGGTGAAGTCAGATTACATAAATAAGTTTTCTCTCAGATATTTAGATTATCTACTTTGGGGGGAAAATCACTACTAATTATTGTCTGTGATCCAGATTGATAGGGAATTGATTAGCTATATGAGGAGAGAGAAACATTTCTAAAGAACAGAATGGTAGTACATAAGAGAAGCAGAGACCTGCAAGCTTAGAGCAGAGTTGTGTCTGAAAGGTCAGCCTGAGAGAAAGAATTCTAATATTTTTTTCATGAAAGAAGTTAAAAGTAAAAGATACAATTGCTTCTTTTAGTGCATAAGATGAGGGTACCACGCCTAAGTACATATCTTTAGACTCTTATCTTTATTTCCATACTGACTAGCTTTGGCAAGTCACTGAACCTACCTGATCCCTAGTTTCCTCATTTGTGAGTTGCTAATAACAACATTTGAGCTGAACACTGTAATTAGTGTCAGTGGATAAAAGCATTCTGTAATGTTCAAAGCCATAAATGAATACAAGCTGATAATAACAAATCAAGTACTTATCAATAATAAAAAACAAAACTTTGTGTGTGTGAGTTCGTCCTTCATTGCTGAGGAAGACCATGACTTGCACTTGACTTTGTTTTGAGTGAGGGAGGACTCTGCAGGTCACCAGCCTCACTTCTCCTCCAGAGCCATCAGAATCCAGTGACCAGATATTCATCAGGATGACTGGAGATGACCTAGGATGAGGTAATTGGGGTTAAGTGACTTGCCCAAGGTCACACAGCTACTAAGTGTCAAGTATCTGAGGTGAGATTTAAACTCAGATCCTCCTGACTCCTGCACTGATGCTGTAACCACTGCACCACCTAGCTGCTCCTCTAAAACTTTGCATGCATTGACCCCAGATGGTGGGTGGAACCTTGTAAATGTAAAATCAAAGTACATATTTAAGCAAAAGAAATCTTGATGAGTTGAAACACTGGGGTAGGAAATGCAGAGACAAATGACAGTAAGGTGAACGTTAACATTATCTCTTTTTAAAAAAAATTTCTAAAGTTGTGTAATGCGGTGACAGGCAAGAATCCTTGCCAAGTAATGTTATACGTATATCTCGGGCATCTGCTAGCTTCCACAATAAAAGGAAGGATATCATAAACCCAAAGAAATTATCTCAAACATAAATTCAGCAATTAATCAATAGACATTTAATATTGCTAATCAATCAAAATCCTTTATTAGGTTATTATGTATGTGCTACGCATAGTGCTATTACTGTTTATCTTTCCATGACATCAGAAAGGTGATGCCATGACTTGAAAGTGAGTTGGATTTAAGTGAGGGAGGGCTATGCAAAGTCACCAGCCCCTCTCTCTACTCTAGTGCCATCTGGGTCCAGTGGCAAGATACAGATCAGGATGACTGGAGATGGTCCCAGATGCAGTGGAAGACCTTGGCTTTTTTTTTAAATTAAGGTCTTTCCGAGGTCTCAATTTGACTGAGACAACATCCATTCAGTGATTAAGGCTAAGTAAGAAATGAGGCAAAGCATGGCCTCTTTTACCTAGTCAAAAAAAAATAATCAATTTTGGAGGGGAAAATATAATACTAAGCATAGGGAATATAAAGAACAATGAAAAACAGTTCTTGCCTCCAAGAACTCACATTCTAAAGGGGGAGAAAACATACTTTACTTGATCACTGACATTTTCATAACTACACTTTGTACTTGCATTGGTAATAAGCATAATTTGCATATAACTTGATAGTTATACTCTTTGCATTTATATTCCTACTTGGGGAGAACTCCTAACTGACGGAAGATTATCTTGAATAGTGGAATTCTCTCTCTGATGAGTGTGTGTACAGTGGGAAGACAGCTATCCCTTTGACATTCTCATACATGATTTCATATAGATAAGAGCTAAATAATGGAGTACTGAAAATATATCTCCTAGATAACATGACCAACTGTACAAATTAGTACACACAAAGACTCAAATACTACAGATTTCTGAAAAATAGCTTATCTTAAATAAAAACTAAGCAACAAGTTAAATTCATTATTTAAAAATATAAAGGCTATTACATTTGTTCTGTCTCAGGTTACTCTGGGGCTATAAAGGTTCCTCATAGAAGAGTTTTACTATGCTTTTGATTTGTCTGCTAAAGCTGTGCTTACACCCAGTCAAAATATCTGGACAGTTTCTATTGTGCAGAAACAAAATATGTCCAAATAGCAGAGTAATTTTTTTTTACTTTGAATTCATTTATTGTGGCTCCACTATATGTTTTTTTTTGTTTATCTTGGATCATAGATTTAAAATCTGAAAAGGACCATGCATTGACTCCAGTGCTTTAATTTACATGAAGCTGAGGCCCATAGATATTTTATGCTTGTCCAAGGGTCACACAGGTAATAAACAGAAGACATATTAGAATCTTGATTTTGTACCTCTAAACTCAGTGCTCTTTCTCTGACGCTCCAAAGCCACCTTTATGGTACATTGAATGAACTATTTTTAATCTTTCTCCTAAGAATCACAAATCTCTCTTCTTGAACTATAATAAAACCTTTTATTTGCAACTACACACAGGGAAATAACTTTAAGCACTTAGGCAGGTTTTACTCCAAATTCTTTCTGATTTTTGACTAGTTGACCTCTAGACTAGCACAAATATGGGCCACCAACAAAGAAGCAATGACTATTGCTTCTACACTATATTATGTAATATTATAGCAAATGTAGATGATCAGAAAGTACAGTGTCCTCCAAGAGCTTAACATTCAATTATTTAAGAAACATATACTCAAAGTAAACATAGAACATCAAGGCAAGAAATTAGCTTGTGAAGAATTATGTGGTACAGACTGAGCTATTTAAGAGTATGAGAAAGATCATGTTGAAATGCCTGAGAATTCTTAGAAATGAGTCAACTCTAACAAACCACCAAAGGTTATGTATGAGCCTTATTTTAAAAGTGGAATCAATCCTTCTACCTTACTGTGATCCAAAGATATTCCTTCTCTCCCTATAAGGGCCATATCAAGGGTCTGAGTACAACCAACGACTACTTGTACTTTCTGTGTAAAATAATTGTAGGTTGTTAAAGACCTTGAAAAAACAAAGGGATTGGAGTTACTTTTATGGAGAAGGAGAATATTTTGCCTTAATAAATTTTCAGCTTTTTTTCTAATGGGTTTTGGGGAATATTTAAAAGAATTATAGGTAGATGTAATTGCAAGAATTTATGTCTTATAATTTTACAGTATAAACATACATATACCTACATTATCTCATAAAGAATGAGTTATCCCCATTTTATAAAAGGAGAAACTGAGATCTTATGGTTAATAAGTGGTAAAACTGAACAGGAATCAAGGTCTTAGGGCTAATCTATTATGTTTTCACTGTATGATGTTGCCTATCAGCTTGGTAAATTAATTTTTGGTACTCTGAATAAATTGTCCAATAAAAATAATATATTTCAAAACAGATACACATGCATACACATACACAGAGACAGACAAACACAAATGTCTATACCATTAGAAACTTACTTGACATTACTTTTGGTGGAATTGAAACAAATCTATATTGAAATTTTCATTACAAATGAAGCCAGAAGGCATAAAGAAACTACAGCAAGGTGTGATGATGGTTCTTAACAGTTTCATGTGTTGAATTCCAATTTAATGTCATTTTATGTCTGTTATATGAGATTTTTATCATTCAATATATTCCTGTGAAATAATAGATGATCTGCTATTTATTTATTTTTACATAAATGAGATCTATAAATTCAATCAATTTTCCAAGATTATATAACTAAGGGTATGAAATGGGAGTCAAGTGCTTTGTGGAAAATATATTGTATTGGTTCAAGCTATTCATATTGAAATAGGCATTTTAAAAGTGATTAATCTTCACTGTCAGATAGGTGTCTTCCCCTTATGTCACTTTAGAAAAGTGCATGTAGTTAACCCTTCCAAGACTATAGGGTGTGCTACAGGTATGATTTTTAAAAACTGAAATAGCAATGTTTGCATTGAATGTCCTTTTCTGTACTGTAATTTTATTATTAATTTATTTTAATGTTCTTTTTTAAAAATTCTAGTTCCAAATTTTCTTCCTCTCACCAATCTCTCTCCCGCCCATTGAGAAGGTAAACAATATTGTATCAATTATAATGATGAAATTTTTTTTCCATATTAGCTATGTCACAAAAAAATGAAAGCAAAAAAAAAAATAAAGTAAGAAAACTGAAGGTGCAGACTTCAGAGTAAAGACAGGGACTCACCCTCTCTCCCCAAACCTTTCACATATCTTTAAATAATTAATCTAAAGAAATTCTAGAGTGGCAAAACCTACAACAAGGTGGAACAAAACAGTTTTCAGTACAAGACAACTTAGAAGGTTGGCAGAAAAGGTCTGTTCCACCAGGTGAGACAGAAACACAGTTCAGTGCAGGCGAAGGCCAGGCCCCAGCAAACCATTAATGAGCCTTGGGATGACTGAATCAATAGCAGCAGTAGTGATTTCCAGACTTCTTAGACCACAGAAGGTAGGGGAATAAGACAGTGGATCAGAAGAAAATTTACAGAAGTCCCTTTGCTGGCACTAGGGGCAGGACCTCCTGCATTGCCTATGCTTGGATGTGGGTCACAGTCCAATCCTGAATCTTAGTCCCAGTATGAGAAGGAGCACTAGCACAGCAAAATTTGTGGCTGCAGGGCAGCAGGGATCCTTGTCACAGTTCCAGAGTTGAAAAGAATGCTTGTGAGCACTCACAAAACAGTGCACAGTATAGGAGATTAGTAAACTCACTCAAGACTACACTACCTTGGAAGAGCCAAAAACTTACAAGTTCCCAGAACTACCTCTAAAAACAGCTGCACAAAAAACCCTGAATCTTGGGACAATTTCCCTTCCATTTGGGAAGCAGAGCCCCATATTAGCATAGAGTTAAAAACCAAGAAATAGGCTGGAATATGAGAAAACAACATAAAAAAGAATTCTGACAATAGAAAGTTATTATGGTAACAAGGAAGCTCAAAACACACTTAGAAGAAGACAACAAAGTCAAAATTTCGGCTTCAGTCTCAAAGAAAAATATGAATTGGTCTCAGGTCATGGAAGAGCTCAAAAAGGATTTTAATAATCAAGTAAGAGAGGTAGAGGAAAAATTGGGAAGAAAAATGAGAATGATACAAGAAAATCATGAAAAAAGATTCAACAGTTTGGTAAAGGAGACCAAAAAAATATTGAAAAAAAATACAATGAAGATAAGAATGCCTTGAAAAGCAGAACTGGCCAAATGGAAAAGTGATATACAAAAATTCACTGACAAGAAGAGCTCTTTAAAAAGTAGAATCGGCCAAGAAGAAGAAGAAGTCCAAAGGCTCATTGAAGAAAACAATTTCTCAAAAGTTAGAATTGGGCAAGTGGAAGCTAATGATTTTATGAGAAAAATTTTAAAAGCAACAATAAAACAAAACTAAAAGAAAGAAAAAAACAGAAGAAAACATGAAATATCTCACGGAAAAAACAAGTGACCTATAAAATAGATCTAGGAGAGATAATTTGAGAAATATTGGATTACCTGAAAGTCATGATTCAAAAAAAGAGCTTAGACATCATCTTTCAAGAATTTGTCAGGGATAACTGCCCTAATATTCTAGTACCAGAGAATAAAATAGAAATTGAAACAATCCACTGATTACCACTTGAAAGATATCCAAAAATGAAAACTCCCAAGAATATTATAGCCAAATCCCAGAGAACCCAGGTAAAGGAGAAAATATTGTAAGCAGCCAGAAAGAAACAATTCAAGTATCATGGAGTCAGAATAACACAAGGCTTCTCAGTTTCTACAGTACAGAATTGGAGGACTTGGAATATTATATTCTGGAGGGCAAAAAATCTAGGATTACAATCAAGAATAATCTTTCCATAAAAACTTAGAATAATTCTTTTTCTTTCAAGGATAAAATGGATATTCAATGAAATGGAGGATTTTCAAGCTTTCATAATAAAAAGACAATTGCTGCACAAAAAATTTAACTTTCAAATATAAGGTGCAAAAGAAACATAAAAAGGTAAGTAGTAAAGAGAAATCATAAGCCATTCAACAAGGTTGAATTGTTCATATTCCTATATGGGAAAATGATATTTATAACTCTTAAAACCTTTCTCATCATTAGGGAAGTTAGAAGGAGTACGCATAGGCAAAAATCAGAAATGTGAATTGAATGTGATGGTATGATTATATACAAAAATGAAATTAAGGAATGAGGAGAAAGAGTGCACTGGGAGAATGGAAAAGGGAGACTTGGAATGGGAAAAAATCATCTGAAATAAAAAAAAACTTTTGAAAGAGATTATATAGTGGAGGGGAAAAGAGGGGAAATGGGGAGGGAAGTACATCAGAATTGGTTCAAAGAGGGAATAATATACATACTCAGTTGGGTGTAGAAATCTTTCTATCATATAAGAAAACAGGAATGGAAGAGAATAGGAGAAGGCATGGGGGGCTGATAGAAGGGAGGGCAGTTTGGGGGAGGTAAAAGTCAGAAGCAAAACACTTTTGAGAATGGACAAAGTAAAAAGGGAGAAAATAGGATTAATGGGGGAAATAGGATAAAGGGAAAGACATAGTTGCTAAGAGTTACTGTGGAAAAAAATTACAGTAACTTTCTGATAAAGACTTCATTTCTCAAACATATAAAAAACGGAGTCAAAGTTAGAAGAGTCATTCCTCAATTGATAAATGGGCAAAAGATATGAAAAGACAGTTTTCAGACAAAGTAATCAAAGCTATCTATAGAGATGTGAAAATGCTCTTTTAATGAGAGGTGCAAGTTAAAATAATTCTGAGCTACTACCTCACACTTGTAAGATTGGCTACTATGACAAAAAAAATGAAAATGACAAATGTTTGAGGGAATGTGGGAAAACTAAACCAATGTACTATTGGTGAAGTTGTATACTGATCCAGCTCTGGAAAGCAATTTGAAAGTATTGCTCAAAGACCTACAAAGCCATGCATACCCTTTGACCAAGCAATACCACTACTAGTTCTGTATCCAAAAGAAATAAAAAACAAAATAGGAAAAGGACCCATGGATATAAAAATATTTTTGGCAACACTTTTAGTGGTGACAAAGAATTGGACATTGAAGGGATGTTTATAAGTTGGGGAATGGTTGAATAAATTGTTGTGTATGATTGTGATGGAATACAATTCTGCTTTAAGAAATGATGAGCAGGATGCTCTCAGAAAAACATGGAAATATTTATATGAACTGATGAAAAATGAAATGAACAAAACCAAGAGAACACTGTACACAGTAAAAGCAATATTGCATAATGATCTATTATAAATCATTTAGCTCTTCTCAGCAGTACAACGATCCAAGACAATTTTGTAGAAATTCTGATGAAAGATGCTGTCCATCTCCAGAGAAAGGACTGGTAGAGTCTGAATATAGATCAAAGATACTTTTTCTTTACTTTATTTTTCTTGTTTTCTGTCTGTTTTCTTTCACAGAATGACTTACATATAAATGTGTTTTCCGTAACTGCAAATGTATAAGCTCTTCTCAAGAGGGGGAGGAAGGGGAAATAAGGAGGGAGAGAATTTAGAATTCAAAATTTGAAAAAAAAAATGAATGTTAGAATTATTTTACATGTAATGGAAAAATAAAATGCTAAATTAGAGAAGAGACATTGAGAAAATTATACTTCAATTTGCATTCAGAGTTCATCAGTTATCTCTCTGGAGGTCGATAGCATTTTTCTGCATGAATCCTTCAGTATTGTTTTGGTTCATTGAATAGATCTGAGTAGCTAAGTCTTTCCCAGTTGGTCATCTTTATAATATTACTGTTACTGTGTATAGCGTTCTTCTGCTTCTGCTCACTTTAAGCTGCATCAATTCGTATAGTTGCTTCCAGTTTTTTTCTAAAACCATCCCCCTTGTCATTTTTTATATTGTAATAGTATTCCATCCCAATCATATACCACATATTCAGCCTTTCGTCAACTGATAGGTGTCTCCTAAATTTCTAATTCTTTGCCACTACAAAAAGCAACATGGATACATACATATGTACATACATATATATATACATACACATATATATGTATGTGTGTGCATATATATATATATATATATATATATATATATATATATATATATATATATTTGTATGCATAGTTACTTTTTCCTTTCTTTTGATTACTTTGAGATAGTGGTATTCCTGGGTCAAAAGGTATTCGTAGTTTTGTGACCATTTGGACATAATTATAAGTTGTTCTCCACAATGGGCAGGCCAGTTCACAACTCTACCAATAGTGGATTAATGTCCTTGTTTTTCCATATCACCTCCCAAATTTATCATTTTTCTTTTTTCTCATGTTAACCAATTTTATGGGTGAGAGGTGGTTTTTGGATTATTTTTATTTTCATTTCTCTAATCAACAGTGATTTAAAACTTTTTATATAACTATATATTGCTTAGAATTTTCTTCATATTCATATCCTTTAGCCATTTATAAATTTGGGAATAACTATTATTTTTATAAATTTGACTCTTTCCTATATATTTGAGAAGCAAGGCGTTTATTAGGGAAATTAGATGTAATTTAAAAAATCACTTCATTGTCTATGGTATCTTTTAGCAAAATATAGTTATCTTGATTATAATCTTAATTAGGTTGCTTTTGCTTTGTCTGAGACCATGATTGCTACCCCTACAATTTTTTGTTACCTCAGATGAAACATAAGAGATTCTGCTCTATCCCTTTATTTTTACTTCATGTGTGTCTTCTGTTTCAAGTGCATTTCTAATAAACAACATATTGTTGGATTATGGTTTCTATTCAATTCTGATATCTTTTTCCATTTTATAGATGAGTTTATCACCTTCACATATGATTATTGTGCATTTTCCTCCATCCTCTTTTATCCTTATTTCTCTTTTCCCTTGTTCCTCCTCAAATGCCTGTTTTGCATTTAATAGGTTTCTATGCCTAAAAGGATATGTTTATGTACTTTTCTCTCTCTTTTTGAACCCATTGCAATGAAAGTGAGATTCATATTGCCTGCCACTTCCTTGTTATCCCTTCCACTGTAAAAACTTCTCCTTGCATGCCCCTTTTACGTGAGATAATTTTTTTTGATTCTTTCCTCTCCCTTCTATCAGTGCATCCTTTTCTCATCCCTTCGTTATTTTTAAAGATAATTCTCCCCCCCCAAAAAAACTGAGTCATAACATGCCCTCTGTCTATGTAGACTCCTTCTAACTGTCCTATAATTATAAAGGTCTCAGGATTTACCTGTATCAACTTCCTGTGTAGAAATATAAACAGTTTAACTTTACTGAATTCCTTGTGATTTCTCTCTCATGTTTACCTCTTTATGTTTCTCTTGAGTCTTCTGTTGAAATGTCAAATATTCTATTCGATTCTTATCTTGAGAGTCCTCTATTTCATTAAATATTTACATTTCCCCCCCCAAAGAATTATATTGTTTTGCTGGCTAGATTATTTTTGGTTGCAATCCTAACTCCTTTACCTTCTGGAATATCATATTCTAAGTTCTTTGTTCTTTTATTGTAGATGCTGCTAAATCTTGTGTGATCTTGATTGAGGTTTCATAGTATATGAATGGTTTCTTTCTGGCTACTCAGTATTTTGTCTTTGCCCTGGAAGGTCCTGAATTTGGCTGTAGTATTCCTGAAAGTTTTCATTTTAGGATCTCTTTCAGAAAGTGATTGGTAGACTCTTTCAATTTCTGTATTGCCCTTTGAATCTAAATACTGGGACTGTTTTCCTTGATGATTTCATGAAATATGATACCTAGGATATTTTTTAAAATCATAACTTTGAGGTAGTTCAATAATTCTTAAACTAGCTTTCCACAATTTATTTTTCAGGTCATTTGTTTTTGGAATTAGTTATTTCACATTTTCTTCTTTTTTTTATTCTTTTAATTTTCTTTTTTTGTTCCTTGATGTTTCATGGAGCCTTTAGTTTTTATTTGGCCAAATTCTAATATTGAAGGAATTATTTCCTTCATTGAGCTCTTGTGCCCCTTTTTCCATTTGTCCAATTCTGTTTTTTTAAAGAGTTCCTTTCTTTAGTGTATTTTTGTTCATTTTTTTTTACAATTTGACCACTTCTATATTTTAAGGTGTTAATTTCTTCAGCGTTTCTTTTTGCCTCTTTTACCAAACTGTTAATTCACTTTTCATCATTTTCTTGCAGCACTCTCATTTCTTTTCCCAGTTTTTCCTCTACAACTTTCAATTTTTTCTTTAACTCTTACAGAAATTCTTGTTAAATTTATGTCTTATTTGCATTTTTTTTTTTTTTTTGGTTTAGGCTTGCTTGTAGCTCTTTTCATGTTTTTGTATTTTTTTTTTGTTTGTGCTTTGATATTTTCTGACATGCTAATAGCTTTTTGTGATCAGTTTTTTTTTTTATCATTTTGTTTGTTTGTTTTTACTAGCCTATTTCTTCACTTTGAACTTTACATTAAAATTCATCTTTGTTCACTGTGAGGTGCTTCAAGGTTTTTCACACAAGTATTTTTTTGGGGGAGGGTGAGATTCAGCAAGTTTTCAGAACTTCCAAGATATTGTTAGCCTGGGAGAGGTGCTGTCACTGCTTTCCCTGATTTGAGCTTTGGTCTTTATCTAGCAAGGACACTTAATCCCCTGAAGTTGCGAGTGCTAGCAATCTTCTCTGTCCTTTAACTATGACCTGAATCCCTTCTCTCTTGTGACTGACTACAAGTGCTTCTTCTACCCTGGAACTATGACTCAAGACTATGTATGGGCAATGGATCTACCAGACAGTTGCAATTTCAGCACCCAATGGCAGCTCAATCTCTTTCTGACCAATGTCAAATCTTCTTAAAGTTTCTGGATCAAGTGCTCCTGAATTTATTGTTACTACAATCATAATCATATGCTCTTGGACCTAGTCCCTAGTTCAGTGTCACAGACCTGTTCTTCAGATATCTTAAGTTGTCTTTGCATGAAAAGAAATCTTATCCCAATTTCTTGTTTGCTACATCACTCTAGATTTTGTTTTAACAAATTATTTTAAAGTTATTTGGAAGGAAATTTTGGGAAGTGCAGCTGGGCTTCTGCCTCTACTCAGTCATCTTAATTTAATTTAATTTTTTTAAGTTTTGAGACTTTGATAAATATCTTAAAAAAATGAACTTTTCCCTATATAAGAAGAGCAGAAAAAAGAAAGCATATGAGTGAACCTAATAAGTTAGTGAGTAGAGCATCAGATCAAGTCAGAATTCACATCCTGACTCAGACAATCATTTAGCTACATGACTCTAGAAGTCATTTTATCTTTTTTAGACTCTGCCTCTTTAGCTGTAAAATGAAGGCAAAGGTTGCTCCTATCTCTGAGAATTGTTGTGAAGATTAAATGAAGTAATATAAATAAAATACTTTGAAAACCTTAAAGCAATATATAAATGCTAGCACTTAGCACTGTGCCTTGTACATAGTACCTGATTAATAAATATTTATGGATTGACCTTAATTCCAGTTATTGTTATTATCATATATGAAAATGAGAATCTCTATTACGTATAGTTTCTGTTAGAGCATTTAGTAGATATATTGCTGCCATACCCACACTCTTCTGATTGCCTTGATCCCCTTCTAAAGTTCCTTCTGTCCTCTTTAGTATGTACAATCTTTGCACGTGCATGTGTGTGTGGTTCTAGGTCTCCTTATCTCGTCCAGGCTTAAGGAGCAGCAGCCATTCATAGTCTCAATCCTTATGCTTATAGTTTAGATTTGCTTCATTTCTAACCTTTTTCTGTTTCATTCCTTCTTAGACTATGTGATAACCTCCTGCTTTGGAGAACTCACCATATCAGTGCTAGACTTCAACCCTACTGCAGCTCAGAACTTTTGAGTTCAATGGTTCCACCAGCCATAACCTTTGTAAGTAATAAGGATGACAGTTGTGAGTCACCATATGCAACTATGCACTACCATTTTGTCAAGCCTCACCGTTATTTGCTGTATATTCTTCTGTCCTTGTTATAAAATAGTCATAGCTAACATTTATGCTTTTTTTTTAAAGACTTGCGCAGTGCTTGACACAAGTTATCTAATGTGATTCTCACAACAACCCTATGGGATAGGTGTTATTTTTCCTCATATTGCAAATTGGGAAGCTGAGGCCAAGAGAGCTTAAGTGACCTCCCAAGGCAAATAACCTCTTCTTGTCTCATCAGATATTGAAGATTACCTGGACTCTCAAAATCAATTACAACAGAACATAATCTCTTGCATTTTCTGTAAGACTAGAAAGGTTGCATGTCTGGGCCTGGTAACACGTTATTTTAGCAGGGGTCCAAGGCTCAGCTTGGCTAAGCACAAAGAGGCTTATTACTAGAAGATTATAAACCAATGCCAAATTTATTTTGCATGTCACAGTATCATAGATTGGAACTCAAAGGGACTTTGAAGTAGATAAAAAAGTCCTTCATTCTTGGTTGACTCCCTTTGGCTTTTGTAGTGATGATAAAAGAGCAGTGGAAAAGCTTATCTAATGATAACAAAGAGTCAATAAGCCAGTCAATAAACATTTATAAAGTTCCTTCTTAATGTGTCAGACACTGTGTTAAACACTACAGATATGAAGAAGGGCCAAAGACAGCCTCTCTCCTATAGGAGCTCACAGTATAATAAAGGAGACAATGTCAAAATGCTGTGTACAAATGAGTTGTATATAGGATAAACTGGAATTATTCAATAGAAGAAAGGCAGTAGAATTAAGAAGGATTGAAAAGGTTTCTTATAGGTGGGATTGTAGCTGGAACTTGAATAAAAACAAGAAAACCAAAGGCAGAGGTGAGAGGGAATCAGGTATTGTCAGTCAACGCACATTTATTAAATTTTTACCATCACTGAGTGAAGCTCTGAGGATTAAAAGAAAGGGCAAAATAGTCCCTGCCCTCACACCTTATGTGCTTATGGGGGGAAATCACACAACTCTTGGATACATACAACTGTAAATTCAATTCTTTATAGCATAATGCGAAACTTTTGTTCAATGAGCACACTATTGGTAGAATTGAACCACATCCTCACTGAAGTCAGAAAACAGAAAGAAGTTAAAGCTATGTAAGAATAATTTTGGGGGAGGGGGCAAAGCCAAGATGACTGAGTAAAATCATGAACTTACCTGAGCTCTTCCACAAATTCCTTCAGATACCTCTAAAAAGTGAATCTGAACAAACTTAGAGTGGCAGAATGCACTAAGAGACAGAGTGTGGCAGATTTCCACCCCAGGACAGCCTGAAAGGTCCACAGGGAGGATCTGTTATACCAGGTTGTGGGAGCATAGAGCACTGCACCAATGCATACTTGGCCATAGTGGAGTAGGAATGGCCCCCAAAGGTCTGAGGCACCAGCAACAGTGTCAATTCCCAAACTTCGAGGGAGAATCCTGGGGCCTGCTGCAGTAACAAAGGCTACTCCTGGGGCTAGCAGCCCACAGACTGAATGTTTGAAAGTCATCTACTTGAAATTCTTGGGAGCCAAGATGGCAGAGTAAACTGTAAGTCCTCTTGACCTTCTTTGTTGACCTTGAGAAATCCAGAGAATATTACCTCAGGAAAAATCCAGGAATAGTGGAGCCAGCAGAAAGTCTTTTAGCTCAGAAGGCTAGTGATATGGAAAGGAAGGGTCCCTTTTGCTATGGTTGAAGGGGACCAGTGCAGGACTGGAGGTGTCCCAGCAAGCCCCACCTCAGCAGACTAGAAGAAGATCCTGAGCCCCAGGGGTAGAGCTGGTAAGCACCAACACCAGGACCCCAGGTGTGCCTTAACACAGACAGGGGAAATGGGCAGACAATAGTACACCAGCCACTGAGGCTGCTCAATGCTCTAGTGCAGTCCCAGGGTAGGAGGAGACCTCAAGTGACTAAACCACCCTTCCCCTACACCTCACACCATGAACTTCAGGGTAACCTGGGGAAACTCAGACTTCACCTGGCCTTGGCCTTGGCACATACCACCCGGGTAAATTGCAACATTATATAGCTTCTAGTTGAAGGAACGAGAGGCTACAACATACAAAGGCAGTAATCAGGCCCCCAGCTCCCATTACAAGAAACAGGGGACAGAGGCCCCTGTGCCCCAGAAGCAGAGAGGCACTTTAAAAGCTAGGAAAAAGGCAATCACCATGAGCAAGAAGCAAATTAGAAAAGCAAAGACCAAGAATCTTATTATGGGAACAGGGAAGATCAAAATGTGAATTCAGAAGAGGACAGCCTCCCTGTCTCTGAACTTGGTAAATATAACCCCAAAATAGACTACAAAGAAGTGAAGGAGGTGAATAGAAAATCTGGAAAATGTAGAGATGACAAACCTCTGGATAAAACTAAATGAAGATAGAAAGAAATATAACTTTTTCTCAGTAGTACATGGCATATACACGAAAACTGATCATGTATTAGGGCATAAAAAAAAACCCAGTGCTGAAAAGCAAAAATAGTCAATGCATCCATTACAGCTCATGCAACGAAAATTAGGGCCATGGAATACAATAAAGGGCCATGGAAAGATGGATCAAAAATTAATTGGAAATTAAATAACCTAATCTTAATGAATGGGTGGGTCAAACAACAAATCATAGAAAAAAAATCAACAACTTAATTCAAGAGAATGACTATAATGAGGCAATTTACCAAAACTTATGGAATTCAGTGAAAGCAGATCTTAGGGGAAGTTTTATGTCTTTGAATGCTTGTATGAATAAATTAGAGCAAGAGGAGATCCATGAATTGGGCATGCACATGAAAAAACTAAAAAAACAACAAATTGATAATCCCCAACTAAATACTAAAATAATTAGAAATACTGAAAACCGAAGAAGAGATTATTAAAATTGAAATTTAGAAAACTATTGAAGAAGCTAAAAGCTGCTTTTATGAAAAAAAATAAAATTGATAAATCTTTGATCAATTTGATTTAAAAAAAAGAAAGAAAAAAACCCAATTACCAGTAACAAAAATGAAAAGAATGAATTCCCTTCAAATGAAGAAGAAATTAAAAAATAAGAATTAGAAATTATTTTGTCCAACTGTATGCCCATAAATTTGACAATCCTAGTGAAATGGTTGAATATTTACAAAATTATACATTGCCCAGATTAACAGAAGAGGAAGCAAAATACTTAAATAAGCCCATCTGAGAAAAAGAAATTGAACAAGCCATCAATGAACTCCCTAGGAAAAACATCTCCAGGCCAGATGGATTTACAAATGAATTCTATCAAACATTTAAAGAACATTTAATTCCAATACTTCTAAACTATTTGAGAAAATTGGCAAAAAAGGAGTCCTACCAAATGCTTTTTATGACACAAATATGGTGCTGATACCTAAACTGGGATGATCCAAAACAGAGAAATAAAATTATAGACCAATTTCCCTAATGAATATAGATGCAAAATTATAAATAAGATATTACCAAAAAGATTATAGCAAATTATCATGAGAATAGTACACTTTGGTTAGGTAGGACTTATACTATGAATGCAGGGCTGGTTCACTTCTAGGAAAACTATCACAATTATTGATCATATCAACAATAAAACTAACAGAAGCCATACTGATTTCCTCAATAGATGCAGAAAAAGCTTTTGACAAAACACAACACCCATTCCTATTGAAAGCACTTGAGAACACAGGAATAAATAGAGTCTTCCTTAAAATAATAAGTAGCATCTACCTAAAACCCTAAGCAAGCATTATATGTAATGGAGATAAGCTAGATGCATTTCCACTAAGAATGGGGGTGAAACAAGGATGTCCATTATCACCACTCCTATTCAGTATGGTACTAGAAGTGTTAACTTCAGCAATAAGAGAAGAAAAAGAAATTGAGGGAATTAGAATAGGCAAGGAAGAAACTAAGGTATCATTCTTTGTGGACCATATAATTACATATTTAGAGAATCCCAGAGAATCAAGTAAAAATCTACTGGAAATAATAAATAACTTCAGCAAAGTTGCAGGATACAAAGTAAATCCACATAAATCATCTGCATTCCTTCATATTACTAACAACACCCAACAACAAGAAATAGAAGGAGATATTCCATTTAAAGTTATGGTAGATACTATGAAATATTTGGGAATCTGCCAAAACAAACCCAGGGACCATATGAACATAATTACAAAACACTTTTCACACAAATAGTCAGATATAAGTAACTGGAAAAACATCAGTTGTTCATGGGTAGGAGGAGCTAATAAATAAAAATGCCAATTCTACCTAAATTAATTTACTTAGAAAACTGAGTCAAATTTACAAGAATAGTAGTCATTCCCCAACTGATAGATGTTCAAAGGATATGAACAGGCAGTTTTCAGAGAATGAAATTAAAGCTGTCTATAGTCATATGAAAAGATACTCTAAGTCACTATTCATTAGACAGATACAAATCAAAACAATTCTAAGGTTCCACATCACACCTATCAGATTGGCGAATGTGACAAAACAGGAAGATGGCAAATGTTGGAAAAGATGTGGGAGAGCTGGCACACTAGTTGATTGTTAGTGGAGCTGTGAGCTGATCCAACCATTTTGGAGAGCAATTTGGAACTATGCCTAAAGGACTATAAAAATATGTATACCCTTTAACCCAACAGTACTGGGTCTAGGGCTGTATCTCAAAGAGATCATAAAAATGAGAAAAGGACCCACTGTGCAAAAATATTTACAGCAGTTCTTTTTTTGTGGTGGCCAAGAAGTGAAACTCCAGGGATGCCCATCAATTGGGAAATAGCTAAACGAGTTGTGGTATATGAATGCAATTAAATACTATTGTGTGATAAGAAATGATGAATAGGTGGACTTCAAAAAAACCTGAAAACACTTATATGTACTGATGCTGAGTGAGCTGAGCAGAACTTGAACATTATGCACAGTAACAGTCACAGTGTGCGAGGACTGTTTTTGATAGACTTAGCCCTTCATAGCAATGCAAGGACCTAAAACATTTCCAAAGAGCTCATGATGCAAAATGCCATCCACATTCAGAGAAAGAACTTTGGAATTGAAATGCAAAATGAAGCAGATTCTTTTCTCCTTTGTTATGTTTTGTTTTTCTTATGGTTTCTCCCTTTCATTTTAATTCTTCTATGCAACATGACTAATGTGAAAATGAGTTTAATGTAATATAATATTATTTAAATATAATATAAATATTATATAAATGCTGTCTTGGAGAGGGAAGAATTAGAGAGGGAGAAAAAATTTGGAATTTATAGAGGTGATTGTTGAAAATTGAACATAAATAAATTAATAAATTTGGAAAAAAAGGAACAATTCTTAGATTTTCTTAAATGATTAAAAAAAAGGAATTGGAATTTTTCCATCATGTTTCCAAAAAAACAATAAGACACATCACAAAGGATCTATCATCCCACCAGTTGGATGAAAATCTCCACATCATATTGTTTCAACAACCACTATAAGGGATTAAGAGATAAAGAATTTCTAAGAAGAACTTAATAAAATAATGCAAAATCCATCATCATGCACTTACAACACAGTGATTTCCATGTAAAATGGAGTAAAGTGAAGGACATTAGAAAACAAATAGGTGAATATCATAATCTCATCCTTTTAAAACTCAGAATATCAGTTCAGTGCAAAGTTAAGGACTTCTGAGGTTCACAAGAGATGACTACTTACTTATTCTGTAGTTTCTCTGCATGCACTGATGTTATCCTCAGGAACAACATGAGCACGAATATGCTGGTTTTTGCAGACCATTTGGTACATGAATGACACCTTTATGAAATATAGTAGTTTATTCTAATGGAAAGAATAGCACTGATTCTAAAGGTAAAAGGTCTGGTTTCTATTTCCTCTAACCTTTGACTTACGATTTTAGGAAAAATCAATGAACTTTTCAGAACCTCAGTTTTCTTATTTATAAAATGGAAAGTAAGACTTACCCCTTATAGTTGTTGTGAGAAAAGTAATTTGCAAATCAGAAAGGGCTACAGAACAGTGACCTACCCTTATGATCACAAAAACATATGATGCCATTGTATATTTTGTTACATTTTACTTGATTTATCAGAATGACATGTTGCCATTTAAATTAAATCATGTCTTACATCATTGAAAAAGGAAGTAATAACAATTATAAATAGCTATCATTCATATAGTGACTTAGGTTTTTTAAATTACTTACCATATCTCATCTCATTTGGACCTCATTATTCTTCATAAGACGGGTGCTATTATTATCCCTATTTTGTAGATGAAGAAACTGAGGCTAAGACAGGTTGATTGGCCCAGCATCACATAAAACTATTAGAAATCTAAGGCAGTGAAGTCTGTGCTAACTTCTAGTCCAGCACTGTATCTGGTATTCTGCCATCTTCCTTTAAATGAAAATGTGAAGTATTTGTGTTTTAGCACCAAGATGCTAACCAATTCTGAAAATGACTAAACTTTCAAATCTCCTCACTCTCTTCTGCATCAAAATCTCATTGTTCCTGCAGATGAGGGGAAGGAGAATGAACCTAAAGACTCTACTGCTCAGCTCAGTGCCCCAGATCATTCACTGCTTGGTACTTTAGTTTCCAAACCCTAGTTAACTAGACTGATCATCTGAACACCATACTTGCTAAATCAAAAGAGGAGGAGGAATGGGGGGAGGGGGGAAGAGGAAGAGGAGAACCCATAACCAACCTCTCTCCCTACAATGTAACATCCCACTGAACCTAATCTCTTAAGCCTAGTTCTACCATACTGTCTCTCTTCATCAGCAATCCTCAGCCTTCAATGCCTACTTGGTCATCTTACCTAGGTGATTCTTCCATGCTGGTAGCTCACGTTCTTTCTCTGGTCATCTGGAGATTTTGCTCTCTTGCAATCTTTGTATTCTACTGTGTTATCTCCTTTATAATTACATATGTCTTTTTAACTCACTATTCAAGTATAGGCTTTCTTCTGTGCCATCCAAGATATTAAATACATAAATTGTTAATCCTAATGAAAGATATTACCAATAATATATGGGCTTGTTTGTTTGCAGATATTGGACAAATCTCTAGTCTAAACCACAGTGACTTTAATGTTGGAATTTTCAGGTCAAGTTGACTGCATAATGAATTCACAGAGACAGGTGGGAAGAGTACTTTGGGGAAGTTGAAACTTTATAAAACTTTTCAGATTTTAGTGTGAAGGCTGCTATTCATTTCATCTGTGCATAGTCATAAATAAGATAAACAACACCTCATTTATGTATTTACCTTTCCCAGTGCTTGGCATAGTACTGGACACATAGTGGGTGCTTAATAAATGTGTTTATTGACTGAAAAACCTATGTGAAAAAATTTGAACCTAAAATTTATTAAATCAACCAATTAATTTTTTTTTCCCAAAGTATGAAGAAAATTAACATTAAATTCACATTTAGGGGAAGTTGAGGCTTGGGCTAGAACTCAAAATTTTTCAGAGATCCTAGAACAGATTCAGAATAAACCCAGGACAACCAGAGAATTTGACGATTTTAAGGGGAGGAAAGGGAATTGAGTCCTGCTTTAGGTGAGGAATGACTTGAAAAGATGATAGTTTCTGTGAAAAATAAATTGAAGTAAAACACCCCTACAAAAGACTGCTAAGAGGGATAAAATGAATGTGCTGAAAATGGCAAAGGGGACAGAAGAAACCCAAGAAAAAGTCACATAGTTAAGAACTGTAGGGAGCAGATAAGCTCTGAAAATAAGTAAACTTATCTAATACTATCTAAGAGGATTAGAGAAATGAGGGTTAATGGCCTTTTTGAATACCACTAGGGCCAAATAAATAAAAGAACCATCATTCGTGTAAGAGAAAGAAAAGATTATAAAAGGATTGAATTCTTTTAACTCATTGGTGCCTAAAATTAAGAATTTTTGTAAAAGTTTTGAATAAAAATAATTCTGTCACATATATTGATGTTTTTAGGTACAGTGTGGAAAAATACAGTATTTATTGTTTTGAAATGATGGAAAATCTGTTAGTTGTTTGTTTAAGCTGTTTCCTTATCCTTCCTTGGAGGAGGGGAATGATTACTTAGAATGACGAAGATTGCACTTTCTGACCTTTATTCCTCTGAAACTACAGCGAAGAGGAGGGATTGTGTTCCAGGCAAGAGGGATGATGACCCGTAGAATTTGATGGGAACATAGTGTACATTAAGGACACAGTAGTGCTAAATAAGGATTTTAAAGCTGGATGGGAGCCAGATGAAGGAGAGTCTTAAATCCTAAGGTAAGAGGCTTATATTTCATCTTTTAGGCAATAGGACGCACTGAAGACTTTCAAGAACGGGCAGGGGAGGAGGCAGTTACATGGCTAGGCCTCTGTGTTAGGAAGATTATTTGTGGTAACTGAAGCAGAAAGATTGGTTCTGAGGCAATTAGAGTATTCCATTTAAGAGGGGATGAAGGTTTGAACTGAGGCTATGGCAATGTGAGTGGAAAGAAAGAGATGCATTGGAGATGCTGTAGAAGGAGAAAGAACACGTCTGGGCCACTGGTTGGATGCTTTGCTCTTCACATTTTGTTGTGGAATAGAAACTGATGCAGCCAAATAACCCACTTGTTAGAAGTCACTGTATTTAATTCTTACCATGAGTCTACGATATAGGTAATACATATAAAAAATAACAGCATGCATTATAAATGTTATCTCATTTAATACTCCTGATAACCCTGGGAGATAGGTATTATCATTATCCACATTTTACAAATGAAGAAGCTCAAACAGAGATTCAGTAGCTTTCCCAGTCACACATTTAGTAAGTGTCTGAAGCTGGATTTGAATGTACTACGTTCTTATTTATTCCAGATCTTAATGTTCTATCTATTGTATCCCCTGTGTTACTTTCCCCATTTTATGGATAGGGAAATTGATAATTGAGGGAGGTAAATTGAGTCACATAAGGTCACCTGGCTCAGAAATTGAGGAAGTAGATTTTAATTCATTTATTACATTACATTAACATTACAACACTATAGAATGGTATATTTTTCTACCTTTTAAGATCACCTCCTCATTGATCACCATTGTGTAGCTATTGACTGAGTCACTCACTGGATTTTGTAGCTATTACCTACATCTATTCTCCATTCTGCAATTTTCTTGCCAGGGCTGGTGACTGAGGTATATGAATTCTTCTGTCTTCAAAACAGCATTTATCAAATCTTTCAGGTGATACCCTTTAATCCATTTATTTTTATTTATGTTCATTTCTAAGGTTGACTTAGATGTCTTCTGCATTAGCTGAAGTATTTTTTAAACTCCTTTACATATAAGAGAAAGATATAACCATCTGCAAAAAAAGTTGGCTAACCTCCTAGTGCCTATCTTTGTTCCTCTGAATATGGGAACTATGAATCGTTTTGTTGTTTGTTTAGTTGATCGTGTCTGACTGTGACCCCATTTATGGTTTTCTTGGCAAAGACTCTAGAGTAGTTTGCCATTTCTTCCTCTAGCTCATTTTTATATATGAGGAAATTGAAGCAAGCAGACTTACCCAGAGTCACACAGCTAGAAAGTGTCTCAGGCTGGATTTGAACTCAGGTTCTCTTGACTCTAGACCTAGTACTATGTCTACTGTGCTACCTAGATGTTCATTCAAAAGGACAAAAAAAAAGTTTAATTCCAGTTCATTGGCTAGCATTTAATCTATTATCATGAAATATCTTCATGCCATTATTATTTTCACTGTGTCCAAATGATTGTTTAGTATCCAAAAACATAGTTTATAGGTTTTCAACATTCTTTTGGTTTTTCTTGAAGTTACCAGGATGTGTGTATGTGATTATTAGTTGAAAATAGAAACCATCAATATGAAGTCTCTTCTTGCAAATTCGTGAAATGTTGTCTTGTAAAATTTAAGGACTCTTTCCCTAATCTTCATCCTCTGACCTCTCTGAAGCTGTTGACCCTGTCAGCTACCTTCTCCTCCCGAATAATTTGTTCTCCTGGGTTTTTGTAATGTGTAATGGTTATCAAGTAGGAAAGACAAACAGTGAAGGGGTGTGCAAGTGTAATTCAGTGGAAAAAGGATCCAAGGTCCAAGGAAGTTCATGGGAGGTACGAACTTCACTTTTGAGACTTATTATTCACACAATTTTAGGCAAATTCCTCACTCTTCTTAAGCCCTGTTTTTCAAATTTGTAAAATGAAGTGGTTTGATTAAATGACCTCTGAGATCCCCTTTAACTCTAGAGAATGATCTTAACTATTTAAAATTCTGGATATCTATTTTTTCAGGCATGTTTCATATGGGATTCCTTTTCTGGCAAGGGTTGAATTGAAGTGTTTCTGAAATTGATGTGAGATTCTATAATTCTAAAAGATCATTTTTGTTGTTATTGTTGACAGCAAAGGTCCTGGCAACTATTTAACAGCTGGCTCTTACCCTATGCCCTGAAAAAGTAGCCTTAACCCATTGACAACACATTAACAATATTTATCAGTATTAATCAAGTCTAAACAATCAATAAAACAAGCTTTGATTTTGCTTTAGCATTAACTGATTTCTAAGATGAAAATGTTCATATTCTTAACCAATCAGCTCTCTCAACCTTGTACCAGTCACTCCATAACGTACCGTAAATGACATTCACAATTTTTATTTTTCAAGGAGATCCCTATTCTGTTCTTTAATCAAATATTTGACTTTCTGCTTTCCTCAAGTTCTTCTTTCTTTTCAGCTCTTTGAAATGAAGTCTTCCAAATCTTCACAACCTTTAAGCAGAGCTATTGCCATTTACAAATCAGGAAATTCTGCCTCAGCAGTGCTATACTCCAAATCACCCAGCTATTAAATATTGGCTCCAGAACTCAGAGCTGACTTTTAGTAATGATTATCCTTTTGAAAGGAGTCACTGACATAAAGCATTTTAGGGCACAATATGTAGAAATCTGGTAAATGTACAAAGGCGTATGATTGGAAGACAGTTTCCTTGGTCATTAAAGGAATTCACCAGTCAGCTTATTCAGTGATCTATGCATGTAGGGGGAAATGGAAAAAATAATATTTTTTTTTCCTGAAAATGGAATGAGTGTTCTTGGCAGTGGGTGCCTATAAATTTTTATATCAGACTTGAGAAAATTAATATAACAAATGCTAATAGAAATAGCTAGCATATGATTGTGTTGGAATGAAAATGCATTGCTAATAAATCAGTTCACTAACATTTTATGTATTTTAGAGAATTGCAAAGTTGAAGTATTAACACAGGGACAATTAAATATATGCAACACATTTTGATTTTACTTATTATAAAAAATCAAATGAACATCATACAGTCTTTTGGGGAGAATATATTTTCTTTGAGTAAAATTATTTCCAAGAAAAACAAGCCCTCCTCCAACCCCCTAAAAAGAATGGGGTATGACTCCCTCCAAAGAAGATAAAGGAACAAAAAAAAAACCATCTTAATGAGAAGAGAAAGAAGGGATTAAATTATAAGATAATATCACAGAAGGAATTAATGAACAACACAGAGATGCAATATTGACTCTCTGACCCTTGCTTCAGCAAAGTCCAATGTGTTATTTGCAAAATATATACTTTAAAAGGTATATATGGTGGGGGGATTTGAATACATAGTTAAAACAAAGGGTTGGATTCCTCAATTTAAAAAAATAATAAATTCCTGAAAGAGGTACGGGACTCAGCCTAAATTGTAGGAAATGTTTCCTCCAGGTTGATAAGCTCTACAGTTGACATCTTGTGCACCCAAAAGTCACCAATGGGCCCTATCAAGTTGCCCCAACTTCTGTTCCATCGAATTTGCCCTTCTCTGGCTCACCCCAGACTCTCTTGAGGTGTCTCCAAGTAACTCAAATCTTCCCAGTTCTATAGGTCCAAATGTTATATCTTATGATCTATTGGCAAAAAGGTGGATGAGAATTTGGTCAGCCCCAGATTTTCTAGCAAGTTCTAGTCAAAGGGAAAGTACAATTATTCTATCCTTTGACACTGATTTGAGGAAGGGGAAGGAATGACTTCTGGAAGCCTTTATATGTAGGTAAATGTGGGCAGTCACTGGGAATTCTAGGGTTTTTCTCTCTATTGTATCACTAGCTGATTGTGTGATCATGTATATGCTACTTAGCCTCTCTAGGCCTTTGGTTTCTCACCTATTAACTTCGAGCATTGGATTCAGGAAATTTTATTCATTACAGGGTCAGGAGCTTCACTGGCAGTCTGGTAAAACCTACAGATCCCTTCTCAGAATGTTTTTAAAGATATGAAATAAAATAAATAGGACTTAAGAGAAAACCAATTATATTGCAATATAGCTATCTGTTTTTTTTCTGTTAAGTTTATAGACATTAAGGTAAGAACCCTTGGTAGAGGATCCAAAGCTTCATGTTGTTTTTTGTTTCCTTTTGTTTTGTTTTCCCTCCAGTTTGCAATCAGAGTGCCATCTGGTGGCCTTTCTGATCTGTATGGATGTGATCATTTTCCCAGACCCCAAGTTAACACAACATAGTTTCTCTTGTTTTGGAAAGAGAAATAGCGTGGGAGTAATTCCCTTCATTTTGCCATCTTTTTACCTCTAGCACACAAACAGCTAAGTTTAGAGCCATTAGGATCCAGTATAAAGGGATGATATGAGAAACATTTGCACTGATCCCCATTTTCTACTTTGTCAGCAGCTTCCCATTTGATGGCTTTAGAAGTAGCATGTCTGCCACTGGAAATTGACATACTGTGAAAATGAGCAGAAAGCTCTATCTGTAAACCATCTCAGACATCACAGTACACAATTTCTTAAATGTTAACCACCAACCTCTACCCTTTTCAAGATGGTTAAATTCTAAAGGGTTAGCCTGAGCAAGAGAAAGAGCAGCTTCGTGAAAGTTGGTCCAAATTATACAAGATTTGAAAAACAGAGCAGAATACAGATGCCCTGGCTCCCTGTTTAATCATGTATTCAGTGAGTATTAGAGCTGCAAGGGATCTTAGAAACCTTCTATTCCCAATTCTCTCAGCATATAGCCAAGAAAACCAAGGTGCAGAGAGGATGACTACAATGCCTAAATTTGATGGCTAGGTAGTGGCAGAGATAAGTCTATCTAGATTCGGGGTGTCTTAACTATTTGTTCATTGGTCTTTTTAATCATGCAGTGCCACAAGTTCGTCCATTTAGAACTGGAAAAGATCTTAGAGGTAAATTTGTTCATTTTACAGATGAAAAGACAAAGACTCAGACAGTTAAAGGACTTTCAAATGATCATACAAATAGTAATTAGTAGAACCAATTTGAGGGGTCACTAGGTGGCACAATGGATAGAGCATTGGGCTTGGAATCAGGAAGACTCATCTTCCTTAGTTTTACATCTAGCCTCAGGTGCTCAGTAGCTGTGTGACCTTGGGCAAGTCATTTAACTCTATTTGCCTCAGTTCCTCATCTGTAAAAATGAGCTGGAGAGGAAATGGGAAATTGCTCCAATACCTTTGCCAAGAAAATTCAAAATGGGGTCATGAAGAGTCAGACAGGACTTAAACATGACTGAACAACAACAAAGAATTGATTTGAAATCAGGTTCTCTTTTACGTGTTGAACATCATCATATTGGCAGCTGCCTCCTTTGATGGTACAGTGTATAGAGAACTGGACTTGGAGTCAGGAAGGCCTCAATTTAAACCCTCCCTCAGACACTTATTTACTATTTGACTCTGGGCAAGTCACTTAATATTCTTTCTGTCTCAATTTCCTCATCTGAAAAGAGGTGACAATAATAGCCCTCCCTACTGGTGCTATTGAGTGGATAAAATGAGATAAAATTTGTAAAGTGCTTTTTAAATCTTAAGATACTATATAAATATTAGCTATCATGATTATTATTAACTATTATTATCCAGAAGACCTAAGTTTCAGTCTGTTAATACTATCTATAAAACTTCTTTATATTCACTTGGGGCTAGCATTAATTACGTTGAGGAAACAATGACAATATATTTCCTATCTCTTGGACACAGCTGCCTTTACAAAAGAGAACTACTAGAGATGGCTACACCCTGACCCAAAAAAAATATTAGATAACATTGGGAATATAATATACCATAGGAGGCTGGCAAGAGAGATAATTTTGGTGAGAGGATTCTTTTGCCAGATTTCTTAGAATCAGACTTTATAGGCAATGATTTACTTTGTCTGTGCTTAAGGTTGGCTTTGAACGTACTAGTATTAGGTTTCTATGTATCCTGAATATGTGTGCATTGAGAGTTAGAGGCAAAAGAGATTAGGATTATAGATACGAGATTTTTGAGATCGCTTACCTCAAACACTTCATTTTACAGATGAAGAAAAATAAAATATAACAAAATCTAAGACCCCCTTGCAGGTAAAGTAATGTCCCTGAGGATATATATCTAGTAAATGAATTGTAATTTACATCTTATTAATCTAGGAGGATGCACATGCCTTTCCACAGAGGGGAAGGGACAGCTTGGATACAGTTCTTTGCTATCTTCATGATAGCAAAGGATCATAGGATCATTGATAAGAGCTGAAAGGGATCTTAGAGATTATCTAAATTATATGAAAAAATGCTCTAAATCTCTATCGATTAGATAAATACAAATCAAAACAACTCTGAGGTACCACATCACACCTATCAGATTAGCTAATATGACAAAACAGGAGAACTATAAATACTGGAGAAGATGTGGGAAAATTAGAATACTAATGCATTTCTAGTGGAGTTGTGAACTGATCCCGCCATTCTGGAGAACAATTTGAAACTATGCCCAAAGGGCTTTAAAAATGTGCATACTCTTTGACCCAGCACATCTAGAGCTGTATCCCAAAAGAGATCACAGAAAATAGGAAAAGGACCAACATGTGCAAGAATATTTATAGGAGCTCTTTTTATGGTGGCCAAAAATTAGAAATTGAGGGAATGCCCATCAACTGGGGAACGGCTAAACAAGTTGTGGTATATGATTGTAGTTAAAACTCAAAAGCTTATGGAGGTGAATGTTGAAAACCAAAATAAATTAATTTAAAGAGATTATATTTAACCCCCACTATTTTTGCAAGTGACAAAATTGAGATCAGACAAATGAAGTGTCTTGTTCAAAGTCAAGTACGTCACAAGTGGGATAAGTAGGATTGGAATTCAGTTCCTCTGATTCCATATCCATTGCTCTTTATGCTATAACAACGTGACAAAGATTTTGTAATGGGTGAAATTTGGCAGAAAGATTGCCCAGTGAGTAGAACACTGTGCTTAGAATCAAGATTAGTCTTCATCAGTTCATATCTGATCTCAGATATTAACTAGCTATGGGACCCTGGGCAAGTCATTTAACTCTATTTGCCTCAGTTGCCTCATTTGTAAAATGAGCCAAAGAAGAAAAGGCAAAGTAGTCCAGTATTTCTGCCAAGAAAACCCCAAATGGGGATCATTAAAAGTCAGATAGGACTAAAATAACTGATCAACAACAACCATGGGTTAAATAAACAGAAAACCAGATTTTTCCAATCTCCAATTAAAAAAAAAATCTTGCCTATGGGCATCTAAAATTTCATTTAGGGAAGAATGACTTCAGAAACTGAGGTCCCTCTGACTAATAAAGAAAAACTTTTTCCCTAGCTACTGAGTAATTAACTAGGGAATAGAAGATTAATCTGTAATATCAGGCCCAATGGTTCTCAGTGACCTCCACTGTCTTTGATTAAAATGGAGAACAGGTGAATGCACTTATTCCTTTATTCTATATTGCATGCAGTGTCTCAGTATTCCTTCCTTGATTAAAGTATCAGATAATGTTTTAAAGGAAACATGGGGGAGTCATACCAATTCTTTTAAGACCCCTTTAAGTTCTTCTTCCCACTAGTTTAGAGACTTTGGTGTAATAACATAAAGAAATAATAAAGTAGGTTGTATCAATGACCTTTTGATTCTGACACAAAATTCCTGCACATTATGCTATCAACAACACTCATAAAAGTTTAGTGTGTATTTTACCATGGACAGGGCACTGGAGTTCAGAAAGTCTATTAGGTTTTCCTCTTACTGGGATGACATTTACTCACAAAACAATTCCACAGATGTCTTTTTGGTGACATTTTAAGGTTAAAGCTGTTAAAAAAATAAGCTGAAGACTTTTGGGGGGTGATTCACTTATCAACTTCTCTACACTAATACCTTTTATGGCTCAGTAGATGCTCTTCCTTACATAGTTTTTTCACCATGAATTTCCCCTCAGACCAAGTACTTCACTCCTCCTGTTGGTAGCTATTGGAATTAGCTGCTGTACAGCTGGAGAGCATGGGGACCAAGTCATGGCTGATACACCTCTGACATAACAAACATCTTGAAGGGCAGGAGGTTGAGCCAAAGTGACTATTCACTATTGCCTCCTGTAGACTGTCTTCTGGAATTCCTTAAACTTTGTTCTCCATGGAAAAGTTAGACTCTGAAAAAATAGATTCTGCCTGGCTATGGTAGCATTCTCTCTTTTAATCAGGTATTGTTTTTTTAAAAATTTTAGATAAAGTGAAATTTTAGTGTGTCCGACTGTGGCTGATCAGAACAATATGAGCTTGGAATTCTCTACCACAGGGTGGGCACAGATAGTCCATGTGAATATTTGGGGTGGATGTCCCAAACTTGTGCTTCCCGTGTTTACTTTGTGCTGTCTCAATTCTGCTTTTCTAAAAGAGCACAGAACCCTTTCTAATGTGGGCACATCATACTGAGCTGTCCTGTGCCGTTGTCTCCCATGTTGCACAGTCAAATCCAAAGTTCTTGAAAGAGACCTTGATAGTGTCCTTGTATTCCTTCTTCTGGCCACCATATGATCGCCTGTCCCATGTGAGTTCTCCATAAAAGTCTTTTTGGCAAGTGTACATTTTGCATTCCAACAACATGGCTAGCCCATAGGTGTTGCACTCTCTGAAGCACACTTTGAATACTAGACAGTTCAATTTGAGTAAGTACTTAAGTGTCTGGTACCTTATCCTGCCAGGTGATCCTCAGACTCTTCCTAAGACAGTTGAAATGGAAGTGATTCAGTTTCCTGACATGACTCTGGTAGACTGTCCAAGTTTCATAAGCATATAACAATGAAGTCAGCATAAAGTCTCTGTAGACCTTCAGTTTGGTAGTCAGTCTAATACCTCTTCTCTCCCAAACTTTTCTTTGGAGACTCCCAAACTCTGAGCTAGCTCTGGCAATGTGTATATCAACCTCATTGTCAATGTGTACATCCCTGGAAAGTACACTACCAACGTAAGTGAACTTATCCACAGCATTCAAAACTTCTTTTGTTGTAACTGATGGTTCCACATATAGATGTTGTGGTGGTGGCTCATGGAGCACCTGTGCTTTCTTGGTGATAATCATTAGGCCAAAATTTACACAGGCAGCAGAGCACTGACCCATACTTTGTTGCATCTTAGCTTCAGAGGCTGCACTAAGTGCGCAATCATCTGCAAACAGAAAATCATGCAACATACTCCCCCCATTTTGGTCTTGACTTATATAGCCTTTTCAAATTGAAGAACTTGCCATCAGTATGGTAGTTGACCTTGATGTCGTGTTCATCCTCATTGAAAACATTGGTCAACATGGATGAAAATATCATGCTAAAAAGCATAGGAGCAAGCACACAGTCCTTTTTCACTCCATTGGTGACTGGGAAGGCACAAGAGCATTGTCCACTATCTAGAACCTGGGCAAACATGCCATCATGAAATTGATGTACAACACTGATGAAATTCTCTGGACAACCAAATTTTGACATAATTTTCCATAAGTCCTCACAACTAATAGTGTCAAAGGCCTTGGTCAGATCTACAAGCATTATGTACAGATCTCTGTTCTACTCCTGGCATTTTTTCCTGGAGAAACACCATATAGACTGTTTCTCAGTCCTTTCTGAAGCCACACTGGCTCTCACCTTCTAGGTGAAGGATCAGCCTATTAAAGAGGACTCTAGCAAGAATTTTGCCAGCAGTGTCTAAGAGAGATCCCCCAGTGATTGTCACAGGACAATCTATTCCCTTCATCTTTACAGAGATGGACAATGGAGGCATTCTTGAACTCCTGGGGGATAACCTCCTCTTGCCATATAACCTGGAAAACTTCAGTCAGCTTTTGTATGAGTAATTGTCTCCCTAACTTGTAAATCCCAGGTGGAATAGAATCCACATCAGGTGCTTTGCCACATGAAGGGAGCCTAATGTTCCTCAAAACCTCTTCTTGAGTTGAAAGTTCAGCTAAGGAGGGATTGACTTCAACCTGAGGTAAACAGTCAATGGCCTCAGCATTGATTGATGATGGTCTGTTGAACACACTGTGGAAGTGTTCAGGATTATATCCTTATCCCTAATCACTAATCGTGACTCCATCAGCACTGAGTAGTTGTGATTCACCATAGGTTTTTGGTCCATAAATAGCTTTCAGGGAATCATAAAAGCACTTTGGATTGTTACTATCAGCATAAAACTGAATTTCATCTGCCTTCTTACTGAGCCAGGAATCCTGCATCTCTCTAACCTTTGCTTGTACTTTGCTTTTGATGGAATTAAATGCCTCCTTAGAGGTGGATGAACTCTCCTGCTAGTAAATCCTGTGAAGTTCTCATTTTTCATTTAGTAGCTTCTCAATTTCTCCATCATTTTCATCAAACCAGTCTTGGTGTTTACAAGTGTTCTGACCCAGATGGACAAATACAGTGCTGTACACTAAACCTCTGAAAGCTGCCCGCTCCTTTTCTGCTCTACTGTTGCCAACTGTGTGTTGACTCAACTGTCCCTCCAAATTAGCAACAAACTGTTCATGCACAGAGAAGAGCTCTAATTTGTTGACATTAATTCTTCTGGTAGTCATTTTGCCTTGGGAGTGGTACTTTTGATGAATGCAAATATTTAGCTTGGATAAGTCTATGATCAGTCCAGCACTCTGCACCATACATTGCCTTTATCACTTTATCAGCATTTTGGGGTGTATGGTGTGTTCTGGGAGGACCAGTACCTTTGGTGTGATAGCTGTCAAGCCCTTTTCGGGCCTCTTTCCACCTTTGGTGTTCACATGTTTCACCTAACTCTCTCCTGTGACTCCAAGAAGCTTGTGCAGTGGCCACACTCCAGCAGACTATTTTGGCAGATGGGTCAAACCAGGTTGAGGGTAACCAAGGGTTCTCAAATCTATTGGTAAGTTAGGAAGGTGTCTACCCCAAGCATGTGAAGACTTCCTCTGGTGGAATGGGCAGATGAGAACAATTTGTTCCAACAGTCATGAAGTCAGATGAAGCAGGTAATGTGGAGCACTTAGAGCTTGTTTAGACACCAAAGATGCCAAGGTTATCCACTGGTCCCCAAAAAATCCTGAACTACTAACTGACACTGGTAGCAGATTTTTTATCCCAGACGAGCAAAAGTTTGTACCGTAGAGAAGATGTCTGGAACAGAAGGCTTGTTCTAGCCCCAGAGTGCAAGGCTTGGAGTCAGGATTTACCTGGGTTCCAATACTGTCTCTAATCCTGTATGTTTTTAGCAAGTTACAAAGCTGTGCATCTTAGGAAGCAATGTGTCACAGTGGAAACTGATAGAGGTGTAGCTGATGATTGTATCCTTGCCCTACAGCTTTCAGATTTTGATTCATTGAACCGGAGGCAGCTAGTGGAATAGTGGATAAAGATGTGGGTCAGAGTCAGGAAGACACAAGTTTTAACCTTCCTCAGGCACTTACTAGCTGTGTGATACTAAGCAAGTTGCTTAACCTCTTTGTGCCTCAGTTTCCTCATTCATAAAATGGAGATAATAACAGCTCCTATGTCCTAGGGTTGTGGTGATGATCAAATGTGGAAATGTATGTAAAGTACTTTATAAAGTGTTACTATATGCTAGCTATTATTACTATTGTTGTTTAGCCATCTGGGCCATAGTGGTCTTATCTATAAAATGAAGGGGTTGGATTAGATGGCTTCTAAATTCTCTTTCAGATTTAAATCTATTATTCCAAACTTGTTATCCCATAACTAGCTCAAACTTCTTGATCCTTAGTCTCCCCCTTGATCCTGCAAGATTCTTGGATGTGTTCTTTTATAAATACTTTTCAAATGACTTACTCCAAGGAGTAGAGGCTTTCTAAGTATTTTACATTGTTTAGACCCACTGAAAAATTTTAGCAATCTATTTATTGTCTTTTGCTCTAGATACACAGCTATTCTTTATGCTTCATTAGCTCTATAACCTGGATTACATCTCTAATGCTATTCCTTGCATGTAGATAATTGCTGAAAATATGCTACATTTTGTTTAAAACATTCTTTTTCTTCCCATTGCTCTTCAGACACCTTTAGCTTTCATAATGTGGAAATTGTGCTGATTCAGATATATGTAGGAGGCAGCTATTTGGTTCAGCAGAGAGAGCATTGGACCTGGAGTCACGAAGACTTGAGTTCAAATTTGGCCTTAGACACATACTAGCTGTGTGACCCTAAGCAAGCAACTTAGCCTCTGTTTACCTTAATCAGCTGGAGAAGGAAAAGGCAAATCCCTCTAGTATGCTTGCCAAGAAAACTTCATGGACAATATTGGCCTGGTCCATGAGGTCACAAAGAGTTGGACATGACTGGATGACTGAATAACAACAGGTATACATACATAAATATCTCACAATGGAGACACAATGTCCTTTGGAAAATACACTCCCCCAAATTCTGTATGAGCATGGAACAAAGGCTGATGTCACCTCAGAAAGTGACATGCAGGATGCTTTAGCAAGAAGTGCGACTGTTGAAGGAGAAAGGAAGGCAGAAATAGAAAAAGAAAATGGGAATGTTAAGAATCTCCTCTGGTACCATATTCCATCTGTGTTTTGTTGTTAGAGAACTTTGAGGTTTTCTCTTTGTCTCCTACAATGTGAGGCTTGACAGTGATGCAACATTACCATGAAATCCCAAGAGTTTTCTTTAATCCTGTTTATTTTGTATGCTATGCTCTACACGATCATTTTCTCCCATCCCATCTATTTAGCTCTCATTCTGAAAATCATGACTGCAGTGACCAGCAAATCTTGAAGATTTATGTGTTCAGTAGAATATGTTGGTGAGAGACATTGGGACAAATCCATTTTCAGGGTGATTAGATAAAGAACTTTATTGAGTCACTGCTTATTACATTGAGTACTGAGATGTTCTCTAAAACATGGGTCTAGCTCTGGGTTTCTGCTGGATTAATGGGGCCTAAACATGTATCCTCCTACATTGGAGTTTAGGGTAGGTAGATGGCACCATGGGTGGAATTCCAGAACTGGATGAGGAAGGAATAAATTCAAATCTGGCTTCAGATACTTATTAGTGGTGTGACCCTAGGCAAGTCATTTACCTCAGTTTCCTCATCTGAAAAATGAGTTAGAGAAGGAAATGGCAACTCCCTCCAATATCTTTGCCAAGAAAATCCCACATAAGATCATAAAGGGTTGGTTATAACTGAAGCAAGTGAAAAACAGCATTGGGGTTTAGGAGATGAATTATTTTAGAAAACAGGAGTTGAGAGTACTTGCTGTTAGGGTAATTTCCCTTTTCATTTATTTTGCTTTTGCATTTAAGGCATTATAACAAGTTTTATAATATGTTTCATGTGATTAATATTGGCAGATCATGGGAAAGATAGTCAGAGGAAATCTGGGGCCTCTGAGCATTCATTTAAGTATATATGAACCCAAACACTTTTACTAATATCAAGAGGTAAAAGAGATCTACCAACAATTGAGAAGAGGACAAAGTAACAAGAAGTAGAACTAAAATCCCTTCCTATCCCCAATTCTTCTATGTAGATTTAGGAAATACACCAGGGTCCTACTTGTGAAATCCAAGAAAAAAAAATCACAGTGACTATTTTTCTATTCAAGAAAAAAATCATAGTGAACCATTTTTATTCCTTGGGTAGGCACAGGGAAACAGACAAAGAAGTCTGCATACACTAGGGATAGAAATAGCTAAGAATATCCATGTGGAACATGTTAGCAAAGGAAAGGCTTTGTATCAGGGCAATAAATCCAACATCTAGTACAAAGAAGCCTGACCTCATGCAGTGCATATAAACAGGTGACAGCTGGCAGCTCTGGCACTACCCGTTTCTAGATAGAGGATCCAAGAAGACTGAGGTGGTCACTTGTGCATAGGGGTAGGTTGAGGAGAAGTCACAATCTAGACTTTATATTGATTCAGGAGTAGGTTCAGAAGTAAGTAGCAACTGTGTGCTACCAGCCTCCAGCTAAGTATGAGCCTATTGTAGAACACTATTACCCTAAAATTTGCTGTTCTTTCTTTTACTTTGAATGGATCTTTTACCCATGCATGATTTTGCAGTATTATCCATTTGCTATTTAGAAAATATTGGTTCTTTGAGTTTTGTGAATCTTCCAAAAGTTGACACATTTCATTGCATAATATAAAAAAAAATTATTTTGCTAATATTCCCAGATCTCATCAGAAAAGTCTTTATGTATTGAGAAGCTGTCAAGTTCACAGTGATAGACATGTTTTCCAAAATTCTACTTTTCACTCAAAAACTCAAATTTTATCACTGACAACAAATACTGTCAGTTGTTTTTCTTGAAGTAACAGGCTCATTTATTCATTTTCAATGAAATAGCTACTGAATACCTATCTGAATAAGCATAGTTTGCCTGTCAATTATTCTTTCAAGAAAAGGTACTATTCCATGAGAAAAAGTGGTCAGTTCATCTTGCAATTTAAATAATCATACGTGCTTTTCCTTGAGACAACCAATATGCTTCACTTTTCAGCAAGAGGGTTTTATGTGCATTTCCATTTTTATCACATATAATTAAAAAAAAAAGTACTCTAGTGTTAAAAGTTAATTTATACTGCTTTATTTAAGACATTCTTATGTAAAACTGGCACACTTAAGAATGTATGTATGTATGTACACATATTATATAAGTATATGTGTGTATAGATAGATTACTGTGAGTATGTAGAGTTAAAAAATAAAATGATTAACAGTCTAGTTGTGTGCCACTGACTTGATTGCTTCGAGGATGCCTGAAGTTTTACTCACTTTAATTTTATACAACCAGTGCAAATATAAACAGGAGAAACTATGAGAATTTTAAAAAATCCAATACTTAGAATATTTTAATACCACATGTCAAAAAGCATTCACATAAAAGATCTTCTAAATGATCAGTTGGTATTGATACTGCACTAACACAAGTAAAATAGTAAATCCAGAACATCTTTAGAGTCATCCATTTTAAAGTAAAACTTTAATTCTGCAGACTAGTTAGGAATGCAGTCTTCATACTTATCTGACACCACAGGTCATATGACAAATCACAGGTCTTGTAGCCTCTGGAAGAATACAACAGATATTTATGAGAGAATAGAAAGTGAAAAAAGAAAATATCGTCTTAGTATTATGAAGATAGTTTTGACCTTTTGGACCCCCTAAGAGGGTCTCAGGGACCTCCAGAAATGCCTGGATAACACTCAGAAAACTGCTTTCCTTTTTCATTAATCTTTCCTCAATATATTCTATCAGGACATTTTTTCTTTAATTCATATATTTTCCTTCAACAAAGCGGATTGAATGAATGGCAGCAAGGTGAGATAGTGCATACGGTTCTGGACCTGGCATCAAGACAATTGAAGTTTGAAGCCTGCCTCAGACACTTACTGGCTATGTAACCTGAGGCAAATCATTTAATACCTCTCAACCTGTTACCTAGTCTGTAAAATGAGATTAATAATAGTATCTATCTCCTAGAATTGTTGAGAGGATCAACTTGTATTACATACAAAGGGCTTAGCAAAACTTAAAGGGTCATTTACCTCATATTTACTACTACTACTACTACTACTACTACTACTACTACTACTACTACTACTACTACTACTACTACTGCTACTACTACTGCTACTGCTACTATTGCTGCTGCTGCTGTTACAGTTGCTACAATTCTTAATACTGTCAGACACACAGTAGATACTTAATAAAATCTTGTTTATTTAATTTTTAAATACCATTATAATTAGGAGCATACATAAATGCACAAAAACACTTTAGTTAAAATGAGAAAAAGAATGATTGCAACAAATTATGCAACCATACATGATTTTTTTTGAAATTTCTCAGTTTTTAAAAGAAAAGAAGTTTGTATGCTTTCAATGAAAGAAGGAAGTGACAATTTATCCAGTATTTTTAACGTTACTGTTTCAGTTTAATGGAGTTTTCGTTTACAGTTGTAGCAAATACTAAGTTTTATTTTCCCAGATACACTTTCTTTACTTTGTATTTTCATATAAATCATCATTTGGGTGGCAGGATTGGGGAATGTTTCTTATTTATCATTCTTTACAATGTAATTACATAGGATTTTACTAATGTATACTAAGGTATTATATAATGTATGCAGTTATTCACCAAACCAGAGGGCACAGTTTACTTCTAACTTTTTACCTTCTAAAATAGTACTTGTATGACAAATTTTGAACAGGTAGGTCTTTTCTTTTTTGTGTGTTAGTGGTTCAATGGTCTCTTTGTGATTTAAAACTAGAAGTGAGACTTCTGCATCAAATCGTTTCTTGTATAATTCCAAATTGTTTCCAAAATAGTCGGACAAATTTATAGCTCTTGTTACAGTGAATCAGCATACTTGTTTTCCCACTTTCCAGCCAAAATAAATATTTTCATCTTTTCCAAACTTTGTCAGTTTGATAGGTGTGAGATGATAATGTCAGTTGGTTAAATTTGCACTTCTTTGATGAGTAGCAATTTTTATAATGTTTTCAGATTATTGCTAATGGTTTACTTATTTTGGAAACTAATAATATCTTTTGACCACTTTTCTATTGGGGAATGTTTCTTAATCTTAGAGATTTATGCAAATTCCCTTTGGATTCGAGATATGAAAAATTCATTAGAATTTTTTAACGTAAAAACAAACAAATAAACCCTTACCTCTTCTTATTTATTTGTATTGATTTTATCTGTAGAAAGGATTATTATATTTACATAACCCAATTTAAAAATTTTTTGCTCTTATAATTTTCTCTATCCTGTAATTGGTTAAAAATTCTTCTGCTATCTATAATATAAAAAGTGAAATATTTCATTATTCTCTCTCTCTTTTTCTTTTACAGTCTGGCTTTTAATTTTGGGTCACCTTTAAATTTGAACTTTATCATGCTGTAATAAATAACATTCTGCACCCAACCTTTATTCCCCTAGAAAATTAGTCAGTTTTCTAAGAAATTCTCATTCAATAAAGAATTCTTTCTATAATACTATCCATTCTCAGGTTTGTGGGAGACAACTACTCTCTCAGATTTCTTTAAATATTAGCTACTTAATTTATTCTAGTGACCTATTCTTTTGATTTTTCATCTAGTTCCAGAGAGTTTTCATTATTACCACTTTATAATACCATTGAGATTAGAAATATCATTTTTTTTATTTTTTCACTTTTCCTTTGATATTCTTAACTTTTTTCATATAAATTTGGTTATTGTCTAAATATGCAATGTGTTCATGTGTGGTAAAGTGATTGCCTTAGCATTAACTTTCTAAATTAACTTGAGTAACAAGAAAAACAAATGACATTTACATAGGTTTTTTTTTTTAAAGCTATGCAAAGTAAGTGCTATTTTTACTGTATTGACTTAGTTGAGTGTAAACATTGGATATATTTCTACATGGTTAGGTATAACCTTTCTGAGAAGGGTATTTTTGAGTTGTTTTTAAATTACTCCTGTGTGGCTTAGTAGGTTTATTCTCAACATTTAAGACACTATCTGTGAATCCATTTTCATTATTTTATTTTGTAATCTAGAGATGTCTATGATTTTATGGATTTATTGTACATGCTTGTTCTTTGATGGAACTATTATCTTGATAATTTCTTTTCATTGATTAGGGACGCTTTTCCAAGTAACCATCATATCATCTACTAATAGCAATAAATATGACCCCCTTTCCATTGTTTATTGCGCTATCTTTTCTTATTGATATAGATAATATTATTAGGACTGTGCAAAATAATAATCACAAGAGTAGGTCTCATAGTTTCACCCTTATTTTCATTGGAAAATCTTTCAGTGTTTTACATAAAATACTATTAATTCTTGAGTTTCAGAGACTTTTGTTTCACAATATGGAAAGATCTCTTCATTCCAATAATATTTAATTTTTAGTTTAGGGAGTATTTTTAAACTTAAGTGCAATATTTCATCAAGGTCATGATCCATTATCATGATCCAATCCTGAAATTTTTGTTATTAATATAATCATGCCCTTAGCCTCAAAACTATCCTTCTCTCACTATGCTTCATCCCTATTAAACCTATTCTTTATCTTTAATGCGTGTTCCAATTCCATCTCTCCTGTCAGTATTCTCTTAGACACATTGCTTCAGCTCTGAATTCACTTTTCTGCCTTCCCAGTTTTATCCCCAATAGTAACCAATTTGATTCCACTCTTTTCTGTATGCTTTAACCCTCCACTCCTTTGTTCTGTTACTACTCATTTTTTGCCAAATTTTTGCCTTGAGTTCCCAACATATAACCATGTTCCAGAGAGAGAGAGACAGAGAGAGAGAGAGATGGAGAAAGTAATAAAACTATGTTTACTGGGCAAACCACGTTATCTAATATCCTAATAACAGCTAGACCCTGAGTGTATCAGGGCAATTCTCTTAGTTGAGTCCCTATCTCACTTCCTTTAGAAACTCTTCCAAATCTTGTCTTCTTTACTCAATCCCTCTTCTTTCCATCTCTCCCCTGAGATCCTTCCCTCTTACTTCACTGAGAAAATTGAGGCCATTTGTGATGAAGTCTCTTTTTTTATCTCAAAAATACCTTGACATCATTCACTATTGGGTCCTTTTTTAACCATATCTAATGATGGGGCAGTCCTTTTCTTTGCCAAGGTTAACTCCTCCCCAAATATCGTTGATCCTATCACTTTAGTTCATTTTATGTACATCTGTGGTATGCCTACTTTGATAGTCATGATCATCTATACTGAAGCAGGGTGTGCTACAAATGTTTAACAACCAGGTCTGGGGGGTAGGTGGGTAGGGTATACATGATACACTTTTAAGTTTAAACTGCAAAGTTAACATTTTCTACATCATTTCCTTGTATCTAGGTAATTTTTTAAAAAATCCAGTAAACCAAGTTCTGATTTGTAACATTTGACAATTTCAGAAGTATAAATGTTCACACTGAAAATTTAACAATTGACTCTGGTTAGGTAATTTGAACTGGCTCCAGTGTACCCTTTGATGTTATTATTTCTGATTTGTTCTAATATATATTGTCTTAGGATATCAGAGCACTAATGAGTGTCTCTCATTTTACCCTCTTCCACATCAAACACCATCATGATACTTAAAGAAATGCTACTCTTGACTACAATGCTATCCAGCTTATTTCTTAGATTCAAAGGAAGAGATTTTTTTCACATTTTTTTATTTGTCCAAGTGGAATTTTATTTATTTATTTTTTTGATACATGATTTATTTTTCAGTCCTCAACATTCTCTTCCACAAGAATTTGAATTCAAAATTTTTTCTCCATTTCTTCCCACCCCCACCCCAGGACAGCATGCACCCCATCCACCCATTCCTCCAGTCTGTCCTTCCTTCTATTACCTCCACCCTTCTTCCATCCTCCTCTCCTTTACTTTCCTGAACAACAAAATAGATTTCTATACCCTATTGCCTGTATATCTAATTTTTCCAGTTGCATGCTAAAATGATTTTTAACATTCTTTATTAAAGCTTTGAGTTCCATATTCTCTTCCTTCCTCCTTCCTGATCCACCTTTATTGAGAAAATAAGGAATTCAGTATAGGTCATACATGTGTAACCATGAAAAATACTTTCACAATAGTTATGTTGTGAAAGACTAACCACATTTCCTTCTGTCCTATCCTGCCCTCGATTTATTCCATTTTTTCCCTTGACCTGTCCTCCCACAGTAATGTTCACTTCTGATTATCCCTTTCCCCAATTTGAGGTCCCTTCTATTATCTTCCCTCTCCTATCCCCTTCCCCCTTGCCTTACAACAGGGTAAAATAGATTTCCATATCCAATTGAGTGTGTGTTATTCCCTCCTTAAGTCACATCCCATAAGAGTAAGGCTCACCTATTGTCTTTCATCTCTCTCCTCTTCCCCTCCATTGTAAAAGCTCTTTCTTACCTCTTTTATGTGAGATGATTTGTTACATTCTACCTCTCCCTTTCTCTTACTCCTAGTACATTCCACTCAACAGTAAATTTTATATTTTAGGTATTATCCCTTCATGTTCAACTCACCCTGTGCCCTCTGTGTGTGTGTGTGTGTGTGTGTGTGTGTGTGTATTCCCTCTAACTACCCTAATACTGAAAAAAGTCTCATAAATTACAAATAACATCTTTCCATGTAGGAATGTAAATAGCTGAACTTTAATGAATTCTTAAGCCTTCTCTTTCCTGTTTACCTTTTCATGTTTCTCTTAACTTTTGTATTGAAAGTCAAATTTTCGATTCTGCTCTGATTTTTTCATCAAGAATGCTTGAAAGTCCTCTATTTCATTGAATGACCATTTTTTCCCCTGAAGTATTATACTCAGTTTGGGTGGATAAGTGATTCTTGGTTTTAATCCTATCTCCTTTGACCTCTGGAATATCATATCCCAAGGCCTTCGAGTCCTTAGTGTAGAAGCTGCTAAATCCTGTGTTATCTTGATTATATTTCCACAATACTTGAATTGTTTCTTTCTGGCTGCTTGTAATAGTTTCTCCTTGAGCTGGCAAACTCTGGAATTTTGCTACAATATTCCTAGGAGATTTCCTTTTGGGATCTTTTTCAGGAGGTGATCGGTGAATTCTTTTCATATCTATTTTACCTTCTGGTTCTAGAATATCAGGTTAGTTTTCCTTGATAATTTTTTGGAAGATGATGTCTAGGCTCTTTTTTTGATCATGCTTTTCAGGTAGACCAATAATTTTTAAATTATCTTTCCTAGACCTATTTTCTAGGTCATTTGTTTTTCCAGTGAGACATTTCACATTGTCTTCTACTTTTTCCATTCTTTTTGTTTTGTTTTATAATTTCTTGGTTTCTCATAAATTCATTACCTTCCATATGTTTCATTCTAATTTTTAAAGAACTATTTTCTTCAGTGAGCTTTTGAATATCCTTTTCCATTTGGGCAATTCTGCTTTTTAAAGTATTCTCCTCAGTGAATTTTTGGCCTTCTATTGCCATTTGGCAAATTAGTCTATTTTTAAATGAGTTATTTTCTTCAGCATTTTTTGGGTCTCATTTAGCAAGCTGTTGACTCTTTTTTCATGATTTTCTTGTGTTGCTTTCATTTCTCTTCTCAATTTTTCCTCCATGTCTTTTATTTGATTTTCAAAATCTTTTTTGAGCTCTTCCAAGGACTGAGACCATGGCATATTTTTTGGAGGCTTCAGATGTAGAAGCCTTGACCTTGTTGTCTTCCTCTGATGGCATGATGTATTCTTCCTCACCTGAAAAGATGGAAGAAAATACCTTTTCATCAAGAAAGTAACCTTCTATATCCTTATTTTTCCCCTTTTTGGGCATTTTTCCGGTCAATTACTTGATTTCTGAGTCCTTTGTCAAGTGGAGGGTATACTACCTTAGGCTTCAGAGGTTTTGTTCAGCTGTTCTCTGAATTATCTCTAGGGACCTGTAAGTTCTCAGTTCCTCCAAGCTGACACAATCAAGGCAGAGGAGTTTACTCCTCTCCTGGCCTGTGCTCTGGTCTGTGAGCAACTACACTCTTTTCTGCCCTGGAACTGCAAGTAAGATTCTCTTTACACAGCTACCACCAACTCAGCCATGCTAGCCCTCCTCCTCACCCCAGGACTACCACTCAGGACTGAGACCCAGATAAGTCACTTGATTCCCCCAGGTCTTTAGGCCAAGGGCTCCAAAAGTGTATACTGCTGCCTCAGTGACTGCTGCTGCCCTGGGACCAGGGCTGGGACCTGACCACACTGCTCTCTCACTCAATTGAAAGAGCTTTCTTACTGACCTTTAAACCTGTCTTTGGCATTTGTGGGTTGAGAAATCTGGGAATCATAGCAGATACCCTTGATTCAGCACCCTGAACCCTGCTCCAGTCCTGTCTGAGCCATGTGGCCCACATTGGGCTGTGCTCAGCACCAAGCATGAGTATGGTACAATAAATGTTTCCTGTAGCCCTTCCAGGATGTCTTGGGCTGGAAATCTATTTCACTCTGACATTTTTTTTACAGATATTTTAAGGGCTATACGGCTATAGCTAGAGCAGGTCCATCCTTCTACTCCACCATCTTGGCTCCACCCCTGAAATGTTCTATCATGTAGTCTTGCCCACTGTTTAGCCCACTCAGTGATGTTGCCATAGCTCAATTGGCCATTATTTCATTGATCTTTCTAGACTTAAAGAGCTTAGTACAGTGACTGAAACATAGTATGGTAGATGGTATATTAATATTTCTTTCCTCCCTCCCTAAAGACCTTCACAGCTACTATGATGATCGAAGGACACACAATGCCAAATGCCTACCATCCATCACTTTGGTTGGTATTCCTTATTTAGCCTTTGGCCACTCCCTTCTACCACATAGAGAATGGGTTGACTTTGAGAGTTATTATTGTTATTTCTATTGAAATAATAATATTATTATCCTTGATCACACAATATTATTATGAATCCTTTTTATTATTTTGATGTGCTGTCATTTACTAATGCATAGCACAAATGTGAAGCTTATTAGTCAGTACAATGGGGAACAAATTCAGTACAGAGAGGATCTGAATGGAGGTTGAGGAGGGGGAAAATAGAGGATTTATCTTCAACACTGTGACTAAAATATTCTGTAGCCCACTACCCATCATCCTTTTATTTTTCTCCATTCTCTTCTTTGATTCCTAATGTGTCAAATGTCCTTCTTGATCTCAGAAATTGTACTGAAGAAAGGACTAGAAATTCATGTGAAGTAATACTTAAGTGACTGATTGACTAAAATCTTTCTTCTCCATTTGAGTATTTTAATTTTAGTAGGTATAAATTTCTTTAACTGAAATAATGAAGCCCAAATGGTACAATGTCTGACACCAGTTAGTGTTTAAATGGGTGTGGTTCTTTTGGGGGTAGGTGGCTTTTTTGGCATCTCTGAACTCACATCAAACCATCACTCACTCACTAAGCATTTATTAAACGCCTGCAATATCCTGGGGACTCTTTTAGGTGCAGTGATATAAGGACAAAGGGGGAAGTCGTCTCTTCTCTTAAGGAACTGAGAATCTATCGCAAGAAACAGCATCTACAAAAATAAATAGAGAAAAGACACGACATAGTTGTAGAGGGAGGGTACTAGTAATTAAAAGCATCAACAACAGCCTCACACAAAATATTGCATTAGCTGAGCCTTGAAATGAGGGTTTCTATGAAGCAACAATGAAGAGGGGTGAATTCCAGGCATGGGATGTGTGTGGGCCACACCAAGGGGGTGTGGCCAATGTAAAGTCATAGAGATAGAAGATGGAATTCCACATATGAGAGATAGAAACAAGGTCAGTTTGACTGTTCCAGAGAGTAAAAAATGAACAATTTATAATTATGATGGAAATGTATGTTAGGGCAGGTTGTTAAGGGTTATTTTTTTAAAAACCAAACAGAAAAGTTTATACTTTTAACTTAGAGGTTATAGGAAACATGGACTTAGGGGTTTACAAATAACATGGTCTGACCTGTGTTTAAAGAAAATTACTTTGTCAGCTATGTAATTTGAGTGGAGAGTGATTTGAGTCAGGAAGTCTAAATAGGAGGCTATTAAATTAGTCCAGGAAAAGCTTGAATTAGAGTGGTAATTATGTCTATAGTGATATGGGGAATTATGTGAGAGATATTATTGAATTTGAAATGACAAAGTTGGCAGCTGACTGTCAAATGTGGGATGAAGTACAGTAATAAGTCAAGGACTACCTTGAGGTACTGAATTGGGTGACTAGATGAATATTGATGCTGTCAGGAGAAATAAGGAAGATTATTAGAGGAGTGGGGGACTCGGGGCAGAGAGTAGAGAATGAGTTCTGGTTTCAACATGTCAACTCTGAATCTTTTATGGCATATCCAGTTCAAAATGGCTAGTGGATAGTTGTTCGTCTGGAACTGGCGTTCAGAAGAAAAAATTGGGAATGGACATGTAATTCAGTTATCTATATAAACTCGTTAAAGCTCATGAAGTCATAAAGTAAGAGAGAATGAAAAAGAACAGAAGAGGGTTAAAGGTAGAATCATAAATTTTGCCCACATTTAGGGGGTATGATACTGATCGTGAACCAGAAAACAATAGAGACAAATAGCACTAATACAGATAGGAAAGGGACTGGGAAAGATTAGTGTCATGAAATTCCCAAGGAAAGAAAGAATATCATAATAGCATGGTCAATAATGACAAATGCTTCATGGAAGGCAATAAAGGTATCATAAAGAAGGAATAAGAAAAGTTAATCAGACTTAGCAATTAGGAGCTCACTGTGTAGAGAACACTGTTAGCTGAATTATGAGCTCAGAAGTCAAGGTGCCAAGGGTTTAGAAATAACTGAGAGGAGAATTAGTCAACGAAGAAGGTAGACAAAGTTTTCTAGGAGTTTAGCCAAGAAAGGAAATTAATTTCCCTATCAGTACATGATGATAATGGTTAATATTTGTGAATTTATAGAGTTGCTTTTGTTTTCATTTTAAAATTGTATGAAACTTTTATTTTTCTGATATATCCACTTCATCACAATTATTTTCCAATTTTCCCTTGACCTACGGAACCTTTCTTTGTATCAAAAAAAAGCTAAACAAGCAACAGAAATAACAAATACTCTATGTTGTTCCTTTTTAATGATTGTCATTCTATCTATCTAGCTCACTCTTTACTTAGAGTGTATCATCTCTCCACCAAGATGGAAAGATATATTTCATTCCTCTAAGATTAATACTGGTCATTGCATTGATCAGAGTTCTGATTTTCTTCAATAGTACTTGATAGTGTCTACTTCATTTTGTATCAGTTCATAGAAGTATTTTCAAGTGTCTATTATTCATATTTATCATTTTTATGATACAATAATTTTCTATTTTTCCATATGACAGCTTGTTCTGCCATTCCTTATCTAATGATGATCTATTTTAAAATAGTTCTTTGTTATCATAAAAAGTGGAGCTATAAATATTTTCATGTACAGACATCTTTCTTTTATCTTTGATCTCCTTAGGATCCACACTCAGGAGTAAAATCTCTGGGTTGCACAACACAAGTTCAGTTGAATGATTTTCTACTATAATTTCAAATAGTTTTGACTCCACTGATAGAGCATATGCTTGTCTTTTTCTAGGCCTTCTAAAGTTTGTCATTTTCATCTTTTGTCTTGTTTGCCAATTTGATAAGTATTATTTGAAGTTGCAAAATTCTTTTAATTTGCATTTCTCTTATTGTTACTGATTTAGATTATTTTTGTCACACGGTTGTCAATAGTTGTGTTGATAATACATTTTTCTGTTTTACTATAATCAAGTGCTTCTCATTGAATAATGTGATTAAAGAAGATCTTGCCCACTCATTAATGAGAATGGAAAGATTTGTAGGAAGGCCCACACTATTTGTTAATGAGCACTGCTTCTCAAGGGTTGTGGTGCCCTCTGGCTCTTAAAAATGTAAAAATACTCTGAGGTGAGGTTTTATTTTAGGGCTTAGTTTTTGGAAGAAGGTTTATGTGTCAGATGAGACTCTGGGAAGCCTCTTTGCAGCCCCCTGGTTTTGAAAACCCAAATGTTGATGCTTCCCTCTCTGGAAACTATGGTCAGACAGTTGAACCTGTCTGTTGATCTATGATATATATATATATTGCTTATGGTCAGAAAGCTGGAAACTTGTCTGTTAGTCTTTATTTCTCTTCTTGGATTTTTCTCCATTGTTGAATGATATATGTGTTTGATTAAGGAGATTATTAACCCCTCAAAATTTGCCTTTCCTTTTAGAAAAGCAGATCTAAGAACTGATGATAGCAGGTTCCTGCCCTGCCTATACTGGGGTACTTTCTGTTACAATAATTCACATTTTTTTTGAAAATTGCTTCTTAATGTCTTTTGACCAGCTATGACTAGGGAAATATGTGAGGTTTTTTTTATTTGTATCAATTTTGATAGAAGATACTCATCAGAGATATTCAGTGTGACTATCTTTCCAAATGCCAAGTTCTTCTTTTCATTCTAAATATATTGATTTAATAATGAAAGTTCTTTTTAATATTATATAGTCAAAACTATATATATATGTATATATATATATATGTATATATATATAATCATCTCAATGCAAGTGCCTTTAAAGAAGGAAGTCCTCAAGAAATGTATAATCTAATAGGGGGGAGTGAAGGACACACAAAGGAAGATGGAAAACAGCAGAGGGGGAATGACACCAGAGGTTACCTGAGGACATCTTGTTCCATGAGATTGAAACTAGGCAGAGCCATAGATGCAAAGTGAAATGAGCTGAAATTCCAGTTTCTGCCTTCTATAAAAGAAGACTTTGGGAAGGGTTGAGTACTCCACCATCCATCTCTCCAAGCATTTGTGACTTGTAAAAGATCACAAACTTAATAAATGGCAGAATTTAAAACCAAGTCTTCTGACTCTAAGCTTTGATGACTTTCAATGATGACTATTATGGCTTTCAAATTTTATCTCTGCCATCAATATGTTGCATATGTGACCATGGACAAGACATGCTACTTCTGAAGGCCACAGTTTTGTCATCTGTAAAACAAAATGATTGGATTAGATAACCTATAGCTAAAACTTCCCAGGTCTAAATCCATGGTACTATGATACCTCACTTTTCCCAAATCTGATCCTGGGTGTCTAAGACATTTTAATCCTCCTCCTCATCATCATCACTACCATTATATTGAAAAATCAGGTTTGCCAAGTGCTTTACATGCTGTTTGGTACTCATAACAACCTTGGAGGTTGTTGATTTTGACAGATAAGAAAACTGAGGGTTATGGAGATGAAGTGACTTGTTCACTGTCCCACAGGTAATGTGGATCTCAGGTCTTTATGACTCCAGGCTCAGTTCTCTATCTACTGTACCACCTAACTGCAGATCATGTTTGGCAACCCAGAAATTAGTGCCAGTGCAACTGTCTCAAACACTATTAATTGTAAGACAGAAGTGTAAACAAGATTAAAAGGGGGTTAGTACACACAGTCTCAAAGTTAGAAAGTACCAGGAAGACTAAACAGATGGTTTTGTGACAGAATAAAATGTGAAATGTTTAAAACCAGACCAAGGGGTCATCAGTAAGCTTTAACAAATACAAAGGGAGGGGAAGGCTGTCTAAGTTTTACAGGCAGAGACGACAAATTGTCCAACCTTTTGGGAGCACACCAAAATAAGATTCATGCAGTTTCTTTCACTCAGAATATATGACTGCAATATATAACAGAAGACATCAATTCTGAAGTCAGGCAAAAAGAGCTGACATATACCCCCAAGTTAAGTTTACCTACCCATATTCCTAACAGAAATGTTTGTCACTCGCCTGGATGTGTAGGCTGTGTAGTTCCAGATTTTTGGCATATCTCATTGAACCATAAACCAACTTCTGCTGAATAGCCAAGTGCCTCACAAACATTGAAGACTTTTATTTGGTATCTATTCTTGTTACCGTGATGAAAGAATGATCTTTCAAACATCTGACTTTTGGTCTAGGTATCAATAAAAGAAGCTAGGAAGAAATGAATTTTGAATGCTTTTACTACTGCAAAGGTACTTTGGGCAAAATTTTACCTTCAAAGTGACTAATGCAAAGAGTGATAGGAATTGAGGAAGAAAAGCAAGGTACTAATAGTAACTCGAAAGAAATGATGGTACCAGGATTATAAAAGGAAATATGTACCTATTTTTAAAGGCAAATAAATAAATAAAAGTATATGTCCTATGCATCGGTACATAGTCATTGATTGTTCAGGCATGGATTGAAATAGAGGGACTCTGAGGTCTTTCCCAACTCTCAGATTCTGTCATTCTAGGATTCTGTTAAAGACCAGTGAACTTGACAAATTCTAGAATGTATTGTTAAGGGGATAGTTGGTAAATGTCTGGAAAATTATGGTGATACTGAATCTAATCCATACCTCCCCATTTTTCCCCCAGGAGATTCACTTGAAAGGATGTCACATGATTTGCTAAAATCTAATACATAAGTAGTATCTATAGAATTCCCCTCATCTACCAGTCTAAGTAATTTTGTCAAAGAAGGAGATGAGGTTAACTTGAAACAGGTTATTCTTTATGAAACCATGCTCTCTTCATGTCACCTTGGAGAGAGGACTTTAGTGGATTCACCTCTACTTGTTCAGGTATCAGCAGGATGACTTCTTAGGTCTCTTCCAATACTGATATTGTGTGATTCAGTGAGTCTATAATGCTAATGTTGCACATAGTGGTTCCTGCTGTGAAGAATTTTGGTCTGCTTGCAAATGACATTTAATTAGCCACTAAATAATGCAGTACCATATGACAACTCCTGGCTCACTGCCATTGGGCCATTCTCATTCAGATGGAGGGTCTTTCTAACATCCAAGGCTAGTTTCCATGTTAGGAGTTTACATTGTACAATTTATTTTTACCACTACCTTTTGGATGTATTGAGAATGATAACCAGAATGGTAACTAACATTTGCCTCATGCTTTAAGGTTTTGCAACAAACTTTACAAATGTTATCTCCTTTAATCCTTACAACAGCCCTAGGAGGGAGGTGACCTAGAGATGTCTCTGCCTATTTTATAGAGAAGGAACCTAAACTTCCAAAAAAATCAGATAATAAAGCAGTAATACTGAGAAAGAACCTTACATTTGGAGCCAATTTCCAGCTCTGCCACAACTACCTGTGTTGTGCTGGGTAAGGCATTTAACCCCTGAAGACCATAGTCTCCTCATTTCTCAAAAGAGGGGGCTGGACTATATGAATCATAAAATCCCTTTCAGTTCTAAACTCATAATCTGTGAGTCTATAACTTGTTTATGACCATACCAACTTGTGAGTTATGTATAGCAGCATGCAAAATAGTGTGTGCTACAGGCTGTGTCCCTAGTCAGGAGTTGTGTGGGCTTTTTTTGAGATAATTAGACTTCAAGTTCCTTTTTTAAGGATTTTTGAGACCCAACATTTCTGGCAGTTATAAAGCTGACAAATATATAGCACATTCTGGTGCAGAGAGCATTCTCATACCTTTGGGTAACACAGGAGCTGATGTTTAGTTTCATTCATTCATTTACTCACTCATTTGTTTGTATAGTCATTCACTTTCTCATTCATTCATTCAACGAGTATTTATTAAGTATGTATTATTTCCAGGTACTATGCCATGCACTAAAGATACAAAACAAAAATGAATTGCTGGCCTCAAGGAGCTTACATTCTATGTGAATACTTCATCTAATCTTCTCCTTCTGTTAGATAACAGGTCTTGAGTTTTAATTGAGCACAATTTTGCGTGTGTGTGTTCATCCTTCGTTGCTGAAGAAGACCATGCCATCAGAGAAATAATGACATGACTTGCTCTTGACTTTGTTTTAAGTGAGGGAGGGCTGTGCAGGTCACCAGCCTCACTTCTCCTCCAGAGCCATCTGAATCCAGTGACCAGATATTCATCAGAATGACTGGAGATCACCAAAGATGAGGCAATTGGGGCTAAGTGACTTGCCCAAGGTCACACAGCTTAGTGAGTGTCAAGTGTCTGAGGTGAGATTTGAACTCAGGCCCTCCTGACTCCTGCACTGGTACTCTATCCACTGCACCACCAAGCTGATTCGAGCACAATTATAAACTGAACATACTGAACAAATCAGTATGATTCTATTTCAAATAATTTTGTTCATAAAAGACAAGGGAATGAATCTCATCATTTGAATTAATCCCATAAATTCTGGATAGCTTGAATCATTAAAAGAAATTCCCACACATCAATCCCAAATTTGCCTCTTTGAAAAGAAGAGAACAGGAATCAGTGTATGTCTACATTATGCCAAAACACAGGTGTTTAAAAAATGAAAAAGTCTTTCTGCTGGGCTACACTAATAGTCTAGTTTGGCATATCATTGTATTTGTGTGGGGGTGCAGATCATTTAGTGACAAATTGTGTAATAAGCTAGAAAGGTATTATAAAGCACATACAAAAAAGGAAGTCCCTAATGTGATCAACCTGGAAGTTAGTAGACGAATTTCTAGGAGAAAGACCAAATGAGATAACACTGAACTGACCTACTAATAAGGGGGAGGGGAGGTTGCAGAAGAGTATATTTATGATGATTGGTTAAGCATTAATGACTGGCTAAAGAGGAGAATTTAGACTGGTAGGTACATCTGGATCAGTTGTAATGGATTTTGATAATGAGGAAGAAATTTTGCCTCTAATCATTTCTTCTGCTGTGTGTAATCACAGATTAATAGTAGACATGTGGTTGCCACTGATAATATCATCTAATTAGGAGATGCTGCTAAAGTTATGATTTCAAAGATTTTTAAGGGAAGGATAATTTATTTTCTGAAAGGTGACGATGACTCTCACCCATATACCCACCCCTATGGCTGTTCTCTTTTGGAGAATTCTTAGCAGAGTCAAGGAGCAGGGAATTTACTCAGGCTATATCTAACAATGGTTTAAAGCAGGTGGAGAATTGTGTAGATGGCTGTATCTCTTAGTTAATCTTCATTTTTATAGGAACAAAAGAAAGAATGTAAATGTGGTGAAGCTGAAACTTAGCAATGAGTCTAGCCCTATGGGAATTAAAAGTCTCAAAGTAGATGGAGTTTCCCTGGGGAAACATCAATCCTTCCTACCAGCACAGGTCCCTTCATTCTGATTGCAGGAAGAGAGAGCTGACAGTCTAGACCTTTGCTCTTAACAGTCCACTAGTTCAATACATTCAATTAAATGGAATTCAAGAAGTGTCTTTTCTGCATCTAATTATATTCCAGTCATTATATTAAACACCAGGAAACACAAAGACAAAAAAGGGCACAGAATCTCAAAATGTTAAAGTTGGAAGATATCTTAGTACTCATGTGTGTCAAGGCACATCAGGAAGGAATCCTATCATACATCAAACAGTGGTCAGCCAACCTCTGGAAATCCAACACCCTCGGAGGAATATTCTACTTTTAGATAGATTTGTTAGACTAATTTTTTTTCCTAAAAGCAATCCTTTATTTTCATTCTTGCAACTCCAGCCCTCTGTTCCATGTTGTGATCCCTGGGCCATAGCAGAAAAAAAAAATGTAATTCTTTTTCTACCCAAAACTTTTCAAAATTTTTTCTGTCGTTTTTCATGGTTTTCTTGAATCACTTGCATTTCTCTTTCCAATTTTTCCTTTACTTCTGTTACTTGATTTTCAAAGCCCTTTTTGAGTTCTCTCATGTCCTGAGGCCAATTCATATTTTCTTGGAGGCTTTTGATGTAGGAAATTTGACTTTATTGTCTTCTTCTGGTTGTAAGTTTTGATCTTCTGCATCACCAAAGTAAGATTCTATAGTCTGAGATTTTTCACATTGTCTGCTCATTTTCCCAACCAACTACTTGACTTTCTAACTCTTTGTCAAGGTAGGACTCTGCTTCCAGTGGTGTGGCTTTTTAGAATTTTGAAGACAACTGTCCCTGAAGTCTTCTTTTCATCAGGTTAAACATTTCCAGTTCTGCCAACCAATCTGTATATGTTGTGGTCTGCAGTCCCTACTTTAATGTTGGTTGCATTTTATTATGGACATAAAGTATGTAAGTAGAGAAGGGAATAAAAGATAATTTGAGGAGAGGAGAAAATGATAAGAGATATATTAGTAGCAAGGGATCTGCAATAGCCCCTTGAAGATGGTATTACTGTAACTGAGATACAACAGAAGGTAAGAATTCTAAGAGAAGGAGTTTATCAAAGATTAATATGGAATAGGTCTAAAAAGATGGGATCCAGATCAGCAAGAGTTTTTAATGCCAAGTAGAGGGGTTTGTATTTTTGTCCTTGAAGCAACATGGAGATACTAAAAATTGTTAAGCTCAGAAATCATGAGAGCATAATGAGAGCTGAGATCTGAGCTCTAGAAAGAGAATTTTAGCATCTGCATCCGAGATTGTACGGGGAAAAGACTAGAACCTTGAAATCCAATTAGGAGGCTACGGTTATTATACAGTTGGGAAAAGATGAAGATTTGAACTGTGAGTGGAAAGGTGAGAGAAAAGTTCATTTGTTGTCAGTTAGAGCACTAGACTTGGAGTTGCAAAGACCAAAATTCAAATCCTGCCTCAGACACTAATTAGCCATGTGTCCCTGGGCAAGGTGTTTAACATCTTTCTGCCTCAAATTACTCATCTGTAAAATGAAGGAAATAAATCACACCTTCTCACAGGGTTGTTGTATGGTTCTAATAAAATAACATCAATAAAGCACTTTGTCAGACTTGAAGCATTATAGAAAAGCTAGCAATAATAATCTTGTCAATTACTATTATAGCCTAATCCACTAAAGGAGATGCCTTTCATAATTTTTTAAATCCCTTCTTGGTCTTTTCTTGAATCTTAATGTTAGGCCAGCTTTGAAGGTCCTTCAGCAATCAGGAGAGATGGAGAAGGTCATTTTGCCCAATAGGATAGAATCAAGTGCTTTGATGCAGCCACAGTCAAAGTGATCTTCTCCCTTTAGGAATTAACAGATGATTTTGCAAAAAAACAAACAAATAAACAAACATTTTATAAATAATAATTTCTGGAAGGCCTAAATCTGTCCCATATCCAGCTTTTTATTATGTATACTAATGAGGGGCAGACACTGACACAAAATGTGCAAAAACCATTTGTTCCAGTATTTAGAGTGTTAAGGACTATTGGCAGGTCCTCTGAACTTGTGTTTTGAGTTGCCATATTTTCCAGAAACACTGGACTCAGAGCATGCAGAAGGCCTTGAATGTGTCAAGGACAAACCCCTCTTTGCCCCCATTCACACAGCTGAGATGACATACCGTGCTGTTCACATGACAAGCTAGACTCCCTGTGTGTACCTGGAGGCCAAGACAGGTACCAGACAGTCTGCTCTAGGTTTGTACAACTGGAACCATCCTATCTTTGTAATCTAGTGGGTCCCAAAGAAAAGAATGTAGTTTTTTCTATCACCCTGTTCCTCTTCTTCTGGCAGAGTTTTGTCCTTTTCCCACCTTTACTGCACTTTTCCCCTTCCCATGCCATGCTCCTTCTTGGTATCTCCTCTTTTCTTTGTCCTACTATCATAAAAAGGAAAACTTCTATATCAGTTGTGAATTCTTTGGGCTCTACATACAAGTTCACTTCTCTTCTAATAAACCTAATTTCACATAAGTTTCATGAAGTTGTCCTTGCCTGTTGACAATAGTCATCAACATGCCAATTCATCTAGTGGCAAAAAGCAATTCCAATTTCACCTTTCTAAAGTGATCTTGTGGCATCACTAAGTCATATGTTAGCCTATAGATAAATGTGTTGAATTTATAATAAAATGAAACCAAATGATTCGGTATCATGGGGATTTGGTCAACCCAATTCAGAGGTGTCAAACTCCCTGGCTACATGGACCTTGAAAAGCTCTTGAGAGCTCCCAAAACAAATTAAAATGTAATTGGGAAACATTTAGCAAAATAAAGAAAAGTACAGTCCAACTTAGATAAGGTTAATTTGTGGTTTTCTAAGTCAATATGCAGTGCAGGGATCAGTTTCTATTTGAGTTTGATACCACTGACCCCATTTCCACAAGTCATTCTAGCCCATGAGTTATATCTGTCTCCTTTAGGAGATTATTTTTTTAGTCTATTGGGGACCCCAGAAGCCAAACAATTATGTCATCAAACAATTTTAAACAACCAAAATTTCCATGAAAAATAAATGAAAAGTAGCTCATTTGACATTGAGTAAGCCACAAAAATTTAAACCAAAATAAAATTAAACAGTAAACCAAAAAGATGCCAATTATTTTATTCACTTTTTAATTGGGTCAATGTAGTTCTGTGTAACCTAGTTCTCCAGGTCTTCTTCAAGATGAGTCTTTACTCCTGTACTTGAATTTCCTAATATTTTCAGCCATTATATTAAACACCAGGGAATACAAAGTCATCCCCCTTACTGGGAGAGCTGCACATGCATTCTCCTGCTCTAAAAACCTTTAAAACCTTCCCATTTTATTCTGGGACAAAAATCAAGTTCCTCTGTCTGGAATTCAAGGCCCTTTGCACTCTGGCACCACCAAGCCTTTCCAGCTTTACTTCATGTGTATTCCTGCATGTGCTTTATGCTTTAACCTACCAGATCTGTTCTTCATTTTACTGAATATACTGTATCTTCTTTTATGTCTTTGCCTTGGCTCATGTTGATCCTATGTCTGCAGTGACTTTCCATTGCATTTTCCTTATGTAATTCCTACCAGGTCTTTTAAATCACAATTCAAATGCCACCTCATCAAAACTTTCCTTGATTACCCCAGAGCTGCCAGTCTTCCCCCTTAAAGCTCATGTGATCTGTCTCTAATCAACTTACAAAAAATGATTAGACCTGGAAGGAACTTAGCAGGTCATTTAGTCCATCTTTACCTTCTTTTGCATCAAGGGAGAGGGGTTAAGTGAGGTGTAGAGGGCACTCTACTGAATCTTAGGAAAATTACAAAGTTTGTGTAAGACATTGTCCCTACCCTCACTGCTAATATTGTCCAGGAGGCGTGAAGGCATAAATATAAATAACTTTTACAAAGTTAAGGGGGGCAGTGTGAGTCATGAAAAGAAAGTTTATCTGGAGACAGAGGACTGAGTCTGAATCTCTCTTCTGACTTTGACAACTTTTCTAGACCTGTTTTGATGTTTTTTTGTCTATAAAAAGATGGCATTAGAGTAGATGTTCTCTAAAATCTCTTCTTACCTCTAATTTAATGGTTCTAAATCTTTTCAGGAATTTCTGTTTAAAGTCTAAACAGTTAAGGTGACAGAGGTATGATTCAAACCCAGGTTTTCTGAAGGTGTCCTCTCTGTTACACCATGCTTCCTCTACCATGCGACCTACTATTAACCAAAAAAAAAATTCTAAGTCCATGAGACATGCATTACATGCATGTAGAAACTCAAAGAGCCCAGTGGTGCAGGAAAAACCATGGGTATTTAAGTTACAGAAAAAAGGGGGAAAATACTAAATACCTTCCAAAGGTAATGGGAACAACAAAAGAAGCATTACTCTCCCTTGGGATAGGATGGTTTGCTTATGTACAAGGGTCCCTGATGCACAATCTCTCAGTCAGGTGAAGAGTGACCAGCAACTATCTTAACTCTGAGAGCACACAGGGAGTCCAGTTTGGGGTCCAAACATCAAATTATGTAAACTTGGGGCAGGGATCAGAGAGGGAGTGGAAAGGGGGTTGTGTCCTTGACACATTCAGGGACTCCTGAATATTCTAGGTCCAGGGTGTCTGGAAAATATGTCAACTCAAGAAATCAAGTTCAGGGGGCTCCTTAACAGTACCAAGTAACAATTATCTATTTTTATTCCCTTATTCCCCTTCTAAACCTGAATCACTATGAAGGCAGAAGTTACATTTTATATAAATCTGTTTGCTTCCTATCACTGCCTATAATGCTCTGCACAAACTAAGCTGTTTGTAAATATTCTTCTTATTGTTGATAATGTTGAATGGTACAAGGCCATCATTTCAGCCACTAAGGAACATTCTACCAGAAGTTTATAATAGATGTTGAACCCTGACATTTTATAAATGTTATTCCAGAGAAGCATTGCTTTGAACCAGTCTCAGAATGAAGAAAGCCTGGGTGGGAGGTCCACCTCTGATACATAATTATTATGTCACACTTATGCAAGTCAGTTAAACTCTCAGTGTCCCTGGGCAACTATCAGAAGCTATAATTTGCACAATAAGCACTGGTCTACAGTGGTAGAAGGAATACCTTCATCAGCAGTACTCCACACTAATGAAGAAATGTAGTACAATGGAAAGAGTGCCGAATTTTCCCATTGAACTTGGAATCATAGAACTTGGCTTCAGATTTAGGCTCTGTCACATAGGAAATGAGCAAGTGACTTACCTTATACTTTGGGCAAGTGACTTACCTTTTCAGATCCTCAGTTTTCTTATATGTAAAATCATGGATTTCATTGTATTGCCTCCCAAGGTCACTTTTAACACTGGAAAAAAATATTGTAAAAAAAAGAAAAGAAAACAAACTATGATTTGTAATCCTAGCAAATAAGGTTTAGTGCAAAAAAAGAAGTCTTAAGGTCTGAAATTATAAATTGCTTCCCCATTTGCTCAATTTGCAACCAGGAATAAGGATTATGCATTAATAGGGAGTACCTAACCATGATATCAAAGAGTACAAAACTGAACCAGTTATTATTATTATTTTACCCTGAAAGATGATGAAAGTTAACCAAGTGAGTATGTGAACAGGATATCTTGGGTGTAATACCAAGATCACAAATGAAGCATCTTGAGAATAATCCTAAGTTTGTCATCTTTGCACCTTGAAGACAAGAGAATAATCATTTTGGTGGCATTTATCATTTCTTTAAGCTACTTCCCGAGGAAACACTGATGATGAGGATAGTTGTACCCAAGCAATGATGTACAATCTAGAGGAGTTTTTTTCCCTTTTTTTCTTTTTCCTCGTGCATCACCTAAATTGTCAGTCAATTCTTAATTGTAGACCCTTTTCTCCTTCAGATGATACATGAGGGAGAATGAACACAGCTTGATTTTTAAGTTTCAGATTTAGTTTTGCTTCCTGGCACTTAGGAAAAGTATCTTTTTATTTGTAAACAGAGAAAATGTAATATAAAAGTCACTGAGAAAGAATAAATATGGAACTACACTATGTCATTTTCCAACAGATAACTACACTTTAATGTTTTCTCAGAGCAACGGCTTCATCCTTTAAACACAGAGATTCTTTTAAAGCCCATTTAATTTGCTATAGCCCAGAGAGCTTTTTTATACTTCTCATGTAGAAAAAAGTCATAAATTCACATACATTATAGCATTGCCCTATTTACAACTAATTGATGATTTTTATGCAATCCATTGAATTTCTATTTGAAAGTGAAAAAGACAAAACATTCACAAACCTCTCTAGTTCTTTCTGTCCATCACCACAGAACCTCCATGAAATCTCTCCTAATTTATTAGCAAGCAATACTCCACATGGATAAATAATCACTGAGACTTGCCGTGAGATGAATGTCTTAAAGAAATTGCCCTGTGGAGCTGGAAATGCTTTACCTCCCAACTTCAGATAAAAGAAAACAAGATGAAGCTTTTATCCCCAGGTTTATGAGTTTCTGTAAAGATCATTTTTCTTAATATCAAGGTAGCAGTGCTGTGCCTCTAAATCCAGAACTTCAATTTCTTCCCAAGTACTGCTCAGATCAATATTTAAACTTTAAATACATTGTGAAAACCTTTAACAAGTGTAGCTATTGGCTTGGGAGATCAAGAAGTGAACTGGCAGTGAGACATCTGACTGCTTTTGTCCATTCATTAGAACAATGATTAAATGACTGTGCTAAATCAATCCTCTTCAAATACTCATCAGGCTAATGCTTAGCTTGCTATGTGGAAGGCAATACATTTATAGATATTCTAATAATGGCCAACATCATGTTTTAGTGACCACAAACTTAAGAGGTGATCTTGAATAATAATCATTTACATTTATATTCTGCATTAGGGGTCCTTTCATAGAAACTGTAGAGAAACAGACAGGTTAAATGACTTGTCCTTGGTTACACATTGCACATAAATCTCACATTCCTGGTCTCTTTTTGGCCCCAAGTCAAGGATGCATTATGGTTTATCATACTGACTACCATCTTTTAATAATCTGGATCTGAAAAATGATGTATTTCAAATTGTAGTTTGGAATAACTTTCAAATTCAATGCATAAATCTTTTCTTTAAAAGTTCTCCTTTAGCATGGTTTTTGTCATTAACATTCTTTCTAAATATATGCTTGATGGAATCACATATGTAAATGGATGTACCTACAGAGTGATATCACTAAAACAAGTATCATAAATCTAGGAATAATCCCATAACTTCATTCATTGCTTAATAGGTTCTTGATACACTTTCAGTGGGTCCCTATTTTCTATAAGACAAAATTCTGTCTCCTCAGAAGAACCATTCTTGGATCCTCGATAGTCTTGCACCAAACTATCTGGTCTTATTTTATAATTGTTGGGAGATGAGACCAATGTTTGATTGAGGTAACTATGGAAACATCCCGCAGATGCAAATCAGCACCCCATCTATAATTTAATTCCAGTCAAATTTATGGAAGTATTAAGATGGTCACAAAGCTAATAGGCAGTACCTGAGCCCAGGGTTTTCATCTTTCTAGGTCAATTTACTACCACTATGCCACACTATCTCTGGTACTACTCCAATTATTTTATAAAATATGAAAACATACAATAGATAAAAATGAAAAATATGTATTCATTCTGAAAGAGGACTATGACTTTTGACCAGAACTTCCAGCCCTCACCCCCAAAACATCTTTTAAGTTTCCTGCTGCTGTCTAGTAAATACCCTGTCTTTGGGTTGGGGAAGGAGAAGCATGGATTGGCAAAGCAAATACTTTAGATTTAACCAGAGAATCTGAGAATATAAAAGATATTCACCCTGTATTGGATGAATTATCTGAATATTAAGATTTATATAGAACCTCTAACATTATCTTTAGGTCTAAAAAGTTTTCTAATTTGTCTTAATTCTTGACCCTATAATTGACTTCCTACTTCCTCCCTTTAGTCCTTTCCCCATAGAATTATTATTTAAAATGAAAGTAGTTCCAAATAATCATTGAATACACCTTCTAAGAAAGGAAATAAATCACTGGGGCTTATGAGCTGTAGTTTTATGTGAATGTTGACTGACACTCATGATGAACCTCAATCTGTGTTGTGATTCAAGTCAACCACATATGGGGAGAATCCTGGTTATTATATTGCAGTTTTGGTCCTCTTCCTAATAATCCTTTCTGTTTCATTTATTTTATCCTTCTAATCCTTGTAGCATATTTATTTATAATCACGTCCAGTCTCATAGCTTCTACTTCTATGTAGATGATCTTCAAACAATATTTCCCCATGTCCAGGTCCACATAATTCTTTCAACTCAGATCTCTATGATTTCCCCAAGTTCACACAATTCCAGGTCCTCGTTGAACATCTTCAATGACATATCCTGTAATTGATTACATGATTAGGAAGGGTTAAACAGAATGGGATGAGGATTTAAGGAGGAAGGAATCTTTTTTGTCTGGAATAGTCAATGAAGGTATCATTGAGAATGTCATACCTGAGTTAGGGAAGAAAGATATGTGTGTTAAGGTTGGGGGGAGGGATTCAGTGTAAGCAAAGATAATGATGTATGTGAATATATGGAGTTGAGAGATAGCACGGAAAGACTGAAGAAACTGAAACAGTTCAGTTTGGTTTTGTTAATAAGTACATGAATTAAGCTGTGTGAAATAAGAATAGAGAAGTCAACTGGAGATATATTGTACAAAACTTTGAATGGAAGACTAAGACATTATATTTTAATTTTTTAATTTAATTTATATTTAGTCAATGCTGGATTTAGAGCTGGAGAAATATGTTGATGAGTTATCTGTATGTAGTCAATAACTGAAGCTATGAGAATAGGTGAGAAAACAGTTCAGAGAAAGAAAAAAAAAAGAACCAAAGATGAAGATTCATGGGAGGTCTTTGGTAAGAAGACAAGAAAAGGAAGAGGAATCAATGAAAGAGATAAAAGATGAATTGTAAGAAAAATTAGAAAAATCAAGAGAGAATACTCTACTGGAAACCAAAGTACCAAAGAGTATTAAAGAAGGGATAGACAATGGTACCAAATGCTATAAAGAGATCAAGGAAAATGAGGATTGAGAAAGTAGAGTATTTAATAATTAGGAGGTTATTAGAGGAGTATCAATGAAAGGTATGACTTTTCTTCATTTTTAAAGAGAATATGAATCTCTGTAGGCACAGGTAAAAGACCGCGGGGAGAGTGGGGGAGATAAAATGTGGAAATGATAGATGAATTAAAAGAATAAATGAGCAATAAGTGTGTGGGGTGAAAATTACCCTCAGAGGGCTTCACTTTGAGGAGAGGTAGAGCTCCCTCTCTGAGAAACAATTCAAGGAAGAGAACATAGGAGAAGCAGTAGAAAGCTTCTGAAGGCATGAAGAATGAGGGTTAAAGAAGAAAGGTCTGTGGGATCAGTGCATGTTAACCCCTCCATTCTCTTAAACCATGTGTAATTGTGACTTTTTTCCTCCAATTGGAAATATAAGACAATCCCTCCCTCCTCATGCCATGTGTGTTTTGAACCAACAGGCCAAAGTGGAATTGGCTCATAACTTTTCCAAGGGGTAGGTACTGAAAACATCGACAGAGTTCCATGTTCAATTATAAACCTTATAATGTTCTCTACATGATCAATGTGTGGCCGTGTCAGACACTAAGCAGCTTTGTTTTCCCCTAAATACAAAAGGAAATACAGCTGCATTTTAAAAATACATTTTTTAAAATTTTACCTCATACCGTGGGTTAATTGCTTATGCTATTTTAAAAGGCAGACTGCTAAAGAAAGGATGTGGTTGATGTGAAAAAAGATACGTGTTTTCCTTTGTTTTGTTTTTTCCTTCGTTCACAGCATGCCTATCATGCTCATGATCTCAATGGGTCTTTACAAATGATTTCTCCTAATGGATTCATAATGTGAAACCTTTAGGGTCTTGAACAGGCTATACATAAATGTAGGTTTCTGCTTCCTCTGAGCACTAAGAGAAATCCCCATAATTAAGCTCATTAGCCTGATGTATTTCCAGATATTTGCTTAATAGCTTCATAATATAGTAGCACAAACTAGCTGCATATGTTTCAGAAACCATTCTCCCAAAATTGTTGCAATGCATCATAACCAAGGCCTGAATAACAATGCTTAATTAATCCTGGCTTCGGAGAGGATTTGTAAACTATCTATGATTTTCAGGATACAGTAATGGTATTTCTAGATTTGAATATATATGTGTGTGTGTGTGTGTGTGTGTGTGTGTGTGTGTGTGTGTGTGTGTGTGTGTGTGTGTGTGTGTATATATATATATATATATATATATATATATATATATATATATATATATATATATATATATATATATGTAGTCATGATAGAGTCTCCAAAATTACCCAGATTTTCAAATTAATTTCCAGGTGAAACCCAAAAGCAAAGGTTTTTTCTCTTGACTTCCAGTATTTCTGACAGTTTAATTAAGGCTATGAAAATCTTTCACTAGCCAGAAACTGGAAATAAATGAATTCATCTTTAAACATCACATATTTAAAAGTGTGGATTTTACATTTTTTTGGAAAAAAAGAAAATTATCATTTTAGATGGTAGCAGTAGGTGTTTAGTACAAACTGTTTTTACCAACAATCCTGTTCTTATTTTTTATATTTAATACTCTATGGAGTATTGCACAGGTGAGCAAAATAATTGCTCTTGTTTTGATAGTTAAATAAAAGTATTGTGATGTAAATTCATCCCTTGTAGGATCTCTGAAAACATCCTCACTATAATTTCAACAGCAGAGAAAACAATAGAGTTAAAATGTAGGACATATTTTTGCCACCTGATTTTACCCTTTTCTGCTAGATATCTATCTTTTGAAAGCATGATATTTGACCCCAAAGTATTAACCATTTTATTTAAAAAAAAGCTCCTTTACACATCCAAAGGACTCATCAAACACCATGTGAATTAGATAGTCTAAACTACAAAACTTGTATCTACAGAAAATTCCTAGTCTCTAAATCGGTTGAAAGTGAAAAGAAAAGAGGACAGTAATCAAAGTTTCAGGGATCATTAAACATGAACTTAGCACTTTCAGTGTCAGCCTTGATTGGCCATCATTTTTAAATCACATAGTGGTAGTTAAGCTGATTACTATTTATTGACCCTGTGACTATGCTCCTACACTTGTAACCTGATTGGTTGGCTGGAACTAATTGATAGGTATGGTTGCATATATTGAAAGGGCTGTTTGGAAAAGAGATTATATGACTATGCGAATGGAGTTTGATGTTAAACAAGGTATAGACATAATGTACTATGGCAAAATATGTTCAGAAATAATGTCCATGATGCATAAGAATTATTTGAATATAGTACTTGTACTTATCTGAATAACATATCTCTTATATTTACATAATAGATCTCAGGTGCTAGAATTTGCTGATGCTTAAGTATTGTCCCTAGCTTAATAGCACCTCTCTGAGTCCATCTATCATGTGGATATATTTCTATCAGCAGATTAAAAGTAATAGCCAACATATATATCACACTTCAAGGTTTGCAAAATTCTTTATATGTGTCATTTGGCCCTTACTGACTGGGAAGTCGGTGCTATTTGTATCCTCATTTTACAAATTAATGCACTGAGGTGAAGAGAAGCTAAGTGACTGGTCCATTGTCACGTAACTATTAAGTACCTGAGACTGGTTTTGATCTCAGATCTTTCTAACTCCAAGACTTGTACTCTCTACTGTGTCATCTTGCTGCCCTATCTTTCCACCTTTCTAACTATCAATATACCGGCTTTCTGGCTGTCAAAGATCTGTGATTTCATCAGCATGAGGTCTCCCATAAAGTGATTAAAATTTGTTGTATGCCTGTGAAACAAGGACAGTCTACCAGCACCATGCCAGGAAACTGAATAGCTTCCATGTGAACCGTCTTAGGAAGATTCTGAAGATCACCTGGTAGGATAAGGTACCATACACTGAGGCCCTTATTCGAACTAAACTGCCGAGCATTCAAACTATGTTTCAGAGAGCACAATTCCGATAGGCTGGCCACATTGTGCAAATGCCAAATGTACATTTGCCAAAATAACTATTTTATGGAGAGCTCTCAGGGGGCAGGCAACCACGTGGTGGTCAAAAGAGGCAATACAAGGACACTCTCAAGGTCTCTCTCAAGAACTTTGGAATTGATTGTGTGACATTAGAGATTCTGACAAAGGACTACACAGCATTTTCATGCCCACATCAGAAAAGGTGCTGTGCTTTTGTGAGGATGCACAAATTTAGAGTATCCACCCCAAACGTTCACAATGACTACCTGTGCCCAATCTGTGGTAGAGCATTCTGAGCTCATATTGGTCTGATCAGCCACAGTCAGATACCTTGAAACTTGACTTTGTCATAGTGATGTCATTTTGGTCGTCTTAAGAGAATGAAGGACAACAACCAAACCAATAACCAAAATATATTGATGAATTACAGATATCTTAAAAATTGCTTATGGATCATCAGAGTGATTTTTTTTCCGTAGTGCTTGCTCTTTCTTTCTGCCTCTGTCTATCTGTCGGTCCATCTTGTACACACAATTCTGAAACTTTTTAATTCATAAGCATCTAGAAATGATTTTTCACAGACATTTAAAATTAAATGCAGAAGTTAAGGACTCATTTTGAGTATTTCAATGGTCTCTGATAGGATCCAAAATTTATTTAGAATCCAGGGAGTCAGGATTACCAGGTCTAAGATTTCTAACCCACAGATGATTACACTCACAATAAGGATGTTTTTATCCTGGAAAACATTTGTGTTGTATTTGTAAAGACTGTGCCAGAAAAATCTCCTTGACACAATGTTAGTGTCCGTGATACCATGTTGAAACAGCAAGAGTATTAGTATGGTTATTTCCTTTAATGAATGTTGTTACCTTTTAGACTGCTGTAAAGCTCAGAAGTGACATAAACAAAGCTGCTTCTTCTCTGGAATTCCATAGGAGACTTTCTAAGAGAAAATAAAATTTTGAAAAAAGATAAGAGTTCAAAGCATCTCAATTATAATATCTTAGAAACTTAAGAGTTGGGGAAAAAAATCTTAGAGTTCAATTAACATACCTCTTGCCCCATAATTGAATTAAAATGATTTCTCCAACACCTTTTAGGTAATTAATTGACAAAGAATCCACCTTTTATTTACTTCTTGCCAGTCAGAAAAAGCATTGCCAATTTCCCGAAGCATCACCTGACACATATATCATGACCATACTTCCTTCTTAGAAGCTGAATGAAAATAGGGGTATGTAAAATAAAAGAGAAAAAAAATATCCACAGGTTTGCTATAAAGCACACTAGATAAAACCTTCTTTGCCACTGTGAGAGTCACAAGGTAACAGGTACCTCTCTGCTCTGCTCTTAATGGCTCAGTTCAACAACTGTTCAAACTGAACCACAGGCCCTTATCTCAGTTTTCCAGATGGACCCTTTAAGTGCCTGGCTGACCCTGAGAAGGGTTATTGCCTAACATAGTGGGGTTTAAAAGAAATAAGTTTTGAAGAATAGAAGGAACTGGACTTTATTAATTCATGAAATGTGTTTAATGTTTTAGATTTTAATTATGTCTTTATCAGTTTTCCATTTAAAATCCTAATATAGCAGAACAGTAATCTTATATTTCAAACTCAAGTGTACAATGGATAAAAATCTTTGAATATATATTTAATGTCCTCCTTGTAAAAATGTTTATCAGTACAGTGAATCATTATATATGAAAATATGTAAAATGAAATAAGAATCGTGATGACTTCAATGGCATTTTCTAATGAAAGAAAACAATGAAATGCTTGTTTTAATCTTATTCATCTTAGAGGAAAATCCATAACTGTGTAGTAAAGAAACAAAAAACTACATGGAAATGTATTTAATTGCTCATAATTATGAATTAATATAATACTATTTTAAAAATGCTTACCTTATAAAACATTAATCTAAGAAAACATCTCTTATTTATTTGAATGTTAATTTAGAGGTATGCTTCAGTTTGGAACCTGTGTCTATGTCCTGGAAGCAGATTTTTTAGAAGCTGTAGTGTTAATAATCTAAAAGATAGCAGTCTCTAACTGCACAGTGGGATTTCCAGCTTGAGCAGAGATAGTTGCCCTAACAGCAACGCCAAAGCAAGCATTATATAAGCATGTTTCCACATAAATCCAAAATACAAAGTGGAAAAAGTTTAGTCAATAAATTGCTTGTTTGGTCCACACAATGCCAAACCACTGATTTGAATGTTTGTTTTTGACTAAAGTGATTCATTGTTTTGGCATCATGGAGACAACATACAAAGCCAGATTCTGAAATCAGAATGGTTCTTTCCCAGCTATTAACATCTGGGTGAGTTTTGAAAGTTGCAAGAAATCTTAAAGGTCAACTCGTCTGACAATTAAATGAAAATCATGTGTGCTTGTATTTTATTTTTGTATGAATTAGCCCTTGTACTTACACCAGTATTGAATAAATTTCTCATTTTCTTTTTTTTTTTTTATTAAAAAGTATCAGATTGCAGCCCCTGTACACTTAGATTGATAACAGTTTAATTGTTATCTGGGGAAAGGCTATTGGTTTGACTGTGGGAATTGACATAATTAGAAAGCTTCTATTTGAATAAGCTCCTTAAATTCATTCATATACTAATATAATACATATATGAAATGTGAGTATACATATTTGATATTTCCATGTGTGTGTTTAAAACCAGGTGCTGGTGCCCTCTCATTCCAAATAACTTTGCATTTATTTTGTATATATCATAAACATATGTATGTACATATTAACCCACTGATAGAAGATGAATCCTGAAAGGAGTATCAGAAGAACCCAGAAATGAGAGTATCAAGAAAGAGAGGGAAAGTGATCAGTCTGAGATCTGTAGAGAGGTTAAGGGTGATGAGGGCAGAGAAAAATATTATCATTGGCTTTATTGATAAAGAAATCATTGGTTGAAGATAAATTCAGTTGAGTTGTAAGTATGGAAGCCAAGTGGAAGGAGATTTAGAATTAAATTGGATTAAAGGAAGTGGAGGTATGGCATGCAGACAGCTTTCTCTACAGACATTGTGTAGTATGAAGAAGTAAAACTATGAAAGGAAAGGGAGATACAACACAATAGCTAGTGTGAAGTGGAGGTTGCTATTTTTATTATTTTTACGTGTGGGGTGTATCTGAACATGTTTACAGTGAACAGTGAAGGAGTCAGTTGATAAGAAGAGGTTGCATATCAGGGGGAAAGGGAAATAAGCCCTTAGACGGATGGGTTCTTCAACTACTTTTTTGTCACTGACACACTTGCCAGTCTAGTAAAGCCTAGGAATCCCTTCTTATAGAGTTACAAAAGACAACAATTATATTAATACATAGTTATCAAAATAGTTAAATTATTCATTTAGTATTTTATTTCTCCCCAATTACATATAAAAAAATTTTAATATTCATTTTAGAAATTGAGTTCCATATTCTTTCTCCCTTCCATACCTCTTCATTGAGAAAGAGAGCAGTTTGATACATGTTATACAAATGCAGTCATGCAAAACATATTTCCACATTAATCATGTTGTAAAAGACAACTGAACCCCTCCCCCAAAGTAAGAAAAGCAAGCAGATTTTAACAAAGTATGCTTTGATCTGCAATCATACGCCATCATTTCCTTCTCTGGAAATGGATAGTATTTTTCATCTTAAGTCCTTAAGAATTTTCTTGGATCATTGTATCGCTGCGAATAGCTAAGTCATTCACAGCGAACCATTGTACAATGTTGCTGTTACTGTGTACAATGTTCTCTTGATTCTGCTCATTTAAATTTTCATCAATTCGTGTAAGTATGGGTTTGTTTTGTTTTTTTCTGAGAGCATACTGCCTGCCATTTCTTTCAGTAATACAGTATTCCATCAAATATTATTCCAAACTTTGATCAGCCATTACCCTACTGATCAGCATCCCCTAAATTTTCATTTCTTTGCCACCCAAAGAGCTGCTATAAATATTTTTGTACATATAGGTCCTTTTCCTTTTTTTTTTTTTTAACTCTGGTTTACAGAGCTCCTTGTGTCATTGCCAGATCAAACGGTACGCAACATTTCATAGCCCTTTGGGCCTAGTTCCAAATTGTCCTCCTTAATGGTTGAATCAGTCCAAAATTCCATTAGTGTATTATGCATTAGTGTATCAATTTTCCCACATTCCTTCCAACATTTGTCATTTTCCTTTTCTGTCATATTAGCCAAACTGATAAGTGTGAGATGGTACCTCAGAGTTGTTTTATTTTGCATTTCTCTAATCAATAGTGATTTGTAGCTTATTTTCCCATATGGCTATAGATAGTTTTGATTACTTCATCTGAAAACTGTATGTTCTTATTCTTTGACCATTTATTAATTAGAATTTTTTTTAAAATTTGACTTACTTCTCCATATATTTTAGAAATGAGGGCTTTATTCAGAGAAACTTGGCTGTAAATTTATTTTCACAGTAATGATTACTAACTATAGAAGTTGTTAAATCTTCTATTATCTTGACTATGATTCCATGATATTTGAATTTTGTTTTCTTTCTGGTTGCAATATTTTCTCCTTGACCTGTGAGCAATAGAATTTGGTTATAATATTCCAGGAAGTTTTCATTTTTTTTCAAATTTATGTATTTGACTTTTAACATTCATTTTCACAAAATTTTAGGTTTCAGATTTTCTCCCCATTTCTCCCCTTCCCCCACCCCAAAAAGCTAAGAATTCTAATTGCCCCTATCACCAATCTGCCCTCTCTTTTAATTTCCCTCTTTCCTTTTCCCCATCTTCTCTTTTGTCCTGTAGGGCAAGATAACTCTTTATACCCCATTACCTGTATTTCTCATTTCCTAGTTGTATGCAAGAACAATACTCAGCAGTTGTTCCTAAAACTTTGACTTCTAACTTCTCTTCATCCCTCCCTCCCCACCCAATCCTTTTGGGAAGGCAAGCAATTCAATATAGGCCATATCTGTGTAGTTTTGCAAATGACTTCCATAATAGTCGTGTTGTATAAGACTAACTATATTTCCCTCCATCCTATCCTGCCCCCCATTGCTTCCATTCTCTATTTTGATCCTGTCCCTCCTCAAGAGTGTTGACTTCAAATTGCTCCCTCCTCCCATTGCCCTCCCTTCCACCATCCCCCTCACCCTGCTTATCCCCTTCTCCCCCACTTTCCTGTATTGTAAGATAGGTTTTCATACCAAAATAAGTGTACATTTTACTCCTTCCTTTAGTCAAATGTGATGAGAGTAAGCTTCATGTTTTTTCTCTCACTTCCCCTCTTTTTCCCTCCTGAAAAGTCTTATGCTTGCCTCTTTTATGAGAGATAATTTGCCCCATTCCATTTCCCCCTTTCTCCTCCCAATATATTTCTCTCTCACCACTTAATTTCATTTTTTTAAGATATGATCCCATCCTATTCAATTCACTCTGTGCTGTGTGTGTGTGTGTGTGTGTGTGATCCCACCAACTACCCAGATACTGAAATGTTTCAAGAGTTACAAATATCGTTTTTCCATATAGGAATGTAAACAGTTCAACTTTAGTAACTCTCTTATGACTTTTCTTTTCTGTTTACCTTTTCATGCTTCTCTTGATTCTTGTGTTTGAAAGTCACATTTTCTTTTCAGCTCTGGTCTTTTCATCAAGAATGCTTGAAAGTCCTCGATTTCATTGAAAGACCATTTTTTTCCCCTGAAGTGTTATACTCAGTTTTGCTGGGTAGGTGATTCTTGGTTTTAGTCCTAGTTCCTTTGACTTCTGGAATATCCTATTCCATGCCCTTCTATCCCTTAATGTAGAAGCTGCTAGATCTTGTGTTATCCTGATTGTATTCCCACAATACTTGAATTGTTTCTTTCTAGATGCTTGCAATATTTTCTTCTTGACCAGGGAACTCTGGAATTTGGCCACAATGTTCCTAGGAGTTTCTCTTTTTGGATCTCTTTCAGGTGGTGATCAGTGGATTCCTTGAATACTTATTTTTCCCTCTGGTTCTAGAATATCAGGGCACTTTTCCTTGATAATTTATGAAAGATGATGTCTAGGCTCTTTTTTTGATCATGGCTTTCAGGTAGTCCCATAATTTTTAAATTGTCTCTCCTGGATCTATTTTCCAGGTCAGTTATTTTTCCAATGAGATATTTCACATTATCTTCCATTTTTTTCATTCTTTTGGTTTTGTTTTGTGATTTCTTGGTTTCTCATAAAGTCATTAGCCTCCATCTGTTCCATTCTAATTTTTAAAAAACTATTTTCTTCAGTGAGCTTTTGAACCTCCTTTTCCATTTGGCTAATTCTTCTTTTTAAAGCATTCTTCTCCTCATTGGCTTTTTGAACCTCTTTTGCCAATTGAGTTAACCTATTTTTCAAGGTGTTATTTTCTTCAGCATTTTTTGGGGGTCTCCTTTAACAAGGTATTGACCAGTTTTTCATGCTTTTCTTGCATCTCTCTCATTTCTCTTCCCAGTTTTTCCTCCACCTCTCTTACTTGATTTTCAAAATCCTTTTTGAGCTCCTCCATGTCCTGAACCCATTAAATATTTATTTTGGATGTGTGGGATACAGAAGCCTTGACTTCTATGTCTTTCCCTTTCCCTGATGTTAAGCATTGTTCTTCCTCATCCTGAAAGGATGGGAGGAGATATCTGTTCACCAAGAAACCTTCTATGGTCTTATTTTTTTTCTCTTTTTTGCGCATTTTCCCAATCAGTTACTTGACTTTTGGGTCCTTTGTCAAGAGTAGGGTATACTCTGGGAATCTGTGAGATCTCAGTTCCTCCAGGGTGGCATGATCAAGCATGTACTGGTCTGGACACAGAGAGGGATTTTTGTGCCCAGAATCTTAGCAGTTACCTCTCCACAGCCATCTGGCCTCCATTTCCTCCAGGTCAGCACTGGGGGTTGATTTTCAGATAAGATGGATGGTCAGGGCCGCCATTCAGTGTGATACAAAGACCAGCTCACCCAGGGCCTCCTCACAGGGCTGAGGTAAGGCTCAGCTCCCCAGGGCCCCCAGGGGTTTTTACTCCCCAACTATGGAGCAGTCTGTACAGGCTGCTGTGCAGCGTCAGTGGCTTCTGCCTGCTGCCAGAGCTATGGGAAGGCCCTTCTCTCTTCCTGGCCAGCTGAAAAGCCCCCCTGTCACTGACCCTTTGGTGCCTATAGGTTGAGGGATCTGCGAACTACTGCTACTGGGACTGGGAAATCCATGACTGGAGATTCTGCACTCGAGGCATCCTCCTCCCAGAATCTTGTTGCACCGCACAGCCAAGGCTGGTCTGGGCTCCATGCTCTGCTCTGCTTCCTGTGCAACCAACGTTTCCCATGGGCCTTTCAGGTCACCCTGGGCTGGAAATCTCTTCCATTCTGTTGTTCTCTACTTCTGCTGCTCCAGAATTTGTTGAGAGGCCCTCTTTACAGGTATTTTGTGGGCTCTGTGGGCAGACCCTGTGTAAGTGTGTCTATCTAGTCTGCCATCTTGGCTCTGTCTCCCAAGTTTTCATTTTTTGATCTCTTTCAGGAGTTGACTGTTGAGTTCTTTAAATTTTTATTTTACCCCTTGGTACTTCTACCTCTCTTATTTGATTTTTTGCATCATTTTTGAGTTCTTCCATGGCCTGAGACCAATTCGCATTTTTCTTTGAGACTTTGGATACAGTAGTTTTGACTTCATTGTCTCCTTTTAAGTTTGTGTTTTGATCTTCCCTTTCACCATAGTAACTTTCTTTGGTCAGATTCTTTTGTGTTGTTTGATTATTTTCCTAACCTGTTCCTTGACTTTTACATTTATATTAAAGATGAGTTTTGTTCCCACAGTGGAGGGGGCATTGTTCTTAGTTTGCTTCAGGTTTTTTGTGCAACTGTTTTCAGAGGTAATTCTGGGGGTCTCAGGTTATATAATCTAAATAGAGCTGTATTTTCTACTCTCCTGGTCTATTCTCTGGTCTGTGAGATACTATAAGCACTCTTTTCTTCTCTGGAATTGTAACTAGGGTCCCAGCTTTCCTGAAGCCCCAAACTCTAGAGTGTTAAAGTTCCACATCACACTGGATTGGTAATTCAGATTCAAGAATGAGCAGTGCAAGAAAGTACTGTGCCCAGTGCCAGGAAAAGGACATTTGTAATCTCCTTCTGACCAATTATAGAGCATGTTTACCATCAGGAATGTTTGAAAGTCCTCTATCTCACTGAATGTCCATTTCTTCCCCCTGAAGTATTATACTCAATTTTGCTGGGTGTATGATTCTAGCTTGTAATTTTAGCTCCTTTTCCCTCTGTAATATCATAATCCAAGTCCTCCAATCAAGGAAGAGTAAAAGGACCAATTTGAAATAGAGAGGATCCAATTGAAATTGGATAAGCTAAACTGAAGTTTTCCTAATCATTGTTATTATGTGGCTGCCTACCTAAGTTTTCAAACACACAGGCAAAAGCAAGTATATTTGGAATTTTATCTCCAATTAGAGTCCCAAGAAACCCAAGAAAGAACAACTAAAAAGGATACATATACAGTTCTCATTGTGGCATGCTGCCAAAATTTCAACCAGATCTTTCTGGTTGACATTAGGACTTAGAGATGCAGACCACTCCTAATATTTATGTTGTCTAGAGTTAATGATTAGTTCATTGGCATGGCAACAAGCACAATACTATATTATTACTTCTCGTTTTGAAAAGTTAACAGAGAAAAGTCATGGTAAAAGTGAAAAGTTATGTTCTACTATGGTCCATTACATTAAATCCAGACTATTTTTAAAAGGCGGTGGTATATAAGGTAGGATTCCATCTGGCTTGTATATTTAGAATGGTCTGTTGCTATGGAAAGATTTAACTTTGCTTATTTCATACATCAATTTCATAGGCTTTCACAAAGTAAAAAAACACCAACTAGAGCATGTCTAAAACTGCAAAATATTGTCACCTGTTGTTTATTAATGTGGTAATTCTGTAAGCTCAACAGATATAATACAAATTTGTTGAGTGTCCTGATTATATTGAAATAGAGTCTTTAATTTCATTAACATATATGATACTAGTACTCACAACACTAGCCAATTTTTGAAGGTGGCATTCTGTGTTGTACTTTTGAAGGAAGTCCAGGCCACATAGATCAGCTATTTCTCCTCCCAATATGCTTAATTCAAAACGCTGGCAGAAATATTAGTGTGATGTATAGAAGTCATGTAAAACAATTTGGATCTCAGATAAAAAGGTATCTTTCTCTTCTTTTACTTTTTTTTTAAAATTTAGTGATATAAAGGAAGTATCTGTGTTTTCCTTTACTCCGAAGATGTAAATAAATAAATAGATGACTTTAAGGATAGTAAGTCAAAGGATAGTAACTCTTTCCTTACTTCTTCTCTTTCAAGTGAATAGTCTTACTACAGGAAAGGGGAGAACAAAAATGATTGAGAAGGAAACTCAAGGTAGAAAAGGAGCATGTGGCTCCTAGAAATTAGTTCTAGTCACTTAGCCTGAATAAATGATACTTCAGAGAACTGGAAGAGTATGCAGTTATGATTACTGAATTCCAGTTCCTTAAAGGAACAGTGAAAATAGGAAAGGTGTTACTATGTGGTAAATGGGAACATTTTATTCTGGTTTACAGAAAATGGGAAGAGGTAGAATTATCTAAAGTATAGAATAGCTGACTTGATGCCTATTATTGGAAAAATTCTAGGAAAGACTAATAAACATATGTTTTTTGAACATTTAGAAAGGAAAGTGATCATTAGGAGCCATAGTGGCTTCCTTAAGAACAAATCATATCTGTTTAACAAACATTTGTTTTGTTTGTTTTCCTTTGATTGTGGAGGAAAAAATCCCTTGGCTAGTGGATCTGATCAATGCAGTAGACACAGGATAGCTTGATTTCAGGAATGTGTGCAAATAATCTGGTTGATCATTTGCCAGGGATAATATACAAGGGATCTTTGGATGACAGATGAACTAGAAAATCTCCAAGTTTGTTTCCAGTTAAGCCTATGGTTATGTGATTCAATGAATAAAATAACATGGCAATAAAAAAGGCTTATTTAATATTAAGATACATTCATAAAAATAGGGAGTTGAAAATAAAGGTAATATACCCAGTATTCTAATTCCTCCTAGAGAGTGCATTCTGTTATGAATGACACATTCTGAGAGGGGAATTGCCAAACTAGAACATGTTTAAAAGTTAGTGAACAAACAGATAAGATGACCTGAAACCATGAGAAGATTAATAGAAGATGGCACTATTTATCTTGGATAGGAGAAGGTTGAGGCCCGTGTGTGTGTTTGTGTGTGTGTGTGTGTGTGTGTGTGTGTGTTTGTATGCATATATGGGAAAAGGAGCATTTTTCTCCAATATGAAATGACTAAAGTTTTTAACAATGATAAGACCTTTATAAAGAATAGGGAGGGTTCTGTGGGCAACCAAGTCTATGTTGAAAATGTGGCTTGGAAAAAAAAAATTGATTAAAAAAATTAAAAGAAAAAGAAAATGTGACTTGGGCACTCAGAACCCTGTGGGACTCTGAGAAGGCCCAAAACTTTGGGGGTCTGTTCTATTATATAAGTGATGATACATTCTCCCTCCCACCCCCCGTGAGCTTTTCTGATTTTAGCTATGAATTGAGCAAGGAATTGGGCTTTAAACTTGGATCTAAAATAGGAATTCCTTTCACATTACTGTATTGGGCAGCCTTCCTATTGGAGATGATAAGTTCGTGCTATTTTCACTTAGGAACCTCCCCTCAATTGCCATTTGCTAACATGGACCACCAATGTTTTTACCTTCTTCTACAAGAAGGCCAAGAAGGAGTTGAGTTATGAACCTTGCTTCAGCTGGCTAGAAGCCAAACAGAAAACCAGTTAGTGGATAGGCACATTGGTGCCACAGACCAGAGAGGATCTGCAGACAAAGGCCCCCTGATCTGGATAAATTGGAATGTGGGGACAGAGGTTCATGAAATCACTGCTTTAGGCCCTCCCCTTAGTGGGGCATATTGTCTAATCTCCCCTGATTAGAAAACTTCTGGTAATGCTTCACAAGCATCCATCTCTTCCTCCCCACCCAATGAATCCCCTAGTATTACAAAATGGCAAGGTGTACATGGTTTCCTGTTTCTTATGTTTCTGTACTACTCATTGTACAACATGCTTCTGAAACCATTTAAACTGTGCAAAAAATTTAATTCACATTTATTAAAGATGATGAAAAAAAAAGAAAGTGCTAGGGTTATCCGCTAAGGAGTGAAAGGTTGATTCTCTACTACCATTAGCTCAAGTTTCCATCCATGTGTTTCCTATTGTCACTCTTAGATTACCAGTTTAAAATCATTTATTGAGTTGGCTAGTCTTAAGTAGTTTTTAAAAAATGAGTGTTTACTAAGAAATAAGAATAATTGGTATAAAATCCCTCCCACCTCCCCCATCCCAAATCTGTAACAATCTCTCTCCAAAACACAGATTTCAGAGGGAAAATGAGCTCTAAAAGAACATGTGGCAAAGGGTTAATTCAGAGCTGCTGGATACCAGAAGTCCTTTTCTCCTATTTATGGGGTACTCAAGAAACTGCCTTTTGGGATGATGTATTTTTTTCTGGTGTCCTTATAGAGTCATGAATCAACATCCAGTTTTTTCCAATGTAGATACTATTATTAGCTGATGTGGTCATTGATGAGGACACTGGTGAGAAGTCCTAGAGCCTCCACACTCTTCAAAGTTCTTGGTCTTGGACCAGGTCTCCTTCTTCCAGATGCTTTTCCTACAGTCTTTCTCCCTGTAGAATATTTTCTTTTTCAGAGCACCATGCTCTAGAATCCCCACATTCTAAGTGACAATCGTTTTCTACAAGACCCAGAGGACATGATGGCATCCTTTAGCTTCCTAGGTAGTATCATTTAACTTCATCCCATGACTTCCAAAAACTTTTCACACTTTGTCTAAAGCTTGTGGTTCAGCTTGCTTGAGCATTTTATTGCTTACTTTAAATTGTATGGGATAACTTTATTATTTTATCACTTCACCCTGACCTTAAAAAAGTAAGAGCAGACTTTACCTTTCAAAATCTTCCTAGAAATTCTCAAACAAGACTAACAAGATTCAATTATCATTTAGAAGAATTTATATTAAAATAGCTTGTTTTTCATAAAATTGTTTAGTCTATTTGTGTATGATAAATGAGACTTGACAGATTTTTCAAAGGATGAAATGACTAGGAAAGAGTAAATTAATGAAAACATATTAAAACGCAAACGCTCTGAAAAGTCTCATTTTCAAAAATGAATTTCACGACAAAAAAACTATCTGGGTAAGTGAAATCAATCACTTTTGTCTCAATTATACAAAAATTTCAAATAAACAATATCTGGTCCTGAAAATGACTGCAACCTTCTAATTCACTTTGGAATTTCCTGCCACATAAAAGGTCTTTAATAAATGCTTTTAAAATTAATTCATTTTGACTATGTAAAGATAATGATGTGAAATAAGGATGGGTGAATTATTTGTCATATTGCTGATAATCAGGGAAAATAGCGATTCAAATTAACTTTAAAAATCTAGTCATATGCTATGGACTTCTTAAATGATAAAGGAAAAAATAATGAAATATGAAAATATTCAATGCATGCATTATGAAATGTATGTAATATTTACATGGAGAAATTGAGCTAGAATGATTGAATTATCTGTATATACTATTAGCTTCTCTCCACTCAATGCTATTACCTCCCAGTTCACATCCCAAATGAATCACTCTACCATCATTCAATATTTTGGAGAAGGGAAAAAGTAGGAATTTGCATTACATGAGATGGAGTGGATTTAAGGTCACCTAAGAAATATGATAATATGCTTTTCAATTTAGAATTAGAAATAGCCTTAAAGATTAGCTTACTTAAGAAAAGAGAGGGGAAGGCATTTTCCTTTTTAAATCCAATTAATAAATATCATCATCTTATATAAATAAAGATGTTAACTTTTGACTCATCATTGAGAGGCCATGTCTTTTTCAGTTGGTTTGTCTACAGTAATAATATACCATCCATATAGTGTTTTATAGTTTTCAAAGTATGTCCCTTACAATAACCCCTTAAAGGAGATAGCATAAATATCCCCATTTTACAGATATTTAAATTTATACAGAAAAGCTTTTCTATTGTTTGCTTTGTTTTTGTTATCTAGCTATGGTCAACAACAAGAATGATAGCTACAAAAAGGCAAAAGATAACTGTTCCATATAGAAATCAAATTTGTTCTTAGTACTATGACACATTCTGTGGAACCAACTGGTGAAAAATCATATGATATAAGAAGAGCTCATATGTGACCCACATCCCATATTAGAGTATAGTGTGAATATGTACTTTGGGCTATGTGGGCATGTGCAGACCTGTTCCTAGAGCACCATTTTTATATCACCATGAACAGACTCAGGAAGAGTAATTTGGGATCATTTCCGGCTCTCCTCAATGCCTGACTTTTGCAAGAGAGAGTGATAGACTCAACAATAGAGCACCCAGCAAATATATATATACACATATATATATATGTATATATATATATATATATACATATATATATGTGTATATATATATATATATGTATATATATATATATAATTTATGGGAATATTAGTAAAATAATACAAAAGAGAAATCTAGTGGATGTGTGTCATGACTTACAAAGCAGACAAGCAAAAAGCAGGGGGAAATGGGGAATGTGACTTTTTCTAAGCTAATCTAGAGATTTTGAACACATTTTCTTAATATCATAGTTGTCAATGGAATTTTCAGAAGGTAAATTTCTATGAAATTCATTTTACTGGTACTAAGAAGAGCCAAGTTGTTTTATCACAGACATGGAAAAGGGTTAGTTCTGTAGTTTTATTGATATAGAGAACTGCCAGTGTGGAAGTGCTTTGATGAAGGCTGGCACCATATCTGTAGCTTCAAGTCTTAGAAAATTGCCTTCAGGTATGATGCATTAAATGAATTGCACAGGGTCATATAGTCAATATTTATCAGAAAGCAAGACTTTAATCCAAGTCTTACAGGCCTTCTGAGTGACTGCTAATTGCCTACACTCTGCTACCTCTCCTTCTAAACCTTAATATTATAGAAATATTCTGTGATACTATTCCATTAGGAGATTTTCAAGGAAGCGACAAACCCAGAACAGTAAGAGTTTACTAATGAAAAGAAAGTCCTTATCTTGGGCAAGACTTTTCTCTACTTTATGTCTCACCTTCCTCAAGGGTAAAAGGAGGACTTAGATATTTAACACTGCTACCAGCTCTAAATCTATGACTTTGGGATACTCCCTCCAGATAACAGGAATAACTAAGTCCTTCCTATTGAGCCTGGAGGTTTCTGGTGTTCCCCTACATGCAGAACACATATTTCCCATGTAGGTTACGCATTTCCACATGGGTTTGCCTAACTGGGGCTTACAGGGAGATAGAAATGTGCTTATGTCTTTGCAGTCTCATCCATCTTTCTCTAAGAGAGACTTTCATTTCTACCTGGAGTTGAACAGGAGACTGGAACCACTAGGCTGGCCACTCCTTTCTCCTCAGAGAGAGGCTGCTGGAATGGCATTATTTCTATTTGTCTCCTAAATCTTGTTAGTCTGGGGGAAATTATTTTTAGGTTCTAGATGCTTCCTTGGTTGTTATCCCTTAAATAGCTTAGATCCAAAGACTCGGTCCCTTCGTAGTGAATATTACTTGTATAAAACATCATCACAATTAGTAAACAACATATATTTATTTATCCAAAAACATATAAAAAAGAAATCAGAGAAGTTATGCACATGACAATACATAAATTAGTAGGTAAAATATATCAGCGTATGTCAGAGGCAACTAGAACCAAGGCCTTGCAGAGAGTATGACTATTTTATTAATCAAAATTGATTGATTTTTTTATCGATCAAATGAGATCATATTTATAAAGAATAGAACAGTGCCTGGCACAATAGGCTACTATATAAATATTAGCTGTTATTATTATTATCTATCCACTATTCCCAGTTTTTGAATCAATACAACTGGAAAGGTTACATCATCTAGACATCACTCCTCAAATTTTATCAATAATAATATAATAAAAATTATAGAACTATGAAAATATAATTGAGAATTAGTTCTCAGTATTTCCTGTGGAGATGGAAATTACTGTTAATAAATCTTATGAGATTAAAAAATGCAAACTATATCCCATCTCCTATATTTTCCCCTAATTTCAATAATTGGAGATATTATATAACACTGCAGTCCTTTAATGAATAACTTATCAAAATTCCAAATATTGGTGTCAATATCACTTAGCAGACTGAAAAAAGGCAAACAAAAGTCGAGTTGAGATGAAGAGTTTTTACTTCATTTACAATCTGGAAATAAAATAAATAATATCTGCTCATTTTGAATTTACTTACAAACAATAAAATCATTTGTCAATAAATAACTCAATAGTAAGGCATGAGAATTTTCCTCAAAACGGATTAAATGTAAATTATCAAAATGATGAGGATAGACTCGAAAATTCCCCAAACTAAATCATGGGAGCAATTTTAGTAGGATACTGAGGAAGCAAAATAATGCGGCTTGTTTTGGCACAAAGGAAGATTAGAGGAAAGGAAACAAAATGATTTTAAAGAATAAAAAAGAAAGGAGTTAGATTATCATAAGCAAATATGCAGCGAAAGAATAATGCACCAGCCTAAACCTGGTGTGCAATTATCATCTCTATTAAACATATAAATATATCAAATTCCCATATTTGGAAAAGATTTTTTTCAGAATATAAAAAGGAAGTTGAAAATAGGATGTCAGTACATGACCATTTTCCTAAGAAAAACAAATCACCCCCATATTGAAGAGGAACTGGAAGATGTCATTAAAGTTTTCATATTACAAAATGCAATGAATTCAAAACCATAAAAATAAGAATAGGCTCAGGATGCCCAAACAATTTGACCACAATAAAGAAAAATAACCAAGATCAAAGACACACAGAAAAAGTTCCATTTGAGATATGAAATTAAAAGACATCATCTAGTATTTAAAAACTTCAAAATAGAATCTGATTTCTTTTCTAGAGAAAAATATGGAGCATGATATAGCTTAATACTCTTGCCAAGTGGGTACTATAGCACTGTAATACTGCCAAGTGTCATATATATATATATATATATATATATATCCTGTAGGATGATGCTACTTGAACTTTAGACCACTTGCTAAACTTGCTAAAAGAGGCTTAGATTTTCATTGATATATAATATTAAGATATGTTAAAATATTAATTTTAATAATCCTTTTCTATAAACCAATCAACTTTGATGATAACAAATTGGACAGAGTTCATAAATTAATACTGCAATTGAAGATGAACCATAAAGATGGATGGACCTTAAACCTCAAGAGATCATCTGATCCAGATTTTTGCCACTGGGTAATTGATATTGAGTAATAAGCATATAATATTGTCTATTCAACTCATGTTTCAAGAGTGTCTATGGTCACTAAGTAACCAGACTGTAGGCATTAGCAGACATACTATATTTGTTTGTTTGTTTGTTTTCAATCAGACTCTTAACTTTAAAGAATTGTAGAGCTTACATGAATTCTGCTGGTGTACCTTTAGAGAATCCAGGATCACCTTCATCTCACATTGAAACTTTAGAGCAGGAATTGTTAGAGATATATAGAATAAGAAAATGTTTCTTATAAAAAAGGCTCATATTAAGTTCATTCCCTCTTTCCTTTATTATTTACTATCTTAATCTACACACATAAGTTTAATATATAAGCCATATCTCCACAGGAAAACCTTGTAGGATAATGACGAAGAATCATAGAAACAGAACTAGAAAGGATCTTATTGGTCTCAGGTTAACTCTTATCCAGAGTTCTGAAGTGTGCCCACCTGTTGTCTGGTGAAACCTGTTGATCCCTTTTCAAATAATGTTTTAAATATATAAAATACAAAAAAATTTCAAAGGGACAATCTTTGCCTTTCTTTGTATTCCTAGTGCTTAACACATTAGACTGAAGTGAAACAGTCACTTAATAAATACTTATTGACTTGAAATAGGATTATAAAGAAAACCAAGATTAGTAAAAATAATGATGTAATTATTTTTGCCCAGTCAAGTTCACAGACTCTCCCTAAAATTTGTCCATGAACCTCAAGTTAAGAACCTCTACCCTAAACAGAACATGAATCTCGTCCACAGAATGCATGATAAATAGTAATCGAATAGCCCATGTTTGAAGATTTCCAGTCACTTGAAACTTCATACCTTTTTTAGGTCTTTCATTCTATTTCTAGACCCCTCATTAAGCAGTCTGTCCTTAAAGGGGTCAAAATCTATATCCCTTTACCTTCTACCCATTGATTATAATTTTTCCCTTTAGGGCTAAAATGTTTCTTCAAACTTAGAATATTCATGTTATAAGCTATTGAATTTCCACAGGATGGGAGCTTGCTAATTTTAATAACAATGGTCCTTTCAACCTGATAGATGTGATAGCTTAGAATCAAAGTGATATCCTCAATATAGTACTTCCAACTGTACTTCAGAAATGAACATAAATGGCCTCTATTGTTTTGTGTCTTGATTTTGTTTTTGGTTAAAGGCAGTATGGATAGAAGTGAAAATCTATTTGGGACTCCAAGATTAAAAAAAAAAAAGGTATCAGAAAACTTTGTCTAGAGAGGAAGCTGATTCTTGAAATAACATGAGAATCCATTTAAGTTTAATTCATGTAGCTGGTAAATCATCCCCATATATGTTTCACCAAGAATACTTTTCCACAAGGATAAAAATTTATTACACTTGTACTTATATCAATACTTCAAGAGTCTATGATCTTATCAGTGTGGTAACTGTCTCTATTGACACCTATTGCAATTCCTCCATAAGTTAATAGATGACATTTTAATGTTACTATGGTGCAAGAAATCATATCAACCAGGCAGTTGCCAAGTTATTGATGAGCCTCTCTTAATAAAACTTGCTAGTCCAAAGGCAACTCCCCAAAACAAACAAACAGACATACAATCCCTGGGGTAATACTGAAAACTTTTCAAACTTTATACCACTCTTCAAAGAGATTGGATTTTATTAACAATATCTCTGAGAAGGGTGACCTTAATAGCATGATGAGGTAGTAGAAAAGACCTTTTATATTTATATAATTTTGCAGTTATAAGTACATTAAACATAAAAATAATGTAGATATATTTAATAAGTAGAGAAATAGGAAATATGAAAGTCATGTGCTTTAATTGTTAATGGAAATAGCTAGATGAACACCTTGAGTAAAATGTGAATAAATGGAAAGGTATGCAGTAAGGAAAAAAAAAAACATGTGAAGAGATGGAGACAAGACGTTGGAGTAAAGGCAGGGACTCACTTGAACTCTCTCAAATTCTCCTCCAAACAACTGTAAAATAAAATGTCAAAAAGAATTTTGGAGTGGCAAAACAAGGAAAGGACAAGGTGAAATGATATACCAGTCCAAAACAACTGAAAAGGTAGATAGGAAATATATGTCTCACTGAGGTGAGAGTGGTGTCCAGTACAGTGCAGGTCATGCTTGAGAAGACAATAGAATGCTTTGGGTGCATTGGTAGCAGCTTCCAGAGCTTTCAGCCAACAGATGGTAAGGAATCTGACAACTTGTCAGAAGGAGAAAACAGGAGACCTTGTACTGGGTGTAGGACACTGTTGCATTACTTATATACAGTTCCAGTTCACAGTCCCAGGATGAGGAAGAACACTAGCAGCAGTGGGGTCACTGATTCCAAAGTGGAAAAAGAGTTCTTATGGTAAATCACAGACCAAAACACAAACCAGGAGAGCAATGACCACACCTCTCCGTAGGTCATACTGCCCTGGAATAACTGAAAGCAGACCCCCAAAGTTATCTCTGTAAGAAAGTCCTGGAGCTTGAGATAGTGCCTTCTTCACCCCAGGAGCAGAACCCAACTTTAACATAAAATTAAAAGTCAAGAAATAGCTGAAAGATGAACCAAAAAATTAAGAATCTGATCATAAAAAGGTACTATGATGATAGAGAAGATCAAAACACAAGCTCAGAAGAAGACCATAAAGTCAAAATTGCTACATCCAAAGCCTCAAAGAAAAATGTGATTTGATCTCAGAACCTAAAAAGAATTCCTGAAAGAGGTTAAAAATATTTTAAATAGAAGATTAAAAAGTAGAGGAAAAATTTGGATAGGAAATGAAAGGGATATGAGAAAATGATAAAACAAAAAGAGTCAGATAAAGGAATCACAAAAATACTTAAGAAAATGACACCTTCAAAAGTAGAACAGGCCAAATGGTAAATAAAAGTGACACAAACAACCGCTGAAAAGAACTCCTCAAAACAGATTTGGCCAAATGCAAAAAAAAAAAAAAAAAAAAAAAAAGATGTACAAACATTCACTGAAGGAAAGAACTGCTTATAAAGTAAAGTTGTCCAAATATAATAAGAATTGCAAAAGTTCAAGGACAAAAATAATTTCTTAAAAAGTTGAAGTGGGCAAATAGAAGCTAATGACTCCTTGAGATATCAAAAAACAATAAAACAAAATCAAAAGAATAAAAAAGAAGAAGAAAATGTGAAATATCACATTGAAAAGATAACTGACCTGAAAAATAGATCTAGGTGAGATCATTTAAGAATAATTGAACCTGAAAGCCAGTATTAAAAAAAAATTAAATTAAATTAAAAAAAACAAAAACAAACAAACAAACCCTGGGCATCATCTTTCCAGAAATTATCTAGGAAAAGTACTCTGATGTTTTAGAACCAGAAGATAAAACAGAAATTGTAAAAATCTACTTCTTGAAAGATATCCGGCAATGAAAGTTTCTAGAAATATTAGCCAGATTGCAGAGCTTCCAGGTCAAGGAGAAAGTATTGCAAGTAGCCAGAAAGAAAAACAAAATGAAAATCAGGATTTGAACTTCTGGGAGCCAAGAGGATGGAGCAAGCATTAAAGCGCTGAAACTCTGCCATATTCACCTCCAAGCAATCATAAAATAGCTCCCTAAAACAAATCCTAGAACAGTAGAACCAGTAAAAAGATCAGGTGAAACAATCTTTTAGCCCAGGAAACTTAGAATATCAGCAAGAAAGGTCTGTCTCATTCAGGTAAAAGGAAAGTGCATTCCAGGATAGGGAGAATTTCAGTAAACCAGCAGCAAGCCCCACCTCAGCAAAGCTGTGGGATATCTTGAACCTCAGTGTGGTGGAGTAGACAACCACCAATACCAGGATCACCCACATGTGTTCACACAGCCAGCACAACTGGCAGAATACAACTCTGAGAACAATCATGTGCTTCAGTATAGCGCAGGGAAAAAGACATCCCCCAGCAGCCAGACCTTCACATGCTTCATCATATCCTTGTGCAAATAGGCATCCTCCAGTATGATTAAGAAGTAAGCCAGACCTCCACACCAAAAGAGGATAACTCAGAATACTCCAAGTGGCCAGAAAAATGATTCAAGTATCATGGAGACATAATCAGGATAACACAAGACTTAGCAGCTTCTATATTAAAGCATCAGAGGGTTCAGAATATGATATTCCAGAGCGCAAAAGAGCTAGGATTGTAACCAAGAATTCTCTGCCCAGCAAAACTGAGTATGATCCTGGGGAGGAGGGGAAGGATTGATATTCAATGAACTGGAGGACTTTCAAGACTTCCTGATGAAAAGACCAGAGATAGAAAATTAGACTTTAACATACAAGTATCAAGAGAAGAAGAAAAAAATAAATGGGAAAGAGATATTATAAGGAATTCAACAAAGTTAAACTGTTTATATTACTACATGGGAAGATGATACTTACAACTCCTAAGACTTTCTCATTGTTGGGACAGTGAGGGAGGGGTGGAAAGAGGGACAGAATTTGGAACTCAAAATTTTCAAAAAAGAATGCTAAAATTTGTTTTTGCATGTAATTAGCAAAATATAAAATATTAAGTAAAAAAGAGGGGAGAAGACTCAGCATAAAGAACATGTAGAGGGTATCTGACAGGTGTCTTCAAATTCTTGAAGGACTGTAATGTGGAAGATTTATTCTATTTGACATTAGGAGGCAGAACCAGGATGAATTTCAAACTGGTGAGTATAAACTTACCAGAAAAACACAAAACCAAAAGCAAACAAAAAAGCTTTATAAAAATCAGAGTATTCAAAAAGAGACTTGCGATGTCTTAGAAGATGGTGGGTTCTTCAACTTTGGAGGTCTTCAAGCAGAGACTTGATGACATTTTGTCAGGTATAGTCCACTGGGAATTCTTTTCAAGTGTGGATTGCACTAGATGGTTGCCAAAGTCCCTACTAAATCTCAAATTCTATGATGTTATGAAATCAATGGAAGAATTCTTCCAAGTTCTATAGTCCCAGCTTACAGTTTGAAGTTCTGAGAGAGAAAACCCAGCATAGTCAAAGAGGATGATGGTAGGTTTCTAAGAGTGCATTTTGACTGACTCAAAAATTTCTATTACAACACTTGTACTGGGTCAGATGTATTGTCCATGTTTCCTTCTCCTTGACTTCTAATTAAGGAAAAATAGCTGTGCTGCTAGTAGCCCTGACACGGACAATATGTGTCCATATCTTAGTACAGTTCAATTTTCCTTTTAATCTACAGTTCAGAAGTCATTACATTGGCTTCTGTGATAGACATTTCATAGGCAAAGGTAACCAATGGAAGATATATTTTATTATAAATATTAGAATTATTAGAATAGAGAAACAGGGCTTTCCTACAGTATCAATCTTTTTAAATTCAGTAATAAAGAAATATGAACTCAGTTGTTGCAAAACAAATTTAACTTTAAATTAACAATCTACTTGTTTGTTTCATAGCTGTAGTGTTTATTCTCCAAAGGCCTAATTAAAGTAGGTTTAATTAATGGAACCAATGTGAAAAAATGTATAATGTATGGGGTACAGGTTGTTAGTCTTTTTTATTTGAAAATCAGGATGTTCAGGAACCAAATAAATGTGTCTGGGATTTGATTTATAGTATAATTCAGTTCACAAAATCTAAAGTATTAGGACCCCATATTAATAAAGTTTGTCCTTTTTATTGAACTAGACTATACATAAAGGACAAAGGATGATTTAGAGTGGCAGAATTAGCTCTGTTGCTTTATATATGCCAAAGGAAGGGTAAACATTCTTTTGATTGAAACCTGAGTCCACTTTTCCCTTGACAAATTTTCACCTTAATTTACATCATTGGATTTACTATTAGGACAGTGCATTTGCTCCATTGTACAGGGCAAGAAATTTTATTAGGAAATAACAAGCTATTGTGAAGAATAGACATTAGGAAAGAAATCTACCTTAAGGAATAAAAAAAAGCCAATTTTCTGTGCTTTCATAGTCTTGGCCTAGAACAGATCTGATGCAGCAGGTGTGGATGTCTTATCTTGAATTCCTTGGCATTAGATACAAGAAATTGTATTCCAGTACAGGAAAAATAGGAGAAGAGAAGGGAAGGTAATACTGCTTAGAGTTTAGAGGTGCTGTCAGCCATTGGCACCATTTCAGAGGAGTAATGCAGGATATTTAATGGCAATTGTCCCACTGAAACACACAGACACACACACAGACACACACATAAAAATGAACGTCCTGTAGTAATTCAGCATAATGACCTAAGAGGGCCCTTCATGACTGCGGCATGATAGGGGAAATGAGAGCTTATAAATTCTTCCTGCTAGGAAATCTACAGATGCTTTCTGGATAATCAAGTGTGACCCATTATCTCTATAGATGATGCTCCAAATGACCATATTCTTCCCTATGTATGAAACCTATCTCCTGATTCAGTGAATAGGCTGAAAAGAGAAGAGGATGATGAAGACAAAACTTACACTACAGGCATCTCCCATTTCTTGTTCCCTACTCCAAAGGCCATGATGTTTAAAAAAACAAATAAAAACAAAAAAAATACATTTGTATAGAACTTTATGGATTAGAAAGTTTTTATCTTCATTATTTCATTTAATCTTCAGAATCACTCTATGAAGTAAGACCCATATCCAAATGACGACGCTCCAAAGGGAGGGTATAAGTAGAATCGAGAAGTTCAGGCAGATTGACAAGAGGAATTTGAAAAGGATCATTTTCCGTAAAGGTAGATTTAGAAAAAGTTTCATGGAAATGGTAGCACCTGAGTTGGATCTATAAGAAAGAGATTTCAATAGACAAAAAGGAGGAAAATTAGGGAAGCCCATTGCCGCCAGAGAAGACAAAGACATATGGAAGACAGAGACAAAGTAGGGCAAAATGAGAACTGCTGATGGAGAGTTGTTAATCCAGTTTAACAAGATCATGGAGTAGGTGACAAGAAATAGTTTGAGAAAAGGAAGTTGTTTTTTTCTTTTTGTTGTGGCAGATTGTCACTAGATAGAGGGTCTGGAGACAGAATGAGAACAAACTCACACTTCTGCTGTATGAATAGAAGTATTGCTGTCCCTTCTTATTCTAAGACTCTGCTCCTATTTCTTATAGTGGAGGAGGATGGGAGAAGAGGAAGAAGAATGCATACCTAATCCTGGTGGTATTGAGAAGGCAAGGTCTTTCTTCTCTCCTTGAGTTCTCTGTGTCTGGCTCTTCTTTCTGGCACCTTGGTTATCAGTTTCAGCCCAGGGAAACAGTTCACCAGTGAGAAGTTAGGTATCATAGATTATTCGTGGCAAGGGGATGGACCAGAAAGAGCAAGATAGAAGGAAGGAAAGAGAATAAGCATTTTATTCTTGTCATTCAGTTGTTTCAGTCATGTCTAACTTTGTGACCCTATTTGGGTTTGGCAAAGATACCATTTCCTTTTCCAACTCATTTTGCAAATGAGAAAACTGAGGCAAAAAGAGTGAAGTGACTTGCCCAGAGTCACACAGCTAGTAAGTGTCTGAGGCAGGATTTGAACTCAAGATGATGTCTTCCAGACTCCAGGTCTGGCTCTCTATCCACTGTGCCACCTCACTGTCTTAAACATTTTATTAGGAGCTCTAGTGCCAGGTACTATGCTACGTGTTTTACAATTCATTTGTTCCTCACAATACCTCTGTATAAAGTCGCCTAAACTCAGAGAAGATTTTGAGATCTGCTCTCATGCTTACCTACATTTTCACATGGACTATGTATAAGCAATTCAACATTACTACTGTGATGAAGAAAGGTCATCTGTCCTTTACCTATTTTACCGGAGAGATACCTGAAGAATAACAGTTCCATTGGCATATGAAAAGAGAAAGATCAAGAATGACAGGTTTCTCTTTTTGAAGTTCATTCCTCGTGACTTTGTGGTCAATCCTTTATGGTGCAACTTTCCCCTCCCACCCGTTTCAACTGATATGCAAAAAGAATACCAAAGGACCACTCCAGAGTTATTGAGTTATCCTGGTCAAAAGTCTTTATTAGCACTGAACCTCATTTCCCAGGAAGTGTCTAGGGTTCAAAAGAAATTCTCCTCATATTCTAGCAAGAATGCACTCCAAGCATTATACACATGAATGAATCAAAATATAGTCTCATATCCAAGGACTAGTTATTGGCATATTATTGTCATCATGGGCTATATCCTTTTTAAACTAAGCCAGGCTACGTACCAAGATCTTCTCTATTTTACCAAATAGGCAGTTAGGTGGTGCAATGGATAGGACACTGGATGTGAATTCAGGGAGACAGTTAAAATTTGGCCTCAGATGCTATCTTTGTGACCTTGGGCAAGTTAATTAGCCTCTGCATCAATTTACCCAACTATAAAACAATGATAATAATATCATAGACCTGGCTTCAGCAAACCAGGAGTAGGCTTTGGGAGTGACTGAATTAGCAGCAGAACTGGCTGCTTCTGGAACTCTCAGGTCACAGATGGTAAGGGAATTGAACAAGTGGTTAGAAGCAAATTACAGGGGCTTCTTTGCTGGCACTGGAGGTGGGACTCTGTTGCTTCTCCCATACTCTGATGCAGTCCTGGGTAGCAATCCCAGGGTGAGGAAGAGCACAAGCTTGGCAGAGCTTGTGTCTACAGAGGAGTAGGGACCCTAGTCCCTGTTCCAGTGTTGAAAAGAGTGCTTATGGTCATTCACAAACTAGTTGACAGTACAGTGGAGTAGTAAACACATATGACCCTAGATCATATCATCTTGGAAGAGTCAAAAAACTTACAGGTCCCCAGAATAATTGCTGAAAATAACTGCACAAAAAACTTGAAGCTTAAGACAATGCCCCCTCCACTTAGGAAGCAAAGCCCCACTTTAGCATAGAGTTAAACATCAAGAAGTAGGCTGGAAAATAAGCAAACAGAACAAAAGAAATTCTGACCATAGAAAATTACTATGATGACAGGGAAGAACAAAACACACTCAGCTGAAGACAACAAAGTTAAAATGCTTACATCCAAAGCTTCAAAGAAAATATATGAATTGGTCTCAGAACATGCAAGGGCTCAAAAAGGATTCCAAAATCCATGTAAAAGTGGTAGAGGAAAAATTGGGAAGATAAATGAGAGATTCAAGAAAATCATGAAAAATGAGTCAATGGTTCAGTAAAGGGGAACAAGAAGTACTGAAGAAAATAACACCTTTAACATCAACAACAGCAACAACAGTAGAATAAGCCAAACGATAAAAGAGGCATAAATATCCAATGAAGAGAAGAACTCCTTGAAAAATAGAATTGACCAAATGGAAAAGGAAGTACAAAAGCTCACTGAAGAAAATGATTCCTTAAAAAATAGACCTGGGCAAGTGGCAGCTAATGGCTTTATAAGACATCAAGAAACAAATAAAATCAAAAGAATGACAAAATATAAGAAAATGTGAAATATCTCATTGGAAAAACAACTGATTTGGAAAAGAGATATAGAAGAAATAATTTTAAAATTATTGGATTTCTTGAAAGTTGTGATCAAAAAAGAGCCTTGAAATCATCTTTCAAGAAATCATGGAAAACTGTTCTGATATTGTAGAACAATAGGGTAAAATAAAAATTGAAAGAATCTACTGATCACCTACTGAAAGAGATCCCACAAAGAAAACTCTCAGGAATATTATAGCCAGATTCCAGAGCTTCCAGATTAAGGAGAAAATATTACAAGCAGATAAAAAAATAATTCAAACATTGTGGAGCCATAATCAGGATAACAAAAGATTAGCAGCTTCTACATTAAAGGATCAAAGGGCTTAGAATAGGATTTTCTGGAGGGTAAAAGAGCTAGGACTACAACCAAGAATCACCAACCTAGAAAAAATAAGTATAATCTTTCAGGGGAAAAATGGATATTCAATGAAATAGGGAAGTTTTGAGCATTCCTGATTAAATAAAAAAGAGTGGAATAGAAAATTTGACTTTCAAATACAAGACTCAAGAGAAGCACAAAAAGGTAAACAGGAAGGAAAAATCATAAAAGATTTGATAATGTTAAATTGTTTGTATTCCTATATGGAAAAATGATATTTGTAACTCCTAAAAACTTTCTCATTATGAAAGCAGTATATACCTAGACAGAAAGCAGAGGTGTGAGTTGAATGTGATGTTATGGTTATCTAAAAAAAATATATAAGGAATGAGAAAGAGGAACGCTTTGAGAGAAGGGGAAAGGGAGAGTTAGAATGGGATAAACTATCTGACATTAAGAGTACTGAAAGAAATTTTACACTGGAGGGGGAAACAGGGGAAGCAGAGAGAGGGAACATGAACCTTGCTCTCATTGGAATTGGCTCAAAGAAGGAATAATATGTACATTCATTTTGGATGTAGAAATCTATCTTACCATACAGGAAAGAAGGAAGGAAAGGGGATAAGAGAAGAGGGGGATTGATAGAAAAGAGGGCAGTTTGAGGGAGGTAAAGGTCCATTTTGAGAATGGACAGGAGAGAGAGAGAGAAAGAGAGAAAGAGAGAGAGAGAAAGAGAGAAAGCAGGATAGATAGGGATAATGGGAGGGAAATACATAGTTGTTAGTTATTACTGTGAAAAAAAATTTGCAATGTTTCTCTGATAAAGATTTTATTTCTCAGAGAAAATGGAGTCAAATTTATAGAAATAAAAGCCACTACTCACTTGATAAATGGTCAAAGGATATGAATAAGCAGTTTTCAGACAAAGTAATCAAAGCTTTCTGTAATTATATGGAAAAAATGTTCAACATCACTATTGATGATAGAAATGTAAATTAAACAACTCTGAGCTACTACCTCATATCTGTCAGATTGGCTTACATGACAGGAAAGTAAAATGAGAAATTTTGGAGGGGATGTGAGAAAATTAAACTACTAATGTACTACTGGGGAAGTTATATACTAATTTATCCATTCTGGAGAGCAATTTGGAACTATGTCCAAAGGGCTACAAAAGCATACATACCCTTTGACCAAGAAATACTACCATTAGGTCTGTATTCCAAAGAGATAAAAAAAATAAAAAGGAAAAGGACATAAGTGTACAAAACATGTTTATAGCAACTCTTTTAGCAGTAGTAAAGAACTGGAAATTGAGGGGATGCCCAACTGATTGGGGAATGGATGACCAAGGTTTTTATATAATTGTAATGGAATACTAGTGTGCTGTAAGAAATGATGAGCAGGATGCTTTCAGAAAAACATAGAAAGATTTATATGTACTGATGCTAAATGAAATGAGCAGAACTAGGAGAACATCGTACATCATACACAGTAATAACATTATTGTATGATCATCTACTATGAATAACTTAACTGTTATTAGTAATACAATCCAATACAATGTTTCAAGACAATTTTGTAGGATTTATGATGAAAGGTGCTATCCATATCCACAGAAATTGCTGCTAGGGCCTGAATGCAGGCTTATTTTTTTTAAATTTTTACTTTTCACTTTTCTTGGGTTTTTTGTCTGTGTCTTCTTTCACAGAATGACTTACATGAAAATGTGGTTTGCCTGACTACACAAGAATAACTTATTTCAAACTGTTTTTACAATGCAGGGGACAAGGAGAAGGAGGGAGAGAATTTGAAACTCAAAATCTGAAAAACAATTTACATGTAATTGGGCAAAAATAGAATATTAAATAAGGGAAAAAAGAGCTACAATGAGCATAGTGTTTTAAGATAATCATTTGGGGACATTGCCTTGCATCATGGCAAACAGAGATGGAAATTTGTATGGTAGAAGCTACAGTGAGCACTTAGTCCAAAGTCCTCAAGAATAACGCTACTTTTAGTTTCTGTTGAAAATAACCTGGTCCTAATTACTGCTATTGATTCCTTCGCTTCCAGAAAGAAATCCATACAATGTAACCATTTGTTCAATACTTCTTTGTCGACCTGTTGCTGGCTTAGTCCATAAAGATATGACCCATGGAGAGCTTTGGGATCTCACTCTTGGAATTTAGTTATTTCATAGGTTCTGTTCAGAGGTAAGCCATATTTTGTAACATTTGGCAAATCCAGTGACATTAACTTGCTATCAGCTTTACTATTGCTTAGTGAAAGGATGTCTGTTCCAACAAGCAGAATTTTTGTAGAGGTATTTTTGTTGTTGTTAGCTTCTTTTTCATTTACTCTAGGAATGTTCTACTTCATTGATGTGTAAGTGTAAATTCTTCTCTAACTGCCTAAGGTAGAAAGGTTTTATGTTTTTTTCAGGCATACTTTTTTTAAAGCACTTTCCAAAGATGTTATGCTTCATTTTAGAATTCTAACTGGAGTTGCTTGCATAGGAATTGATTGATTTAAATGTATTCTTCCTATTCAGATTTTATTTCAGAATAATAGTAAGGCTCAGAGCATTTTTTTGATATCTTAATGCTTGATGTGCCTTGCCTGGAGGAGACAAGGTATGTGTAATTATTACCTTCATCCACTTATATAATGTGATATTTGGATCTTAGTCTTTAGTTCCTCTATTCACTGAAGTATCAGAATTTTATACTTAATAAATTCAAATGGCATTTTGATATCATTTGTAAAAGATTGTACAAGATATTTAGTGTGTTATGTGGTATAGCTTGATATTATATGCCTCAAGTGACTAAGAATTTTTCTTTGATCTGATGTTTCTAACTGGAAGCCATAGTTATATATCTACTTATAAGAGATGATAAAGAAATTAGAGAGAGTTGATTCACAGATCTAAAAATGCAGCTCTAGTCTCTCTCCTGAGCTCCAGTTCTTCATTGTTAATTGCTTTTTGGATATCTCAAACTTTAGAACTTCCCCATTTTCATTTAGGGTATTATCATCTTCTCTATTATCCAAATTCACAGTCTCTGTGGCATCCTAGATTCCTGTAACAGCAAGGCCCCTAACGTACACAGGAGGGCCTACTGTATAGGTTCTTAGATCTGATTTTCCAAAAGAAAAGCAACTTTTGAGGGGTCAACAATCACTTTAATCAAGCACATATATCATTCACTTAGTTCAGGGGAAAATTCAGCACACTGAACTTTAGAGAAAATGCAAACAAAGAAATAAAGATCAACAGATAGGGCTTCCAGTTGCCTGACCGCAAGCAATACATACGTAGTAACCAGAGATGGAAGCACCAACATTTGGGTTTTCAAAGTCAGGGGGCTCCTTAGCAGCTGCCTAGAGTCTCTTCTGGCCAAACACTTCCAGTGAATAAACCTCAAAGTATAACCTTACCTCAGAGTATTTATACATTTTTAAGAGCCAGAGGGCATCACAACCCTTGAGAACCAGTGCCTCATTAGAAAATTAACAAAAGGTGTGGCCCTCACCTAATAAAGCTTCTCTTAATAGGCAGGCCCATTATTGGGTGGGGAAGATCTTTAACTCTCATTAGCATTATAATTCTCTCTAATCCATATATTCAATCTTTTGCTAAATCTTATAATTTTTTATTTTCATAGAATCTCACATATACATTCATTCTCTACCCACACAATCATGCCAGTTCAGGTACTCATCATTTCTTACTTTGGTCTATTATGATATTCTTCTAACTGATCTCATTTTCTCTTCATTCTCCAACCTAGCTTCCAATCAGTAGCCAAAGTGATTTTCCTCAGGTGATGGAGTGACACTATCATCCCTCCTATTCCCATTAAATGAACCCCAGTCACTCATTATCTCAAAGATAAAAACATGGTCTTAGATTTGTCTTGTAAAGCTCCTTATAACACAGTCTTTTCCCACCTTTGTACACTTTCCTTGTTTTCACTCTATGATCCAGCTATGCAGTCCTACTTGCAGTTGCTGAGATATAACACTGTATCGCCTATCTCTATGACTTTCCACTGGATAGCTCCAATTCCTAAAAAGTTCACGTACTCACCTCAATTTTCTTTCCTACCTTCCTTCAAGATGTAGTTTAAATATCACCTTTTTTAGGCGGTCTTTCCCAGTCTGTGTGGCTGTTAATATCTGCTTTCAGATTACCTTCATATACTCTATAATTTTTATGTAACTAGATATTTAATTATTGTCTTCCATTAGAAGTATGTTACTCAAGAGCAAGGATCATTTTTTTTCTTTCTTCTTATGCCCAGACCTTAGCAAAGTGCCTACCATATAATAATAAAAGCATTCATAAATGGTTGTTCACGAATTCATCTCCCTGAAAAAGTAATATAAACTCTTTTTACAAATGTCATATTTTATATGAATTACTCTTAATATATTCTTTGCTTATATGTTTTAAATAAAAAGAATTTGGTCTCAAGTCTCTAATGTTCTCACTATACTTGGTCTTATTTAATATTTTTGCAGTATATAAGATATGGGTCAGGAGTTGGGTCAAGAATTTTATGAATATAAGGAAAGAAATATATATATATGTTGATGTGCTTAGGGATAACTTGATCAGTAATTACTGAATTGATGTTACATTACATCCTACCCCAAGAAGTTTTGGAATATCCTTCTTGCTCCACAATTTTACTTATGTGCTTATATATAACACACAAAAATATACATACATGTTACATTATATATGTGGGTATATTCACTCATATATATAACATAAATACTTTGGATACTTTATACAAAGAATATATACATGTAAATAATCCATATTTAGATGGTCATTCTTATTGTGGTTAAATATGTCCTAAACATGTTCTTTTAATTTTCCTATTTCTGTTGGTATTACTACTATTGTCCCATAATCAGACTTCAATCTTGCAGTCATCTTTTTCTGTTTCTTTTCCCTTATGAATGGTAGATTCCTCCCACCATCTGCCTCCTTCTCTCCTATTCATGTGTTGCCAGAGACTGAGGAAATTAAAAAATCATGCTGACCAGATCTACTACCAGTTGTGTCAACTAGACCTTCACTTCAGCAAGGCTAATCCTCAATTCCTCTCTTATTGATTTGCTGCCCCACTCTCTGCAAGAACTGTTCCAAACCATCTAATCTCTTCTGAAGTCTGCCATAGAACCTTTTCTTTCCATTGTCCCAGCTGAGGACCTTGCTGCAAAAAAATGAACCCTTTTCTCTCTTCCTCCTCATTTTATATCACACAGGCATCTTCAATAGTCCATAATGCCAATAAATATTCATTAAGCACTTTCTATGACTTCTGCTGCTATCTTCTCTTTCACTCCAGTCTCATGTGAGTTGTTGACCTTTTTCCTTTCCAAGGCAAACCTTGCTATACATACCCTTGATTCCATTCCTGCAGCACATTGTATAACCCGCCTTGGCAAACTAGTAGGAAAAAGCAGATAAGTTGCCCAGGATAGACAGGCATTGATAGATTGTCATCTACATCTTTATAGGGAAGTTCCAAATCAATGAGATCTATTGGAGTCAACTTTTCCCATATTTTGCCTTCAGACCAAAGCAGCTGGAGAAACTTATTCAACTCATGCTAGCATCTTCAGTGTTTCCCTCTAAACCTAAACCTGGCTTATTTTCAGGTACAATCCTTATGATAAAATCTCTATATCTTTTCTTTCTCTCTCAACCCATATAGCAGGTTGAAATTAACAGTCAGGGCTGCATACGCATACTCCCAAGACAGAAACAGGTTGCAGTTTCAGTTCAGTTCATGAATACAACATGTAGCAAGTGCCTACATCATGCCAAGCCTGATATTAAGCAGTAGAGAATAGATCTTGCCTTTAAGGAATTTAAATTTTACTAGGTAGAAACAATGTGCTTATTTATAAACAATTTTAAAATGTATATCGAATTAATCCAAAGAAATATGAGGAATGATAGGAATTACTAAAGCCAGAGAGGATCAGGAAAGACATTGTTCAGGAGGTAGCATTTGAATGGAGGAGAGAACTAAGGGTGCCAAGAGGAAATGCATTCAGGGATAAGAGACGGCCTATGCAAAGTAAAACAGGAAATAACACTTAATCTACTGTGGGATTCAAGGAAAAGGAATTTTTTTTTTTAACTTTGGATACATTTAAGAAGTCTAAAACAATCAGCCGGAAACTTCTATTAGGAACCAAATTACTTCAGTTTTTTTCGTGAAACATTGTTCCATAAGTTGTAACCATTAAGAAATATTTAATATTCACATCTGAAAAGAAAAAACAAACAAACAAACATCTCTCACATGCATAAGAAGCCTAAAAATGATGAATCCCATGTGACTGGGAGAGTTTTACTCTTCCTCTTCCTGAGGGCAAAGGGATGAGCTAAATAACTTTGAGTCCCTTTTAGCCTCTCAGTCCAGACACATGATGGATAGAAGGCTATTCTTTAGGTTAAGTTGCTTTCAGTAAACGAGAGTGTTTAAATTTGACCTAGGCCTTAAACCTAGAGAGGAAAAACTCATTTGACAAACAGTTAGAGGCCACATCTCAACTCATGGGCATTAGCAAAGAGCTAGAGATGAAGAAGTTCGTATATATTTTATGTCAGGCTCTCTCCCTCTTCGCCTGACTTTAGGAATGGACCTACCACTGTGTTAAGACATCTGGAGGACTCCCAGCACATGATATTGTAACCATTATGGCATTTCACAGCTGTCAAAGGAGGAGACACTTTTCAAATGTCATGCTTGGAAACTTGGAAGTAGAATTGGCCTCCACGGGGGAAGGTATTAGAAGGCCAGAACACTTCTGAGAGCTGATTGCCACAGATGCTGTTGTGTGAGAACGAGTCACTAGGTCCCTTCGTTCAGCCCTGTTAGATCTTTACAGTTTTGTTGAGTTATGAGTCTGTTTCGAATAAACTTCTGTGTTGGATTATGATAGCAGGGTGGAATACTTAGAACATCAACCCTTCCCTTGTTTTCTTTTTGTTAGTAGAAGGACATCCCCAGATCATGCTTATTAAGTTTACAGCTCTGAGGCAAGCTTACTAATCTTCTGGCTTGAAATCAGGTGTTCAAGAATTGGAAGGATGACTTATTTTAAAATTTTTTCTAAAAAGAGTCTTCAAAGGGGAAATATAATATTTTTTAAAGGGAGAAAAATGTGTTGTATTTTTCCAATAGGCAATTCTTATCCCCCTTAAACATAGGTGTGATTACTGAATTTGAAAACCTACTTCATAAAGATTAGCACAGGAAGAAAAATTAGAGAAAATAAGTCAGAGAAGACATCAAATAACTGATTCCTGGAAACACAGCTTATGTTGTTGTTTTCATCCTGGCCTGAAGTTGTTTGTTTGGCATATGATTTCAGACCCTTTTCCTCATATTAAATATCTTGATAAATATTAGATGGCGACCCACAGTGTAAGCTCATCTGTTGGGCCCCACTCTTTCAGAAATGTTTCAGGACTGAAAACTCCCTTATTGAACTAGGTGAAACCTGGATTGTCACCACATGCTGGCTGAATTTCTAGTACACAGTAAAATGGTGTACACCCACTCTATTTTTCAGGATTTACTGGCATACACTACACACTGGTGGTAATCTTATTAATCCAGTGTGACTTGGGAAAAGGTTCAGAAGGTCTAGGCTACAGGCTTTGTAAAGCCTTTTCATGGTTCTCATAAATGTTTCCTGGCTTATAAAACAGATGGATAATTTGATTAAATCCACTGTTTTTACAAATGTTTAAAATAAAAATTGGGAAGTTAAATTTTTATTGACAGTTTATATGAGCATGTAATTTAAAACTAATACCTTGAGACTTATAAGTTTGAAAATGTCTAATGCTCAATACCACTCTGCCTCAACATACACACCCGTAACACCCAATAAATATATCAAATAGCCAATATGTATGGACACATACTCCACCCCCACCCCACACTCCCTCTTAAAATTCATATTTTCACAACTGCATCTCTTCTATACGGGAGAGACAGACTAGTTAGACTATAGGTAGAAAGTCAGATGGGTAGATTGTTGGCCTTCCTATCAGGAAGACAAATCTTCTAATGCATAATTTATGTGTGATCATGGGCAAATCTCGGAATCTCTTAGTGTACCAGTTGACTCTCTAAGACTTTAAATAAAAGACAATTGCTGATGTGTATCTGTTGAGGGAAGTTTCACATCATGAGTTCCCTACCCTGATGAAACTGTGGAACTAATCGTTCCTCCTTTACACATTTGAACTGTTGAGTAGTGAAGGATTTCCCTCATGTATCTACTTATGAAGAAGTAAGGTAAGATAGTTCTAGCTCAGAGTTCCTCATCCTGTTATTGTTTCATGCACTCCTTTGGCAGTCTGGTAAAATTTATGAACTCCTAGCTCTCGTTGCCTACATTTATAACTGAGGAAAATGATAAAATTCATTTAGATATTAGTATGTGCATGGTTTGGAGAGAGGAGGTATACATTTTTTCTCATCAAAGTTCACAGAGCCTATGAAAACTAATTGCAGATTTCTTGTGAGAGGGGTTCTGTGGACCTTATCTTACTTATTTCTGTCCTAGAGCAAGAGCCCAGAAAATAAATGGGTCCCTAACACTGGAATAGTGGTGTTGTAAACTGCAAGGGGCTGCAAAAGTTTTCCAAAAAGAAAAAGCCCAGGTGATAAACCACTTTAATTCAACCTGCTCCTTACACCAAGGTAGGAGACTGCTTGCCTAAAGGTTAATGAGAACTTAATAGCTGTTTCTAAATCAAACAAAAAGTAACCATGGGCACTGAAACATTTCCAGTGAACACATGTGAAAGCACTTATTAGAAGGAAATGAGAAGCAAGTGGAAGTATATCACTTGATGCAACGCACCAAGCGTCTTTCAGGCAAGGGTTCTTGCTTAACAATTAGATGTCAGAAAACACACAGTCATAAAAAGGGTATGGTAATGGCAGAATTGTGTTGACCTGGCAGATGTGGCCACATCTGTGCTGCATCTGTTTAAACAGAACTCTTGGAGGGGATACAAAAAAGCTCAGGCTCCAGTAAAATTGAAGGTCTTTTACAAGATGTTCACTCTGTCACTGAAAGAATGCAATGAGCTAGTTTATGAACAGACTCAACACCCCCCCCCCCCCAAAAAAAAAATGAATGCTGAGGCGGACATAGGTTTTCTTTGAAGGCAAATGCATGTGCTCCTACCATATTATCATACCATGCATCTTAATCATTCAGGCTACTATATGAAAATGACATGTGGATCAAGAAATTGAGGGAAACAGAAGGAGTTAAAAGTTTAAGAGGTTAATTTGGGGTTCTGGCATTGTTTTTGACATGTATAAGTTCAAGTCACTGTAAAAACAAGTGTAAAATTGCAACATTTTATTTTACCTTTATTTATTTGTCTATGTGTCCATAACAAACTTTATCTTGAAGATCTAGTGGGGAGTAGTGGATAGAAAGTCAGAATCAAAATCATGAAGACCTGAGTTCCAGTCCCTTTTCTAATACATACCAGCAGTATGACTGCATTATCTTTTAGGCAACTCTGTGAGCCTCTCACATTTCTGCACATGTGACAGTCTGCTTTGGCTGAGGAAGTCTCCTCATTAAGAATCTTTACACCAATATGGATTCACCCTCTCCCCTCAACAATCCTTAGTTATATACCTATTACATGGGATACTATGTGTGATTGGTTAAACATTTTCTGATTTCCTGAAAGAAGATAAAACTTCCTCCCCCTCCACTCCCTCCATTGTTCTGCACAGAACCCTGGTAAAGGGCATATTCATCTTTTTTATTTATTAAACAATCTCAAGTTGTTCCCAAAATATCTTCTTCACAAATATGTACAATTATAAAAGTGACTTATGTCTGCCATTATTGATTCACACATAAAGGTAGCAAGGTGAAATTTTACGTTCAGCCCAAGCACTGTTATTGTAAGGATCATAACCCATGTTCTTCTGTACTCACTCTCAGTCCCTCAACGAATATTTATTAGATTTCTATAATGAGCCTGTCATTGTATAGTACAATATTTTTGAGAGATACAATAAAATATGTCATCTTACCTGTCAAGTAGTTTATAATTTAATTGATGTGGAAACAAACACACATGGACACAGTGCAGTATTAGCCCAAGATAATAAAATAAAATAATATTGTCTTTTTCTTTCTCACACAATAATTAAATCAGTGGTAGCTATTGGGTCCAACAGAAGACATTTTTATGTAATAAAAGAACTGGGTCAATATTACAGTTTCACGTTGATTTTTATTCCAATTCAATATCTTCTTAAATGTTTAACAGAAAAAAATCCACTATGACAGTGTTCATATTCAATGATGCTCTGACAGAAATGCTTTTTATTTCTATACAAATAAATAAAATTACGAGTGATTCAAAGGTAATGGAAAGTCTTTCTAGTGGGTCTCAGCAACTGCAACATATTGTTAATGATCTCTATCAGATGAAAAGTGACTTAAAAGACATTAAAGCAAGTACGGCCATAAAAGGACCAGTAATAAATCGATAATCCAAGTGTTACTCTGATATCCATGAAACATTACTAGAAACAGAGGAAGGCTTCCAGTATGTTGATTGTGTAGAATTTATAGGAAGAAACTGACAAGAAGAGCATAAAATGAAAGCATGTGGATGGTTTGCAACCTTTGTGACCAGAGGGAATACCCACACTGATAGCATCCTAGCTAAAGTGAATTATACTGTTTATAGCAGAATATTTTAGTAGAAAGGGCCATCTATCAAGAACTAACGTGCTATTTACTGAAACCTTGATGACATCATGAAATTCTCCAAGTTTGCCTTCCTACGCATAAAATGGAAATAATATTAATTAATTAAATCTGCAGTACACTTCAAAGGAAGAAAAAACGGTTCTTATAACATTTTAAAGAAACAGACAACATGGAAAGACTTGAGAATTCTGATTAATGCAGTCAGTAACCATAATTTTAAAAGGCTGATGATGGTGTATGCTGTCTATCTCATGACTAAAGGAAGATGTCTAGAATGAGATGTATATTTTTGGGCAGAATCACTTTGTGGATTCATTTTGCTTCATTGTGCTTACCTGTTACAAAGACTCTGTTTTCTTTTGTCAATCCATGGGGTGTAGAAAGGAGTGGGGAGATAGCAAAAGGGTTGCCTAAAATGGGAAAAAATAAAAGAAGAATTTTAAAACTACACAGAAAGAAAAATAAATAAAACTACACCGAAGGGAGTTCAAAGGAAGCACACAAACAGGATGATTTTGAAAGTAGCATAGTGAAGTTATCATTTTTTTATTAAAGTAACCTGTATATAATAAAGATCAATGTTCTTTTTTGATGTTCTTTAAATTTATAACAAAAACATTTTAAATGGAAATAAAGCAAAGGAAAATATGTAAGCTCTTTGTAAGTAGGGATTATTACATGTTTTGCATTTGTATCCCTGGTGCCTATAATGGTTTTGGGAACATCACAGGGACTTTATAAATGCTTGTTGATTAAAAAAATTTTTTCAGGAAAAGGTTTCAGAAAAAATAAAATTAGCTAATCTATTTGTAACTTTCGGAAATTGCCAAGTGCTATATAAAGTTAAAGAATTATTGCCACGTAAAACAGTGTAATTATTAGTAGTATTATTCCTCCACTCAAGTCCTATTCTGATGCTTCATTGTCACTTAAAGGTAACACTGGCTTGAAGACTATGTCCACAGAGTACAATCTCAGATATTAACAATGAAGATGGAAAGACTTACAGATCAAATAATAAATTGCATCTGACATACATTATAAATCTAAAAATAATATGTAAATATCAGCTATGAAGAGGTTTGATATCATTGACCTGATAATCAGTAGTGCACAGGTCCTTTGAAGATCACATTGAAAGACTTATATATAAACACCAGCCAGGTCAAGGGTTGGACAGAATTTTTTTTAATATGACTACTCATGAATGACATTAATAGCTAACATTTCCAAAATTCCTTAAACTTTACAGTATATCTAAAGTGCATATTATGTCATTTGCTCATGAGAACAACTCTGTGGGGTAGGAAGTAACTACAGATATTATTCCTTTGTTTTTACAGGAATGAAAAATGAATTCCAAATAGATTAATTTCCTAGTCCATAGTTGCATAGCCAGTCAGTATCAGAAACAGGATTTGAACCAAGATTTCTTTATTCTTTCCACTATACCATCCTAAAATTCTAATTCACCCTAAATATAGTAATGGTGGTAGTGACAGAAGTGTAGCAGAAGGTACTAAGCATCACCTAGTTTAAAAAAAAAATTAATATTTAATTGATGATACTCTCCATGTTCTATCAGTTCAATAAACATTCAGTTGAAACCTACATGAAAAAGATGTCATGTTTACAATGACATTCAAATTATGAAATCACAATTGAAGCCAGAAGACATAAAGAAATAAGAGCTTAAAACAAAGATGATGAAAAGGAGGCAATGGAGTTTGCTCCATTGTGCAACTAAAGGTAATAAGAAATACCATTTAATGGAATAATACAAATTTAAAATCACTAAAGGTACTAATTCTCATATAGATGATAATTCCAAAAGATGCAGAAAGAACACAAATGGCACTTTTGCTGAAAAGATATGCATGAGAGAATGTCATTAAGTAGTGATCCATATGGTCATTTGTCATCTCTATTAAATGTCTGTGACAGTGCTGTCTGGTGTGCAAGGACACATAATGAAAATATAAGATGTGAAAAAGAAAGACTTTTTGTCAGAAGATATTTTTACAATTACACAAATGGTTTGGATGAGTTTTCCATTTTGGTTATGTACTGAATTTTAAGAAAGCATTTGACTTAACAGAAAAAGATGTGGCCTTGCAGACTTCCCTCAGATAAGCTTTTTCTCAGGCAAATTATTTATGGATTAATGAGAGAGGCAACAATGGAAATTCTTTTGTTCACTGATTTCCCTGATTTTTGAGTATTAAATGAGGAGAGATAGATCTACTAGGGGTACATGCTAATGGCATGAAATGCATCATGCATAATGTTCAAAAAGAAGAAATTCTTATTCATAGTGATTTTTTCCATATTCCTGTATATTGTATTCTGGATATATACTCCTATATACAGAAGCGTGATTATTTGGTGCAATGAATACATGTTCTAAATGCTGGGGAAACAAACAGAAAAGCAAGATAATCCCTTTCTTCAAGGAACTCACATTCTAATGGGTAAGGCAGCACATATAGAAAAATTTAAGCAGCAAGTCAGATGGAAAAGGCTCATGGTCCTTAGGGCCTTAGTAGCAAAGCAAATATTAATGTTTCTTCTTTAATGTCATTTCCACTGGAGCAAAAATATCAGTTAAATTTTAACTGTTTGACAGTGCCAAGGACTTTGGTGGCAAGGACTTTTCTTTTTGGATCTTTATTAACTGTGGCTTTTGCATCTGCTGGAGTAGTTGCTAGACTGCATCTCCACAGTAATTATTTCGCAGGACAAGAACTGAAGGCATTGGGCTTAGAGCAAAGATATTCCCAAGGCTCTTGGGTTCAGGGTTGTGGGATCTGACTATCAGGATCTGAGGAGAAATGGCAGGTGGTCAAGGTGTTGGCTGTGGTGTAACTTGCCTGGAAAAGCTATTTCCTATCTCTCCTTCAGGGTCCCTTCCTGATTCAGTTAGGCTGGCTTGTCTGCCCTGTGTATGGAAGTTGGTAGACAATTGAGTGGAATGGCCAGCCCCTTCTCCAGAGGACTTGCTTCCCAATGTGATGGCTCTGAGGACTGGGATGGTAGTAAGACCAATGACTCCTATGGCTATCTGCCTGTGAGTAGCAATTGGTCAGTAGTTGTTGGTTGTGATGAGAAGGAAGGTGGGCCGCTTTCCATAATGATATCTGCTTTCAATAATGGTTATGGGAAGCTGGGTTGGAAACTGGTTTGATTGTTTAGGGGCCACTACTATTCCCAAGACTTATGGTCCTGGACTGCCTTATGTGTATCTTGGGAGGATAGTTGTCAAAGAAATGGTGGTAGATTGACTTGTCTGGAACATACTATCACCTGTCTCTTCCTCAGAGTGCATTGATGCTTCAAGCTTACTTGCCTCTACCGTGTGACAGTTGATTAATAGTTGGAAAAACACGTTGGATTTGAAAGTCACAGGACTTGAGTGTGAATTCTGGACCTTCCACTTCTTGTGAAACTTTGAACAGATAATTAACCTCTCCAGGACTCAGTTTCCTCTTCTCTAATATGAATGGACTGGACCAGATAACCCTTATGGTCCTTTTAAACTCTATGATTCTACGATTTATGTTTTTCAGAATATAACATGCTAATTGAATTGAAACAAAAGAACCCTGCAAAAGTTCCTCAGTAAAACACATATTTAAGTCAAAGAGAAAAGCCTAAAACTACGTATCGTTGTGTCAATGGAACCATGAGGTCACCCATGTGGGTATTAGCATCATCCATGCAGATTGTTGCCCATTTTTACCAACCCCTTTATGTTTCTTATCCATATTATTCCAGCAGTCTGGAAAATAATAATCCAGCAACATGCTGGAGACCATTCTCTAGTTCTATAGTTCAGGGTTGATTTGTTTGTTTTTAATTTTTTATGTCATGAATACCTTTGACAGTCTGGTGAAGATCTCTTCATAGAATAATGTTTCGAATGGATAAAATAAAATGCATAGATTTACAAAAAATATATTGAATTGCTGTTATCAAAATATTTTAAAATCAAGTTCACGGACACTAGTACAAAGACTATACATTTTGTGAAAGAGCAGCACAAGATCTATCTATGTAATACCACTGACTCCCAACACAGAACTGACTTGTCTCATTTACCAGTCATATATTTCCTGAAAAATAGAATCTAGACATAAGAAAATGGGACTAAAAGAATATTCCATTGGATTTTCTAACATTTAGAGCAGGGAATAATCCTAGAGGTTATATAGCCTATCTTCCTTATTTTACAGTGGAAGGAACTGATGTCCTAAGTGGGCAAGGGAACATTTAGGTTCAATTTCACCCAAGGTTATATTTAATCCATGCTTTCCCCAAATCCAGTGTGTTCCATCATACCATACTATCATTCATGACCAATGAATTGGACCCAGGATTAAGCAGTAATCACAGAATCAGAGAATTTCAGAACCTGATAAGACTTTAGATGGTGTCCCTGAAAAATATTTAAGAAGAGATCACTAACTCTTTCCTTGAAGACCTTCAATGAGGAGGAAAACACTATCTCCTAAAGCCCATTTTCTTTTTTAGGCAGTCTCTTATGTAGTCATGTTTTCTCCATCATATAATTATGAAGTTGATTTTGAACCCAAGTATATGACATTATATGTATCCCTATTAAATTATACCTAACTCACTTTAGCTCAGTGTTCTAGCCCAGGTGTCAGCAAACTATGGCCTGGAGGTCAAGTCTTGCTTCCTTTCTCTTGGTGGCAAACTTACCCTATCAATATATTATTACTACCCTATCAATATATTATTAAATCTTGGCTTTGTCACCGTGTGTGTTAGATATTCCTCCAGCTTCGAGTCATCTAAAAATGAGAAGCATGCCCTCTCTCCCTTTATATGTCATTTATAGAAATATTAAATAGCTTGGGTTCAAATACGTATCCTGACTAATCTCCACTTGGTGGCGTTGACATCTGTTGTAGGCTAGGCCTTATTCAGGCCAGTCTGGAGCTGCAGATTCAGTTTAGATTGAAAATATATACCTTTAGAACAACAAACACAGATATTCTTGAGCATTTTTGTGGCGTGAACTATTTTGTCAGTCTGGAAATAGTTATTCACTCTTTTCTAAGATTATTGTTTTTAAAGTTATAAAATTAAATAGGATTAAAAAGGAAACTGATGATATTGAAATATATTTTTTTCAAAACATATTTAAAAAAAACTTCACTAATCCCAGATTAAGAACCCTTGATCTAACAGTTAACAAAGGGAGGTTTTCTTATCCAAGGCATAGGAAGGATATTCAGCAAAGATATAGCATTAATTTAGTTATGGGCAAGTTATCTGCCTGTGTATTGGCCATGCTGTTTCTAGCCAGAAATGTGAAGTTAACTCCTTTCTCAAGGGATGGATTTTGTACTTAGGTCCCTAGGAATCTATATCAGGGACCTAAGCCCTTGATCCTTTAGCTAAGAATATCTCAAGGCTGATTTTAATACTTTTAAGGAATATTACTTTCCACAATATGGGCCCATCGAGTCTGGGTATTCACTTAATCCTGAATCCACCTGTCATATATGTCACCATATTTTCCAAAAGAATAGCCAAAAAAGCTTAGTGAAATGTTTTATTCCATTCTCAGTCTTCTGCAGCTTTCCCCACTGTATCAAATTAGTAATTGTGTTCCTAAAAAAAGAAGTTATGTTTGATTACATTTTCTTCAATTGCATTGCCTTTTTAGTGATTCAAAATTAATTCATTGCCATAAAATTAATGAACAGATACAGTATCAACATTCTCTCCTAAATGGTTGCTAATTTTGAAACACTACTGTGTTTCAAAGAAATAAATCATAAGTAACAAAGGACAATGAAAAGATACATACTGCACATATGTAGCATTTTACCAATAATATCTCGGCTACAAATCATTACACAAACATCATTTTAAGGATATGTATAACTCTAAATTATCATTTCAAACCACTGTCTGAGCCTTCACTTTCCCTGTCATTACACACCACTCCCACCCCCATTTCTTTCTGAGATAACTCAGAGCTCTAACTCATTCTAACATTCCAGCCCATTATTTGGTTCTCAACACTCGTTATTTGGGGACCATCTGCCCTACCATTACTCCCTCAAACTCACTCACTCTCACCATATTCCTGAACCACTTAGCCCTCTGGGATCCTTGGGCTTTCCACTTATCTGAACTTAAAATATGCCTATATGCACACACATGCATATGTATAATAGAAATGAAGATGCAGATAAACAGACAGACAAATTATAGCTAGATAGGTAGATAGATGGATAGATAGATAGATAGATAGATAGATAGATAGATAGATAAAATTTCCCCTAATTAGAGTGTAAACTCCTTGAGAGCAGACCATCTCTTTTCCATTTGTATTCCTGGTGCTCCTCGCACTGTCATTATTTAATAAATGCATTTTTAGTCTATATCATTCTAGAGGTCATTGTGTAGTAGGTATAGCAGCAGTGTAATGTGCTAGGTATAGGGATACAGTCACAGCTTTTATTCCCTGATGTAGATTCCCTTCTGTGTGGTCCCTTGATCTATCTGGCAAGGTGATCTACTAGAATATTAGAGTTGTTAACAGAATAGAATAACACAAACATAATAAAAGAGGCAGGAAGAGGCTGAGCTTTTTCTCAGCTTTGGTACCTGAAATGTGGCCAAACCTTAGCTAGCATTGTGCCTCATGGCTATGCACCTTTATTTGAACCCCTGCCAAAGTATTCTCATATTAAAATGAATTTTAACAAGGCCAAGAAACAATATGGGAAAGCAGGGTTGGTTTTTGTTTACTTTTTTACCAAAAAAAAGTCCTCCTATTTTTTCAACTTTTTACCTTTCCTTCAAAGAGAATGTTTACATGACATCAAATCACTTTTGAAAAACTGAAACTAAAATTTCCTTTTATGGACACAGCAAAAGTCTCCCGATCCCTACAGTGGAGATCCCGTTTCTGAGTGGAAAGAAGACCATGTTTTCAGAGATAAAACCCTTTCTTTCTCAAAGAAGCTCTCTTTTTTTGTCCCTGTTTCTCCTTCTGTTAAGAGTTTTGTAAACCATTCCAAGACTAAGAATTCTAAAATTAACCCCTGTAATGCTATATACAGAACAATCAGGGTAATTGTCCCAGAAAATGGGGCAATTTGGTAGGATCTGATTTTTGTGTCTCCTTCTAAGTATCATTATGCACAACAGAACAATGTAATCCACTGTGGAGCTATTAAATTTAAATTAAAATCACCCCCTCTGAGTGATATTTTGCATTAACGTGCATTATGGTGCTTTTAGTTTTCTATGTCTTTCTCATATCCTTGGCTTCATTTGGCAAATATCTAAAGAGGAAGGAAAAAACCTAACAAAGGTAAGAATTCATAAAATTCCCATTGTTAACCTGAGACCATAAACACTTTGTACGTCAACTCCAATGGTTAGTTAAGCCCTTCTCAACACCAGGAGATATCAGGCTAAGGTACCACCTACTCTGTAGTCCTAAGGATGCCAGGTGCTTTCCTCCTTTAAAAGGAAAACCCTCAGGGTGATCTATTATAAAAAAGAGCTTCACAACATGAATTCTAATTATGAAGAAAACTAAATTATTAGAGGCTCTTAAAACTTGAATATATCTTTAAGGGTTTAAGATCAGTTAGCATATGCTTTAAATTTCCCTGCTGTGTAATTCTAAATAGAAGTTCAGACTCTATAATAGTTTCCTCTGTGTTTTATTTTATCATGAGCGATATAATTATACCATATCATGTATATGATGTAGCATTTATGTATATATTATACATGTACAAAGTATACACTATGAATATTTCTTACATGTTTTCTCATAGATGCTTACTGAGAACAAGTTATTTCTCTATGCATATATGTATATGAATATACATATACAACAAGAGGATTTAAGAACTGGATTTGTAATTTCACTTATCTAGGGAATTGAGAGAAAAGATAATTTCTCCCTTGTATTGCTAGCCAGTTGTTGAACTGGGACTGGGGTTTTCCCCTTTTGGTCTCATCATTTGAGAGATCAGCTTCTGTGGGTTGTTCAGGCAGCCTCTGGAGGGCAGGGCTGATGAAGAGATGGAATCTTGGGTGAGACTTAATCATTGGAAAGGTTTAGATCTTCAAAAGGTAAAGAGATTTTAGACTGAGTGAATTCCAGGCCATTGTGCTTTAGTCACACAGGTCTGAGTGGAAGTAGATTCCTCATTTTGTCTAGATTGCCCTAGAAGGAGATTGAGAGTTGGCGGGGAAAGTTTGTTCTGGCTAGAGATAAGTCTCTTTGTTCAGGACTGAATCATCAGAGTTACATCTCCCAGCTCCTTATTATAATAAGCCCACCTTTCATTATAATATTCATTCTTTCATTAATTGTTGACCAACCAGAGTTGATTGCCTACCTATTGGGAATACTCGCTCTTCCACGGGAATGTAAGTTTCAAGAGGCCTCCAGGAGGTTTATGAGAGAAGGCCAAAAAGTCAACCTTTTATTAAGTTTTTGCTAGTCACAATTAGTAAAATGATTAATTACCCAGAAATTACATTTCTGGACATTTTCATTTGTCACAGAACTCCTAGATGAGGAAACTTGTCTCTGCTAACACAGACTGGCACCTGCCTGCAAATTATCATTTTAGAAATTGACTTAGAATGACTGAGATGTGAAGTGACTTGCCTAGGGTTACAAAGTCAGGGCATGACAGGCAGGAAGATTTGAACTCAGGTCATGGCTTCCATAGCAATTGTCAACTACATTATGGAGCCTTCCACACAGCCATTATATTGTTACATTTTGGACACAGAAAAATGTCACAGTTTAGGTATTTGCATAAGTGCTATTGGATTCAATCCGTGACTAAACTAACATAGACAATTAACTATTGTTTTCTTTTCTTTCATTAACCTTAAGTTTTGGTTTAAGAAAATGATTGAGTTTTTCCCATGAGTTTTTCTGTCTTTAATTAAGAGGCATCACAGGAAAGACTCCTGGTAAGTGAGTTGCTATCAGGTTTCTTCTAAAGTATAAGATTGCCATAGTTAATTTTGAATATCCTTGGGTGGATTTCATTTCTCTTTGCATTTTTTCTACTGGCTCATCAAACAAGTTTCCATCAGACTAGAGAAGAGAGTTAAGCAAATTTCAATTCAATTCAATTTAACCTAGTCAAGTAAACAATGACTTTGGTCTCCCTGGCCACTAAGAGTAGCAGAGTGCTAGGTACTTGTTGCAAGCTGTCCTGAGCTTTGATTTCCTTGGTAGTTTCATAATTAACACTTGAAACCCTTTAGCTATAAATTAGGTCATGATCCTTTCCAATCTAGCTCCTGAAAAGTATAGTAATAATGTTTCTTGGTGGTCCATAGCACTGAGGAGATGACTTTGTATCATGGATATACATAAGGACTCATGTGAATTGAATGTGGTTTGGTAAAGAGAGGTTCCTCGCTGGGAGGCTTCTGTACCAATAAAGTTATAGGGATTTTGTGTGTGTGTGTGTGTGTGTGTGTGTGTGTGTGTGTGTGTGTGTATGTGTGTGAGAGAAAGAGATACAAAGGAAGGAATACTTCGGTGCTCTACACAGAAATTTCTAAAATCATAGAGAATGTGTATGTTATTGTAAAACACTCTGCCATTTGTCCTCCTCCTGACTCTCAGTCAAAGCATAAGAGGAATTTGCCTCCTCAACCTCAGTTAATGTATTTAGCAAAATGGCTTAATCCCAGATAAGTCTGTCAGGTGATCATGACTCTTTGATTGGATTATGTAATCAAACAGTCAACCAGATGAATAAACTAGGTATGGACATTTCCTGGATGCATTGAATCAAGCAATCAGTCATTAACTAGATGCCAATCACATAGTTAATCAAATTGAGGAGTACAGTATTAGGAGACATTGGATCAAATCACATGACAAAATGTATCTTTGATTTATGTATATCAGAGGAGGGGCACCAGGAATCAAACTTCTGGAGTTCTTTAAGAAAGCAGACTTGTTGTACATATACTAGAGGTCCTAGGAGAGGCAGGGAACGAGTCTAGAAGGATTGTCTCACTGGAACTCCCACTCCAGCCCGGATTCCTTTAATTATGTTGTTGGAATGACTAAACTAGTAACAAAGCCTCCAAATGAAAGTCAAGAGAGAGGACAAACTAGGCGCTCATAGGAAGATATCTTCAACTTTCTACAAGGGCTATAACCCATGAAATCTTGCAATACCTGAGGTACTTCATGAGGACTCAACAAAAGGAGAAATGGACTTCCATCCAAACAAGACCTGTGGATTTACCCTTTGATACATGAGTCCCTAAGTCTGAGCCCACTTTCCTTATACTCTTTATGCACTTTGTGAAAATGTATCAGGTTTTTGGTGGAATGCTTTTGTACCAACTGTTCTTACTATACTACTTATTAAACACTGTTTCCAAAAGAACAATAAAAATCCTGTCTGATGGCAAATGATTATTGATGGTCTCATCAGTAATAGTACAAAAATAGAATTTCAACCTATCAGTGTCAGCCCTAGAAATCTAAGAGAAGATGTAGTAGTAGCATCTCCCTAGGTACACAACAAGCTGGTTTGAATTGGGGTTGGAAGAGTAAGTCTATAGCACAGCCTATGAATCATCAAAAAAGAAGCAAAATGAAAGTTGAGTAGTTCAGCTTTTTATCACTATACATTATCATAATCCCAATCATTTGACTATTCATTCTAGACACACATCCTCAGGGTAAAAGGGACCTCAAAAGTTATCTAGTCAAGCCTAATTCTGAAAAACTGTTTCCTCTAAAATACGCAGTTATTCTTTTCACACCATAAGTTTCCCCATTGACGTTTCAATATATTATGGGTTGGCATAAGGGATTAAATGGGAATTTTGGGGGAGTTCTGCAGAAGCTGAGATGACATGTGAAAGCTAACAGATGATGCAGACTCTATGACCAAATACTTAACTCAAATTTTACAATAGTGTATTGTGAAAAAGAAAAAATCAGACTTCTTCTCTGGTGTTAAGGTAGGGCCAAAATATTTTATGTGAATTTTCCAGATGGCAGAAACACCGCATCCCTAACCCCCACAATGTGGAAGGGATAATTATATCCCCAATCTAACAATTACTTGAGATTTCTATTGATGGAGAAACTACCACTTCGTGACCTCCTTCTCCTTTGAAAATGCTATTTCTCTGCAATTTCTGAACATGTCCTGAATTCTTTCACCATCTTATCTCATTTCTCTGTATATTTTTGCGTTTCTTAATGTCACCAGAACTGAATGACCAAAGCAGAGTATAGGAGAACTATAACCCTCTTACCCTTGGAAGGTATTCCTCCCTTAATTCAACGTACAACCGAGTTAACTTATTAAAGCTGTCATCTCAGCATTAACTCATATTGAGCTTGCAGTAAACTAAGAATCAAAGGTTTAGAGATAAAGGGATACTCAGAGACTTTTCTTTAGTGGCATCTTATTTTCACCGATGAAGAATCAAGCTCCCTAGTGTTCAAGTGACTTGATAAGGGTCACATAGTTAGTAAGTGTCTGAGATAGGATTCATACCCGCAGCTTCCTGTGTCTAGAGCCAGGATTTTATCCACTACATTATTCTGCTGTATTTGGGGTTTGTGGAAGTTGTGTGTGTGCATATGTGTGCATGTGTGTGTGTGTGTGTAACAATGTGTGTACCAATGTAAGCTCCTTGAGTGTAGTGACTGCTTCATTTTTATTCCTAATATTTATTTCTTATTAATTTACTTGTTTTCATGGACTCATAGAAGAGTTCAGTTGCATGGTAGATAGAGCCAGACCTGAAGTCAGGAAAACCTTAGTTCAAATCCAGCCTCAGATGAGCTTTAGGATGCTTATCAAGTAACTTAATCATGGTTTGTCATTTTATAACCGTTTTATAAATGAGGATAGCAACAGTATCTATCTCACATTTGTCGTATCAAATGAAATAATATCTGTAAAACACTTAGCACAGTTCTTGGCACATGGTAGACACTTCATAAATGTGCCTCCTCTCATCTTAGATTTACAACTAGGACGGAGCTTAGAGACCATCTGGTGAACTTCCTGATTTTAGAGATGAGAAAACAAGCGGAGAAAAATTAATGACATAGGTATTAAATGAGAGAATCAGAATTTAAAAACTCTCCTTCTGACTCCAAATCCAAGTACATTCTGTGCTGTACCACAGACACCCAGATCACATTTAGGTTTACAAATATCTTTCAAATATATGCACATACTGTCCAGGAACTGAGTAATATCTCTCACATTTGTCCCTTTGTCTCTGCTCCCTGACCCACCGTCCTACTTCAGGCCCTTGTCACCTCTCTCCTGGACTATTTCAGTAGCATCTTAATTGGACAGCCTACTTCATGTCCATTCTTCACCCCAACAAGCTGTTAATGTGACTGTCTTAAAGTGTAGGTCTGACGGTGTCATTCTCCTGCTTGTTAAACTTCTTATGACTTTTAGGCTCAAATATACAGCCCTAATTTGGCTTTAAGGTTTTCTGTAATGAGGTCCCAACCTATATTTACAACCTTATATGGTTTATATGATATATGCTTTCCCCTTCCATCATTTTATTATCAAGCCAAATGGTCTTCTGTTCTTTCCATGACATGTTCCATTTTCTGTCCAGCTAGCCATTGCACTGGTTGTCTCTCATGCCTAGAAAGCACTCTTTTAAAATCCGTTATTTCCCTGAAAGTTCAGCTTAAATGCACCTCTCTACATAGAACTTTTCCCGATTCCTCCATCTTCTGAGTAATATTAAAGAATGAATACAATTAGCAGGGTGTACAGCATATGCAAAAATAATAAGGATCTTAAATTCGGAAGATACATAATATATTTGCAGTCTTTTTGTACATCTTTTCTGTCTCCCATACTCATTCTCCCTTCTACAGCTTATATGCATGGCCTGTCCTCCCACTTCTTTTCAATAAATCCAACTCTGATATTTCCATTAAGGCATCTATTCCATTAATTCTTTCTTAAAATAACAACAAAAACAATAACTATGTTTGTTCTCCTATCTTAAGTTCCTGTTTATGTCTGCTCTGTGCTCCATATTATCTTATATCAGAATGGTTGCCTTAGAATTACTCTCTGGGTTTTCATTTGTGTTTTTCTCATCTTTCTTGTATATTACAAACCCCATGAAATCAATAATCAATCAAAATGCATTTTATGAAGTGCTTGCTATGTGGCAAGCATTCTATTAAGGGTCTGGGATACAAATAAGAAGCTAAAAAATATCCCTTGACCTCAAGAAGTTTACATCCTAATGGGTGAGATAACATGCAATAGGTATATCCAAGATACTTGCAGAGCAGATGAGAGGCAACTTTCTAGGGGAAGGCAAAAGCAGCTAAGGATACTGCAAAAGGCCTCAGAAAGAAAGTCTGAGATTAGATGTGAAGGAAGCCATGGATTCCACTACGTAGGAATGAGGATGGAGTTCATTTTCTATATGGGAGGCAGATAGTACAAAGGTACAAAGTATACCAAGCAGGTCAGTATGATGGGACCAAAGAATGTATAAAGGGGAATAATGTAAAGACTTCAAAAGTAAAGAAAAACTAGGTTGGGAATATCTTTAAATGACAAAAGAATTGATATTTTTATCCTAGAAGTAGCATGTGGCCATTGGAGATTATTGAGTGGGGAGGTTGACGTATTTAGACCCGTACATTAGGATGATCTCTGTCAACTATGTAGAGGATGGATTATAATAATAGCTTGAGGATCTTGAATCTTAAAACTCTTCCCTGAATTTGCGATGAGCCTTAGTCATACAAACCTGGCAAAATGGAATTAACCCAACCGTGAAAATAGATCATCATGCTTGATTACTGTATATAGTATTTGGCTCTTTTTTTTTAAAAATCAACTCAATAAAATGAATAATAAACAATATGTATTAGAATATTTTCCAGGTGGCTGTACATCCACAGGATCTACTAGAGTCAGCGTGCCCTCCATCTAGTACATAACTATATACTTAACCCAGATGTTTAAGAAAGGACAGTTTAGTTGTGTCCTATCTCCTTGGCTGTTCCTCTTGCAAGAGAGTAAGAGAATATAAGAAATACAATGAGCTGATGTGACTCATAGAAATGAGTCACTAGAAGAAGAGTTAAGGAGCTCTACATCTGGGATTCGATTTTCCCTCACAGTGCAAAATTCAGGGTGTACTGCATGCCCAATATTACTTCAGGATACTTGAGTACTGACCAATGACAGGACCACTCCCCAGTCATAGCCCTCTCCAGCCCCTATGTTTTGCCTCCTTTTCTCTTGTGCTTCTAGAACCCTGTTCTACAGTCAAATTCCACTTCATGTTAAATCTCTTCTTTCTATATTCTTTCCAACATCTCCAGTTGGGAACATCTCATGTTCATTGAACTTAATTTTTTCCTGAAGATACCATATGTCTTTAAAAATTCTCTAGGTGTATTGCTTCTTCTTCTTTCTCAATATGTTCAATTACTTGTTCACAGCCTTTTCTATCTCATTCCCTGTTTCCTTTGAACTCATTATTCTCCCAATTTTCCTCCTTCATCAGCTCATATGATGGATCTCTGTTCTCAAGTGTGCACATTTTACCACTGGCCCCTCCATGCCAGAATTCCTAATTATGACTCTGGAACTCACAATCTGATTAAGCAGCCTATAGGTACTAATAATTCTGAAGTGCATTTATAGTTTGTTGGGGGGCTATTTAAAAAGCTGAAATCCTTTGTTGGCATAAGGATAGATAGGAACACATGCCTAGCATCCCCTTAAATCACATCACCCCTATGTACAATTACTGTTCCACTTAGTAAGATTGGCCCTGAATATTTCACACATTGATAATGGTTAGGAGGAATTAAACAAAGATAATCATTATAATTATGTTAAATAGATATTGGGACATTGTCATATAATCAATGTCCAATTATTCCACTTTCCCAGTGCTGACACTCGGTCACTAGCTGACCCAGGGCTGATTTACCCATGACAGACTGAGTCCTTCTCACTGAAAACTGACAGAGAACTAACTATATCTAAATGGAAATTTTGTTCATATGCAGTGGTAGACATAGATAGAGAAGAGAGAGACAGAGATGGAGAGACACTAAAAGGGAAGAGGGAGACAGTGACACAGAGAAAGAGAGAGAGAGAGAGAGAGAGAGAGAGAGAGAGAGAGAGAGAGAGAGAGAGAGAGAGAGAGAGAGAGAGAATTTATGTAAAATAATATTGTGTCTTTTGTTTTCCATGCTGCAAGAACGTCAAGACTGATATGATTTAGCTCCTCCAGGAGTACGTTAATTTCTTGATCATTGCATGATGATACCATGATCAGAGTATCAACAACTAAAGTAATATTTTTAACTATCTAAAGACTACATGGTTTTTTGAATTTTCTGCTCTTTTCCTGTAATTCCACCATAATAACATTGCAGAAACGGGGCTGCATACTGCTATGGCTCATTATGAATTTTTCGTGTTTGTTTTGTTGACCTGGCCAAAGAATTTGTCACCAAGTGGTTGACCTGCTCCTGGTGAACCTCTTTGAAGAAAGTGATAATTAGAAAATATAAGCATAGGGAAATTCAATTTATCAGTAAGCATTTGTTAAGGGCCTAGTATTTGCCAAGTACTGGGGACACCAATATTAAAGCAAAATATCTCTTGATTTCATGAAATTTACATTCTATAGTTATAGGAAATTCAGGAGGAAAAGATCACTTTCTACTGGATGGAATCAGGAAATTTTCACAATGACAGTTAGTACCCAAGCTTATTTTGGTAGCTATTTGAAGGGTGTTTCAGAAATGGGGAGAGATGAAAGGCCAAGGGATTAATTAGGAGTCTGTTACAAGTGAAATATGTATATATGAGTTCTTGAATTATGGCTGTACCTGTGAGAGTGGAACAGAGGAGACAATATTCATGAGGTTAAATGAACAGGATTTGGTAGCTGATAGGATCACAGTTTCATTTCTCCAAGTTGTGAGATACAAGTATATGTGCATTAAATTCATGACTCTTCTATATGTTGACCATCATTCCCTGAGACAGGAAAATGTTCATTTTCAGATTCACTATCTCATATGCAAGGGGAAAAATCCTGACATATGAAAACTCTTTTTTAAAAAATTAGTTTGTAAAAATAAAAACATTTTCAGTGTCTGTGGGAATGGTGCTCAGTGTGTAGAAGGGCCACAAGTGAGATCACCATTGTTTTACTTTATAGCCTGGTCACATTTTGAAATTTATTTATCACAAAAGCTTCCATGGGAATATTAAAAGACAGTGGGAGATTGAGGTTATATCTATGTGTACCAACCCCTTGGCAGAGGAATGAGTGTTAGTAAAATTAAACTGTTGGATTTACTCAGTAATCAGTGTGTTTTGTTTTTTAACTGAATTCATCTGTTCAATTTTTCTCTCCCACCCAAATTAGTTTATGTATGTAGTCATGCAGTTTAAAATAAAAAAATATTGAGTGCCCTGGTTTTCCCCTCTTTACTTTTAGAGGAAATAAAAGATTTTCTATGATCCTTTGTTGGATTCTCTGCCTGAATCCAACCCAAGAGCAGAATTGTTTTCCAGGTTCCCATAGCCTCAAACAAATTAACATTCTTACAGGGCTTCAAAAGTAGCTGAAGGATGGTGACATATTAGGTCAGGGGTATTACCATGGAAAAAAATGTATTTGCTCTTGCCCTCACCCAAATCCAAAGCCAGTTCTAAGGTTATTTTGTTAGATTTGTTGGTGCTTTGGTATATGATTGTATTCTAGGGAGACTGTGCCTGAGCATTTCAGGAGAGAGGTTGTATTTTTCCTTTACCCAGTCTCATAACCATATTTTTTTACTTCTTAATTACTTGGAATAATAATTATTTCTTAAATATGATATCAAAATTGAAGACCATTTGAGAATATTCAACTATCTCATAAGCCATACTGGTTTCCTGGACACTAACTAGATGCACATGTTATGGACAGTTGCTTCTCCTTTATTTTGGTTTTAGTTTCTCCATAGAGAGAGCATGACTTCTTGAGAAGAGCCTGGACTGGACATCAAGACGCTTGGGTTCACATTCTGACTTTAATACATATGATAGAGCTAGATGATCACAGGCAATTCACTTTCTTTTTTGAAACGTCAATCTCTTCATTAAAATTATAAGAGATAATACTAGCAAACACTAGATCAAGGGTTCCTAACCTTTTCTTTGTATAATGCATCATACTTGGGAAGCTTAAGGAAGCTTATGGAGCTCTTCTCAGAATAATGTTTTTAAATGCACAAAATTAAACACATAGGATTACAAAGGAAACCATATAAATCAAAATAAAGATTAAATGTGTTTCTCCCATTCAAGATTATGGATGCTCTGAAATTGTTTTCCATTGATCCTTCTGAGGTCTATGAATGACAGATTAAAACTCTATACTTTATAAATTGGAGTTACTTGTTATTGTTTGTTTTTGTTGTTATTTGTTTGTGAGCAGTTATGTCTTTACTCTAGGGAATTCCATGTGCAGAACCTTTATTCCTGCAATATAGATGGCTAACTTGATTCCAACTTAGAGTCCTAGAAAGTTCTCTGGGGCACTGAAGAAGTTAAGTTCTTTGCCCATAGACACACAGCTAATGTTGTAGAGAGAAGATTTGAATCCCATTCTTCCTGACTTCATCACACCTCTCAAATTTTGATTGAAGATTGTGAAAATAATTTAACCCATAATTTAGTCATGCTGCCACTAGCTGGCAGTAGTGTATCAGACCTATATAGTCATCATAGCATCATAGGCTGTGGTATAATGAATCCAATATACAAATAGGCCTGCATTTCTATCTTTTTTTTTTTTAACAACAAAGACATCTCTCTATTGAAGAAGTTGAACTCACTATAGTAAAACAAAAAGAAAGAAAAAAAAAAGACTCCACAAAGAATCAAGAGGTCTGACTTCCAGTCAGAGTTTGCCACTAATTAGTTGTTTGAGCTTTGGAAATTCACCCTCTCTGGACTGGAGTTTCATCATCTATAAAATGAAATGACAGAGTGAATCAAATCTAAGGCTACTTATAGTTTCAAAACTGCAATTTCTTTGATAAAGATGACAACGCTTATCATTTGCTACTTTTGTCCCTAATTAACTTTTCCTCTACTAATTCACTATGGAACATAACTGGAATGACAGATGCTATGTTTAACTTTTAACATCAACTGGAGGAGTATAGGTAAATATTTAAAAACTAGATCTCCAAAAAAAAATAACCTCTATATGACACAGTGTTAAGTTTAATATACATTAATATTATTCTATTACCTTCTTAAGTGTAGACAATCAACAAAAACAATAAAGTAATTCCAATTTATTCCTCATGCCAATTTCTCAGCTGTAAATGTTCACACTGAAATCAGTCATCTTCAGAAACTATTTCAACTCGGCTTTACACGACACTGGTCTCTTATTTCAAGGGACTCACAGTTTGATAAGGGGAAACAACATGAAAGCAATTAGTACAAAAAAATGCAAAAACGCATCCCCCCCACATGCAAAAAGATATATGCATATACATATATATACATATGTGTATTATGTATGTGTGTATAAATATACATTATATATGTACATATAATATATATGTATATATAAATGTTTGCGGGGCAGCTGGGGGTGCAGTGGACAGAGCACCCGTGCAGGCGTCAGGAGGACCTGAGTTCAAATCTCACCTCAGACACTTGACACTCACTAGCTGTGTGACCTTGGGCAAGTCATTTAACCCCAGTTGCCTCATCTTGGGTCATCTCCAGTCATCCTGATGAATATCTGGTCACTGGATCCAGATGGCTCTGGAGGAGCTGGTGACCTGCACAGCCCTCCCTCACTCAAAACAAAGTCAAGTGCAAGTCATGTCATTATTTCTTCATTATTTCTCTGATACCATGGTCTTCTTCAGCAATGAAGGATGAACACACACACACACACACACACACACACACACATACATGCTTAGTCTGGGACATATTAAATTCTAGAGAACCACAGGACATTTAGTTTGAAATGGACAATATACTCCTTATTCCTTACATCTGCTCCTTAAAATCTCTAGCTTCTGACAAAGTTAATTTTCAGTGCTATTTCAATAGTTGGATGAGTTACAGGAGAAAATAGATGATAAAACTATACTAGTGGTGAATCTCAGCTTACCCCTCTCAGAACTAGATGAACCTAACTAAAAGATAATCAGAAAAGAAGGTAAGGAGGTGAAATTATGGAAAAGTTAGGTATGATAGATATCTGGAGAAAATTGAATGGGAATAGCAAGGAATATGCTTTTTTTCAGGAGTACTTGGCACCTACATAAAAAACTGATCATGGACTAATGTGAAAATGGGTTTAATAGGAATGTATGTGTAAAGTTATATCAGACTGCATGGAGTCTTGAGGAAGGAGGCAGGAGGGAGGGGGAGAAAATTTAAAACTTATGGAAGTGAATGCTGAAAACTAAAAATAAATTAATATAAAAATTTAAAATATTTTTAAAAACTGACCATGGATTAGAACATAAAAACCTCCCAACCAATGCAGAAAAGAAGAAATAGTAAATATTCTTTTCAGATCATAATGCAATAAAATTATATTCAATAATAGATAATGGAAAGATAAATTTAAAATTAATTGGAAATTAACTAATCTAATCCCCCCCAAAAAGTGAGTCAAAGAACAAATCATAGACGCTATTGATAATTTCCTTGAAGAAAATGACCACAATGAGACAACATACCAAAATTTATGTGATACAGCCAAAGTATTACTTAAAGAAAAACATATCTCTAATTGCTCTCATCAATAAAAGAGAGAAAAAGCAGATCAATGAATTGGGCATGCAATTCAAAAAACTATAAGAAGAATTAGTTAAAAATCCAATTGGAAATTCTGAAAATCAAAGGAGAGATTAATAAAATTGAAAATAAGAAAACCATTTAACTAATAAATAAAATTAGAAGACTAGAAGTTGGTTTTATAAAAAAGTCTATAGAGTAGATAAACAATTACTTTCTTAAGTCCTTTAGACAATCAACAAAAACTTGCCAAATTGTAAGGTGCAGATGTTCACACTAAAATCTGCCATTCCCAGGAACTGTTTCAATTTGGCTTTATACAATATTGGTCTCTGAACTCAAGAGGCTCATGGTTTGATAAGGGGAAACAACAAAAAACAATTATACAACAAACAGAAAATATATACGGTAAAGTTTAGTTTGAGACTTGTTATGTTCTGGATAACTACAGGACATCTAGGTTGAAATGGAAAATATACAACTACTCACACCTGCTGCTTAGAATCTCTAACCTCCTACAAAATACAATTTACCAATGCTACTTTAATGGCCAGTTTCTATAGGAAACCTTTCTTGCCTGCTCTAATCGTTATTGCTTTCTTAATTAATTTTATGCATTATTTTGTACATGTACTTGTAATTATTTGTAGATATGTTGCATTCCTATACTATTCAAACATTATTTCCTTAAGGGCAATCTCTAGTTCACTTTTGCTTTTCTATCTCATGTGCCATGGTCTGTGTATACAATATGCAATTTATAAATGGTTGCTGGATAGAGACAAAATATTTCTTTTGGTAGAAAAAAAAAACAATGTATCAAAGGCCTTCTTCTACATAGGCTTCTTCTACTCATGCATCAAAATTATTTAAATTCTTTGAAAAATATGATCATGGAAATAACCTTGTTGAAATGAATTGAACTCATCCTTTCTTTCAATTAAAAATTTATTGAACTTTGCTCTAACTTGTCAACGGCCTGATGACCTACTGATGGAGGATGATGAAATGTTTCCCAGACAGCCATTTTAAACCATTTGCTATGGTGTTGTTCAGTGTTTATCTCATACAGTGTTTCCTAACTCTTCTTGAAGAAAGTATTCATGATACATTGGCATGAAACTAAGGAGCAGTTCATATGCTTTGGGCTTCTTTCATTTTTTGGTAGTGAAACATAATTTCTTTGCAATTTTTTGTTCTTCTTCTGACCATCTTTTCACTGAAACCCTGAATAAGAAGGTATATGATGACTGTCTGAACTTAGGTAACAAGAGAGAAATAAAAGAGACAGGTACACACTTAGTAAAGGTATTCATCCTTATCATAGTGGAGATCAAATGTGGAACTCAGATGAAGATGGATTGTCTATGTTGGTCAGATACCCCAGGTGCTCTCCTGTAATGACACAGTGCTGGTTTCTTCAAACCTTGTAGCATTTCAGAGCTAACAAGAGAAGTCCATAGCCACTCAAAGGGATGTGGCTTTATCATAAACACTAGTAAAACCAAATGAATGAACACTTTCCATATGATTTTATTTGGTGATGGATGAGGATGTCCATGAATTGGTAAATGGATGAGCAAATTATGGTATATGAGTGTAATGTAAAATTTTTCTATAAGAAATGAAAAAGATTATTTCAGAGAAACCTGGAAAAATTTGAATGAACTGATGTTAAATAAAGAGAGCAGAATGAGGAAAACAACTTAAATTAACTGTGAAAGGGGAGGAGAAACAAACATTTTATGTGCCAAGCAAGTGTGCACATTTTACAAATATTATCTCATTTGATCCTCACAACACATCCGTGAGGAAGTTGTTTTTTTTTTTTATTTTACACTTGAAATTTCATTCAATATTATTTCATTTGGTGATCTTTTCAGCTCTTATGGTGGCTGATCTTCCAGAGTTCAAATTTGACCTCAGACATTTACTAGTTATGTGACCCTGGGCAAGTCACTTAATCCTGTTTGCTTCAGTTTCTTCCTCTGTAAAAATGACCTGGAGGAAGACATGGCAAACCACCTTAGTATTTTCAACTCAAATGGGGTCACAAAACATTGTATACAACTGTACAATAGCAGCAAGCAACATTAGCTCTTATGGGTTCATTCAAATCTCATTTCTGAGCAAACAATTTTTGAATCCATATGTCAGTCTTAATCTTTCTGCTTTTTCATATCTCAAACTGAATAACACTTAAGAATCTCATACTCAACCTATTCAAAATGAAATTCATTACCACTCCCAAAACATTCTCCTCTTTCTTTTTTTTTAAACTAAATTAATTCATTTATTTTTAGTTTTCAACATTCACTTGCATAAGACTTTGAGTTTCACATTTTCTTCCCCTCCCCAAAACAGTGTGAAATCTAATATAGGCTCTACTTATGTGTTCATATTAAACATATTTTCACATTAATTGTGATGTAAAGAAGAATTAGAACTAATGGGAGGAATCATGAGAAAGAAAAACAAAACAAAACAACAGAAGAAAAGGAGAGCAAATGGTATGCTTCCATCTACATTCAGACTCTAAAATTCTTTCTCCAGATGTGGTTAACATTTTTCCTCATGAATCTTTTGGAATTATCTTAGATTCTTGCATTGCTGAAAAGAGTTCTGTCTATCAAAGTCAGTCATCAAATGATATGGTCATTACTGTGTGCAATGCTCCCCTCACTCAGTATCAGTTCATATAAATCTTTCCAGATTTTCTGATATCCACTTCCTCATCGTTTCTCATAGCACAATAGCATTCCATTACATTCATATGCCACAACTTATTCAACCATTCCTCAATTGATGGCCATCACCTCAATTTCCAATTTGTTGACACAAAAAAGAGCTGCTATAAATATTTTCATATATGTGGGTCCTTTGCCCATTTTTATGTTCTCTTTGGTATATAGACCTAGAACTGGTATTATTGGGTCAAAGGGTATACACAGTTTTATAGCCCTTTGGTCATAGTTCCAAATTGCTCTCCAGAATGATTGGATTAGTTCCCAACTCCAACAACAATGAATTAGTGTTCCAATATTCCCACATCTTCTCCAGCATTTAACATTTAACTGTTTTGTCATGTTAGTCAATTTAATAGGTATGATGTGGTACCTCAGATTTGTTTTGATTGCTTTTCTCTAATCCATAGTGATACAGAGCATTTTTCCATATGACTATAGATAGCTTTCATTTCTTCCTCTGAAAACTGCCTATTCATATCCTTTGACCATTTATCAACTGGGGAATGACTTGTGTTCTTACAAATTTCAGTTTTCTATGTGTTTTTGAAATGAAACCCTTATCAATGACACTGGATATAAATTCCTCCCCCGCCCCCACCCCAGTTTTCTCCTTGCCTCTTAATCTTGGCTCTGTTTCTGCAAAAGCTTTTCAATTTATTATAATCATAATGACCAACTTTGCATTTCATAATGTTCCTTATCTCTTATTTGGTCATAAATTCTTCTGTTCTCCATAAATCTGACAGGTAAGTTGTTCTTTGCTCTCCCAGTTTCTTTATGTTGTCAGCTTTTATATCTAAATTGTGAACCCATTTTGACTTGATTTTGGTATACAATGTGAGATATTGCTTTATGACATACTATTTTCCATTTTTCCCAGTAGTTTTTGTCAAAGAACGAGTTTTTATACCAGAAGTTGAAGTCTTTGAGTTTATCAACATTCTCCTTTTTCCAACTTGTCTATTATTGTTGAAGATACCACCATCCATCTAGTAACCCAGGCTTACCACCTTGGTTTTGTTCTTGACTTCTCACTCTCACACACCATACATATCCAATTCATTTTGTCATTTCTACCTTTACAGTCTCTTATATTTCCCCTTTCTCTTTCCTCACCACCTGATTTAGATCTTCTCTTCTCTTCTCACTCAGGTTATTGAAAAAGTCTTCTAATTCTTCTCTATGCCTCAATTTTCTATAAACTGTCCTCCATTCAGCTGGCAGAATGGCACCTATATTTGCTAAATATAAGTCTGATCATATCACATACCCCTGCTACTTCACAAACCTCTGTATCTAGCATCAAATATGGCATTTATTTGGTATGTAAAGTCCTTTATACATTCCTTTTTTAATTTTATTTTTAATTTATGTAATAAAGCAAGCATTCCTATGATGTAATACCATAAAAAATGATTGAACATGAAACTGAAAATCTACTATGCACAATTGCTATTCCTTTCAAATATACAACAAAATTGTTATTTAATTTTTTCTTCTCTCCCTCTGACTCCCCACCCTAATGATTGCTACCATTAGACAAATAAGTATATATCTGTAAAATTATTTTATATATATACATATATATGTATATACTTTTATTTATCAGTTCTTTCTCTGGATGGAGACTTGTTTTGTGTTCTTCTAATTTTCTTATAAAATCTCCATATCCAGGCCATGTATCCATTTTGACTTTTATTTTGGTAAATGACGTAAGATATTGGTCAGTGCCTACTTTCTACCATTCTGCTTTCCAGTTTCCCAAACAACTTTTTCAACCAAATAATGAATTCTTATCCCAAAATCTTTTCTTTACACTTGTCAAATATAAGATTGTTATATTTATTTGTTACTGTATATTATATATTTACTCTATTGCATTGATCTACCTTTATATTTCTTAGCCAGTGCCAGATAGCTTTAGTAATTATTGTCTTATAACATATTTTAAGATTTGATACTGCTAAACCTCTTTTCTTTACAGTTTTTTCATTATTTCCTTTGATATTTTTGACTTTTTGTTTTTTTCAAATGAATTTTGTTATCTTTTTCAATTTATATTCAAAATTAGAATTACTATCTGTGAATTTTTCTCCATCATATTTTTACTCACTATTGGCCTTCTAAGCCTCTCTTTTTACCCTATCCCTATTACCTTGTCTTCTCCCCTTACCCCCTTTTCCTTATTTTAGACAACACTCTGTAAATCTTTATCTTATCTATTCACCCTATCCTCCTAATCTTAATCTATATACCCCTCTAAAAGTCTCTCACCTACCCTATTTCCCAGTTTTCTCACCTTTCTAGAAGTTCAGAAGGCTTCTAAACCCTTTCAGATGCATATATTTGCTTCCTTTTCAACCCAGATGAGAGTTAGTTTCCAAATTTACCATTCTTCCACCCCTATCTGCTTCCTCTATATTAGTTCTATGTTAGTTCTTCCTTTCATGCCCTGTTATCATGTGATAATTCTCCTTTTAGCCTTTTCGTACCCAATTTTAAATTTTAAAAATCACCTTATCATACACAGCTCAGTCTCAACCTTTCTTTCAAGCAACTGTAATGGCAACAGTTTTAAGAATGTTATTACTACTAATAGTAACTAATATTGATAACATTTTCACATATCAGTTTAACCTTAATCATTGCCTTGTAATTAGGCTTAATGATTTTCTTATGTTGTTTTCTGGATTTTTTTATATTGGATTTTCCATTCAGTTCTGGTCTTTTTGTTACAAATACCTAAAAGAATTTCAGTTCATCAAATGTCCAATTTTTTTTTTCATTCAGTATTATACTCAACTTATTGTTAGATACAATCCTAGTTCCTTTGCTGTTCAAAATATAGTATTCTTCATACATTCCTAATTTTTCAGTCATTATAATTCTCTCTTTTCTAAAAACTCTACAATCTAAATAGACTCTCTGATCTATTTGCTGTAGTTCCTCACAATTGACACTCCACCCCTCATCTCAATGCCTTTTCATGGCTATTTCCTGTATCTGAAATTCACTCTCTCTTCCACTCTACCTTTTTGATTCCCTGTCTTCCTTTAAGGTTCAATTTAAATCCCACCTTTTATAGAAAGCCTTTCTCAAACCACTTCGCATCCCATGAACTGGCTACTTTCTACTACTGGCTACTCTCACTATATGGCATATATCTTCTTGCACACGTATAATCATTTATATGTGGTCTCTGCCATTAGAATGTTAGTTCTTTGGGTAAGGACACTCTTCTTACCTTTCTTTGTATTGTTAGTGTCTAGCACAATCCCAAGCACATGTTAGGCATTGAACAACATTTACTTACCAGATTCAAGTCAGACCCTGTAATCACTTGTATCCTTCTCAGTTACACCAACTATGGTAATTTTCGTATTATGGTCATGGTGCATATTCTGAAAAACCTACAGCTACAACTGAAGAATCACAAAAAAGATGTTCTCTACATAAGTTTTTTGGGGTTCACTCTTAATCAAATTACCTTGTATTAAGTTTATCTATGTACATGGATTTTTACATGAAATGTACTTCTTTAATCTCCAGAGTCTAGCACAGCTCTTTGTACATAGAAAAAACTAAAAAGATCTTTCTTGTTCTTGTTTGAGCATTCAAACCAGTAAGTATTTATTAAGTGCTTTCTAGATCATTTATTTCATCTCTTTGATAAATTTTTAAAATTAAAATTCTGATATTTTCCTTGTGCAAACCAAAATCATTTGTTAAGATTTTATTAAAATATGAAAACATCAGCATTATTATTAACACTTTAATAGACTAAGGGATATGAAGCTGTGTGAGGTTTTAAATCAGTCTCTCTATTGCTATGTGCCACATAGATAACCAGAAAATTCTTAGTAAATAGGGAAATTCAGATGCAAATTGTTAGCATACGTGTATGTAAAGCAATTACTCTGTGATAAGAGATGTTAGTCATCCAAAGGGAACTTGCCAAACTTGTGCCAGCAATCTACAAATGCTCAAGAACAAGGAAATAGCAATATTTAGTCCTTAACACTAATTTTAATTTAATAATTTGCCTTTAATCATGTCAGTTCTGGATCATCACAAGTATTTCTGAATGAACCAGTGCATTATCACTGTGGGCCAAGGGAGGGATGAACAACTGTGGTAAGAATATTTGTGGCACACAGAAAAAAGCAGTTAACATCTACAAAACAGTAGTAATTCAATAAAGCTGTGATCAACAGTAATGACTGCTCTTCATAGTCATAATATATAATTGTGCAATTTCTGAATAGCCAAGTTAAGTTTCCCTTCTAATTACTTTCTGTTTTATCTTCTATCTGCCACATCTAATTTATATTTCATCTTAGAACCATGTACTGGGGAGCAGTGGATATTTTTGTTTGGATTGGTCTGAAAGTGAATATAATTAGATATCATTTTTTCCTGAAAATAACATTACTAGGCTGTATTTTAACATTTCCTGTTGGATATGCTAGTGACTTCCCAAAGTGACTTCTTCACAGTTCTCTTTCTTTTCTTTTTTGTGTGTTTTTTTTTTGGCACAGAAACTATTGTGTTTGCTGTAAATGTATGTCTCATGTTTTGTTAACTATATGGTAGCTCTATTGAAAAACTAAATTAAATTCTATGGGTCAATGTGAGGGAAATAGTTATATTTTAGAAAAATCTAGTATGACACAATCCTTAAAAAAATGTAGTGTTCAGTCCTGTACAAAAATCCTTCAGACAAAAATGACCTTTAAATAATCTACTAGTCTACAATTGATCTCTTCTGTTGACAAGGCCTCAAGGGCTTTCCTTCATAGGATTCCTCTTCAAAGCAAGTTGTCTGAGTTGCAAACAAAAACAGCTTACACTCTTTTAGCTTACGCTGAAAGTTGGTTTTAAATTGCCCTGGTCGTATTGAACTTTTACTAAATTTCTACTCTAGTTCACTTCCAGCACAGCACTCAGCACTTTATGATTCAGGAAAATAGTGGCCAGTATAATGTATCAAAAGAACTGTTGGCAGTCATTGCGAACAGAGATTACTTAGACACTGAGCCAATCAAATAGGTGCAAATATTGTACCAAATGGCACCATCAATTGGCCAGGGCTGAATATTGATTTGTTTTTTGGGGGAAAAAAGCATTTGTAAGCTAAGCATCTTTGGTACTATTTTTTTCATTAAGTTTTATGGTCTCCAACTCTTATGCTTTCTTGTCCACATGACTTTCTTTTCATTATGAAGATATTATTTAATATGGGCAGCAAGGTAGGCAGGGAATATAGCACTGGGCATGGAATCAAGAAGACTCATCAACCTGAGTTTAAACCTTGCCTCACACATTTGCTAATTGTGTGACACTGGGCAAATAACTTAAGCTGTTTATCTCAGTTTTGTCATCTGTCATATGAGCTAGAGAAGGAAATGGCAAACCACTCCAGTATTTTTGGCATGAAAATCCCAAATAGGGTCATGAAGAATCAACTGAAACAAGTGAACAGCAAAATACATTTACACTCCGACACAGATTTAGATATCAACTAGTTCAGCCCCTCATCATGCAGATGTGAACACTAAGTCCTGGAGACATTGTGACTTGCTCCAGGGCATGTGGATAGCAGTCATAATGGGCAATCAGCCAGAATCTTTTTTCCAACACCCTTTTCACCCTTTTGCAATATGACAGATTGAAAAGAATGCAGGACTTGTAGTTTAGAGGTCTGTTTTCTACTAGCAGTACTACGTCCCAACTAGCTGTCTGTCTTAGAGAAAGATTTTCCTCTGCATGGGGCTAAATTTCCTCATCAGTAAAATGTGAGAATTAAACTAGTTAATGTCTAAGAAAACTTCTAGTTCTAAAAATTTTTGGCTTTTATAAAACTTTCAAAAATGCAGAATTCTAATGGTTTAAAAGATAAAATATTCAAGGAATTCTTCTCATGCATCTCATCTTGAAGTTGGACATTTCATATTTTTCTAATCTTAGAACTTCAACTGAATGGAATGGATTAGTTTGAAAAAAATCACCAAGATAAGTTTTGGGAAGGGGGAATAACTGATTTTCTTCATTTATTCTTAAAAATAAACGTGTTTTTAGATTGAGAAAGTTCCTTATTTCAGTTATGTTTTTCGGTTCCATAATCAACCAAACCACTGGTTCACATCAATTCTGATAACACTTTCCCCTTTGAATTCAGAATACTTTTCTTAACTGTTGCTACTGATATTATGGAGGATTAGAAAATACATTGAGAACACATTTGTAAAAATTTACAGATATCTGGACCCTAAACTGACCATTTTTTTTTGTCCTTTACAACATTTTAGTCAATAATCTATACACCACAAATAATCTTAGCTGTACATTCAATTTTTGTTCATCTTTTGTTGCTGAAGAAGACCATGCCATCAGCGAAATGATGACATGTCTTGCCTTTTACTTTGTTTTGAGTGAGGGAGGGCTGTTTAAGGTCACCAGCCTCACTTCTCCTCCAGAGCCAGCTGAATCCAGTGACCAGATATTCATCAGGATGACTGGAGATGACCCAGGATGCACTGGCAGACCTTGGGCCCTTTAGGCCAACGTCTTTGCAGGCACTCACTTAGGGTGAGGTAAGGCCAATTCATTGAATAGACCTGATTAAGAAGTAGCCAGGGCATGGCCTCTTTAATGAGTCCAAGAAAAAGAAAGACCTCAGGCTGGGAGGGAAACAGCAATGGTTAGTACTGATAATCACTCTAAAGCCTGGAGGGTCCAGAAGAGCCCTTAGGCAGGTGCCCATTGATGTCCTAGCTTCAGAGAGCAGTAGGTTTAAAGTTTTGGGAAAGAAAAAGACACGATGGAACAAGTTAGGGAAGGGAAGGAAAAGGAAAAGGAAAGGAATGGAGGCAACTAGCCAGTAAAGCCCAAGTCAACTGGGCATCTTTTGACTATACAAATTTACCTTCCTTTGGAGAGGAGAAGGAAGGGGAAGGAGAGGCAGACAGGAGAGGAGAAGCTGAGTTACCCAGCTAGCTGGGTCCCCATTCAGCCAGCTGTGTCTGCTCACAAGATTGTATTTGTCCTTCCATAGAGAAAATCTTTTCCTTCTATGTAATCTATCTATCTATCTATCTGACTATCTATCTGTCTGCTGTCTGAAATAATTTTATTCATGCTTCAATCAGATATACAGCTGTGCCTAGGCCCACCTACCATCTCTCAAACGTCTAAGAAGGAACAAAAGGAATAGGAATTGTGTCTGTTAACATGTATTTTAATAGGATATCATGTATTTTAATTTAGGATATCTATTAGATGTGAGCAATAAAGTGAGTGTGTGACCACTTTTTACTTGGTTGAATGACATGTGAGTATGTCCCTTAATTCAAATCATGAAGGAACCAAATGAATGTCAAATAAAAATCTTTTAAGGACACTGATGAAAAATTGCTAAAAGGACCTTGAATTTATGGTCCTGACAGTAATCTTCTGAAATTAAGTTCATTCTATTGACCCTTACTACATTTATCTGGCTATTTCTATTTTAAGAATATAACAAAAGAGGGTGAAAAAACCTACTAAACCTCTTAATAATGTAAATATTTCTAGATTGGTCTACCAGAAACTTAGGAAAAGAATTTTGTTAATTGATATGATTGTCACTATTCATTTTAATAAGCTGGACATATTTTTGTTGTAAATAATACAAATCAAGGTTTGATTTATTATTTTGTTGATTGTCTAGACTTAAGAACATGATGGGGAAATATTAATAATTCAGATGAAACTTGCTGTGGGTATGGTTTTATTTTTCTGCAGAGCTGATCGTTAAATCAGCTCCCCTAACACGTGGAGAAAGATGATTAACCACTGAGCAAAAGAAAGAATTTTGATTTTTCTCTGTTCTTCCTTTCTTGTGATTAGAGGTTTAGGACTTAGGAATTAGGCTTAGGTTTTATAGGCTTATGGGACTTATGGGCCTTAGGACTTACAGGATTTATGACTATAGGCTTAGGCTTAGAACTCCCATACTTCTCCCCTGGAATTCCTATGATGTGGGGAGAGGTACAGTGAAGGGAGGGAATTTCTCTTTTCTCCCCCACCATAACAATTATGGCAGCTAATCAGTCACTGAAGCAAAAGTATTTGTTCTCTAGATGCATTTGGGACTGATTCTCTAAACCCTAGAGTTCTCTTCTGCTTTATGTTTCTTTCCCTGGGATTAGATGAAGAAATGACTAGACTCAGATCACTTCTGCTAGCAACAATGTTGCAAGTTGAGAGTCTGGGAGCTCTTTGATCCAGGGGCTGGTTTGCCTGAAATAACCTGGATGCACACAAGCCATGCACTTCTAGCTTGCCAGAAAATATAGATAATGAGTTGTTCTGATAGCACATATCTGAGGTGAAAGTGAAAGTGCCTGTTCACCCATCTCATAAAATGTCTCTTGTTTTAATTTTTTTAAAGATTTCCTTCAGGAAGAATATAATAAGACTAATAGAATATCATATCATGCTTTAAGTATTTATACAATGCTTTTGTCACTATACAGTTGTGAGTCTTTCATGTTTTTAAGTATTCCTTTGTGGTAGGAAGGAAAAAAAAATTAAATATATTTTACTGTAAAAGGGACCCTGTTTAACACTTTTTGAAATCCCTTAGCATAAAAAAACAACAACAACTAAGTTTTAAGATATATTCCTGGTGGCTGCAAGTTGGAAGGTAGAATAAAGCGAAGAGATTATAAAGAGCCTAAGTCCCTCTTATGGGGGCCAGGCTTTTTCAAGACTATACTGGGTCTACTAAATAAAGCCCAGAGTTAGGAGTCCCTTGTTGAAGAAGACACTTCAGTGGTCCCTTGGCAATGAATTTTACACTTACTACGGATAACCTAGTGTTAAGTATAGTGCTGGGGAGCAAGTAGTTATATATATATATCAAAGAGTCAAGATTTATAGTTACAAGGGCCCTCAGGACATGTCAGATTCCCTTATTTTATATAGATGAGGAAATTGACCAAGATATTTTAAGGCACTTGCTGAAGGGTATATAAGTGGTAATCAATAAATATAAATATAATACTATAAGGGAGCTCAGACATCATTTAATCTAACCCCTTTATTTTACAAATGTGGAGACTAAGGCTCAGAGAGGTGAGATGACCTGCTGAGTATTTAGCACAGAGTCAGTGAGTGTCAAAAGTAGAATTTGTACCTAGGTCTTTCTGATTCCGAATCTGCCATCAAATCCATTATGCCACGATGAAACTCAGTGACAGAATAGAGATTTTTAACTCAAGTCCTTTGACCCTATGTGGGGCAATGGGTAAGGTGCTGAGCCTGGAGTCAGGACGACTCATCTTCTTGATTTCAAAAGTGCCTCAGACACTTTCTAGCTGTGTAACCCTGGACAAATCACTTAACTCTGTTTACCTCAGTTTCCTCATCCATAAAATGAGCTGGAGAAGGAAATGGCAAACTACTGCAATTTGTGCCAAGATAACTCCAAATGGAGTTATAAAGACATGATTGAAACAACTAAACGAAAAGAACATTTCACTCCAAATCCAACACTCTCCTCTGAAAGATATTTCCTCCCCTGTGTAGTTAAAAGTCATGATTCCTATAAGTGGATCTGGAATATGTGTACAAAGTTTTGAGAGACTGATTACGGTTCTGTAATCAATGTCACTGGTATTCATATTGAAAACAATAGCTAACGTTTATATAACACTTTAAGGTGCTTCCAAGAGAAATCTTCTGGTCCACCAAAAGATCCTGAAGTATCTTCGGAAACCTCAGAAAGTTGCATTCAAAAGAAATTTAGTACTTTTATTTTATTATATTCTTATTTTATTTTTATTCCCATGCATTTTAAGTTACCATACAAAGCATTTTGGTAGAATGAATGAATGTATGAATAAAGAATTTATTAAGAGCTTACACTGTGCTAAGCACTGGAGATCCAAACGGAAAGAAAAGCTCACATTCTGCTGGGGGAAGGACATTTTGGGGAAGGGAAGTGGATAAGCATTTCATGACAACCACTATTTTCTAGGCACTTTGCTAAGTGTTTTACAAATATTATCTCATTTGATCATCACAACATTGAGAGATAGGTTTTGTTATTATTCCTATTTTACAGTTGAGGGAACTGAGTCAAATAGAGGTGAAATGACTTGCCCAGAGTCACGTGTCCCTAAAGTTGTGTTTGAGCTCAGGTTTCTCTGACTCCATGAGCACTGAACTATTTAGCTGATAAAACATATTGAAGACGTTAGTTAGTATTGAAGCTTCATATCAGACGCTCCAAGTCCTAAGGGTGCAGTGGCAAAATAGATAATGTCTTTTTTTTAATGTTCTTCTTTAAAAGTGGTTAAGTGGACTGAGAGCAAACCTCAGAGTCAGAAAGACCTGTTCTCAAGTCCCATGTCTAAAATTATCACCTGTGTGATCCTGGCCCACAGTAAACACTTGACAACTGTTTGTTGACTGACTTAGCCTTTCAGACCTGCAGGCAATTCTGTAAGACTATGTGTTACAAAACAATTGCCAATATTCATTAGTGGAAAAAAAATATTAACATTGAAAGCTCCCCTTTACCAATGAAATCACACATCTGCCCCCCTTCCCAAAAAGAAACTTATAATACTGATCATCCTTCTGTACTAGATCAGCCAGTTCTATTTATCAGAATACTGCTAACCAAAATGCCCTGCCACGGCAAAGGTTTCAATGTTATCTATAGTATTGTAGCACTGTTCTAGAATGAAAAAAAATCCACTGTTTTACATTTTCTTTTTTGTTAATAGATTATTTAAAATATAGCTCAGTAACAGCTGGAAATCCATTTCTTGCAAATCCATAAATAGTTCAAGTGTTGATGTAGTAGAAAGAGTAGGAAGATCTAACTTCCAATTCTTCTATGACATTAGGTAAATCACTTTCCTTGCTTAGGTCTTAGGGTTGCTCATGTGTAAAATGGGGAACAAGAACTACTTGACCTCCAAGGTCCCTTTGAGTTTGAAATCTTTTTTATTATTTTTTGCATATAGTCTCAAATATGATCACGTTCAGGAAGATGATTTAAAGAAACAGGAGAGGATAAAAGGAATTAAAAACTATAAAATAGTTTTTTAAAAAATGTCATTTCTAAAATTCAGCATCTCCATACACGGTCAGGAAATAACTCACAGTTTTTCCTTAAGTAAAATGGTATCAAATGAACTTTCAGGTCACGTAATATGGTTTTCTGTATGTTTGAATTTCTCCAATGACCCCAGCACTTTCTGGAAGCAAGTTTTCCGAAATATTTCAAGGCAGTTTCCTGACTCACTCTGTACATCCAAGACCCCTGAATCATTCCTTTGTATTTGGTGACATTTCACTTTCTTTGCATATGATATTATCTTTTATTTAGACAATCTCTCTCTCTCTCTCTCTCTCTCTCTCTCTCTCTCTCTCTCTCTCTCTCTCTCTCTCTCTCTCTCTCTCTCTCTTTCTCCCTCCCTTCCTTTCTCCTTCCCTCTCTCTGTCTATCTCTCTCTGACTCTCTCTCTCTAACTCTGTCTACCTCTGTCTGTCTGTCTGTCTGTCTCTCTCTCTTCCCTTCCAAAAAAAGCTAAAGTGTTTTCCAGCAACACCCAGAGATGAAGTACTCACCATTGGCTTCGATTATCTGTATCTACATCTCTATTCAGAGACGTGGAGGGAAAAAACAACTTGCTAAATTCAGTTTTTTTAGGGTGGAAAATCACCCAAATATCTCCTGTACTCAAAGCATACTCCCTATGTCTGGCTGGCAAAAGGTCCAAGAAAATGATAGAAAAATATGTCAGGAGTCTTGTTTATTATTCAAAGGAGAAATTTCCAACACATACTTTATAGTGCCATATAAGTACAACATGGTTTTCAAATTTGCTTCTCCTTAGGGGAGAACTAAGGCTTACGTCCCTAAAGAATAAATACCTCTATTTAACTGATCATTAGATGTCACTTCTCTTCCAAATAGATACAGCTGAAATACAGTTTCTGTTTTCCTTGGCAGCAAAGCTGAGCTGCATCCTACAAAGAACAATGTGCATGTAAATTGGAGCGACAGATCTGTGAACCATTTGGAAAAATAACTCCAAGTGACTTAGGCTAAATTTATGAAAGTCTTTTGAACTGATCTGGAATCATTTTAAAAGTTTATATCAGAATGGAAATATCTTATGCTTTTCTTTTCTTTTCTACTTATCTTTGACTGTGAGGGTCAGTATACCTTGGTGGTCTTCTTTGGTTTTCCATTAGTGAATTTAATCCCTGTGAAAGTGCCAGATATCCCTGGAGATGAAACTCTTCCATTTGCAACACAAGCAATATATTACTCTTGCTTTTGTCCCTCTGTTATGCTTCCAGTCTTGTCATGCAGGACCACCTCATGCAATACAAACTTTGCTAACTGCCTGGGAAATCCACAAGTTTAGCAATGAGATTCTGTCTGTCCATGGGAACAGTAAATCTTAAAAGGGCAAGGAAATGTATTTTTCAGGGCTTCTTGTTATAGTACTCTGATCTCATCCTAGCAACTCTTCCTAACATTCTCCACATCATTTTGAATAAAGGAGCCACTTTCCAAGCAGCATCATCAGAGTGGTGTGAGTTATACACAACTTAACTTTCTGCATGATTTAACTTAAATCTTCCCAAGATTTTCCTGTTCCTCATTTCTTATGCCACAATAGTATTACATCACAATCATATACTACAGCTTGATCAGCTATTCCCAAAATAATGGACATTTCCTCAATTTCCACTTCTTTGCCACCACAAAAGAAGGTATTATAAATATTTTTGTAGAAATAAGACATTTTCCATAATAATGGCATTGTTGGTTCAATGTGCATGCAGGGTTTTGGAGTCCTTTGGGCTTAGTTTCAAATTCTTCTCCACAATGGCTGCACTAGTTGACAACTCCACCAAAAGTCATTAGTTTCCAAATTTTTTCCATATCTACTACAGCATTTCTTATTTTCTTTTATTGTCATGTTGGCCAATGTGACAGCTGTCATCTAGCATTTCAGAATTATTTTCATTTAGTGATTTAGGAATTTTTTCTTTTCTTTTTTAGTTGTATTTTATTTTTCCCAATTACATGTGGAGACAATTTTTGTCATTCATGTTTACAAGATTATGAGTTCCAAAGTTTTCTCTCTCTCTTCTCCTTTACCCTCTTTCTGAAATGGTAGCCAATTTGATAAAGATTGCACATGTACTATCATGTAAAATATATTTCCATATTAGTCACAGAATGAAAGAAGAAACAGATCACAAGGGGAAAAAAACATGAAAATAATAAAGTAAGTGAAAAAAGTATGCCTCGATTTCTATTCAGAGTTCATCGATTCTTTTTCTAAATGTAGATAGCATTTTCCCTCATGAGTCATTTGTACTGTCTTGGATCATTGTGTTGCTGAGAAGAGTTGAGTCATTAATAGTTGATCATCTCATGATGTTGCTGTACTGTGTACAATGTTTTCCTGATTCTGCTCTTTTCACTTTGCATCAGTTTGTACAAATATTTTCGAGTTTTTCTGAAATCTGTCTGTTCATCATTTCTTATCACACAATACAGTTCCATTACATCCATCAGTTCACAATTCCGCCAATAATGCATCGGTGTTCTAATTTGCCCACCTCTTCTCCAACATTTATCATTTTCCTTCTTTGTTATATTAGCCAATCTGATAGGTGTGAGGTGGTACCTTAGAGATGTTATAATGTGCATTTCTCTAATTAAAAGCAATTTAGAGCACTTCTTCATATATTTACAAATAGCTTCAATTTCTTCATCTGAAAACTGCCTGTTCATATCCTTTAACCATTTATCAATTGGAGAATGTCTTGCATTCTTATAAGTTTGACTCAGTTCTCTATTGCTATAAAGATTGTCTTCCATCTTTCCATTTTCCTTCTAATCTTGGTTGTGTTGCTTTTATTTGTGCAAAATAATTTTAATTCAATGTAGTCTAAATTATCTATTTCAATTTTGTAATGCTCTCTAATTCTTGTTTGGTCATGAATTCTCCCCTTCTTCAAAAATCTGACAGATAAACTATTCTTTGCTCTTCTAATTTGCTTATAATGTCACCCTTTATGTCAAAATCATGTATCCATTTTAACATGGATCTTGGTATATGATGTGAGATGTTGGTCTACACCTAGTTTGTGTTCTATTGTTTTCCAGTTTTCCAAACAGTTTTTGTCAAAACAGTTGAACCAACCCTGCATTCCTAGTATAAATACAATCTCATAATAATGTACAATCCTTGAGGTATATTGCTGTAATCACCTTGCTAGTATTTTGTTTACAATTTGCATTGATATTTCTTAAAGAGATTGGTCTATACTTTTGTCTCCCTACTTTAGGTCTTCCTTGTTAGGTATCAGCACAATATTTGTGTCATAAAAGGAATTTGATATTTTGCCTATCTTTCTAAATAATTTATATGGTATTGGTTTAACTGTTTAAATGTTTGGTAAAATTCACTCATGAACCATCTGGTCATAAGAATTATTCCTTAGGGAGTTCATTAATGTCTTGTTCAATTTATTCTCTGAGACAGAGTTATTAAGCATTCTGTTTCCTGATCTGTTGGCCTAGGTAATTTATATTTTCATAAATATTCATTGATTTCATTCTGAATGTCAGATTTATTGGTATGTAATTGAGCAAAATATTTCCTAATGAATGGTTTAATTTCTTCTTCATTGATGGTGATTTTACCCTTTTCATTTTTGATACAGGGTATTTTGTTTTCTTCTTTTTTTTTAATCAAATTTACCATTGGTTTATCTATATTTTTACATAAATCTAACTACTAGTTTTATTTATTAGCTCAATATTTTTTAAAATTTCATTTCTTTTTAAATTTCATCTTTGATTTTCAGAATCTCCAATTTAGTACTCAATTGGGGATATTTAACTTGTTCTTTTTCTAGTTTTTTTCTTTAAGTTGCATGCCCAATTCATTGATCTGCTCTTTCTCTATTTTGTTGACGTAAGACTTTAGACAAATAAATTTTCCCCTAAGTACTGTTTTGGCTGCATCCCATAAATTTTAGGACATTGTGTCATTGTTGTCGTTCTCTCTAATAAAATTATTGATTGTTTCTATGATTTGTTCTGTGACCCACTTATTCTTTAGGGTTAAATTATTTAGTTTCCAATTAACTTATAATCTATTTTCCACTGCACTTTGTTGAATGTTGTTTTTATTGCATTGTGATCTGAAAAGGATACATCTAAGGTTTCTCCCTTTCTACATTTAATTTTGAGGATTTTATGCCCTAATACATGGTCAATTTTTGTGTAGGTGCCATGTGCTGCTGGAAAAAAAAAAGTATATATATATTTTTCCATTCCCATTCAGTTTTCTCCAAAAGTCTAACTTTTCTAATACTCTATTCACCTCCTTAGTTTATTTCTTGTTTATTTTGGGGGTTAAATTTATCAAGTTCTGATAGGAGACAGTTGAGGTTCCCCACCAGTATAGATTTGCTATCTTTTTCTTTCTTTAATTCACTTAACTTCTCCTTTAAGAATCTGGATGCCATATCACTTGGTGCAAATATATTTAGTATTGATATTACTTCATTGTCTACAGTACATTTTAGCAAGACATAATGTCCTTCCTAATCTCTTTTAATTAGGTCTGTTTTTGCTTTTGCTTTGTCTGAAATCAAGATTGCTACCTCCACTTTATTTTTTATTTTTTACTTCAACTAAAGCATAATAAATTCTGCTCCAGGCCCTTACCTTTACTCTGTGTCTCTCTCTGCTTCAAGTGTGTTTCTTCTAAACAACATATCATAAGATTCTGGTTTTTGATCTACTCTTTAATCCTTCCATCGACTTCTATTTTAAGGGAGAGTTCATCCCATTCATATTTACAGTTATGATTACTAACTGTGTATTTTTCTCCAACCTATTCTTCCTCCAGTTTATCCTCTTTCTCCTTTTACCCTTTGCCTCCTCACCAGTGTTTGGCTTCTGTCTATTATGTATACCTCCTCCTTTGGTCTACTCTCTCTTCTATAAGTCCCTCCACCTTCTTTACTTGATCTCCTCCCCTCCTACATTCCTCCCAGCTGAAATAGATTTCTATACTCAATTAATTGTGTATAATATTCGTCTTTAGATCCACTACTGATGAGAATAAAGTTCAAGTGATGCCCAATACCCACCCACCCTCTATGGCAGGGTTCAGAGCTGGAGTCTGCCCATTCTGAACTATGTTGAAACATCTAGGGGTTTTAGTGCTGGTGTTTTCCTACTCTATCACACTGAAGCTCAGGATCTCCCACCTCTTTGCTGAAGTGGAACTTGCTGCTGGCTTGCTAGCATTCTTCCTGTCCTGTATTACCCTTTTATCTGAGTGAGACAGACCTTTCCTGCTGATCTTCCAAGTTTCTTGGGCTAAAAGATTGTTTCACTCCCATATTTTTTCTGGTTCTGCTGTTTCAGGACTTGTTTTGGAGGACTATTTTTATGGTTTATGGAAGAGTTACAGTGATTCACTGCTTACTTCACCATCTTGGCTCCTGAAAATCAAATTAGAGAATTTTTTAATGTGACTATTGATAGCTTTGATTTCTTCTGAAAACTGCCTGTTCATTATTGTTTGATCATTTATCAACTGGAGAATAGCTCTTTTAATTTTTTGATTCAGTTTCTTATATATTTGAGAAATGAAGCTTTTATTAGAGGATTTTCTATAATTTTCTCATATTCTGGTTTCTTTATAATTTTTGCCTCATTAGTTTTGTTTGAGAAAAAGTTTTTTAATTTAATTTAATGAAAATTATCTACTTTACTTCTCTTGATCCTCTCTTTTTCTTGGTTGTTAATAAATTCTTCCCTTATTCATAGTTTTGGGAGATACATATCCCCATGGTCTCTTAGTTTACTTATAATGTCACCCTTTATGTCTAAATCATTTATGCATTCAGACTTCAATTTGGTATATAGTGTGAGATATTTCTCTATGCGTATTTTCTGCCCAACTGCTCTCCAGTTTTCCCAGCAATTTTTGTTAAATAGTGAGTTCAGGTCATTGGATTTATCAAACAATAGATTACTAGGGACATTTACTACTGAATTATTGTGGACAATTACTGACACTCTGTTTCTTAGGCAGTACAAGGTAATTTTGATCACCACTTTGTAATATAGTTTTAAAACTGGTACTACTAGGGTGACTTCTTTCACATTATTTTTATTGATTCCTTTGATATTCTGAACCTTTTATTCTTCTAGATGATTTTTGTCTTTTTTTCTAGTTCTATAATATAATTCTTTAGTAGTTTAATTGGTTTGTCATTGAATAAATAGATTAAGTTAGGTAGAATTGTCATTTAAAAAAAATTTTGGCTAGGTCTACCCATGAGCAATTAATAATTCTACATTTGTTTAGATCTATCTTTATTGTGTGAAAAGTGTTTTGTTTTTGTATTTATATACTCCTGGGATAGAAGATGTACAGAGAACACTAGCACCTCTGATGTGAGGACTGCCAACCCCTTTTAAGGGCTGATTTTCACATTTGGTGTTCACTTGATTGTAGCATGCACAACAGCCAAACCTTGACCAATTGTTTCAGGAGACAGGTTAAAACCAGGTTAAAGGTAAGTGAAGGTTCTCAAACCCATCAGTGAGTTAGGAAAGTGTCTACTCCAAGAATATGAAGTCTTCCCATGGCAGAATGGGAAGATGAGAACAATTTGTTCCAATGGTCATAAAAGTGGCTGAAGCAGGTTCCATGAAGGACTTAGAGACTGGTTGGACATTGCCAAAGTCATCCACTGCATCTTGAACCATTATCATTCATCTCGACTTTTATCTTGCTACTGGACTCTGATGGCTGTGGAAGAGAGTGAGGCTGATGACTTCAAGGAACTCTGCCTCACTTAAATCCAGTTTACATTAAATCAAGCCAATGCGGCTTCAGAAAGGGCTGAGAAAGAGTCAATATGGTGTTTGCTGCCCTGACAACTCCAGGAGAAATGCCAAGAGCAGAATAGAGGTCTTTACATAATGTTTATTGATATAATGAAGGTCTTTGACACTGTCATTCACAAGGGCTCTTAGAAATTTATGGCAAAATTTGGTTGCTCAGAGAAATTCATCAGTATTGTATATCAGTTTCATTTTAGCATGGATTATAGAGAGTGAACAATGCTCTTGTGCTTTCCCAGTCACCAGTGGAGTGAAACAAGTCTGTGTTTTTGCTCCCATGCTTTTTAGCATGATGTTTTCTGTGATACTGTCAGAAACCTTAAATGAGGATGAAAAAGGCATCAGGGTCAGCTACCATACAGATTGCAAATTATTTAACTTGAAAAGGATAAAAGCCAAGACTAAAGTCGAGAGAGAGTTAGTGAGAACTTTTCTTTTTATACATGATTTTGCACTCAGTGTAGCCTCTGAGGTTGAAATGCAGCAAAGTATGGATTGATTCTTTTCTGACTGTGCTAATTTTGGCCTAACACCAGTAAGAAAATAGAGATTCTCCACCAACCAGCACCATACCATATATGGAACCATCAGTTACAGAAATTACAGAAGTTTTGAAGGCTGTGGATTGTTGGGGGTGGAAGCTCAATTCCATGTGGACAGTCTCCGGCGGGTAAAGGTGGGAACTTCTAAATCTTAGAGTTCTCATGAGGCCCCCCAGAAAACAGCAGGGAATTGAGGAGTGAGACCGAGCTATCTCGTGTATTTCCGCCTCTTCCTGTGAGAAACATGATGGGAGGAGCATCCCCGCCCTCGAGACTGACCCGGATCTGGGCACACCTATTGTTATTTAACAGGCACGGTATTCAGGTGCAAACTACGCGGCCGGAGAGCTTAATTAGGGTCAAGAAAGCCTGAAGGCGCTCTTAGCGCGGGAGGGGCCTTTACAGGACAGAAGGCGCCTCTTCCCTTTTCCTCTCTTCGCTCTTCCCTCCCCCCTCTCTCCCCACTTCCACTTCTGCTTCCAGTCTCTTACTGTAAGATCTTTGCCTCCTTGGGAGATTTCTCTCTCCCTCCTAAGGAAGAGTTCCCCCTGCACATGTAACCGAGACCCTGAATAAAGCCTAACCCTTGTTCGACTCCGGAAAGTCTCTTCTCTCATACGTTTATCCGGTTTGGCCAGCCAAAGACCTGCGATACAGGTAAGGTAAGACTCGGGTAGCCCTCAGGCCTCTAGGCCCGGCAGTGGATAATTTGACTTACCCTGGAAGTTTACTTTTTCAGGAATGTACACATAGATGATAAAGTTGACACACGCAGTGCCAGAACTAGCTCAGTGTATGGGAGACTGAAGGAAAGTGTGGGAGAGAGGAGGTATTAGGCAGCCTACCAAACTAAAGATCTGCAGAGCCATTGTACTAATCTTACTGTTGCATTCCTATGATACCCAGACCAGTGCCTTACCAGGAAACTGAATTATTTCCATTTGAATTGTCTTAGCTTCTGAAGCATTTGTATTTGTATACATATAGTCCTGAGTTGTAGTTCTGAAGATCATCTGATAAGATAAGGTATCAGACAATGAAGTTCTTTTTTGAACTAAACTACCAAACATTCAAACTCCGCAATGTTGCAACTTTGATGGGTTGACTGTGTTGTAAGAACGCCAAATATATGTTTGTCTAAATGACTATTTCATGTAAAACTAATTCAAGGCAAGTCCTCACATGTAGGTCAGAAGAATGAGATAAGGACACTTTCAAGGTCTCTCTGAAAAACTTTGAGATTGATTATGATATGTAGGATACACTGATATAGGACCACCTCATATGCATGCTCACATAAAAAAAGATGCTGTACTCTATGAGCAAAGCTGAATTGCATTAGCTCAAAAGAAACATGAGATGTGTAAATTTAGAGACAATTCCTCTCCAAATGTTCATATGGACTATTTGTCCCCAACCTATGGTAAAGCTTTCCAAACTCATTATTGGTCTAATCAATTATAGTGGGATATACTATACTTTGATCCCAACAATAGTGAAGGACAGCAACCAACCACATAATCCCAGGGTTTGTCTTAGTAGGAATACTCCCAAGCATTTTATATTGTCTACAGGTATTTTAAATGGAATTTCTCTTTCTATCTCTTCCTTCTGGGTTTTCTTGATGGTATAGAAAAATGTTGATGATTTTTGTGGTTTTATTTTATATTATGCAATTTTATTAATTTTTATTATTATATCAACTAATTTAATAGTTGATTCTCTATGATTCTGTAAATGTAAAATCATATCATCTGCAAAGAGTGTTTTTGTGGTTTTCTTTCCTCACTATTGATTTTAATTCCAATTTCTTTTTCTTGTCTTATTGCTATAGCTAGCATTTCTAGTTCAATACTGAATAATAGTGGTGATAATGAGCATTCTTGCTTCACTCCTGATCTTCTTGGGAAAGTTTCAAGTTTATTTCCATTACAGATAATTCTTGCTCTTCTTTTAAATGCATACTGCTTATAATTTTAAGAAAGGTTCTATTTATTCCTATGATTTCTAGTGTTTTCAATAGGAATCGATATTATATTTTGTCAAATGCTTTCTGCATCTATTGATATAATCATAAAATTTTTGTTGGCTTTGTTATTGATATGGTCAATTACATTTATAGTTTTCCTAACATTGAACCAGATGTATATTCTTGATATAAATTCTACTTGGTCATTGTGTATATGAGCTTTGTGATATCTTGATGCAATTGTTTTTCTAGTATTTTATTTTTTGTATCAATATTCACCAAGGAAATTGGCATATAATTGTCTTTGTTTTTGTTCTTCCTGGCTTAGATATTAAAACTGTTATTTGTGTTACCAAAGGAATTTGGTAGGAATTCTTCTTCACTCATTTTATCAAATAATTTATATATTATTGGGATTAATTTTTCCTTAAATGTTTGATAGAATACATGTATAAATCTATCAGATCTTGGGGGATTTTTCTTAAGGATTTCATTGAAAGTTTGTTTAATTTGTTTTTCTAAGATAGAGTTATTTAAATATTCTATTTCCTCTTTTTTTTTCATTCTGGCCAGTTTCTATTTTCATAACTATTCATCCATGTCACTTAGATTATCAGTTTTACTGGCATGTAATTGGTCAAATTAACTCCTAATAACTGCTTTAATGTCCTCTTCATTGGGAAAGTTTTTGCTATTTTCATTTTTGATGTTGGTAATTTGGTTTCCTTCTTCTTTAAAATCCAATTAGCTAATGTTTTATCTATTTCTTTCCCATAAAATCAACTCCCACTTTTATTTATAACGTCATTTTCTTTGACATTCAATTTTTGTTAATTTCTCCTTTGATTTTCAGGATTTCTGTTTTGGTGACTAATTAGGAATTTTTAATTTGTGTTTTTCTCCTGTAGGTTTTTTTTAGTCACATGCTCAATTTATTAATCCACTCTTTCTCTCTTTTACTGATGTACATGTTTAGAAACATTAATTTTCCCCAAGTACTACTGTGATTGCATCCCACAAATTTTGTTATGGTTGTTCATTGTTGTCATTCACTTTAATGAAACTATTGATTTTGTTTTATAATTTCTTCTTTGATTTACTAATTTTAGGATTATATTATTTCATTCCCAATTAATTTTAATCTACTATCTATTTAATCTCACCTATCCATTTTTTCATCATCTCAACGTAACTGAATCATTCCCATCATGTATTTCTATGTAGAATCTTTCTAATTGCCCTAATAATGATAAAATTCTTTGAAGTTACATGTATTAACTTCCCATATAGAAATGTAAACAAGTTAACTTTATTGAGACTTAGGATTTCTCTTTCATGTGTACTTTTTAATGCTTCTCTCGAATCTTGCATTTAAAAATTAAATTTTCTATTCATCTCTGGTCTTTTCATCAGGAATGCTTGGCAGTCCTCTATTTCATTAAATATCCATTTTATTTCCTGAAGAATTATAGTCACTTTCTTTTCTTGGATGAGTTATTCTTAGTTGTAATCCCAGTTCATTTGCTTTTGCAATCTCATATTCTAAGCCCTCTGCTCCATGAGCATGGAAGCTGCTAAATCTTCTGTGATTCTGACTGTGGCTCCATGAAATTTAACAATTTCATTCTGGTTGCTTGCAATATTTTCTCTTTGATTTAAGAGTTGTGGAATTTGGCTATAACTTTCCTGGACATTTTCATTTTGGGATTTCTTTCAGGTGCAATGTGTGGGTTCTTTCCATTTCTATTTAATCCTCTGATTCTGTGATGTCAAGGCAGTTTTCCTTGATAATTTCTTGAAATATAATGTCTAGACTCTTTTATTATGTTGTTTAGATAGTCCAACAGTTATTAAACCAATTCTCCTCAATCAATTTTCTGTATCAATTGTTTTACTGATGAGATATTTCACTTCCATTTTTTCATTTTTTTATTTTGTTTTATTGTTTCTTGATGTCTAATGGTGTTATTAGCTTACATTTGCTCAATTCTAATTTTTAAGGAATTATTGGCTTCAGGGAGCATTTGTACCTTTCTCCTGCCCAATTTTGACAATTCTGCTTTTTTAAGGAATTATTTTTATCAGTGAATCTTTGTACCTCTGTTTGTCAATTGGCCAATTTTGTTTTTCAGTTGCTATTTTTTTCAGTACTTTTTGCGCTTTCTTTTACAAAGCTGTTGATTGTATTTACATAATTTTCTTTCTCTGTTTTCATTTCCTTACCTAATTTTCCTCTACCACTCATTTGATTTTACATTTTTTAGCTCTTTTAAGAATTCTTATTTGGTTTGTGTCTACTTTACATCTTTGTATCTTTGCATGCAGCTTTTTAAAATTCTTTGTCTTCTAAGCTTGTCTTGATCTTCCCTATCACCACTATAGAATCTTATGGCCAGGCTATTTTTTGTTGTTGTTTGCTCATTTTTCCACCTGTTTCTTAATTTTGCACTTTATGTTAAAGTTGGACTCTTTTCCTTGATTGGGGAAGAGGAGAATTGTCTTAAGATTCTGTAACAGTAAGCACCCCAACATACACAGGGGTGGCAACTATCACAGGTTCTTAGACATGCATTCATAAAAGAAAAGACAACTTTTGAGGGGTTAACAATCACTTTAATCAAGCACATATATCATTCCTTTAACCAAGCACATATATCATTCACCTAGTTCAGGACAATCAGCAGCCTGAACTTCAAAGAAAATACAGAGAAATAAAAAATCAACAGATACGGCTTCCTCTGCCTGACCATAATTTGAGAGACTGATTTGATGAAAATGATGGGGAAATTCAGAAGTTGCTAAATGAAAAATGAGAACTCCACAGGATATGCCAGCAGGATAGTTCATTCACCTCTAAGAAGGCAGTATTTAATTCTATCAAAAGCAAAGTACAAGCAAAGCTTAGAGAGAAGCTAGATTACCGACTCAGTAAGAAGGCAGATGAAATTCAGTTTTAAGCTGATAGTAACAATCCAAAGCACTTTTATAATTCCCCAAAAGCTATTTATGGAAGAGAAACCTATGGTGCATCACAAGTACTCCGTGCTAATGGAACCACATTGATTAGTGGTAAGGACATGATTCTAGAGAGATGGGCTGAACACTTCCATAGTGTTCTCAACAGACTATCATCAATCAATGCTGAGGCCATTGACCATTGATCTCAGGTTGAAGTCAATCCCTCCTTATCTGAACTTCCAACTGAAGAAGAGGTTTTGAGTGCCATTAGGCTCCTTTCATGTGGTAAAGCACCTGAGGCTGATTCTATTCCAACTGAGATTTACAAGTTAGGGGGACAATTACTCATACAAATGCTGACTGAAATTTTCCAGGTTATATGGCAAGAGAAGGTTATCCCCCAGGAGTTCAAAGATGCCTCCATTGTCCATCTCTATAAAGGTAAAGGGAATAGATTATCTTGTGACAATCACAGGGAGTCTCTCTCTTAGTCGTTGCTGGCAAAATTCTTGCTAGAGTCCTCCTAAATAGGCTGATCCCTTACCCGGAAGAGGGTCATCTATTTGAGAGCCAGTGTGGCTTCAGAAAGGACCAAGAAGCAGTCAATATAGTGTTTCCTGCACAACAACTCCAAAAGAAATGCCAGGAGCAGCACAGAGGTCTGTACGCAACCGTTATAGATCTGACCAAGGTTTTTGACACTGCAAGTCGTGAGACTTTATGTCAAAATTTAGTTGCCCAGACAAGTTCATCAATATTACAGTCAATTTCATGATGGCATGTTTGCTTGGGTTCTAGAAAGTGGACAAAGCTCTCATACCTTCCCAATCACCAATGGAGTGAAACAGGGCTGTGTGCTTGCTCCCATGCTTTTTAGCATGATGTTTTCAGCCTTGTTGTCAAATACTTTCAAGGAGGATAAGCAAGGCATCAAGATCAACTACCATACTGATAGTAAGTTCTTCAATTTGAAAAGGCTACCAAAGTGAAGAGAGTGTTGGTGCATGATTTTCTGTTTGCAGATGATTGTGCACTCAATCCAGCCTCTGAAGCTCAGATGCAACAAAGTACGGATCAATTCTCTGCTACCTGTGCTAATTTTGCCCTAATAATTAACACCAAGAAAACACAGGTGCTCTGCCAACCACCACCGCACCATCCATACATAGAACCATTGGTTACAACAAATGGAGAAGTTTTGAATGCTGTGGATAAGTTCATTTATCTTGGTAGTGTACTTCCCAAAGATGTACACATTGACAATGAGTTTGATGCACACATTACCAGAGCTAGCTCAGTGTTTGAGAGACTGAAGAAAAGTTTGGGAGAGAAGAGGTATTAGAAGGACTACCAAACTGAAAATCTACAGAGCCATTGTGCTGACCTCATTGTTGTATGCCTGTAAAACATGGACAGTCTACCAGTGCCATAACAGGAAACTGAATCACTTACATTTGAACTGTCTTAGGAAGATTCTGAGGATCACCTGGCAGGATAAGATACCAGATACTGAAGTCCTTTCTCGAGCTGAATTGTCAGGCATTCAAACTATGCTTCAGAGAGTGCCACTTCGATGGGCTGGCCACATTGTTCAAATGTAAAATGTCTGCTTGGCAGAAAGGCTATTTTATGGAGAGCTTACATGGGGCATGCAATCACATGGTGGTCAGAAGAAGCAATACAAGGACACTGTCAAGGTCTCTCTGAAGAACTTTGGATTTGACAGGACTGCTCAGCATGATGTGTTCACATCAGAAAGGGTGCTGTGCTCTATGAGCAAAGCAGAATTGAAACAGGACAAAGTAAACATAGGATGCACAGATTTGGAGTATACACCCCAAATATTCACTCAGACTATCTGTGCCCAATCTGTGTTAGAGCATTCTAAGCTCCTATTGTTCCGATTAGCCAGTTGAACACACTTAAATTTCACTTTTTCATGATGATGTCATTTTGATCCTCTTCTAGAATGAAGGACGACAACCAACCATTGGTCTGACCATAGTTATCAGAGAGGGAAGCACCAACATCTGGGTTTTCAAAACTGGGGGGCTCCTTAAAGTGGCTTCCCAAAGTCCTCTTCTGTCCAAACAAACATTTCCAGTCAGTAAGCCCCCAAAATAAAACCTCACCTTGGAGTCTTTATATCCTTTTTAAAGCCAGAGGGCATCACATCCTTTGAGAACCAGTGCCTCATTAACAAAAGGCATGGACCTTCCTACAGATCTCCCCAGGTGGGACAATGGGTGGGAAAGATCCTTCTTAATCTCATTATATGGAGGCACTTTTCCTAAAACAAAAACAGCAAGAGATCCTATTTTGCTGGCTCTTACAGCTTCAGGATTTCTCTCATTATTGTTTTCAGAATGAGTTCTGGGAGTTTGGATGTTTTGGGTTCTTCCAAGATGGTGTCATCTGCAAAGAGTTGTGGTCACTGCCTCTTCATTCTGATCCTTATCCTTGATGGGGCTCTTATGCCTTGAGACTGCATCAGTATTGCTCCTCAGGGCCCCAGAAACAATACTCTTCCTCAGGGTCCTTAATTCCTTGGGTAAGAAAATTATACTATTCCCAGGACCCCTCATCACTTATAACCAAAATGAGTACTATTCCTCAGGGCTCTTGCTTTCTCTTTACCAGGAGTACTCCTCTTCATCCTTGAACTATCATCTAGAACTGGGTATAGGAAATGGAACTATCAAAAAGTATCTGATCATGCATTCAATATAGTGCAGGGATATCCTGTAATCTGTTTCTCACCAGTTTCTAGGTCCCCTTACTGTCTCTGGCTTGAGAGCTCCTATAGCTATTTCTGCTTCTATTTCAACTATGTAGTTCCTCCACTGATGCTTTAATCATGTGGGTTCAGGACAGCCTCTCCCCATCTCCACCCCTCATGTCAGAGATCTCTCAATCTGACCATCTAACTTTGTTTTGGGCTAGAAGAATGTCTTACTCTGATGTTTTATTGTCTCTGTCACTTAATAATTCAATTTGAAATGTTATTTTAAAATTGTTTAGAGGGAAATGTTGCGAGAGCTTGGCTAAGTGCTTCTCTGCTCAACCATCTTGACTCCACCCTGAAAGTTGAAAGTACATTGTAAAATCTGAAATGCTAGAGAAATATGAGATGTACTTATTATGATTCTCAATGGTACTTGGCACTGAGTGTGAAAGTCAGTCTAAAAGGACACATCTGTTAGTATTTGTGGCATGGCAATGACTTTTGGTTAAGGCTGGTAGAGAACTGTTGATTTATGAGTGAAACAGAGACAAGTCACAAACAATAAGCAAATTTCTCCATGTCTTCCCTAGGTGATTGATTCCCGAGAGATTAAAATTCATGTCCCTAAACAAAGAGGCAACTGTGGTCTAAGGTCAGAAAAACTATAATGGTAGGGGTTTAACCTTAATTCAGAGCATGCAAAAGTATTGTTTCCAATCTGCTTGAAGAAAAGGAGTCTTTTGGTTGCCTACTGAGCTGGAAATGGTCTTGAGTCCAAAAGCAAATAAAATCCCATAGCATTTCCTCCTTCTTGCTGTCTGCATTCTGATAAGGAGGCAAAAATGAATGTAAGCTGTTGTTGAAGATACAGACCTTGAGTTTTTATGTTCACACCCGGTCCACCACTATGTATCCCATAAGCACATGGTTTTACTGTTACTTTGGTGTCTATAGTGTCTGTTCTTTCCTGCTCTTTGAATTTAGTCAAATGGACTATTTCTGGGAACTTGTAATGCTTGAAATGTTAGGAACAAGCACTGAGAAATCCAAGAGTAACAGTCCAAGTCAGACTTTGTGGCCGATTAGCACAGTCTCTAAGGGAAACCAATACCTATCTCAACAGTGGACTGGACCTGCAACCAAAAAAATGGACCTTGTGAAAGGAGGGGGCGATGGGGTGGAAGTCATCCACCAATTATGCATTTGGAAATGACCTTAGTGAGGCCAATGCTTTGTAATACATCCTTTAACTTTGAACTCACCCTTTCTAGGACTTAATGCGGCATAAGAGAAAATATGTTGGAAAATGGGATAGAATGTATGCACATCCATTCTGGGTCACTTTATTAAATATCTCTTTGTAAAAGGAGGGAGAAGGGAAGGAAACAAATATTTATGAAGCCTCTACTATGTCTTAAGCCCTCTACTAAGTGCTTTACCAATATTACCTCATTTGATATTAATTAGTAAAATCATGTTGAAATTTTAATCACTGGCAGTTGATATTGAGGAGAACATGATAGAATGATTGTTCAAGCCAATTCAATTAGAGAAATAAATTCTTCAGGGTAACCCTGGAATCCTGAGGGAGAGATGCTGCTAGCCCAACCTTTTGTTGTAGTTGTTCTTGTTCATGCATTTCAACTACGTCTGAGTTTTTGTGACTCTATTTGTGGTTTTCTTGGAAAAGATACTGGAGTGATTTGCCATTTCCTTCTCCCAATAATTTTGCAGATTAGGATACTGAGGCAAATAAGTTTAAGTGACTTGCCCAGGATTACATAGGTAGGAAATGTCTGAGACCAGATTTGAACTCAAGTCCTCCTAATTCCATACCCAGTGTTCTATCCATTGTGCCACCTAGCTGCCCTCAAACTAGCCTTTAGGGACTGGATTCATTAGTATGACAGAAAATTGGGATGAAAATAGCCAAAGCTAATTTAGGCTATATATCTTTCTATAACAGTCACCTACCATCACTCAGCCTCCATACAGAGTTAGTTATTTGAATTGAAAATGATGAACTTTTGTGTTGCTAACAGAGATAAAAGCAGCAGATTCAGGTGATCCTGATGGATAAGTACAGTTTCTTCCAAGCATTAACAATAATAATGATCGATGATATTTATATAGCACTTACTATGTATCTGACACTGTGCTAAGCAATTTGCACTTTTTATCTCCTTTGATCCCCATAAAAGCCCTGGAAAGTAGGTGCTGTTATGATCCCTTTTTACTCATGAGGTGACTGAGGAAAACAGAAGTTCAGTGATTTGCCCAGGATCACACAACTAAGTGGCTGAGGCTGGATTTGAACTTAGGTCTTCAGGTTCAGCACATTCTACATTATGCTATCTAGCTGTCCACAATGTGGGTAACTGAGTTAGAATATGAAACACCTTGTTATCTGATCCATTGTTGCTAGAAAAAAATAGGTCATGTTTTTATTTAGATTAGGTGTAGATACTATGGGAACCTCCAGAAAAAATTCTGGGGTGGGGTGGAGGATGAAGAGTCATAAATGAAGTTATATTGGTGATAGATTAGTAGAACATAATGTAAAATACATATCCAGTTACAAACTATGTGAAAATATTTTTCAACTTGCACAAAATTTATGCATTAGCCAAGTTTTAAACCAGTAAATAGAGATGTACACATACTTGAAAATAATTGTATTCATATTAAACTTCCAGCAGTAATACTTTGTGGAGGGGAGGGGATGGAGGGGAGTTACATAATAAGAGGTCCTAGGAAGTGGCAAAATCTATCACATCATTTTTTTTTCTTTTAACGAGGATTAAGTACCAACCAGTAGTAAAAAAGATTTTGTCTACCCCACATTTTTGTCACCTAGTTACCTAATGTTCTTCACAGCCCATAGGTGCTGACTTTTCCTTTTTATGGAGCAAAGAAGAGCTATAACTATCTGCAGGAAAAGAGGACAGAATTGCTGTGGATTTACAGTTATCATTTCCTAAAGGCCACTGAGTATTAGGCACACCCCAGTGCATTTTGGGTCATTCTGTATGTTTCGTGCTACCTGGTACTTTGCTCCCTAATTTTTGATGGTAAAATACTGTCAGTCAAGAAATGAAATAGCTCAAGGTCAAGCAACTAATCCCCCTTTTTTCTTTTTCACTGTAAAGCCATTTAGGCTTAAAAGAAAACAAAAACACATTTAAATGGAGATGTATATTCAGTAAGTATATAAACAAAGGAAGATGTGGAATTTCCCTTTTTAAAAATTTTAAAAATAAACAAATAGAGATAAAGAGACATCTTTCTGGGAAGATCTGATCTGACTGGAAGTCAGGAGCAGATTAGATGACCTCTTCAAACTTCTTCCAGACCTATGATTACATGAAGAGTTCTGCCAAGTGGCAGAGGAAGAATTCCAGCCTTAGGAAAACATGTAAAATGGCACCAGCTCATTGTGGGCAACCCCACTTCACCTTTTGTTCTGTTTTTTGTTTTTTTTTTTCCTATGTCAGCACCCCGTCTCATCTTTTAGGACATTTAGTGCTTTCATTCTGCTCATTCATTCTGTGACAGGTACCCTGATCTGATAAAAAACAATTTCATTCTCTTTTCATATATGCTCCCTTATGAGCAAATTTATTCCCAAACAACAGGTCTACAGTCCATCACTAGGCTTATTCTTCTAACTTTTCCCATTGGATTGAACCTATTCGAACTTTGTTTGGTTTCTCATATTGAAAATTCCCTTCTGTCTATGATTACCTTCCAGGTAATTTGTCTGTACACATATGTACAGGTCATATATGCATTGATGTACATGTTGTCTCCATCACTAGAATATGATGCTTGAAAAAAGGAAACATGTTTTGCTTTTTCTTTGTATGCCAAGTGTTTGCCATAGTGCCTGACCATAGTAAGCTGTTGGTTGATTCTAATCTGTTTGCATTGCCTTCAGGAACCCAAGGGCACCTCCATTGTTGCACAATGAAGCAACAAAAATAAAAATGCAATGGAGAGAAAAAGAATTGAATAATAAGAATTCATTCAAACTCCACTGTCTGGAAGCTAGCAAGATCAAAAAAAGAAATTTCTTTCCTTCTGTAATTGTGAATCCAATATCCTGATTGAATTAACCACCTCCCACATTCATAAGAAGAAATCACCAAGAAAGGCTTATGCACATTGAGAAACTGATAGTTTCCTCTGTCTAATCCCACAGATGTGTAGAGAAGCCAAGTACTTTTCAAATTCTCCTTCTGAAAGGACTTGTATAAAGTATAAGTTTTCTTTGGCAAGCCTTTCTTTGTAGTAAGTTTTCCTTTCCTAAATTTGTTTATTGAAACAGGGAGGTGGGGGAACAACAACCAAGATCTAGTGAGCCACCCACAGAAAATAAACCAAGCTGAGGAACTGACATAAAGAGATACAGTATGAGGAAATCAATTTCTGCAAATATTGAGGGTAGTCTCACAACAAGATAAACAACTGGAGATGTAGCTAAAGTTTCTAAATTCAGAGGTTTCCTGATAGTGCATAATCACTCTGGTTTTCCAATAATTGGCCTGCTGAGAGGAAAGAAAGGGTTTTAGCTTGTCAGTCTCTTATGGATATTAAGCTTCTATCCAGCTATAGGGAAGTGAGGGGGACTTTTCTAATAGTTCATTTGATTTGAATTTGACAACCCCAATTCAAAGTTGGATGTTTTGTAATCATTTTTTTCAGAGAGCCCTTTTGAGCTCCTCTCTCCATCTTCTCCTCATATAAAGGTCAATAGAAGGTCATTCTGTGAGGGCAAATTGTCAATCCCGTAGCAGCATCCACTGAAAAAGCCTATGGTTATTTTGGGCTCAGGGTGACAACTATGTGAAATAATAATGTAGCTATATCAGAAATTGAAATTAAACTGTCCTTGTGTACTGAATCATAATTATAGTATCAAGAGTACTTAGTAGAACTCCAGGATGGTTTTATGATGAGCCCTTGAAGAATATGAAACTGTGGTGACTTTAGTCTGATTTTTAAGCTAAGCAGGCAAGCTGTACTGATGAGATATTTTGAGACAGCCACTATTTTAAATTCTGCTCTTTCTTTTCAGTATTTTTTTCTTTTGCATTATAAAACATTGTTCTTGGCCCCCCACCCCATCAGAACACACAGTGTATTTCCAGTAATTCAAGGAAGATAGCAGTGCTTCTGATTTCTCAGATCTATCAGAACTCAAGGTCTGTATAGAATAGACTGAATTTGTTTAGGATTATCAGAAACAGAAAGCTCTGAGTTGCATTGAGACCAGAACATACTGAGTAGGGTTACCAGAAGATGCTTAAGAGTACATGGGGCTGATTGTCCAACAAAACAGGGTCTAGATTTCAAATCTTTATCAAAGTTCTTTGATATAAAAATTTTCTTCAAAAGAACAATTACGTCCATTTTCAGTTGCTTCTGAAACACATTGTGGTATAGAGGACTGATAGAGGACTGAACCAGGAGTCAGAAAGACATCAGTTCAAATCTTGCCTCAGACACTTATTAGCTATATGACCCTAGGTAAGTCACTTGGCATCAGTTTTTCCACCACCAAAATGTGGATAATAGCAGTATCTGCTTTACAGGGTCATTATGAGAATCAAGTGAGAAATCATGTATGGTTTTTATAAACCTTGAAGAGCTATACAAATGCCAACCATCATCATCTCCCAAAGTAGCAGAAAGAAAATGAGAGTGTGTTAATCATAGTCTTGGTGAAGTTTACTACTGAAACCACAAATGATTATTAGGTCAAGGACTGAACAAATTTGTTAATCCTAGAGAATTTCTTTGTAAAAAATAGGACCTGGTCTTACATAATTACTTCAAGAATAGAGGGAGCTAGTTTGCACAGTAGATACAGCACTGTCAGGAGGATCTGAGTCTCTTACAGCCTCATTGTGTTACTAGTTGTGTGACCCTGTACAAGTCACTTCTGTTGCCTCTAAAAAAAAACAAAAACATCATCAGAAGGATCTTACAGGATGTGAAGCAACCAAAGATAAATGTTTAGGACAGTTATAGAATCTTACGCATTAAGTAAGAATACCTAACATTTGTGGAGGCTGGGGTTAGTGATTAGATTAGCCATGGAGTCAAGAAGACTTGGGTTCAGGTCCTATATCGGATGCATGCTGTTTGTGTGACCTTGGACAAGTTATTTTACTTCTAAGTGTCTCAGGTAACTACAACTACAAGTGGAAGATTTGTAGAGGAATAGGGAAATTCTTCATGGAGAATCGCTGATACTAAGGAAGTCACAGATCCAGACCTGCCCTTTCATCTCTCTTTTTCTCTAAAATAATCCATAACCACACATCTCATATTTGTAGAGAACTTGAAGTTTTCCAAAGAAATTGTCTCAAAACAGCAATTTTTTGAGATAAATGATGTAAATGATATTTTCCCATTTTGCTGATAAAGTTTACAGGTTAAAAGATTTGGGGGAAGGAGCCAAGATGGCAGAGTAGAAAGATACACCTATGCTAGCTCCTAAACCACAGCCTATAAAATAGCTGTAAAGAAGAACTCCCAAAAAATTCTGAGGCAGCAGAAGCCACAGAACAACGGAGCAGAGGAGATTTCTGTTCCACAGAGCCCTGAAAAATTGACCTGAAAGGTCCGTTGCGCCCTGGACCCGGAGCAGACCCAGCCCTGCCTTGGCCTTGCAGCACCGAGGGGAGCAGATCCAAGCAGGCTTCAGGGACAAAACCTCCAGCAGCTGCACAGGTCCCTCTACCCACAGGTACCAAAGGTCAGTGAGAGGGCCTTTTGGGCTTGTCAAGAGGGGAGCAGGGTGTTTCCATAACTCAGGTCCCCTCAGGAGGCATCAGCAGAGGCAGCAGCAGACAGGGGCTCCCAAAGCAAGCAGGAGCTCAGATCCATTGTTGAAGGTCCCCACATAAACCCCCTGAGGGAACTGAGCCCCATGTGGCAACCCTGCCTCCACATGAGCATCTGAACTTAATCTCACACTGAATAACAGCCCTGCCCCCGCTGAAAGCCCTGAGGCTGGGAAGCAGCATTTGAATCTCAGACCCCAAGCACTGGCTGGAAGGATCTGGAGGCAAGGTGGGTGTGGACAGGACACTCAGAAGTCAAGTAACTGGCTGGGAAAATGCCCAGAAAAGGAAAAAAAAAAGACCATAGAAGGCTACTTTCTTGGTGAACAGATATCTCCTCCCTTCCTTTCAGATGAGGAAGAACAATGCTTACCATCAGGGAAAGACATAGAAATCAAGGCTTCTGTATCCCAGACATCCATGATAAATATTCAATGGGCTCAGGACATGGAAGAGCTAAAAAATGATTTTGAAAATCAAGTTAGAGAGGTGGAGGAAAAACTGGGAAGAGAAATGAGAGAGATGCAAGAAAAACATGAAAAGCAGGTCAACACCTTACTAAAGGAGACCCAAAAAAAGCTGAAGAAAAGAACACCTTGAAAAATAGGCTAACTCAACTGGCAAAAGAGCTTCAAAAAGCCAATGAGGAGAAGAATGCTTTCAAAAGCAGAATTAGCCAAATGGAAAAGGAGGTTCAAAAGCTCACTGAAGAAAATAGTTCTTTCAAAATTAGAATGGAACAGATGGAGGCTAATGACTTTATGAGAAACCAAGAAATCACAAAACAAAACCAAAAGAATGAAAAAATGGAAGATAATGTGAAATATCTCATTGGAAAAACAACTGACTGGAAAATAAATCCAGGAGAGACAATTTAAAAATTATGGGACTACCTGAAAGCCATGATCAAAAAAAGAGCCTAGACATCATCTCTCATGAAATTATTAAGGAAAACTGCCCTGATATTCTAGAACCAGAGGGTAAGATAAATATTGAAAGAATCCACTGATCACCTCCTGAAAGAGATCCCCAAAGGAAAACTGATAGGAATATCATAGCCAAATTCCAGATCTCCCAGGTCAAGGAGGAAATATTGCAAGCAGCCAGAAAGAAACAATTTGAGTACTGTATAAATACAATCAGGATAACACAAGATCTAGTAGCTTCTACATTAAGGGATCAAAGGGCATAGAATAAGATATTCCAGAAGTCAAAGGAACTAGGACTAAAACCAAGAATCACCTACCCAGCAAAACTGAGTATAATACTTCAGGGGAAAAATTGGTCTTTCAATGAAATAGAGGACTTTCGAGCATTCTTGATGAAAAGACCAGAGCTGAAAAGAAAATTTGCCTTTCAAACACAAGAATGAAGAGAAGCGTGAAAAGGTGAACAGCAAAGAGAAGTCATAAGGGACTTACTAAACTTGAACTGTTTACATTCCTACATGGAAAGACAATATTTGTAACTCTTGAAACTTTTCAGTATCTGGGTACTGGGTGGGATTACACACACACACACACACACACACACACACACACACACACAACACAGAGTGAATTGAAGAGGATGGGATCATATCTTAAAAAAATGAAATTAAGCAGTGAGAGAGAGATATATTGGGAAGAGAAAGGGAGAAATGGAATGGGGCAAATTATCTCTCATAAAAGAGACAAGCAAAAGACTTTTTAGTGGAGGGAAAAAGAGGGGAGGTGAGAGAAAAACATGAAGTTTACTCTCATCACATTCCACTAAAGGAAGGAATAAAATGCACACTCATTTTGGTATGAAAAGCTATCTTACAGTGCAAGAAAGTGGGGGAGAAGGTTATAAGTAAGGCAGGGGGGATGATGGAAGGGAGGGCAATGGGAGGAGGGAGCAATTAGAAGTCAACACTCTTGGGGAGGGACAGGATCAAAAGAGAGAATAGAAGCAATGGGGGGCAGAATAGGATGGAGGGAAATATAGTTAGTCTTATGCAACATGACTATTATGGAAGTCATTTGCAAAACTACACAGATATGGCCTATATTGAATTGCTTGCCTTCCAAAGGGAATGGGTGGGGAGGGAGAGATGAAGAGAAGTTGGAAGTCAAAGTTTTAGGAACAACTGTTGAGTACTGTTCTTGCTACTAGGAAATAAGAAATACAGGTAATGGGGCGTAGAAAGTTATCTGGCCCTACAGGAAAAAAGAGAAGATGGGGACACGGGAAGGGAAGGATGATAGAAGAGAGGGCAGATTGGTGATAGGGGCAATTAGAATGCTTGGTGTTTTGGGGTAGGGGTAGAGGACAAATATGGAGAAAATTTGGAACTCAAAATTTTGTGAAAATGAATGTTGCAAGTTAAATAAATAAATTTAAAAAAATAAATAAAACTAAAATATAAATAAATAAAACAAAGATTTCCCCACCATAGTTAATTTTGTAGCCAAGATTTGAATACAGGTCTCTCTTGCCTCTAGGCCCAATAATATTGCCATTATACAATGTTTTTTCTCAGAAAACAAACAAAGTTTCAACAGAGTCCCTACGTTAAAATTTTTAGAAGTTATTTGATTTAAGGATAGTAGGTAATACAGTCTATTTTCTACAATTTTTTATTGTCAGGTAAATGTTATATCAAATTTATCAATATTATAAGAACTAAATGAAAAGAATGTGATTTCTATCAAAAATTATTTTTTAATTGGAATTATTTTATAATTATTGAATGATGTAATTCACTGCACTAAATACTTCATAAGCTTGTTTTTTCTCTTCTACTTTTATAACAAAACATTTTAGCAAAATATTTAATTGTATTCTTTAGAGAACTGAGACTTTTTGTTTCAATATGCTTTTTTGTCTTTTTTAACTTTATCAGAACTATAGATATTTCAAAGTAATCAATAGGTTTCTAGCTATATTCAGACCATGTTGCTCTATCTCCTTTTCTAGATGCCATTTTCCTCTTGCTTTAGCCCATTAAAATGTAAGCTTAATAAATCTCTCTCTCTCTCTCTCTCTCTCTCTCTCTCTCTCTCTGTCTCTCTCCCTCCCTCCTTTCTTTCTATGTCTCTCTGACAAATATGCATGTCAGTATCCTCTATTTTAGAGACAGTTGAGACTTTACTTCCATTTCTTTTCCATTTGCCACTGGGCATCTAAACTTAGTTAGTGAATATTCTTTTTACCATGAGTCTAGCAAATTAAAACACTCTTACTTTCTTATCTCTTTCTATGATGCAGATTTGCAGATTTACCCAATTATCTATAATGGTTACAGGCAAAAATAACATTATTTATATTGGGGGGGAACCAACCACCTAAATGTATATCAGTTCCTGAAGGTAACTTGGGTTAGAACTGTGGCAACACCAGGAGAATGAGAACAACATAGTGGTAAAATAACTTTTTTTGAATAAGAGCAAAATTACATTTCTAACAGCAAGAGGAAGGAAGGAGGACACTCTGCAAAAAGACAACCGAGTGGGAAATCTTTCTTTAGCACTAGCTTAATCTGGACAGAAGCTTCAGTATTTCAGTTCTCCTTTATTCATATTAACTTGAATCACTAGACAGTGACAGATAAGGCAGTTCAATATCCAGTTAAAGTTACTACCTGAATGATAGGTATTACATGTAATAATTAGTTGGCTGGGGTCGAACAGATCACTTCACCTTTCCTTATACTTTTTTCTCCATAAATTCTTAATCTCCTATGTACCTATGGTATCACAACAGATTAAATAATAACCTGCATGTGCATTATCTGTTATTTGTTACATTCAGTGATTGATTCTATACGTTTTAGAATCTACCTTGACAGTTAATCAGTTCTGGTCACCTTCTCATTGCTCTCCACATCAGAACCCAAGGGTATTGGACACAGAGCCAGAAGAGATTTTAAAGATCCTTAATTCTAAACCACTTCATTTTACAGATAAGGAAACAAAGCCTTAGGGAACTGAAGTGACATTCCTAAGACCAAGAAGTCAATAGTTAGCAGAATTTCATCTCAAAACTCAAGTCCTTTAATTCCACATCCACCATCTTTGCCTGGCTTTGCCCTGACTTAATTCTATACAAAATTGCTAAGTTTCTGGTGTGTGTGTGTGTGTGTGTGTGTGTGTGTGTGTGTGTACATGTGTGCATATGTGTTTTACCTTGATGTTTTTCTTTTTTCTTCACAAAATCCTTTGACTTGGTTTCCCAAAAGAGAGACTGCAAAATGCTACCATAGGACATCTAGGTTCTGGAATACAGGAGAGGTGCTTAAAAGAAATAAATGCAGTGAGCAAGCATTTATTAACAGTGCCAGGCACTGTGTTAAATGCTGGGACTGCAAATACACAAAGGAGAGATAGTTCCTGCTTTCAAGAAACTTACATTCTAATGGGAGAGGACAACACATGAGGGAGGAGAGAGTTACATGTGCAGGTACCTGTTGAGAAAAGCCTACATAGTCAGGAGCACAGCTCAGAGAGGAATGAAGGACTCAGTGTGGCTGAGCTGGGTACCTCCTTAAAATACTCTGTAAGGAACCGACTGAAGAGGGCATGGGATAGAGGTATCTACTAGGTTGAGAAGGGACATGGTGGGAAAATAGCCTGGAAAGTCATCAGGAGTAGAGGACAGAGAGGAATGAACAACCAGAGATGAATTAGATGCTAAAGTTTCATATAAGCCTCATATTCTATGCAAATCCCCAAACAAACCTATATTAATCCAGGATTTCCAACAAGAAAGTGAGGTGACTCTAATCTACAAAGAGAGAAAAGCTCACATAAAAATGATGTAAAATTCCATTGGTCATCATTGTTCATTGGATAGTATATATATTACTCATTTTATACTCTCCTTTTAGTTACGCTAAAATTTCTCATGGAGTAGCTCCTCTTTCAACAGTGTCCTGGAATTAAAAAATGTTGGGACCATCTTCCTATGTCTAAAGTAGAAATTCCCCCAACCTCAAAGGCAGCCAAAATAATTCTTTTACTTCTGAACAATGAATAGTTCTTTGTCTGAAGAGACAGCATTATTAAATTATCTTCAGTAATTGAAAAGGAAGAGTATGTGAGTTGCAGGAAGTCTGGAGTAAAGTGAAATCATATGAAGTAAACTCAAGTTATCTTATAAATGCCATATGTATGGACTCTTTTAACAATAATTTTTGTAGATTTTAGTACGAAAGCAATAGACCAGTAGCTTGTCATATTGTCTTGAGAGACACAAAACTGTACCTTTTTTAAAATTGGAGAATAATTTCTTTTTTTCTGGTTCCCTAACATAAGTACTTCCCACTTTATTTTTAAACAGAAATAATTCCATCATTTGAATGATAAAAATTTGTCTGTTTTTCTTTTTTTAAATAATGTATATTTAAAAGTTCTTTACTTGTTTGCCAAAACATAGGAGAGGGTTGGTTTTTTCCTACACCCATTAATAGTAAAATGCATAGAACAGACAACAGAGCTGTTTTTTTTGGGGGGGGGGTGCAATTTAATATACGTTATTATCTCTGGCACAGGGTAGCCCATCACTTAGACCAAGACATTGAGCAAGCATTTAAAACAGGTTTGTTTTAATATTTTGGTTTTTGAAATGTGATTTTTAAATTTGAAGTCCACACCTGTTGTCTACTAAGCTAGGCCAACCACAATCCAAATTACGATGTTGTTGATATTCTCCTATGCCTCATCCTAAGATGTTGTATCCCTTTTGAGGTTCTTGCCAGGGGCTCAGTGTTTTTGTTAACATGTTAGTGTGAATCAGTTTAGTTCCCTATTTTGAGAACATTTGAATGTAAGCTCCTTATGAAGAGGGATTGGTTCAGTCTTCAAATTTCTATCTTTAGAATCTATGCATTAACATAATAAACAGTTAATGAATGTTCATTGATTTCTCTGTATTTGAAAACTGTGGAAAACTGGGAAACTGTGGTAACTGAGAGGTGGAACATGGGAAGAGGGATGTTTCTTGGCTTCATTAACTCACACCAAACAGTATTATCTAATCTGTCTACATGTATAGTGATACTCTGGCATCACTCTTCCAGAGTAGAGAAGGCTATATCCCTCTTCATTGTTCTAGACTTTCCCAAGGGACAATGGAAAGGGTTTTTCTAATGTTATTGGCTCACATCCTCTTTCTATCATGCCTTCCTCCCCCCTCCAGTGACCAATTACCCCAGTAACCAATGAACATCACTTACCTTTAAAAAAGAATATTTACGAGCCTAAAGACGGGACTTCAGTGGGTCACTACTTGAACATCCAGGAGCTGGGATGCCGGAGTGATCAGTAAGTGCTCTCCCCTCCCCCTCGATGACCGTGAGGGAACCATAAAATTCTTCCCCAGATTGATCCTGGATCAGTGGGAGCAGCAGAAGGGGGCGGGTGGTCTCATAACACCAGAGGCTGGAGAGGTGGCAAAGGGGAATTCTTCCTACCGTGGTGGAGGCTATCTGGAGGGACAGACGACCCAGGGCAGAGAAAAATTCGCACTGAGACCCAAGCAAGCCGCAGCCCGGGAGACGAGCCCCAGGAGGGGCGGGAACACGCATTAGCCTCTAGGCGTACCCCAGCCCTCCAGGGGAAAAGGGAAGACAATAGGGAAGCTGGGATCACCATCCCCCGGACCTTGCCTTTGCCTCAGGCCAGCTGAGGAGATATCCTGAGACCAGACCACACCTCCCACACACCTATCAAGCTAAACCCAGGGTTGATCTGGGAAACAACAACAACAAAAAAAAGCCTGCTTTTAGCCTAGACAAACATCAACTCAACTTAAAAGATCTGTATCTTCTGACTGAAAGAACCAAAAGCTACAACACTCAGCCAACATCATGAATCGGAAAAAGCAGACGAAAAGTGAAAAAACCATAGAATCTTTCTATGGGGATAAGGACCAAAACACAAACACCAAAGAGGTCAGAGCTGAGAATGTACTTCCATCTGAAACCTCAGATGGGACTATGAATTTCTCGCAAGCACAACTAGATTACCTGGAACGTCTGAAGAAGGATATAAAAGAAAAACTGGCCAATGATTTTAAAACCATAAAAAAAGAATTCACTGATGAGAACATCAATCTGAAAAAGAAAATTGAAGAAATGGAAAAGGAAGTTCAAAAATTAACTGGAGAGAATAATTCCCTAAAAGGAAGAGTTAATCAAACGGAAAAGGAAACTCAAAACCTAATAGGGAAAATTGATCAGATGGAAAAGGAAACCCAAAACCTAACTGGGAAAATTGGTCGAATGGAAAAAGAAGTACAAAAATTAAATGGAGAAAATAGCTCCTTAAAGGGAAAAATTGGCCAGATGGAAAAGGAGATGCGAAAGCTAACTGAAGAAAACAATACGATCAAGATTAGAATTGGGCAAGTAGAAACTAATGACTCAATGAGGCAACAAGAATCAGTAAAACAAAATTTAAAGAATGAAAAGATAGAAGAAAATCTAAAATATTTAATTGGAAAAACAACTGACCTGGAAAATAGATCCAGGAGAGAAAATCTAAGAATTATTGGCCTGCCAGAAACCCATGATGAAGAAAAGAGTCTGGACAATATCTTCCAGGAAATCATCAAGGAAAACTGCCCAGAAGTACTAGACTCAGAGGGCAAAATAGTCATCGAAAGAATCCACCGTTCCCCACCGGAAAGGGATCCCAAAATCAAAACCCCAAGAAATATAGTTGCCAAATTCCAGAGCTATCAAGTGAAGGAGAAAATACTACAAGCAGCCAGAAAGAAACAATTTAAATATCAAGGTCACACAGTCAGGATCACACAGGACCTTGCAGCTTCTACATTAAAAGATCGAAAGAATTGGAACCCAATATTCCGTAAGGCAAAGGAGTTGGGACTCCAACCAAGGATCAACTACCCAGCAAAGTTCAGCATAACATTTCAGGCAAGGAGAAAGTCATTCAACGAAATAAGGGATTTCCAGAGCTTCCTGACCAAAACACCAGAACTCAATAGACAATTTGATCTTCAAATGCAGGTCTCCAGAGAATCATAAAAAGGTAAACAGAGGGGAAAAAACAAAAACAAAAACTTGCAACTCAATTAGGGCAATCTGTTTACCTCCCTGTAAGGGAAGATGATACCTGTTAATCTTGAGAACTGTGCAGCTATTATGATAAAAGGGATATATGTAGAGGGAACGGGCATAAAGTAAATGATGTCATGGCAAAAATATGATTTAAGTATGAGAAGGGAATGTAATAGGAGGTGTGGAAAGGGGGAAGCAGAAAATGGCAAATTATATCACAGGAAGAAGTACAAAACCATAGTAGAGGGAAGGAGGGGAGGGAGATGAGCATTGTTTGAGAGGTACTCTCATCTGATTTGTTCAAAGGAGGGAACAATAACCTTAAGCAGATAATCCTAACTAGCTCTATAGGTAGTAGGAGGGGAAGGGGGAAGAAAGGGGAGGGTGGCTAAAAGGGAGGAAAGAAGCAATAAGAGTAAAGGGGAGTAAAAGGGAGGGGGGCTAAAAGAAGGAGGGGAAGGCTGCAGGAGGAGGGGGAGAAAAGTGAATACTATTGAGGAGGGGAAGGGAGACGGGAGAGTTAAAAGCACAAATGGTGGGAAAGAGGGTGGAGGGAAATACACAGATTGTAATCATAACTGTGAATGTGAATGGGATGAACTCTCCCATAAAACGGAGACGGATAGCAGAATGGATTAAAAGCCATAATCCAACAATATGCTGCTTACAAGAAACACATTTGAAACGGGGGGATACACATAGGATAAAGGTCAAAGGATGGAGCAGAATATATTGTGCTTCAGCTCATGTAAGAAAGGCAGGAGTAGCAATCCTAATCTCAGACAAAGCAAAAGCAGAAATAGATCTAATCAAAAGGGATAAGGATGGAAACTATATCCTACTAAAAGGCACCATAGACAATGAAGCAATATCATTACTAAACATGTATGCTCCAAGTGGTATAGCATCCAGATTCTTAGAGGAGAGGTTGGGGGAGTTGAAGGAAGAAATTGATAGCAAAACTATACTAGTGGGGGACCTCAACCTCCCCCTCTCTGAACTCGATAAATCCAACCTTAAAATAAACAAGAAAGAGGTTAAGGAGGTAAATAAAACTCTGGATAAGGTAGATATGATAGATCTTTGGAGAAAATTAAATGGGAATAGAAAGGAATATACCTTTTTCTCAGCGGTACATGGAACATTTACAAAAATTGACCATGTACTAGGACATAAAAATCTCACAATCCAGTGCAGAAAGGTAGAGATAATCAATGCATCCTTTTCAGATCATAATGCATTAAAAATTACATGTAATAAAAGGCCATGGAAAGAGAAACCAAAAATCAATTGGAAACTAAATAATCTAATTCTAAAGAAGGATTGGGTTAAAGAAGAAATCATAGAAACAATCAACAACTTCATTCAAGAGAATGACAATAGTGAGACAACGTACCAAAACTTATGGGACACTGCAAAAGCAGTTATTAGGGGAAGTTTTATATCTCTGAATGCTTACATAAATAAAATAGAGAAAGAGGAGATCAATGACTTAGGCTTGCAGTTGAAAAAGCTAGAAAAAGAACAAATTGAAAATCCCCAAGTAAATACCAAATTAGAAATACTGAAAACCAAAGGAGAGATTAATAAAATTGAAATAAAGAAAACTATTGAATTAATAAATAAAACCAATAGTTGGTTTTATGAAAAAACTAATAAAATTGATAAACCTTTGGTTAATCTGATCAAAAAAAAGAAAGAAGAAAACCAAATTACTAACATTAAAAATGAAAGGGGTGAACTCACCTCCAATGAGGAGGAAATTAAAACAATAATTAGAAACTACTTTGCCCAACTTTATGCCCACAAATTCGACAATCTAAACGAGATGGATGAATATTTTAAAAAATACAAATTGCCCAGATTAACAGAAGAGGAAGTTGAATACTTAAACAACCCCATCTCAGAAAAAGAAATTGAACAAGCCATCAATGAACTCCCTAGGAAAAAATCTCCAGGGCCAGATGGATTCACAAGTGAATTCTATCAAACATTTAAAGAACAGTTAATTCCAATACTACATACACTATTCTTGAAAATTGGGGAAGAAGGAGTCCTCCCAAATTCTTTCTATGATACAAATATGGTTTTGATACCCAAACCAGGAAGAGACAAAACAGAGAAAGAAAATTATAGACCAATTTCCCTAATGAATATAGATGCAAAAATTTTAAATAAGATCTTAGCAAAACGAATACAGCATCTTATCACGAGATTAATACATTATGATCAGGTAGGATTCATACCAGGACTACAGGGCTGGTTCAATATTAGGAAAACTATTAGCATTATCGATCACATCAACAACAAAGCTAACAAAAACCACATGATTATCTCAATAGATGCAGAAAAAGCTTTTGACAAAATACAACATCCATTCCTACTAAAAACATTGGAGAACGTAGGAATAAAGGGAACTTTCCATAAAATAATAAGCAGTATCTATCTAAAACCTTCAGCAAGCATTATATGCAATGGGGATAAGCTAGATGCATTCCCAATAAGATCAGGGGTGAAACAAGGTTGTCCATTATCACCACTATTATTCAATATGGTACTAGAAATGTTAGCTGTAGCAATTAGACAAGATAAAGATATTCAAGGAATTAGAATAGCCAAAGAAGAAACTAAGTTATCACTCTTTGCAGATGATATGATGATTTACCTAGAGAATCCCAGAGATTCAAGTAAAAAATTACTTGAATTAATAAACAACTTTGGCAAAGTTGCAGGGTACAAAATAAACCCACACAAATCCTCTGCATTCCTATATATTAGCAACAAAGTTCAACAGCAAGAGATAGAAAGAGAAATCCCATTTAAAGTTAGGGCAGACAGTATAAAATACTTAGGAGTCTACCTGCCAAAACAAACCCAGGGACTATATGAACACAATTACAAGACACTTTTTGCACAAATAAACTCAGATTTAAGTAAGTGGAAAAACATTAGTTGCTCATGGGTAGGCCGTGCTAATATAATAAAAATGACAATTCTACCCAAATTAATATACTTATTTAGTGCCATACCAATTAAACTATCAGACAATTACTTTCTAGAGCTGGATAAAATAATATCAAAATTCATTTGGAAAAACAAAAGGTCCAGAATATCAAAGGGACTAATGAAAAGAAATGCTTGGGAAGGTGGCCTAGCGCTACCAGACCTTAAACTGTACTATAAAGCAGCAATTATCAAAACCACTTGGTATTGGCTAAGAAACAGAGAGGTAGACAAGTGGAATAGACTTGGCACTCAAGACGCAGTAGGCAAGGAATATAGCAACCTTCTGTTTGATAAACCCAAGGACCCCAGCTTCTGGGATAAGAACCCATTGTTTGACAAAAATTGCTGGGAAAACTGGATAACAGTGTGGCGGAAATTAGGCATAGACCCATACCTGACACCGTACACAAGAATAAAGTCCAAATGGGTACATGATTTAGGTATAAAGATTGATACCATGAACAAACTGGAGAAGCAAGGAATAGTGTATTTATCAGATCTATGGAGAAGGGAAGAATTCTTTACTAAAGGAGAGATAGAATGCATTATGAAATGCAAAATGGATAACTTTGATTACATTAAACTGAGAAGTTTTTGCACAACCAAACCCAATGCAACCAAAATCCGGAGGGATGTAGTAAATTGGGAAAAAATTTTTACAGCTAAGCTCGGGGATAAAGGCCTCATTTCTAGAATATATAGAGAACTGACCCAAATGTATAATCATACAAGTCATTCCCCAATTGATAAATGGTCAAAGGATATGAACAGGCAATTTTCAGAGGAAGAAATTAAAGCTATCTATAATCATATGAAAAAATGCTCTAAATCACTATTGGTTAGAGAGATGCAAATCAAAACAACTCTGAGGTACCACATCACACCTATAAGATTGGCAAACATGACAGAACAAGAAAATGATAAATGCTGGAGAGGATGTGGGAGAGTTGGAACACTAATTCATTGTTGGTGGAGCTGTGAGCGCATCCAACCATTCTGGAGAGCAATTTGGAACTATGCCCAAAGGGCTACAAAAATGTGCATACCCTTTGACCCAGCAATATCACTACTAGGACTATATCCCCAAGAGATCATAAAAATGGGAAAGGGTCCCACATGTACAAAAATATTTATAGCAGCACTCTATGTAGTTGCCAAAAACTGGAAGTCAAGGGGATGTCCATCAATTGGGGAATGGCTGAATAAATTATGGTATATGAATGTAATGGAGTACTATTGTGCCATAAGAAATGATGAACAAGAAGACTTCAGAGAGGCCTGGAAGGACTTATATGACCTGATGCTGAGTGAAAGGAGCAGAACCAGGAGAACTTTATGCACAGCAACAACCACAGTGTGTGAGAGTTTTTTCTGGTAGACTTAGATTTTTGTAATAACACAAGAACTTCTGAAAAAAAAAAATCCAAAAAAGAATATTTACTTTGAACATATAACAAGGAAAGATATATAAACATTCCTCTATCCAATACCTAGGTGCACAAGCTCCTCTATATCACTTAATTCCCTAAGCAGAGTGAGTTTAGATTTAACATAATTTCTACCAGGAATTAGTTCCACTAAATTCATAGTCGAAAGCAGAATATTTCACAGATTAGACCCTCCATCCTGTAGGACCCAGTATAGGGGTTAGTACTGAATTGGCTTCCTCAGGGCCTCCATGTTGGATTGTCCAGCCACAAAACCCAGAATGAACAATACTTTCCAAATCAGGGTGACAGTCTCCTGACCTTTTCAATATCACAAGGTCACAACTACATCTAATCTCGTTCGTTCACCTAGGATCATGGAACAACGAACACAATGGAAACAGATGCAAGAAGAGGGTCATATGTGTTCAGCTTTGGACTGGCTCTGGACAATAAGGGGATGCAAAGTCACTCACAGAGATGTACTCAGCAACCCATTTTCTTTTTCTGATATCAGGCAACCCAGAAAGACTGTCAAGAGGCTGCTCCTGACTGACTGTTTAAATGTATCCCAGTTCTAACTTTACAACGCCGTTATAGTTATGTATCTGTATCTTATACTTCTAGTAATCAATAATGTCCATAAAGCCAATGACCGCATCTCCCAAAGCCTAAAAGATTGCTTTGCACACTGTAGACATCTGGTCAATATTGGTTGAATGTTTGTTAAGGGCACAATGTTTTTAAAAATGGCATAAATAAATGGTCCTTTACTTGCTGAGGCTTTTGTGCCAGGTAGCAGTGGTAGATGAATTTTGGCAGCAGGCCAGGATTCTGTGGGTGCATGCTTTTGCAACATAAGTTCATCTTTAAATTACCAAGCCTTTGATTTTTCCTTGCCTACAGCAGTATGGATTTCTATGGTGAAGAAGAATGAAAGGCTGATAGCCTGGTAAAAAACAGATGCCAGAGGTCAGCTTTCTCCAGCCTGAATGATATGAATTTGGTCATTTTATGTAGAGTTTAATTTGTAAGTGTGTCCTGGGGCTTCTGGAGCAAAGGCTCAAATAAATAATTTACTGAAGTGCATTTCATTGTGGTAGTAGGTATGACTATCTTCTCAAAGTAACTTGAAGCATTCTTTCAAAAAATGGGGGGAGGGTGGAAAGGGGCTCAATTTTAGATATTTGCAACAGTGTCATATTTAGCATTTAAATGACAATGATGGGGATGATGAACTTCCTGTTTTTCTTCACAGATGCCTCCTGAATATGAAAATGCCAGGTTTTACAGGCAGAAATAGATACAAACATAAATATTGTGGACATGCTTTTGAAGGCCACAGCCCACAAATTCTGACCCTTAAATTTGAAATTATTTGGAATGAAAACAAGCACCAAAAATGCCATGTGCATGTTACAAAAAATACCAACTGGGCTTCGCTAGTATTGTATTACTCACTAAAAGCACAAAGAATACAGCCCTTTTTTTTATTGATTCTGTAGAAATTGGAGATGTATCCAAAAGGCTTTGGATCTGAATAAACATCTGCATTGTGTGTGGAAAATGAAAAGATTTGAACTATTACAAAATCCAATGTATGTATTAGCATCACAAAATTTCTGGAGTAAAGATTTGCCAGTGAGTTGTGGAGTACTGAAAAAGAAGCAAATATACATTTAAAAAAATAAATAAATGGCCACATTCTTTTGATTATAACAAGGCTTATGGAACAAAGTAGAGTGGTGGGCTCCATTTCAAAGGGAAGATACAATTATATGTGTTTGTGTATATATATATATATATATATATATATATATATATATATATATACACACACACACATACACGCACACACACACACAAACCAAACACATGAAGAATATCCATCTCTGTTTGCCTAACAAATGCCTTTAGACTGGAAATCTTAAATTGAGTCAATTTAACAAAAGGTGGAAGCCATGTGTGAGGAATGTTTAATTCTACTAGTGGAAAAAAATAAAGAAAAGAAAAGAAAATAGATCTCCAAGTCATAGCCAATTTAACCATCTCTCCTGTGGAGATTTAACCTAGAACAGCAACTGAAATAAATAGCTCTATACAGACCACACATACACACATAACCTTCTAAGTTTTTAACAACATAAAGAGAAGTTACCCACTCTATTCTGTGGGAGAGTCATCAGTAATGTTTTTACATCAGCACCAATTCCATAAAGAGCATTTGTGTTTCAGATGTGAATTTCAGCCCCCCCCCCCATACCTGTTTTGACAAATGATGGCAGAGAAGGAAAAGGCTGACTTTGTGTTGTAAAAATCAATGGAAGCTGAAGCACTGAATAATAAAATCTTGGGGTTAGCAAAAACCCTTGTTACCACATTTGAACCAGTCTCCTACTGCCAGGCAGTTATGTCTTTGAATTGTCCAGAAATAAGTTTCCCCAATTAGTCATCAGAAAAGACTATGCATAAGGTAAGCAACTAAGCTCAATGTCTTAAAACATTACTTTTGATAGTATTCACAGAAGAATGTTATTTGTTCCAGTAATTTTTCCAGAGAATTCATTGTATCCTTCCTTAAAAAAGTCTGAAACTTGAATCATTTACCGTGTTTCCATTAATCAATTACCTGTGTAAGTGTTTTTTGACCTATTATCTAGACTCTTTCCTTCCTTGGCTTTGGGCTTTGTCAACTTATCCTACCACCCTTTAGACTAATTCATGTCCTTCAACTTTCTTAATAAACAAAAGGGACTTAATTTATTCCTTTATGAACATCAGTGCCATTTTCTCCACAGTAACAATTTAGAAAAGAAAACAGTTGAAGTTCAACCCCAAAATGTTAAACCCCAACTGCCTTTGACAACTTAACTGAGAAAGGTTTGTTTAAAAGATAAAAAAGTTGTGCATTGATTTATTATCAAAATAGCAGTTACCATTTCCAAACTCTGTTATTAACAGGTTAAAAAAAAAGTCTGTAAAATACATGTTAAAAAAAGTTCAGATGATCTAGGAAGTACATTATTATCATTTCTCATAGTTGATTTTGCATGGGGGAGGTGTCAATAAGTAATACCTTAACAGGACTCGCACAAAAAATAAACCAGTATATTTCTAACCTTCTCATTTACTTCAAAGCCAAAGATATGTAGGGAAAATGACACGTGACAGGAGGCAAGTTTGTAATGGCAAGGGTACACACTAGTGTTTATACAGTATGTCAAGAAGTCAAGGGCACCAGGAAATCTGGAATTGCTTACATGGAGCCTAGCAACATGATGAAAGCTCTTCTTTAGTTTCTATAATAGAAAGGGTTGTCTGAAAATGATAGGTCACTCAGGATACCTCCCTTTCTGAACCAATACTATATTTTTACAAGATCACAGAACTAGAAAATAACTCTGTGTCATCTTGGCCAACCCGTTGGGATAGGAAAAATATATACGTATACATAAAAGAAGAATATCTACTAGAGCAACTCACTGTACTTTTGGATGTTTCTAATTCTTACTCTTTATATTGCACAGAAACCTGTCTCACTGTAATTTCTACTCATTACTCCTTAGTTCCTTCCTATGAAGTTAAATAGAATAAATTTAATCCATCTGTCACATAGTAGCTTTTCAAATTCTTGAATTTGGACATTGTGGTCATTCTTAATTCTTTCTTCTTCAGGCTAAACATTCCAAATTCTTTCAACATTTCCTCATCTGACAATATCTCCAAACTCTTTATCACCCTGGTCTAACTTCTCTGAACATTTCTTGATGTCCTTATTTAAATAAAGTACCCACAAGTTGGCCCAGTCCTACAGCTCTGACCAGGACAGAGGATAAAGGGATTATCACTATCATTATTCTGGATACTTTATCTCTGTTAATGTAGCCTAAAATGATATTGATTTCTTCATGGCTGCAGCACAATTTTTGCCATAAATTAAACTTTCCAGCAACTTTGTTTTTCATACAGATTCTCATATTTGCATGATATATACTTAATTCCATATCTACTTATGAAGTTTATTTTTCAAACTGAAGTGTAAAAAACTTCTGAGAAGATGATTCCACTCACCATTTGTACATGGGATGTATACATACTTATGGACTAAATGAAATCAAGTCAACCTGAAAAATGAACAGCTCTTGTTTCAAGACAACTCAGTAGGTATGGCATGTAAATAGTAGCCCGGAGTGAAATAAGGCTAGTAAATTAAGGCTAGTTTAAAAAAGCTGGAGCTGGATGCATATTTTTTTAGAGTGCCTGCAGAAATGGGGAGCACTGTGAAACTGGCATAGTTTTGACAATCAAAACTAATTAAATCAACCAGCTTGTATGTCTGCTGAAATGACTGAATAACAGATTCATGGCAATATAATTGCAAGTTGCAGGAAATCACTATGCCACCATCATCAATGCGCATGTTCCCACTATGACAAATCCTGATGAAGTCAAAGAAAAATTTATGAAGACCTGGAGACTTTCATCATCATTGTGCTGAAAGAGAACAAGTCTGTACTTCTGAGTGACTTTAATATCAGAGTAGACACAGATGACCAAACCTAGTAGGGAGTCCTTGGGAGGAACGGAGTTGGAAATAGCAACAGCAATAGTTATTTACTATTGAGGACTTGTGCGTCTCATGACCTTCTTATCACCAACACTGTCTTCCATTTACCTAAATGCCATAAAACTTGGTGAATGTTCTTTTGCATCAAACACTGGCATTGAATAGACTATGTCATTGTAAAGAGATGAGGCAGATAGATTGTGAGAGTAATGAAGGAAATATGTGGTAAAGAGCATTGCATCAATGGCAGACTTATCCTCTCCAAGCTAAATATTCCTATTCAACAAAAGCTGTGGCCCCAAGGCAAGGTGACTATGAAAAGACTTAATGTCAGCAAATTAGAGTTCTTGGAGTAAAAGCTGAGTCAATACATGGTTGGCAATTGTGGAGCAGAAAGGGAGTGGGCAGCTTTCAAAGATTTGGTGTACAGCACTGCATTTACTCATCTGGGTCAATCCATACCAAACATCAAGTTTAATTTGATGAAAATGAGAGGGATATTTAGAAGCTGCTAAATGAAAAACAAGAAGTTCACAGTGTTTACAAGCTGGATAGTTTGTCCATCTTCAAGAAGGTAGCATTTAACTCCATCGAAAGTAAAGTGCAAGTAAAGCTTAGAGAAATGCAAAATTCTTAACTCAGTAAGAAGGCAGATGAAATTCAATTTTACACTGATAGCAACAATCCAAAGTATTTTTGTGATGCCCTAAAGGCTATTTATGGATCAAGACCTATGGTACATCTCTCTATTTTTATAAGTATTTTGTTTTTAATATATGGAATAAAACAAGCATTTTCATACCTTTTATGGCTAATTTGGCCATTTATAATAGTTAAAGTTATTTGCTCAAAGTCATTCTTAAAGCAATATTGCTGTCACTATATACAATGTTCCCTTGGTTATGTTAGTTTCACTCTTCACTATTTTGTGCAAGTCTTTCTAATATAATTTTTTTTCCTGAGGTCATTTATTCATCATTTCTTATAGCACAGTAGTATTCTATTTTGTATACCAAAACTTATTCAACCATTTACTAATTGATGGGCATCTCTCCAATTTCCAATTCTTTGTCATGACAGAGAAAGATGCTATAAACATTTTAGGACATTCAGATTCTTTTCCTTTTTCCCTAACCATCTTTGGAAATAGAGCCAGTGGTGCTATTGTTGGGTCAAAGGGCAGGAGTAGTTTAATAACTCTTTTGACCTAATTCCAGATTGTTCTCCAAAATGGTTGGCTCAGCTGACAGATCAATCAACAATGAATTAGCGTCCCAATTTTTCCACATCCCCTCCTACATTTCTTGCTTTCCCTTTCAATCATTTTAGTCAATTTGGTAGGTGTAAAATGATATTTGAAAGTTGTCTTAATTTGCATTTTTCTAATCAATAATAAATTAGAAAAGTTTTCACATACTATATATGACTTTGATTTTTTCATTGAAAAATTGCCTGTTCATATCAACCATTTATGAGTTGGGGAATGACTCATATTCTTAATATATTTAACAACGTTCTTTATACATTTTAGATATGAGACATCTGATGAACTACAAACATTTGCCCCAATTTTTGGGTTTCCTTCAGATCTTCGCTATGTTAGTTTTATTTGTACAAAAATTTTTATTTTTTATTATTTTTGCTTTCAAATTTATTTACTTAACTTTTAACATTCATTTTCACAAAATTTTGGGTTCCAAATTTTCTCCCCATTTGTCCTCTCCCCCCACCCCAAAACACCGAGGATTCTAACTGCCCCCATCACCAATCTGCCCTCTCTTCTATCATCCTTCCCTTCCCTTGTCCCCATCCTCTCTTTTGTCCTGTAGGGCCAGATAACTTTCTATACCCCTTTACCTGTATTTCTTATCTCCCAGTAGCAAGAACAGAACTCTACAGTTGTTCCTGAAAGTTTGAGTTCCAACTTCTCCTCAACCCTCCCTCCCCACCCATTCCCCTTGAAAGGCAAGCAATTCAATATAGGCCATATCTGTGTACTTTTGCAAATGACTTCCATAATAGTCATGTTGTGTAAGACTAACTATATTTCCCTTCATCCTATCCTTCCCCCCATTGCTTCTATTCTCTCTTTTGATCCTGTCCCTCCCCAAGAGTGTTGACTTGTAATTGCTCTTTCCTCCCATTGCCCTCCCTTCCATCATCCCCCCCACCCTGCTTATCCCCTTCTCCCCCACTTTCCTGTATTGTAAGATAGGTTTCCATACCAAAATGAGTGTGCGTTTTATTCCTTCCTTTAGTGGAATGTGATGAGAGTAAACTTCATGTTTTTCTCTCACCTCCCCTCTTTTTCCCTCCACTAAAAAGTCTTTTGCTTGTCTCTTTTATGAGAGATAATTTGCCCCATTCCATTTCTCCCTTTTTCCTCCCAATATGTCTCTCTCATTGCTTAATTTCATTTTTTTAAGATATGATCCCATCCTATTCAATTCACTCTGTGCTCTGTGTGTGTGTGTGTGTGTGTGTGTGTGTGTGTGTGTAATCCCACCCACTACCCAGATACTGAAAAGTTTCAAGAGTTACAAATATTGTCTTTCCATGTAGGAATGTAAACAGTTCAAGTTTAGTAAGTCCCTTATGACTTCTCTTTGCTGTTCACCTTTTCACGCTTCTCTTCATTCTTGTGTTTGAAAGTCAAATTTTCTTTTCAGCTCTGGTCTTTTCATCAAGAATGCTTGAAAGTCCTTGATTTCATTGAAACACCATTTTTTCCTCTGAAATATTATACTCAGTTTTGCTGGGTAGGTGATTCTTGGTTTTAGTCCTAGTTCCTTTGACTTCTAGAATATCATATTCCACACCTTTGATCCCTTAATGTAGAAGCTGCTAGATCTTGTGTTATCCTGATTGTATTTCCACAATACTTGAATTGTTTCTTTCTAGCTGCTTGCAATATTTTCTCCTCAACCTGGGAATTCTGGAATTTGGCCACAATGTTCCTAGGAGTTTCTCTTTTTGGATCTCTTTCAGGAGGTGATCTGTGGATTCCTTGGATACTATTTTGCCCTCTGGTTCTAGAATGTCAGGGCAGTTTTCCTTGATAATTTCATGAGAGATGATGTCTAGGCTCCTTTTTTGATCATGGCTTACAGGTAGTCCCATAATTTTTAAATTGCATCTCCTGGACCTATTTTCCAGGTCAGTTGTTTTTCCAATGAGGTATTTCACGTTATCTTCCATTTTTTCATTCTTTTGGTTTTGTTTTGTGATTTCTTGGTTTCTCATAAAGTCATTAGCCTCCATCTGTTCCATTCTAATTTTGAAAGAACTATTTTCTTCAGTGAGCTTTTGAACCTCCTTTTCCATTTGACTAATTCTGCTTTTGAAAGCATTCTTCTCCTCATTGGCTTTTTGAACCTCTTTTGCCAATTGAGTTAGCCTATTTTTCAAGGTGTTGTTTTCTTCAGCATTTTTTTTTGAGTCTCCTTTAGCAAGGTGTTGACCTGCTTTTCATGCTTTTCTTGCATCTCTCTCATTTCTTTTCCCAGTTTTTCCTTCACCTCTCTAACTTGATTTTCAAAATCCTTTTTGAGCTCTTCCATATCCTGAGCCCATTGAATATTTCTCATTAATGTCTGGGATACAGAAGCCTTGATTTCTATGTCTTTCCCTGATGGTAAGCATTGTTCTTCCTCATCTGAAAGGAAGGGAGGAAACATCTGTTCACCAAGAAAGTAGCCTTCTATGGTCTTTTTTTTTTCCTTTTCTGGGCATTTTCCCAGCCAGTTACTTGACTTCTGAGTGTCCTGTCCACACCCACCTTGCCTCCAGATCCTTCCAGCCAGTGCTTGGGGTCTGAGATTCAAATGCTGCTTCCCAGCCTCAGGGCTTTCAGCGGGGGCAGGGCTGTTATTCAGTGTGAGATTAAGTTCAGGTGCTCAGGTGGGGACAGGGCCACCATATGGGGCTTAGTTCCCTCAGGGAGTTTATGGGGAGACCTTCAACAATGGATCTCAGCTCCTTCCTGCTTTGTGAGCCCCTGTCCACAGCTGCCTCCCCTGCTGCCTCCCGAGGGGGCCTGAGTTATGGGGAATACCCTACTCCCCTCTCCCCAGCCAAAAAGACTCTCTCACTGATCTTTGCCGACTGTGGGTGGAGGGACCTGCACTGCTGCTGGAGATTCCATCCTTGAAGCCTGCTCAGATCTGCTCTCCTCAGTGCTGCGAGGCCAAGGCAGTGCTGGGTTCAGCTCCAGGTCCAGTGCTCGACGGACCCTTTGCTTTGGTTCTTCAGGGCTCTGCGGAACAGAAATCTCCTCTGCTCCATTGTTCTGTGGCTTCTGCTGCTCCCAAATTTTTTGGGAGTTCTTCTTCACAGGTATTTTATGGGATGTGGGTTTGGAGCTAGCATATATGTATCTTTCTACTCTGCCATCTTGGCTCCTCCCCCCCAAAATTTTTAATTTAATATAATCAGAATGATCTATTTTACACCTAACATTACTCTCTGTCTCTTATTTGCTTAAAAATTGTTCACTTATTTATCAGTCAATAAATAATGTTTCATGTTTTTCTAATTTTCTTCTAATGTCTCATAGAGCATGTATTTATTTTGACCTTATCTTGGTAAATGGTGGAAGATATTGGTCTATGCCCAGTTTCTGCCATACCATTTCCCAGTTTTTCTGACATTCTTTTTATTTAACAATGAATTTATATCCCAAATTCTTGAGTCTTTACACTTGTTAAACACAGTTATTATGTCTATTTGCTGCTGTAAATTGTATGTCTGCTCTATTCTACTGATCTACCTTTCTGTTTCTTAGCCTATACCAGATAGTTTTGATAAATTGCTAATTTATAGTGTAATTTAAGATCAAGAACTGCTAAGCCTTCTTTCTTTACTTTTTTTATTATTTCTTTTGATATTCTTGACTTTTTGTTCTCTCAAATATGTTTAATTATTTTTCTAATTCAAGAAAAAATCTTTTTTTAGTAATTTAATTGGGATTGCATTGGATACGAAATGAGTTTGGGTAGGATTATATGTTTTATTATATCAGCCCTGCCCATCCATGAACAATTAATATTTTTCCAATTATTTAAATCTGATTTTATTTTATTAAGTTTTAAAAAATAATTTTGCTTATAAAATTCCTACGTTTGTTTTGGCAGGTGTACTCCCAAATATTTTATATTGTCTGGAGTTATTTTAAATTGGGTGTACTTTGCTATCTCTTCTTGCAGAGTTTTGTTTGTGATATATAAGAATGGTAGTGATTTATGTGAATTTACTTTATATCTTGCTACTTGAGATTTTCCAAATATATCACCATGAAGTCTGCAAAAAGAGATAGTTCTATCACTTCATTCCTTATTCTGATTCCTTCCATTTCTTTTTCTTCTCTTATTGCTATTGCTACAATTTCCAACAAAATGTTGAATTATATTGGTGATCGTGGGCCTCCTTGTTACACACGGTCTTACTGAGAAGGCTTCTCATTTTTCTCCATTTCAAATAATGTTTGCTAATGGTTTTAGATAAATGCTTTTTATCAATTTAAGGAAAAAGTCATTTATGCCAATGATATCAAGTGTTTTTTGATAGAAATGAGTGTTAAACTTTATCAAACACCTTACCTGAATCAATTGATATAAAACAGTAAATAATTGGTTAATTTGGTTATTTCTACTGCTTAGTCCTCAATGAGACACAGTACTTTTGGTGTTATAGTATCTCTCTACACTTATTTCAATATTTCAACCATATTTAATTTTCTTTGTGAAGATATTCACCCTTCACTGACAGAGATAAAGAAAACTCAGCAATTTAGTAGATAATTTCTCAGAACTGCAATTTCTTTTTCATTGACATGCTGCTAAGGAACTGAACGTTATCAATATTGGCATTCTTATTGTGAGCAAAAGTAATAGACAGAAGGAAGTTTTAGCTAAGTAGAAGAATGCTTCATATTTTCTCTGTGGAAAGACAAACCAAGGACTAGCTAGAGTAGGTTTAATTGTACTCCAAAAACAATAAGAAATATCACTTAATGGGATGCTTAATAACTTCATATTTCAATGATTATGATAAGCATAAGCCTAAAGACCACCTTGATTAATGATGACGCTATGACATATAACATCCATTGCAGAGGATGAAGCAGTCAAGTTATTTCACTGACTCAGTAAAACCCTTCAATCTAAGTCAAAATATATATTGATAATTGGTGATCTCCATGCAAAGGTGAGTATAAAGAAAGGTTTTGAAAAAAAGGAAAAGTATTATCAATGATTAAGAAAAGAAATGAAAGAGAATAAAAGTTTTTAGGTTGCTTAGAAGATATGCATAAATATCCTAAGTACTATCTTTGAGAAAACAGTCATAAAGTGTTGGAAGTGGCAAGCACTGAACAGTGTCATTAAAAAATGAAATTTACTTTTTATTAACAGTAATGAAACAGATGTGGAACAATTTCTCAATCAGCTATCAATTCAGTCTTGGCATTTCTCTGTTCAAACAAAGAACAAAATGACAATCAAAACAGAATAAAAAAAAATAAAATTCAATAGACACTGAATTAACTTAAAATCATTCCAAATTGTCCCATTGAAAAGAGCTGCTGATACTTGAAAATGAGAACTGTGTAAAGGAAAAAGACACTGATGGGGCTATCATTTTTTCCCACCAAATCTAAACTAATCTAAAACAATTTACACAATGAGGAGGTCAAAAGTAAAAACAAAACAAAACAAAAAAGCCTCAAAAAATTTAGCCTTCTTTTGAGGCTAGTACCAGTTTAAAAATGTAAGCTTACTTTCAAAAGCTTGGAGAAGAGATTGTAGAATAATATGTATTGTTGCTTCATAAAATAATGACAAGTGGTGGGAAGGAAAAAAGAAAACAACCATGCTGAAAACTTGGCATGAGGCCCAATCATTTCATATGTACTTAAACATGAAAATGAAAGTAGCTGAACAGTCAAACATCCCCCTCTGCCTCCAAAATTGAACAGATCTGTTATGATTTCTGTAACAAACTCTTTTCATCATCAATACAATGGGGCCGCCACTAAAAAAAAAAAACAAAAACTGAAAATAAGACAATACTAAATATGAGAGGTAGCATTATGTGCTGCATTATCATTAGCATAATTCTATTGCCCCATATAAAACAGACATCTAATGCTGAGAGAGATAAAAAAGTGGTTATGCCTGCAGTCAGGATACCAGTGAGCACAGATCAGTCTTTTGCACATTTATCTATATACATATACCATTGCCCATACTATTTTATAATACAGTGGGCAGTGAACAAATATTCCACAGTGGAAGCAGCATTATGCACAGATGCCACCTAAAATCCAAAGAATAAGGATAAATATAGTACTTGAGCTTACCATATAGACTACTTTAGAATAAATTTCATTCAGTCCCATTAATTTTAAACAATGCTTAGGAATTACTGAGGTATGGATTGGTGGAAGCCATTATTCTAGCTCAGTAGTAATATATAAATGCCTTTCTTGTGAGTAAACTGACATACACATAGACCTGCACGAATCTACACAAACCTTTCCTTCCAGGCCCATAGTTAAAAAGTCTTTTTTTTACTTAGAACTATTCCCATATGAATCTAGCTCCAATATTTCAGTTATCTTTCTTTGCTTTTCTTCTATTTAAGTTGATGTTCTTGGGTTTCACAATACTTTTCAATTTCTTATTTTTTTTTGTTGTTGTTGTTGCTATTTTGTCTTACCTTTTTCCTCTGCTCTATTCCTTTCCACCATTGCGTTTAATCACTAAGGCCAATCAACAAGACAAGGAAATGAAGACAATAACAAAACCAACTATTTGGTATTATTCAATTCAATTTAAGGCATTTGATTAATTGGCAATTGATTAAATTCCTGTTGCGTGTGGAACACTTGACTTGTTAGTTAAGAATGGCATAGTCTCAGTTGTTAAGCGAATTCATTTCTAGTAATGGAGACAGCACATGTTCACATATCAATATGAGACAACTATTTCACAAAGTTACAGATTCTGGTACTATATTTTTAAGAACCAAATGGAATATAGAGACAAGTACAGTTTAGATGTCAATTTAGAGAACCATAACTGTCATTCTATGATGTATCTCTCCCAGTAGAGTCAAATCATCTGTGAATTTAATTTTGATCTATGTGAATGTATAGACAAATAAGGTGATAAGAAACTTCTTTCCTGTTAGAACTATTTTAACTTTTAGTTTATGACAAAAAAAAAATCATGAAGTGAGTTCTATGAAGAGTCTGTGAGGGAATGGCAATTTTCAGCTTTTTCTGAAGAGACTAGAAAGAGGAAAAAAGAGATAAAAATGTTCTCTGAAAAATAGAATTTAACTTCTCTTGAGCAGAAATGTGAAGAATATTTGATATTTTTGGTACCAGTATCTTTACTGAACTGAGTAGTGGAATTATGTTTCCAGAAGTGAGACAGTCATTTGTTATTATAGTGAGTTTTTAAGATGCTTCTGGCTACTATCTTTCTCAATTAAAATTTCCCACTGGAGTTATCATTTCTAGGTGGAGAGATCAGAGAAGGCTTCATGGATGAAGCAAGTTTTGAATTGCCCCTTGAGTTTGAGGCATGAGCAGGGCATAAAACAAGAGAAACTAAACAGCATTTGGAAACATGGGGCTCATAGGAAATGTTCAAGCTCAACATACATAAATTACACTACAGTGGATGAGTCCATTTTAGGCATGGCAGAAAGAGTGAGCAAAAATGAAAAATGGGTCAGTAGAGGGGACACTGATTAGTCCAATTTGTCTAGAAAGTATTATTTATGAAAGGGATTAATGTGAAATAAAGGTGGAACTATCTTATAGGGGTTCCTGAATACCAAGTGAAGAAATGCAATGTGGAATCCCTGAAGGTTTTTGCTCAGGGGAATAACTTGGTCTACACAATAAATTGGGAAGATTATGAAGGCAATATATAAAGGATGGATTAAAAATGGGATATAATGGATGCAGGAAAAATAGTTGGAAATTGTCATAATAGTTTCAGTAAGAATCAGAGAACCGAATTAAGGTTCTGGCATTAGGAGTAGAAGAGAACACAGATTTGAAAGGCTGTATAGAGAAAAAAAAAAACTGTGTAGTCATTCTCTATACAAACATCCATCAAAGACTGTGCTGAGCTAGAATCAGCAGATTCTGGCAGCTGAGTAGATGTGGGGAACAAGAAATAACCCAAAATCAAAGATGAGTTGGAAATTTTGAACTTCTGTGAACTGGCACAAAAGCTGTGCTATTAACAAAAAATAGAGAAAGGAAGGAAAGAAGACATTTCTCATGTTAAATGGCACAAACCTTGAGCCTGAAGCATGAACAGGGCATTAACCAGGAGAAACTAAACAACATTTGGAAATGTGGGGCTGATATATTAGTGAATGTTACAATCTGGAAATCACCATAATATTGGAATGCCTATTGTATGCAGTATACTACTTAACCAATATTTATTTTCTTCTTTCATTAAGGATCTGAATCTAGATCTCTGTTCACATCTGCAATTTGATTCCCTTTCCCATAAAACTGAACATCTACTGTTAAAGTTTATTTCCTTTCTAAGACCTTTTTTGTCACCTAACATTACTTAACCTATTCATTTCTCCTTTATAAAGCATATACATATTTATTTAAATAGTTAAGCTGCCTTGATTCTATGCTTGTTCATTTATTTGATGTAGACTTCAGTTCCCCTATCCTAGAGTAGGAAACCCACATTCTCTATAGTATATATATTTTAACTCCACCCATCAAAAACAAGAAATTACCAATACTCAAGGGAGAGATCCTATAAGATAACAGAGTTCATTTTTTCACTTTGAATCATTGTTGCTAAAGAATGCTAGAGAACATAATAGATAAACATTGAACCGGACCCAAAACTGAATAGGAGAAAATAAGACCTTTGGTTACTTTTGGAAATTTAGGCTATAGTTTAATGACACCCAATTTCTCTCTCAAAGATCCATCCTTCTTTTAAAAAGTAGTATTTTTCTGATGGTATTCCTTCATTTTTTAGATGAGTCGAATGAGTCCCAGACACATGAAATGACATACCCAGGTTTGGGAGTGTTAGCGACAGGATTTAGTTCTTGTATAAGTTGGAGTATACTTTCCATGTTAAGAACAAAATATTTGGAGTAGGTATTCCACCTCTGATAGCTACTGGCTTTCTGAGGCTGAGGAAGTCAAAAAACTTTGAAGTTTTGAAAGGTAGTGACCTCCAATCTGTCATGTTATATGCTACGTGAAAGAAATGGCAAGTACAGCGACAAAAAAAAATAACACATTCCAATTATTTCTGAATAAATTGTCTTATTTTGTGTTATGGTTATGTATATCAGTCTCCTATCCTCTATCTGATTTTAACTTTCTGGAATGGAGGAGTTCCTCATTCATCTTTGTATTTCCCTCAGTATCTAGCCAGAAACTTTCTGTTCACAGCTGATACTTCATAATTTTTCAATGAATTGAATACCCAGTATATTTCTGTGAGTTGAAATAAATTTGAAATTCTCATCATTGTTGAAGAACATATAACTTTCCCTATATGTCTTCTGAATGGGTTCATCCATTTGCAGATCACAGATCATCCTTATAGATAGTGGCCTCTCTCATTCTCCCACTGATTCTGTTTCTGGATTTTTCAGTCTATGCTGCTTCATCAGTTCCCTAGCAATCTCAATGCACAAGCAATCAATACTGAAGGACTGGTAGAAATCCAATTGAGGTCATTTACTCCAATATATTTAGCTTCCTGGAGAAATCATTTATAGTGCCCATTTGCAATGCGTGATACTTAACTTCTCCTGAACCTTCATTTGGAGTCAGCAGATATTCTATGTAGGAATGCTGGGGTTTTCTTTCATTTCAAATGTGCAAAAAATGAAATCCTAAATGACTTTTTATATCTTCAATGAACAATTTTTCTACCTTCTGTTGGAAATGCAATAAGCCATTTCTTTGAACATGCGTGCAGAATATTCAGATTTTAAATGAATATCTGTGTGTGTGAAGATTAGGACAGATGACTGTATGCTTTCAGGTAACAGATATTTTTTGTACTTTTATGTTTTGAAAGTGGGACATCAGGGCTATTTATATACATGTTAATTTCTCCTACTGGACTGAAAACATATTGCTTAGAGGTAAATAGCCTAGTTACAGTGTCAGCACAAATGTAGTGATAGTGACTACAAGGGATAATAATAACCTTTACAATGAACTCTTTAGGAAGGCCATCCAGAAACAGAGGGGTTATTAAGTAATATTTTCAAAATCATCTAGCCAATTAGCTATAAAACACAGATGAAACCTAGTGTCTTATTTATTATTATAATTTATAGACTATTTTCTCTCTTACAGGTTTTATTTCTACCAATATAGATTTGAAAAATTTTCTTAAAGTTTTGTCTAAGAAATTACGTTTTTGTTTTCACAACCACAAGAGGAGCAAGCCCTCTTTCGTGGAAGTCAGAGTAGTATTTTTTCTTTAAAAAGTATGGGGACATTGCCTAACCTCCTTGCCAGGTTTGTCTTTTCTAGACTGCAAGCCATCAACTTCCAGATGACAGCCCATGCTGTATACCAACCTCCATCTGAATCCAAGGTCTCCAGCCCACTGGACCTGGCACCATCCACATTCTGAAGTCTGACCCCTTGAACAGGACCCATCAAGGCAGGAACATCTTTACAACCCTTGCCAGCAGGAAGAAGTTTCAGAAGCTGAGACCTTTGCCCTTTACCCCAAAAGAATTTGGGTTCAATCTGTTTGAGGGGGGAATGATGAGGACTCTGGGAACTTCCTTGAGCTCCCCTGGAATCTCCTCACTTAATCTGACTTTTTATGCTCAAACTGAACTCTCCTTGTATCTCCCCACAGAACCAGGCTTTTCATACTCAAATCTGTGACCATTGTCTGTTATCTCTTGCCCCACCTGCTTTCCACCCAAACCCTCCATTGTCTGATATCTCCTGATAGCCTCCAGCTGTTTCCAACCTTTGACCCTCCTTGGACTTCTCCTCAAGACCCTTCCTAAACCCCTCCTCCCATCACCCTGGACTACCAGACCACCCCCACCCCCCAGATCCTTTCTATACTCTTTTCTGTATTTAAGTTCCATCTTGCCTCCATGAAGGTGCTCAGATTCAATCCAGCTCAGATTCTGTCTAGCTGAGATTCTATCTGGCCCGCTTGTGAATACAAGCATTACAAATGCTTAGGCTCCTTAAGAGGCAACCCAATTAGGCGAATCCTTAATAAACTTTGTTTTCTTTGGCTTTAAAAAAAAAAAGTATGGGGACGTTCCTCAAAACTTGGTTGGCTCAGTTGATTAAGAGCTCAGATTATGGAATTCACTTCCTCACTATCTGAATGAGTAGCACATATAAGCATCTGCAGGGAATCATATATGCTAAGTTGGTCAATCACAAGGGGAACTTTTCTCAGCTGAACCAACTCGAGAGGTTCCCAATGCCTGTCTTTGTTAAATATCTTCCTCCTGTTGTGGCTAAGTAAATCCCCTCTTATTAGCTGTTGAATGAACTTAGATTGTCTCATTTTATTCCAATATTTACACTGTGTATTTCAATCAAGTTAGAACCAATTACCATATTTTACATAATTACAACTTGGAATAGTGCAAATGCAAATACATAAGAACACTTTGGGGGATTTATTATTCACATTAATTGGGACCTAGTTGTAACTAAAGTATGAAGATATCGATTTGAGTCAGCTCATGTCCAGAATACAAGCTAAGAAACCAGTGTTTGACTCAAAATGAGTTAATTACACCTATTTTTACTAGGTGCAATCAAACTACTTTCCATTAACCAATATAAACTAAGACCTCAGTTCTATACACTTCTCAAGCATAAGGTGCATTGGTCTTTGAAAATGAAGGACAAACACAACGATAAGATGCATAGTCCCACAAACCTGTGGAGGGAAGCTTGTTGAGGGCAGAGCAATTCTGGGAATAATAAAAAAAAAAAGAGGGGGGAGATGAAGCATCATGACACAACAGTGGTTCAGTTTTCATATCCCAGTGGTCACATCCAAAAGGAGCATAAGTGTGTATCTGGAGATTTTTATGGGAGTATAAAGAAATGACTTACATTTTGCTCTAGGAGTTTCAGAGTAGTATTGAAGAGTATTGGAGATTGTCATATACTTTGTGACCCAGGAGAAAGATTCTGCCTTGTATTTAACATAACAATAAATCTGAGAACATAATTTGCAAAAAGGAACAAAACAGGTCAGATAAATCTTTAATTAAAAACAATATTGGCCTTATTTCTCATGGAAAAATGTGAGATTTTATCTTTTGTGTGACTTTACATATTTGATCAATATCAAATTACTTGTCTTCTTAAGGAAATGGGAGGGTGTGGATGGAGGGAGAGAATTTAGAACTCAAAATTTTTAAAAAATGATTATTATTTTTATATGTAATTGGGAATTATTTAATGATGTAAATGAAAATAATTAAAAAGGAAAAATGGGGACAAAGCCAAGATAGCAGAGCAAAAGCATAGACTTCACTGAGCACTCCATCAAAGTCATCCAAATACCTATAAAAATGACTCTAAACAAATTCCAGAGCTATAGAACTCACAAAATGACAGAGTGAAACAAATCTCCATCCTAAGACAACCTACAAAGTTGATAGGAAGTTTCTTCCTGGGTAGAGAGCAGAGCTTAGTTCATTGTGGGTCACAGAGGAGATATAGAAGGCCTCAGGAAACTGAATCACTGGCAGCTGTGGCAGTTTTCAGACTTCTAAACCCACAAGTGCCTAAAAGGTCAGGAGAAAACTCTGTGGGACCTGAGTAAAAGAGGAGCCAAAGTCTGGCCAGGTTTGGCACCAGCCTCAGGGTGCTAGGGGTAGTGGCAGTGGTATCAGCAACAGCAGCAGTAACAGAGGCTGCTCTGAGCCCACAGACTATGGGATATGAAGCTGCTGATACAAAATCTCTGAAGCCTGGGAAAGGACATACACCCTCACCCTACTGGAAGCAGAGTTCTATTTTAACAAACTTAGAAATTCAAGTGTTTGGCTGGGAAGATGAATAAACATTGTGAAAGAACTCATACTATAGTATCTTACTTTGGTGACTAAGAAGATCAGGGCATACAACCCGAGGAGGACAGCCAAGCCAAAGCTCCTACATCAAAAGCTTCCAAGAGGAATATAAATTGCTTGCAGGCCATAGAGGGGCTCAAAAAGGAGTTTGAAAATCAAGTAAGAGAAGTAGAGGAAAAATTGGGAAGAGAAATGAGTGATGTAACAAAATCATGAAAACTGAGTCAACAACTTGCTAAAGGAAACCCCAGAAATGCTGAAGAAAATAACAGCTTTAAAATTACACTAACTCAAATAGCAAAAGGGGTCCAAAAAAGCCAATAAAGAGAAGAATGCCTTAAAAAGCAGAATGGGCCAAATAGAAGAGGAGGTCCAAAAGCTCACTGAAGAAAATAATTCCTTCAAAATTAGAATGTGGCAAGCAGAAGCTAATGACCTTATGAGAAAGCAAGAGATTATAAAAGAGAACCAAAAGAATGAAAAAATAGAAGACAATGTGAAATATCTCATTGGGAAAAACCACTGACCTGGAAAATAGATCCAGGAGAGACAATTAAAAAATTATTGGACTATCTGAAAGCCGTGATCAAAAAAAGAGGCTAGACATCATCTTTCATGAAATTATCAAGGAAAACCGCCCTGATATTCTAGAATGAGAGGGTAAAATAAATATTGAAAGCATTCACAGATCATATCCTGAAAGAGATCCAAGAAGAGAAACTCCTAGGAATATTGTAGCCAGATTCCAGAGTTTCCAGGTCAAGAAGAAAATATTGCAAGCAGCTAGAAAAAAAGAATTAGAGTATTATGGAAATAAAATCAGGATAACACAGGATCTGGTAGCTTTTACATTAAGGGATAGAAAGGCTTGGAATATGATATTGCAGAAGTCAAGGGAACTGGAATTAAAACCAATAATCACCTACCCAGCAAAACTGAGTATAATTCTTCAGGAGAAGAAGCGGTCATTCAATGATATAGAGTACTTTCAAGCATTCTTGGTGAAAAGACCAGACCTGAAAAGAAAATTTGACTTTCAAACCCAAGAATCGAGAGAAGCATGAAAAGGTAAACAGGAAAGAGAAATCATAAAGGGCTTTCTAAAGCAGAACTGTTTTCATTCCTACATGAAAAGACAATATTTTTAACTCCTGAGACTTTTCTCATTAAGGGGTGAGACAGGAATATATCAGGAGGAGAAAGAAAGAGATGGAATGGGGCAAATTATCTGTCATAAAAGAGGCAAGAATAAGCTTATTCAATGGAGGAGAAAAGGGAGGAGGTGAAAGGGAAAAAATGAAGCTTACTGTCTTCACATTTGGTGTAAGGAGGGAAAAACATGCTCACTCAATTTGGTATGAAAATCTATATTATACTATAGGAAAGTAAGGGAAAAAGGGACAAGTTAAGTGAGGGGGATGATAGCAGGGAAGGCCAACAGGAGAAGGGAGTAATTAGAGGTTAACACTAAGAGGGAGGGAAAATGTCAAAAGAGAGAATAGAATAAATGAGGGTATAGGATAGGATGGAGGGAAATATAGTTAGTCTTATGCAACATGACTGTTATGGAAGTCTTTTGCAAAACTACGCATATTGAATTGCTTGCCTTCTCTGAGAGATGAGTGGGGAGGGAGGAAAGGAGAGAAGTTAGAGTTGAAAGTATTCAGAACAAATATTGAGAAATGTTTTTGTATACAACTGGGAAATAAGAAATATAGGTAATGAAGTATAGAAATTTATCTTATCCTACAAGAAAAGAGAGAAGATAGGGATAAGGGAAGGGAGAGGTGTGATAGAAGGGAGAGCATATTGAGGGAAGGAGTAATCAGAATGCAAGATGTTATGGGGTGGGGGAGGGGAGAGATGGGGAGAAAATTTGGAACTCAAAATTTTCTGGAAATGAATGTTGAAAATTAAAAATTAATAAATAAACATTTAAAATTTTTTTAAAAAGAAAAAAAAAGAAATTATCAAGGAAAACTGCCCTGATATACTAGATGTTGGGGATGAAATAGAAATTTAAAAATCCACTGACTGCCTCTAAAAAGAGGTCCTAAAAAGAAAACTCCTAGGAATAATGGAGCCAAATTCCAAAGTTCCCAGGTCAAGGAGAAAATATTGCAAGCAGCCAGAAAGAAACAAATTGAGTATTGTGGAAATACAATCAGGATAGCATAAGACCTAGCAGCTTCTACATTAATGGATCAAAAGCCTTGGAATATGATATTCCAGAGGTCAAAGGAGCTAGGATTAAAACCAAGAATCACCTACCCAGAAAACTCAATATAATCCTTCAGGGAAAAATAATGGATATTCAATGAAATACAGGACTTTTAAGCATTTTTGATGAAAACACCAGAGCTAAATAGAAAATTTTACTTTCACATACAAGAATCAAGAGAAGCATGAAACAGTAAACAGGAAATAGAAATCATAACAGACATTGTCGTTTAACTGTTCATATTCCTACATGGCAAGATGATATTTGTAATTCAGAAGACTATTCTCAGTATTAGGGTAGTTGGAGAAGATATACAGACAGACAGACAGAGAAGAGAAAGAGAGAGAGAGAGAGAGAGAGAGAGAGAGAGAGAGAGAGAGAGAGAGAGAGAGAGAGAGATGGCACAGGGTGAGTTGAATACGAAGGGATGATATCTAAAAATAAAATTAAGAGAGGAGAGAGAAATATATTGGGACAAGGAGAAGAGGAGTGATACAATGGGCTATACCAACTCACAGAAAAGAGGCAAGAAAAAGTTTTCGCCATGGAGGGGAAGAGCGGGGAATTGAAGAGGAATGAGTGAACCTTGATGTCATCGGATTTGCCTTAATGCCTTAAGGAGGGAATAACATACACATTTAATAACATACACACTTAACTTACCTTACAGGAAAGCAGGGGGGAAGGGGATAATAAGAGGATGATAGAAAGGAGGATAAGTGGGAGGAGGGAGCAGTCAGAAGCAAGTGCTTTAGAAAAGGACAAGGTCAAAGGAGAAAATAGAATAATTGGGGGGTGAGATAGGATGGAGGGAACTACAGTCTTTCACAACATGACTATTATGGAGGTATTTTGTATAACTACATATGTATAACCTATACTGAATTGCTTGCCTTCTAATTGGGGGTGGGTGAGTGAAGAAGAAGGGAGAGCGTTTGGAGCTCAAAGTTTTAAAAACAAAGGCTAAAAAGTTGTTTTTACATACAACTTAGAAATAAAATATACAGACAATGGGGTATAGAAATCTATCTTGCCGTTCAAGAAAGTAAAGGGGAAAATGATAAGAGAGGGGATGATAAAAAGGACATCAGACTGATGTCTGATATAATAAGAATGCATATCATCTCAGGGTGGGGTGAGGGGAAAGATGGGGAGAAAATTTGGAACTCAAAATTTCTTGAAATGAATGTTGAAAACTAAAAATAAATTAAAAATACAAAAATATCAAATTTTATATTATTTTAGGAGTCATGAAACTATCAGAATTTGAAAAAACCCCAGAAAGTATCTAGTCCTACACCTTCATTTCAGAGATGAGGAAACTGAGCTCCAAAGAAGTAAAAATCGCTATTTTATTCATAGCTTAATCATAGAATCAGTGATAGAAGCCATATCTCTGACTCTAAGTCCAGTATTTTTGGAATTCTTTCAGGAATAATTATAAAATTTGAGAATGGAGGGGGGGGGAGATAAGCTATGCTTTCCCAGTATTTATCCCATTTTCATTCTGTTTTTTTCACATTTCCCATTTCTGCTAATGGTGTTATTATTCTATATAGCCATGTTTTCAACCTTGTAGTTCTTATTTATTCCTTCCTCTCCATCACCACATACTGTATAGTGAGTGGCCTAAACTTGTTGATTCTAGTTCCACAATATCTTTTGCATATGATCCTTTGTCTCCACTCTCATGTCTGCAACCTTATAATGTTTCACACTCTTACCATGTCTTTTGCATACTATTATAATACCTCCTACTTGAACTCCTCGTCTCAAATCTGTTCCTTGCCTGCCCAATCCATTCCCTGTCAAAATACTCTTCCTAAAGTACAAATGTATCTCCCTAGATAAGTAATATCTAGTGGCTCCCTATTACCTTTAAAATTAAATATGAAACTCTTCTCTTTGACATTTGAAGTCATTTATAACCAAGTTCAATGCCTACCTTTCCCATCTTATTAGTCACTATTTCTTTTCACACACTTTACCATCCATCCAAATTTCCTTATACATAACATTCCAAGTCTCATTTCACTATGCAAACAATCCTTGCACATATTGTTCCCCTTCCCTGGGATGCCTTCCTTCTTCAAGTCTGTCTCTTAAAATCCTCAATTTTCTTATGGGTTAAAATCAAATGTTAATAAACTCCTAGTCTAATAATGTAAATGAAGATATTAACTCTTAAATAGCAAATACACTGTCTAAAAACTCAGTAGATTTCTTTATTTTTCCATTTGTAGACAGAGTCATCTAGGTAGCTTTAAACAGGAGAAAAACAGTTCTCCCAATCTTGCCCTCCTAGACAATAGCCTGATTAAATAAATACATCTTGCGGATATCTCAACATGACAGAATCATTAAGTGAACTTCTGAAAAATGAAGTGAGCAAGAGTCTAGTGCAAGACCCATTGAAAGAAATGTATTATATCAATCAATGGGCAGTATGGCATAATGGGTAGAATTGTGAGACCCAGATGTAAATTCCATGCCAGATCATACTAGCAGTATAATCATGAGTAAACTATAGGATTTCTCAGAGCCTTAGTTTCCTCATCTGTAAAATGGGGACAATAATATTTGTACTGCCAACCTCATGAGGGTAATGGAAGGAAAGTATTTTGTAAACCTTAAAGTGATAAATACATATCATAATTGTTGCGTTAAGTAATGAAATGTCTGGAGTGGATCAAAATGCAACAGCCAATGTTGCATTGAATACAATATCTTTTCTCAATACACTTTTCAGATTAATGCAATCACCACCTTATTGAAATATTCTAGGAGTGATAGCTCAGATATATTCAGATTTTCAACCCAATTGTCCTGATATATAAATATAATTTCAGGGTTTTGTACTGAATTGGCATCACTGCTTCCTCCAGCATGTCTTATTATTGTTGTCAAGTCATTTCAGTCATGTTCAACTCTTCATGACCCCATTTGGGGTGTTACTTGCAAAGACATTAGAGTAGTTTGCCATTTCCTTCCTCAGCTCATTCTACAGACTGGGAACTGAGAAACAGAGTTAAATGACTTCCCATGGTCACTCGACTAGTAAGTGTCTGAGGTTGAGTTTGAACTCATGAAGATGAGTTTTGATTCCAAGCCCAGTGTCTTATCCACTGTAGCTCTTAGCAGCAAATCTACATAGCTAAAATAAGCAATTATTGAATGTGTTAAATTCAAACGTGTTGAAATCTCTCTAACCTGAGCTCCTCTTAATTTGGGTTCAGTGTTTGGATGAGATAAGATACTCATGAGTCATGAACAAAAGGGACTTACTTTATCTACATACAAAAATGGTATACATTGAAGAGAATGTGGTTTTTAGTTTCTTTGGATGCAACTTCCTTCAACTCCATTTAGAAACTGTGTTGCCAGGACTTCATGAGGGTTTGGGAACTCCTGCAGTCTTGGCACCCACCAAGCTTGAGAGACTCCAACTATCTGGTCTGGCTTTATACTATCAAGCAAGGAAGTTGTGTCAGAAAAGCCACGATCAAATAGATTATAGGGTAGGAAGTGGAATCAGAGAAGTCAGGAAAAATGCTGATCCTATCATAAAGCAGGATTTATTTTTTTTTGTCTTGCTTTGTTAATTCCTCCCAGGAAAATCTATTTACCAAAGATAATCCCCACATGCACTGCAATTTAGTGCTTTTGAAAGTTTAGGATATTCAGGAATTAAAGACTTGCCCAGGGACACACAGTCATATATTTGAGATGTAACTTAAATGCAAATTTTTGTCTGTCTAACTTGAACTTAGATCTTCCCAATAAGGGGCTAGCTCTCTACCACCTATCTCCTTTCCCTCCTTCCTCAAAGAAGACAGAGTGACAATTCAGTCTAAAGCCCCTATTTACTCGTTTAATCTTGCAAAATGACCTTTAACCTTGTCCTTGGTATTGCAAAGACTTTGAACTTCTCAAAGGTCTACATTTGCTTCTGGGGAAAGACCAACTCTAGCAAAGTTATTATATGCATGAAGTTTGTCTAACACATGACTTTTAAGTACACATCTCTCTTTCCCAGCCTCATGTGGTCTTTATTACTACCTTTTCCATGAGTAGCATTCCCCCTTTTGCCTGGTGAACTCCTAAATGCTACTACTTTAAAAAAGGAATAAATGTATTATTTATTTCTTTTTATCATTATTATTTTAAATCTTGTATTCCAAATTATCTTCTCTTTCTGTAGTGCCAATGCGATACCCACAGCAGCTACTATGTATATGCATATGTATTTCCAGGGTAGATTTGCAAAACATAGATTCTCTTCCTCAAAGACAAAACCAAGATGTTTATTCAGATACCTGAAAGCCAATTCCACCCTAGTGACAACTAAGCTTGTACACATTACCAATAAAGGGAGCACAGTCATCCCCTAAATCTTCTCTCCATCAGGCCTCCCTACAAATGAGCTCCCGTAGGCAAAATCACTTCCTCTCTCTCTCATGGTAGCTACCTGCCTGCTTTCTCTCAGGTCTGCCTCTCTCTCTTCCTGCTGCACCCTTCCTGTTTCATCTATTTAGCAAGCTCTTCCCATCATGAGCTTCATGTGACTCAAGCTGTGGGTTGAGTCGAAGTTCAAAACAGGTCACATGGGCCTATTACGGGGCAGGGAAGATCTTCTAATTCCCTTACCGTTACATTCCCTCACTTCCCTTCACCAGCCACTGAGAAGGCAAGCAATATGATATCAATTATACATTAAAAAATATGTAAAACATATGTACCTGTCACAAAAAAGCAAAGGAAATAGTGAAAAATTGTACTTCAGTTTGCACTCCAAGTTCATCAGTTGTCTCTTTGGAGGTGGTTAGCATTCTTTTCATCATTGAACTGTCTTGGATCAATGTATTAATCAGCAGTTCAGTTTTTCACAGTGATCATCATTACAGTGTTGTTGTTACTATCTATGATGATCTGGTTTTGTTCACTTTACTTTGCATTAGTTCGCATAGCTCTTTCCCTGTTTGTTCTGAAATCATCCCCTTATCTTTTTTAATAGAACAATAATATTCCATCACAATCATATGCAACATCTTATTCAGCCACCCTCCAACTGATTAACATCTTCTCAATTTCCAATTCTTTGATACCACAAAAAGAGCTGACATATATATATATATGTATATATATATGTATATATATATATACATATATATATATGTATATAGATAGATAGATAAATAGATAGATAGATATAGATATAGATGTTTTAATATAGATCCTTTTCCTTTTTCTTTGATCTTTTTGTGGTAGAGAGCTAGTAAAGGCATTGCTGAATCAAAGGGAATGCACAGTTTTATAGCCCTTTGGACATAGTTCCAAACTGTTCTCCAGGATGCTTGCACCAGTATACAACTCTGCCAAGGGTTCTTTAGCGTATCTATTTTCCCATATGGCCTTCAGCGTTTGTCATTTTTGTGGGTGTGCAGTTTTACCTTAGAGTTGTTTTAATTTGAATTTCTTTAATCATTAATGATTTGAAATGCTAAAATGTCCTCTAAATAAATATTCATTTCCCCCTGAATAATTATACTCAGTTTTTCTGGGTAGATTATTCTTAGTTGTAATTCTAGCCCCTTTACATTTTGAAATATCATATTCTAATCTCTCTGCTCCTTTAATGTGGAAGCTTCTAAATCTTGTGTGATCATGACTATGGTTTCATATTTGAATTGCTTCTTTCTGGTTCCTTGAAATATTTTCTCCTTGACCTAGGAGTGTCAGAATTTAGCTGTAATATTCTTGTTTTTCAGTAAGTGATCAGAAGATTCTTTCAATTTCTATCTTCTCTGTGCATCTAAGATATCAGGGCAGTTTTCCTATATAATTTCTTGAAATGTAATTTCTATGATAGACTAAGCCCTTCACAACAATGCAAAGAACTAAAACATCCCCAAAAGACTCTTGAGGCAAAATGCCACCCACATCCAGAGAAAGAACTATGGACTCGGAACACAGAAAGAAGCAAACTGTTCTCTTGTGTTGTTTTCTTTTGTTTTTATTTCATGGTTTCTCTCATTCATTTTAATTCTCCTATACAACATGACTAATGCAAAATTGTATCTAATAAGAATGTATGTGTAGAACCCATATAAGATTGCATGCCATCTCAGGGAGGGAGCAGAGAGAAAATTTAAGACTTATAGAAGTGATTGTTGAAAACAAATAAATCAATTAAATTTTTAAAAAGATGTTTAATAAAAATATACTTGAAAACAAAAACATTTTGATAAAGGCCAACAGTTGAATCCTTTGTTTTGAATGTTATACATACATACATGCACACATTTATGTATATATGTATCAGTGAAAGGGTGATAAACATCAGTTATTGATTCAGTTCCTGAGTAATTATACTGAAAATCACACTTTGTTGTATATTTATCAGCTGTAGAGAATCACTTCATGTTATGAAATTGATGATAGATGGTCTAGTGCTCAAGTTAGTATTTTGGCTATGTCTTTGAGGGACAAATGGAGAAATGCTATAGCTTTATATATTTATTACTATTATAGGCCAAAAATAAAAACATACTAACAAAAAAGTAATTCTTAAACTAACCTCAATATATTTTTCTTTTTACTTTTTTAATCTATTTATTTATTTTTAGTTTTCAACAGACACTTCCACAAGATTTTGAGTTCAAATTTTCTCTCCATCTTTCCCCTTCACCCACCCCAAGACAGTGTGCATTCTGATTACCCCTTCCCCCTTCCCTTGCCTTCCCTTCTATCACACCCCTTCCTTCTCTTATCCCCATCCCCTCTATTTTCTTGTAGGGCAAGATAGATTTCTATACCCCATTGCCTGTATATCTTATTTCCCAGTTGCATGGCAAGAAAAAAAAATTAACATTTGTTTTAAAATTTTGAGTTCCAACTACTCCCCCTTCCTCCCTCCTCGCCAATCCCCACTGAGAAGGCAAGCAATTTGATATAGGTTATGTGTAGTTATGTAAAACACTTTCTTAACGGTCATATTGCGAAAGACTAACTATATTTCCCTCCATCTTATCCTGCCCTCTATTCTATTCTCCCTTTTGACCCTGTACCTTCTCAAGAGTGTTTACCTCTAATTACCCTCTCCTCCCATTTTCCCTTCCTTTTACCACCCTCCCCCCCAATGTGCTGCTTATCCCATTCCCCCTACTTCCCTGTAGTGTAAGATAGCTTTTCATACAAAATTGAGTGTGCATGTTATTCCCTCCTTAAACCAAATGCAATGAGAGGTTCATTCTTTTCCTCTCACCTCCTCCCTCCTCCTCTCAATTGAAAAAGCTTTTATTTTCCTCTTTTATGTGAGATAATTTGCCCCATCATATTTCTCCCTTTCTCTTCCCAATATATTCCTCTGTCACTCATTAATTTTATATTTTTTAGATATCATCTCTACTTATTCAACTCACCTGTGCCCTCTGTCTATATGTATATAATCCTTCCAACTACCCTAATATTTAGAAAAAGTCTCAAGAGTTACAAATATGATCTTTCCATGTAGGAATGTAAGTAGTTCAACTTTAGTAAGTCCCTTGTGATTTCTCTTTCCTGTTTACTTTTTCATGCTTCTCTTGATTCTTGTATTGAAAGTCAAAATTTCCATTCAGCTCTGGTCTTTTCATCAAGAATGCTTGAAAATCCTCTATTTCATTGAATGACAATTTTTCCCTTGAAGTGTTAAACTCAGTTTTGCTGGGTAAGTGATTCTTGGTTTTCATCATAGCTCCTTTGATCTCTGGAATATCATATTGCCTTAATGTAGAAAGTTGCTAGATCTTGTGTTATCCTGATTGCATTTCCACAATGCTTGAATTGTTTCTTTCTGACTACTTGCAATATTTTCTCTTTGACCTGGGCATTCTGGAATTTGGCTATAATATTCCTAGGAGTTTTCTTTTGGGGATCTCTTTCAGAAGGTGATCTATGGATTCTTTCAATATCTATTTTACCCTCTGGTTTTATAATATCAGGGTAGTTTTCTTGATAATTTCTTGAAAGATTATGTCTAGGCTAGTTTTTCAGTTCTGACTGTCAGAAAGTCCGATAATTTTTAAATTGTCTCTCATGAATCTATTTTCTAGGTCAGTGATCTTTCCAATGAGATATTTCAATTTATCTACTATTTTTTCATTCCTTTGACTTTGTTTTATAATTTCTTCATTTTTCATAAAGTCATTAGCTTCCATCTGCTCCATTCTAATCTTTAAGGAATTAATTTCTTTAGTAAGCTTTTGGATCTCCTTTTATATTTGGCCAATTCTGCTTTTTAGGGCATTCTTCTCCTCATTGACTTTTTGGATCCCTTTTGCCATTTGGGTTAGTTTATTTTTAAAGTAATGTTTTCTTCAACAAGTTTTTGAGTTTCCTTCAGAGGGCAGTTGACTCCTTTTTCATGATTTTCTTGCATCACTCTCATTTTCTTCCCAATTTTTGCTCTACTTCTCTCACTTGATTTTCAAAATCCTTTTTGATCTCTTTCATGGCCTGAGATTGATTAAGATTTCCCTTGGAGTCTTTGGATATAGCAGCTTTGACTTTGTTATCTTCTGTTTGTAAACTTTGGTCTTCCTTGTCACCAAAGTAATATTCTACAGTCTGATTTTTTCCAGTTTTTGCTCACTTTCCAAGCTATTTACTTGACTTTTGAGCTCTTCAGATAGTTTTCTGCTTCCTGTGGGGGTAGGTAGTGCATTGTCAGCTGCTTTATTCCCCCACAATTTGTGGGCCTAGAGCTCCAGGAACAGTTGATGTGGCTGCCACTGCCCTTTCTGCTGCAGCAGAGGGCTCCTCTGTGCACTCCTCTACACCCTTTGCCACCCTAGAGATGGAGTCTGACCACTCTACTCTCTCACACAGATCCCACAGGGTTTTTCCATTGATCTTCCAATTTGTGATCAGTGTTTTGGGGTTGTAGAGTCTGAAAACTACTACAGGTATGAGAAATTCAGTCCCCACAAAAGTCTGCTCAATTTCCATCTGTGCCAGCCCTGTCCACACTGTACTGTGCTCTGTTATCAGTGTGGTGTATAGATGCTTCCCAGTGACCTCCCAAGCTTCCTTGGCCTAAAGATTTGTTTCACTTTGTCATTCTGCGGATTCTGCATCTCTAACATTCATTTAAAGTCATTTTTTGCAGGTATTTGTCTGGGTTTGTGGGGAGAGCTCTAGAAAGTCCATGCTGTTACTCTACTATCTTGACTTTGCCCATCTCTCAATCTATTTTTCAAGTGAGTTGTTTTATCCAATGAGATACTGCACATTTTCTTTACTTTTTTTTTCATTCATTTGACTTTGTTTTATTATTTCTTGATTATCTTATGGAGTGATTAGTTTCCACTTGCCCAATTCTAATTTTTAAGGGTAATACTTTCTTCAGTGAGATTTTATGCCTCTTTTTATTTCATTTGGTCTGTTTTGCTGTTTTGGAGAGGGGGGATTTTTTCTTTAGTGAATTTTTGCACCTCTTTTACCATTTGACCAATTCTGTTTTTTAAGATATAATTTTTTTTTCAGGTTTTTGTTGTTCCTCTTGTATCAAACTGTTTATTCTCTTTTCATAATTTTCTTATTTCTAATTTTATTTTCTCAGTTTTTCCTCTACCTCTCATATGTCTCTTTTTTAAAGCTCTTCCAAAAATTTTTGTTGGACTTGTGCTCAATTATCAAGTGTCTTTGAGGTTTTGTTTGTAGCTGTTTTCACACTGTTTTCTTTTTAGTTTGTGTCTTAGTTTTCCCTGACACTATGGTGTCTTTTCTGGTCAGGTTCCTTTTTGTTTCTTTGTGTGCTTGCTTGTTTGCTTGGTTTTGCTCATTTCCTTAGCCTATTTCTTGACTTTGAGCTTTGTATTAAATTTGGGCTCTGCTCACCTAAGGATGGGGAGACACTGTCCTAAGCATCAGGCTTTTTTGTGCTGCTATTTTCAAACCTAGTTCTAGTTGTCTGCAAGTTTTTGCTGCTTCCAATGTGGTATGTTCTGGGGAGAGGTGTGGCTACTGCTCCCCTACTGCTCTGATCTTTACCCAGGAAGAGCCCCTGGTCTCTTGCAGTTCCAAGCCCTAGTACTTTCCTTTGCCCAGAAGTTCAATCTGGTCCCCTGCTCTCCTGTAGTCTCAAGCACTACTGCTTCTTTCTGCCTTTCAGCTGTGACCAGGGCCCATGCTTCCTTATGATCAATCACAAGCACTCCTCTCCACCATAGAACTGTGACCCAGACCTGTATATGGGCAACAGGGATGCCAAATGGCACCAGCCTCACCCAGTGCAAATAAAGGGTCCCTTGTAGGTTCTTTCTGATCAGTTGTCTGACCCCACTATCATCTTTTGGATGAGCTCTCTTGAGGTTGCAGCCACCTCCAAGGCCCCTTGTTGTTGCTACTCCGAGATATATGATCTGGGCCATTGCCCACCCTCATGTCTCATGCCTCTCCTACTGAGCTCCTAAATTTTCTAAAACTAGAAAAATGTCTCACTCTTGCCCTTTTGTTGACTCTGCCACTCTGAGATTTGATGTGAGGAATTATTTTAAAGTTATTTGGAGGAAAATGTTGGAAGAGTTTGTCTGGGCTGCTGCCTCTGCACTGCCTTCTTGGCTCTGCCCTTCCCAAATACTTCTTCTTTGAGGAAGCTTTCCTTCAACTCAGTTATTAGTAATTGAATCATCCCTCATTGATTCTAAAGTATTTTGGCTTAAATTTAAAAAAAATAATTCACAAAATATCCATTAAAAATCTATGACCAGCAAGACATTTAAATGTATTTATTACATAATATGACATATTATGACAGTCTCTGTTAGCATCTAATCTACATACTAGAGTGTTTCATAAAGGGATATTTTATCTAAATTTGTATCTAGCACAGCACTCAACAGTGACTACACAAAATAGTTACTTGACAAATGTTTGTCAATTAAATGAATAAAAGAATAAATGTACAAATTAGTGTTTGTGTCTGATTTCCATCTCTCTTCTCATCAACATGTACCTGCCAAGTAGTCAGTTTCTTCAGTGACTTGCTCTCCGCCTTCCAGTGTGATAATTAGGTAATCAGTCAAATAAATTAGGTGAATGTGTTCATGGGTGCAAAGGATTTAATAAGGAATTTATATTGAAAGAGGGGCCTTCTGAATACAGAATGTCAACTGATTTTAGGGAGGAGGACATGCTGGTAGGAAAAGTATTTGGGGCAGCTTTCATCTTGAAAAAAGAATAATCATTTTCTGACTGGAAAGGGTAGACCATATATCATAAAAAATAGTAAAGCTCTAGAAAGTTGAGGAGAGAGAGAGAGAGACAAAGACAGAGACAGAGACAGAGACAGACAGAGAGAGAGACAGAGAAAGAGAGATAGGCAGACAGAGATAGACAAAGAGAGACAAAGAGAGACAGAGACAGAAAAACAAGATGGCGTTTAGGTTCCTTATATCTGCCCAAGACTTTGCATACAGATTAATTACAACAGAACAGTTTAAAATTTAAAAAAAAATCTTGTTGATGTTAACTCAAAGTTATTCTCAGTTATTTTCAAAATATAATGGATAAGAATAAGGTCACTTTATAACTATAGAAGAGTCTATTGTATTGATTTCCCACATGAAGGAAGGTGTATATTCTAGTACCTAGAAACTTGTAAGACAATTGAGAAGCACACTGGACATTTATTTTATCAGAGATTATAAAAGAATAAAATCACCATTCAGAGCCACTAATGATTCAGAAAGAAAAAGTCATATACCTTAAATTTGTTTGCTTTCTGAAAAAAAATGTTATTAGACCTTCTATAGCAGATACTGATTCTCTTAAAAGGGATAATGGAATTTAGTCTGTAAAGTATCAATTCAACTCTTTCCCTTACTCCTATTTTTTTTTACATCTCCTTAAATTTTTAGTACATTTGGTCTTCCTGTCCCTTGATTTTTATGATTCTCCTTTGTTCTAGCATTTGACCCTCTGTTCAATACCTCTCTCTCTCTCTCTCTCTTTCTCTCTCTCTGTCTCTCTCTCTGTCTCTCTCTCTGTCTCTCTGTCTCTCTCTCTGCCTCTCTCTCTCTGTCTCTCTCTCTGTCTCTCTCTGTCTCTCTCTCTCTGCCTCTCTCTCTCTGTCTCTCTCTCTGTCTCTCTGTCTCTCTGTCTCTCTCTCTGTCTCTCTCCCTCTTTGATAATTCTACTGTTTATATTTTTTATGTTTCACTTGGTTGAGGTTGTTGAGGCAACTAGGTCACTCAGTGAACAGAGTGTTGGGCCTAGAGTTAGGAAAACATCTTCCTGTGTTCAAATCTGGCTTCAGACACTTACACCTGTGTGACCCTGGGTAAGTCACTTAACCCTATTTGCCTGTTTCTTCATCTGTGAAATGAGCTGCAAAAGGACATGGCAAACCACTCCAGTGTCTTTGCCAAGAAAACACCAAATGCAGTCACGCAGAGTCAGATACAACTAAAAGGACTGAGCAACAAAAAGTCAAATATTTTAGTTCTATTTTTCCCCCAAGAAGCATACTAAATATCTATATTTTAATGAATGTCCATTCTTTTACACTGATTGGTAGTGTCATCTCTGCTTGATGTGATTTTGGATTATAGTTTGAGATCCTCATTTTTTTGGTTGTTTGTTTTTTAAACATATTATTCCATTCATTCCTATAATTTCTCATGATTACAAAGTAATTCTGGGTTGTTCAAACCAATTTTCCTTCCTATTTGTCTTCTCCTGCTTGAAAAATTTGTGTTTTTTCTTATTAAAATTATGGCATTAAATTATTCTATATTTTGGATTCTCGGGGTTAATTTTTTTTTCTGACAGCTGTCTATATACTTGATCAATCATTATTTTTTCTCTGTATTCAAAAATTCTGGACAATTTTTGTTGTACTGCTTCCTGTAGTGTGTTATTCAGCCATTTAAAAATTTTTTATATACTCAAGAGAAACCTTTGATCCATATACAATATCTGTATCTTTTGTCTTCAACCTCAGTCACTTTGGCTTTAGGAATTCACATGTTCTCTTAACATTGTTGTCTTTAGTTTCTCTTCCAACAATTTTTTCTTTCAATTCTGTATTTCTATGTTTCAAATCTGTCACTTTCTGTTTCAGAATTCTGATATCTTTGGAAAAAATATCCATGATAGCTTCTACTTCTATTGCTCTCATGTCTTTAAATTCTTTGTTGAGAATTCTGATTTCTGGCTTAAGTTTTAAATAATTTTGATTAAAAAAACATGCAAATTCACTTTTAATCAGTAAATTTCAGTTCATTTTCATTTATAACATGTGAGTTTGGTCTCATCACTTAGTGTCCTAGGTAACTGTCAGTTTCAGCAGGGATGCTGACCTGAATTAATAGATGAAATTCCATGATCTGAGAGTTTCTTAAATTAATGAAAATACAAGATCAGTCACTATCTCCATCCTTTAGTCTTTCTCATACTCTAAATTCCTTGTCTTTGAATTTCCTTCTCAGGGAAGCTCTTCCCTCGTCTACTGTTGCACAGATTCAGAAAGCTGGGCAATTGTCAGCCTTCTGAAAATAGGGCCTGAGGTGTGCTGGAGTTCCTGCAGAGAATAAACTCCAGAGGGAGTACACTGTTTCCAGCTACTCCTTTCCCTTACCTGCTAGAGCCCTTTTCTCTCAAGCAGGGTTCACATTCCTTATATCTTCTGTTCCATTTTAGTTGTTCTCCCTTTCCTTCTTGTATTTTTGAAGAATCACTATCTATTGTATCTTGTCCAGTACAGCGGGTTCAGGCAGAGTATATTCAGTGAGGGGGCAAGGCAGGAACCCTCACAGCAAAGTCAAGAATAATGCTTCTGCTGCCTGAGCCTGGTGTATGAATGGATTACCATGGGGTCATGGGAGGATTCTAAATGGAATTCTAAGCTCTTTTGTCTGAGGATTTGGGATAGGTTGGGGGAAGGGCTGTAGAAAACAATCCTCTTCCTCTCCTATGTGATATCCTCTCATATTTTGTTCATATGAACCATTGTCAAGCCATTCCACCCATCCTAAACCTGTGCATTTGAAGGTAAGTTCCCTGAAGACAGAAGCTTTTGTTTTTGTCCTCTTATCTCCAACTCAGTGCCTAACTCACAGTGGGACTTTATGGATGTTTTTAGAATTAAGTTGAACTGAAGTGCATTGAACTTGAAAATGCTCTGTGGGAGATCTATGAGAGGATACGAATTAGGATGGCATAGGGCAAAAAGTCACTGTGGATGGGCTGTGCTCTGAATGAATGTAAGAAATACCCACATCCCCAAGAATGCTAATCTGATGAAATATTGAAATAATGAAATCAGCACAGCTTCCTAAACAACTAAACAAACCCTACTGCAGACAATATTAATTATTAATTATTACATGTGTGTATATTGCCATGTGCATATGGTAAATTTGTAGTGGCTCATTTTGTCTCCTACATAGAGACAATGATGAACAGCTCATTGAATTGAACTAGTATTAGTAGATTTCTATATGCTGTAGGAGCATAAATAATGATTTAATGTATTTCACAGAGATATGCTTTAGGAAGGTTATCAAGGATCCAAAGAAAAATGATTTTCCATCAGGACTGTATTGAAAACCTTAAGTAGAAAGCAAGTTTAAAGATTCCTTAGATTTAGCAGGAAAAAAAAAAAAGATTGTCAGTAGCATTTCATATCAAAGTGAATATTCTTATTTTTTTAGACCACTTTTTCTCTCTCATTTTAAGTTTCAATATTTACAGTTTCCAAATTGAGAGGTGTTAGCTATTATCTTCTTAATTTTCAGCATAAATCCATCATGAGGTTTGAAACTGCAGTAAGACAAACTCCTAGCTACTGTCGTATGACTCAGAGTAGTTCATCTAGGTTTTCCTGAAACTATAAATTCCTACTTAGTTTAAATGAAGAAAAGCTGACAGAACTGCTTAATGAAGTCTGCTGTAGCAGTCAGTCTTCACTGAAGACCTAGGGAGAACAGCTATCTGTCATCCATATAAGTTTGCCAGAGAGTCTTTGTTGAGTTGCTATTTTCAGACACAAAGACAGAGGAAATATGAACTTGCAACTTCAATTTGTGATTGTTTGAAATACTGAAGTCTTCTGTTCCTCTTCACTCTTCTATTCTCACTCACCTATTTGCATTTTCCTACCAGTCCCTTGTACTTTGGGTTTTTGAATCCTATAAAGTTCCTCTGTGTGTTTGTGTGTGTGTGTGTGTGTGTGTGTGTGTGTGTATTTATAAGTAAGTGTGTTTCTGACATTTCAAACATTATTTTTTCTCAAGGAGTCACATAAAACCCAAGACTAGCACTGTTTTCAGAAGAAGCCAGTACTGCTGCTAAAAGTGTTCCAGACCGATCAGATATTTTTGGCATATTCCTAAAAAGATGTTGGCTTTCTTTCTTCAAGAGTTGTTCATTATTGATGTGGAAAGATGAGAGGCAAAACCTTGCCAGAGAACATAGCTCTCAGCGCTTCATTAACCCCCTTGACTGCATCTATACAGAGAGAGAAATGGAGAGAAATGTGGCTGTCAATTCAGGCCCAGAAAATGGGTTTGACTAAAATAGGTAATTCAGACTGCTCTGTTTTATGTGCGCACAGTAAAATAGGAAAGAAGGAATTGCTGGCCTGTCACAGATGTCTCCTGATCATTGAGGACATAGAAACACTCACAATGAAAGGAGATGTCATAAGCAGGGAATGGTAGTTGCTCTAATCCAGCTCACTCGTCAAACTTGAATACTAGTTAACTGATTTGTACAGGAAAAGCCAACAATCTAACCAAAATATATCCCTTTTTTTCAGGCCAAAGATCATTTTTGTCAGTCAGTCAACAAGCATTTATTAAATATTTACTATCTGTAGGGCACTATGCTTCAGTTCAGTTTCTGTGACTGAATTCTCTACTTTTCTTTGCTTGGATAAAAATGTTTGAGGTATGGTGAACTTGGGTAAGTCATTAAAACCTGTCAAAGCCAGCCTCAGTAACTCAAAGTATTGTGTTGAAGAAGCATTGCAAACCTTACAATGCCATATAATTGAATTATTATAAGTACAAAATGTTGGCTCACTTTCTAAGAGTCTTACCCTATTGTGTGTGTGTGTGTGTGTGTGTGTGTGTGTGTGTGTGTGTGTGTTTTGGGGGAAATATTGTTTTTATTTTTGTTTTTTCTCAACAGAATTGTCCTTTTATCATCTTAGGGAACTCCCTTCTAGGAAAATCCTATCAATGCAAATAGACAGTTACTCTGTTTGTCCTAGTCAATAATCCACCGAGGAAGAACAAATTCCCTGAAGAACAAGGACAATCTTAAAATTATATAAACAGAGAGAACCATATTGACCATTTCCTTTTTCAGTTTTCAGATGAGGAAACAGATGTAAGGGAATAAATCAGTGAATAGTCAAAGGACATGGAACTAATTAGTTGAAACTTTTAATCCACTTCCAATTCAGTCCAATCAGCATTTATTAAATGCTTACTATGTGCCAGGTACTGTGCTAAGGATACAATGAATAAAAAGAAAAATAGTCCCTGGCCTCAAGGAGTTTACAATCAAGAGGAAGGAAGGAATACACAAAAGAAGGCTGGAAAAAGGGGAGGGGAAGGACATCAGAGGATTACCCAGCACTGAGGCATCATGTTCAGTGGAGTGGAAACCATACAAAGCAGCAGGTGCAAAGTTAGAGTGAGCTCAAAAGTCCAATTTCTGCCCTTTACAAAAGAAGGTATTGGATGCCCTCCAATCAGTGGGAGAAGGAGGCTGAGGGAGGTGTGGTTGGTCAAGGCTTAGGTTAGCTGCATGGTGATGAGATTAGAGGTGATGAACTTAACCTGGAAAGGGCATCTTATTCTGTGGCACTGAAATCCTGCAGAGCAATAGGTGCAAAGTAGAATACTACTGGTAAAATGAGATTCCTTCAACATTACCAGATTTTGATATCTTGGTTTTACATCATGACTGCAAAAAATCAGACACTACAGTTGTAACCAGGCAACTAGATGGAGCAGTGAATTTAACGCTGGGTTTGGAGACTGGAAGACTCATCTTCCTGAGTTCAAATCTGGCCTCAGAAATTTACTAGCTGTGTTACCCTGGGCTGCTCACTTAGCCCTATTTGCCTCAGTTTCCTCATCTGTAAAATGAACTGAAGAAAGAAATGGAAAACCATTTCACTCTCTTTGCCAAGAAAATCCCACATGGAGTCATAAGAGTCAGAAAATGACTGAACAACAACCCAGTTGTACCAACTTTTCTCTGAATGTTATCTGAAGAATAATGCTAAAAATAGAGAATTAGTTGAGCAAAAGAACTCCCTGATTGATTTTTGAGTGTCCTTAATCAAATCAATGAAATCATAAGGCATGAATCTTTCTTTGGCGTCATCTAACCATGGAGTGTGGGTTTGCATAAGGCTGCTTGCTGAGTGGAAACCATATGACACTTATAATTGGCTATTTGAGATTCAGGAAAAGGGGCTTGATGAAGGAGGTACCTCTCTATAGTCTCCAAAGAAAGGCCTAAATCCTGTAATTTTACAGACTGATTGTGAAACTCAAGTTGATCAAGGACTCCCACACAAACCACTTTAAAAAATAAAAACCAGAACTAACATTTATACACTGCCTTACATTGTACAAAATAAAAGAAATGGAGGTTCAGAGAGGTTCAGGGATTAATCCTGTTCCTAATACATGTAATAGAGATTCTGATTCCAGACTCTGCTCCAAGTCCAATACTCTTTATACTATACTATGCTTCGTCATTGGCAATATATTTTGTCCTAGTCAGTATCTCAAATGTGCAAATGTACATATGTACACCAAGAAGTATGTTATGTTATGTTACGACTGTTTTATTGTCCAAGAAAGCTGAGCATGGTGGTGAATACCTCTAATCCTTGCTACTAAAGGAGGCTGAAGCTCCTGCATCAGTTGAACAAGGAAGTTCTGAGCTGCTACAGGGCTAAAGCCAATCAGGTTTCCTCATTTTCTGAGAACAATTATTGTGAGTCCCTGTGGGGGTGGGGTGAGAGGCTAGAGGGTACTTCAGTTCACCTGTACTAAGAACCTGGTATGAGGCAAGCAGTTTTCCAGTTTTCCAGACATTGTTCCTACAAAGGGAAAAAGAGGGGGGAAAAAAGTCTTTTTAAGTTTTTTTCTTTCTTGTGGTTTTTTTTTTTATGATTCTTCTTTCATGACATGACTAATGTAGAAATATATTTAACATGATTGTACATGTATAACCTATATCAGATTGCTTGCTGTGTTGCAGAGTGGGGAGGGAGGAAAAAAATTTAGAACTCAAAATCTTACAGAAATGAATGCTGAAAACTACTTTACATGTAATTGGGAAAAAAAATACTATTAAGTACAAAAAATGAGAAGGAAAGGAAGGAAAAGAAAAGGAAGGGATTGGAAGCACCTGGGAGGATGTGAACATATAGATATTCAACTTAGGGCAAATAAACTTATTAATACAATATTAGTGCCATATCATCAATTCCTATGAGACAGGAAAAGTCAGGAGGGATAAAGACAGGGATTCAGTTTCAGCTGCTGGGTACAGAAGGATTCAAGATACAAAGTGGTGAATTATTATAAGCAGAAATACAGATCCTCTAGAGAGGAGAAAATAAAGTGTAAATACCATGTAGTCAGGAGGCAACATGAAGATATTCAATTTTATTGAACTGTGATTCAATGTCTCAGCAAATGAAGAGGCAGAGAACAGGTTCCAATGAAGGGGCCCAGAGACAGTGACCAAAGATCAGCACAGAAAAACAGGCTGCTGTATTTGAAGACAAAAGCCATTTTCCCTATACCCTGACCTTATGTCTTTTGATGACTCTGTAAGAATGTGTTGGAGGGTTTACACTAGAAGCTAGTGAGGTAAGACTTCTTAGGTAATCATAATTGCTAATGCTAAGGGAACAAGGTTACTTGTTATCAATATCACTGTATTTTCTACTAATCTATTATGAAAACTCCTTCATTTTTCAGCTCTTTTAGTAAGTAGATGATAGAGAAATGTGTTTGATCAAATCTTACTAGCAAGAACAAACATGAATTTCAGAGAGAAAAAGAGAAAGAAAATAACACCTAGTTGAGCTTACCAGGACATCAGTATAAATACATAATTCTATCAAAATTGCTTATCTAAATTGAGAATATAATTCTTAATAATTTTAGTGATACCCAGGTATTTTTATAGAGAGAAATGAATTATAATAAAAATATGTACTCTTCTATAGTCCCATTGGTCTCAGATGTCTTAAGATGGTGCATGAAGTGAAAAGATTTGCATGAAATAAAGAAGAGCAAAATGAGCAGAACTGAGAGAACATTGTATACAGTAACAACAATATTGCTTTAAACATGACTTTGAACAAAGAATTATAAATTATTATATTGCCTGGATAAATTATGAAGCACATATGAAGAAAGATACTACCTATACCCAGAGAAAGAAATGATAAATAGAAATATGTATAGAATAATTTTACATATATATGTATACACACATAATTACATGTACGTAATTATGTGTATATATAGATGTATATATATACATGTGTATATACATATTTATGTATATATGGATATATATACCTACTTGTGTCTAATGTTTAATGATAGCCATCTCTAGGACAGGGAAGAAAAAATACATGATAATTTTTTTTTATATTTGAAAGGAATAGCAAATTGTGCATAGTACATTTACAGTTTCATGTGAAATCATTTTTGTTATACTACTAGGTTACAGAAATGTTTGTTTTATTTCATTGATTAAAGAAAAAATAATTGAGGACCTACTATGTGCCAAAAGACATTGCGCTAGGTGTTAATACAAAGACTTAACTAATTCCTAATTACAAAGATACAGAATAAATATAATTATTAAGAAAATAAATATCATTTGGGAAGGAAAACATTAGCAGGTGGGAATATCACAAAAGGCTTCATGTAGAAGTTGGCACTCAAGCACCATCTGAAAGAAAGAGAGACATTCTATGAGGTGCCAGTGAGCAAGCAGTATTTAACAGGTATGGCACAGAGATGGGATGATAATGGAGTATCATGTGTGCCTAGAGGAGACAGGGGCAATTTGGCTCTACCAGAACATGGAATAAATATATAACAAACTGCATAGATAACTTCAGGCCAAATTGTAAAATGCTTTAAAGGTTTAGAGAAAGAGACAGAGATAGAGAGGCAGAGAGGAGATGGAGAGAGAGAGAGAGAGAGAGAGAGAGAGAGAGAGAGAGAGACAGAGAGAGAGAGAGAGAGACAGAGAGAGAGAGAGAGACAGAGAGACAGAGAGACAGAGAGAGAGACAAAGACAGAGACAGACAGACAGACAGAGACAGAGAGACAGAGACAGAGAATCTTCCTCATATCCTTCACACTCTTTCTGTCTAGTTGGATCTCATATAATTATTTACCCTTTTGCTACTTCTGCCTTATAACTGGAAACAACATAACATCTCTATCTTCTATTCTCTATGTCAAGTGTGGGTATCACTGGAGGTCCTACACCTTTATGTGGTATAATAAATAAGTTTTGAATTAAGATGATCCTACCCTATTAACAACATAAAGCCATCACTTCAAAACAATCACGTGACACCATCTTTTTATAAAAACTAACAATCTCTCAGGATTTGTGTTGGAGGTTACAGTTGTATTGTCCTTCTAAATATCTAAGAGGACAATGAGATGCAAATCAATCATTAAAATATTAGAAATTTCTTAACATAACATCCAAGTCATTCTCTTTGTATAGACATAGGTCCTAAGGCAATTAGAACCAATAAAATCCATCACTTTATGAACATGTTTTATTAGGTTCCTACTATGTTCCAGGAACTCTCATAGGTCCTGGAATACAATGACAAAAACAAAACAGCTCTTTATCCTTACAGAACATTACATTCTCTAGAGGAAACCATATGTACATAAGCATATAGAAAATATAGTCAAATGTATCTGTGAAAAATGCAAAATAGATGCAAAAATATGAGGTGATTATTTGGGGGGTCAGAGAGGAAATCAGGAAAGACCTCAGGTGACATACTGCTGCTGGCATTTTCCAAGTCCCACTTCCTTCTATTCCGAATTATTGGTGTCTTACTCTATGACTAACTTTCTGACCTATTGGTTCTAGAGGCTGTGTGGTTTCTGAGGAGGGCCCTTCTCTATGGACTTCCTGCCCACCCTGGTTTGGCAAATCTTCAGCTTCATGAAGTGGTGGAAAATTTATCTTTTAAAATTTACATTCTATTGATTTTTAACATAGTGGTCATTATTGCTGTTCAGTGTTTTAATAGCTTGTTTGGTTAAGTTGAATAAATAACAGTGTAGGAAGAAGAGGTCACAGGAGACTAGTGCCTCTGCTTGGAAGACTTGCATGCAGAAGAAAGTGAATCCCTTGTCACCTTTGTTGTACTCGTTTCAGGATCACATTCTCCTCTATGCTACTTACTGCTGAGGGTTGGGCAAACCTTTCTAGATTTTACATTTATCAAGTTTCTAAAACTGTTTTCCAAACATTTTGAGTTCCACAAAATACACAATGCCATTTTCTAAGCACTTTTTCCTTTTAATTTTAAAACCCAAGTGGATGCTAAGGGAAATGTATTCCACATGTGTCTGATTCATTTACACTTGACTAAACAAAGTGTCATTTGTAAGAACTGTTTGAGATCCAAATAGCTTTCTTAGCTTTCCTAGTGAGCTATCTTTCTTTAAAAAAAGGAAGTTGTGCTTTGCCATGTCAGAAATGATTTTGAACCTTCAAGACTCAGTTTCAGATTTGGAATTCCTACTCTAGGCACTGATCCTGATCCTCCATCCTACCAGTTGCCCCAAATACACACACACACACGCACACACACACACATGCACACACACACACACGCACACACACACATGCACACACACACATGTGCATATACACACGACAAAAATAAAACCTATCCCCAACCAGGATTATAATTCTCAGATTTCCCTAAAGAATGACAAATCAGCTACAGTAGTTAAGATGTTTCTTTAAATGGATTATCATAGGTATCCTAGGTATATCATTGGTATGTGCCATAGCAGAAAGCAGAATGAAAATGAATGGTGTTAAATGAATTACTTCCTAGACAACAGCAAATCCATTTCTTTCTATGTAAATAAATAGCAACAGCTAGTGTCTGTATCATTAATCTTTACTGTTGTGTAAAGCTACCTAGCAACAAAATCAATGGAGATAGTGAGAGTCATTTTTATAAGTATGTACTCTCTCTCTCTCGCCAGCTCTCTAACCATATGTGACATTTTGCAAGCTCTATGCCCAACTATGAGAATTTGAGGTCCCGTGACTTTTTAAGGGATCGATCAGTTTTGAACGAAAAGTCTAACTGTATGAATAGCAGAAAGCTTCTTCCTTCTCATTTCTGCCACTCTATACTCTGATAATTGGACTTGCACCTTATCAGCCTCAGGACCAAGTCTCTATCCCTACTTCCCTAGACAGCAGCTCCAAACAATGCCATTTCCACTCTAACTTAATCCCCACACACCCCACCAGAAATAGAGTATACTCCTCTTTCCAGTCCCCTTTATTTTTTGACTGTTTTCATTAGAATGTAATCTCCCCAAGGACAAGAACTGGCTTGCTTGCTTGAGTCCCCAGCTCTTAGTAGAGTTTCTGGGACATTATAAGTACTTAATAAATGATTTATCTGTCTTTCTGTCTCTATCTATCTATCTATCTATCATCTATCTATCTATCTATCTATCTATCTATCTATCTATCTATCTATCTATCTATCTATCTATCTATCATCTATCTGTCAGCAGAAAGAATGGGGCAGGATAGATAGATCTTAGAGTCATCAGCCTAAAGATGGCAATTAAACTCATGGGAACTATTGAAATCACCAAGTGAAGTAGTATAGAGGGAGAAGAGAACCCAGATTAAATACTAGGAGACACCTACAGATAGAAGGCATGACTAGATGAGGATATGGCAAAGCAGATTATGATGTGATCAGATGGGAAAATTTAGCAAGCAGGGAGCATCAATGAGAAAAAAGTGATTAACAGTGTTAAAGGCTTCAGAGAGGTCAAGAAGAATGAGAATTGGGGAAAGGTCATTGGATTTGTCAGCTAAGAGATTACTGGTAATTTTAGAGAAAGCAGATTTAGTGGAATGATAAAGTCAGAAGGCAGACTGCTAAGGGTTAAAAGGAAAGTGAAAGGAAAGCAGAGACATTTATTGTAGCTGCCACTTTCTATGGAATGGTAATAGCAGTAAAAAAAGTAGTTGTTATTGTTCAGTCGTTTTCCATTGTGTATGACTCTTTTTGATCCCTTTTTGGAGTTTTCTGGCAACAATATTGGAATGGTTTGCCATTTCCTTCTTCAGTTTTTGTTTTTTGTTTTTTTGCAGATTAGGGTACTGGTGATCAAACTCAGATATGTAAAGTGTTGATCATCTGTTCCTCCTGATACTCTGTGGGTTTCAATAACACTACATTCTCCTTTTTTGTATGATGACTCTTTCTTAGCCTCTTTTCCTGGTTCTTCATCCATGTCATGCCCTCCGACACTAGGTATTCCCAAAAAAGGATCACAGAGAGGCAAACCTAACTGAAAATAACTGAATAATAATAAAATTACTATTGTGACAGCCTGGTACATTATAAACCCTTAATAAGAGCTGATTGAATGACAGTTGACATGTCACATTTCTGCCCTGCCTTGGCCATCTCATTGTATTTCCTTATGCTTTGGGTGACAAATGAGCTAAATACTAATATTTCGCTCTTAACATTGGTCTTTTTAAGAACAATTTACCCATACTAATGAATCTTTAGCAAAAGCTCAAGGGGTTTGTTACAGTATTTCCAGTTTATGACTAGTGATAATCAGGTCAAAATGTACAACACCAAAGCAAAAAAGAAACTTATTTGTAATCAGAGAAGCAAAAATGAACTCTTCATTAGCTTGCAAGGGCTTCCATGTGCCGGCTGTTTTGATGGTAATTTAAGCCTTGCTTCATCCTTCAAATAAATAGGAGGAAACAAAGCCAGAGCATTCCCATCCTCATGTACAATATACTCAGATTTCTAGCATAAAGAGGGCAGAATTACTTATATTCAGAAAACTCTTACTTTTGCATATTTTTATTTCCATTTGCAGCCTGGCTCTCATTTAGCTACATTATCTCAGAGGAATAACTAAATCATGGTAAGAAAGAAGAAAGGGAGACAAAGAAAGGAATAGAAGCAAAATGTTGCCATAAAAAAATGTAAGTTTATATTCAGTTTCACATAAAGCTTCTGTATTTGCAATGGGTTAATTTGGTAACTAAAGGTAGGGGATGTTTTTCTTCAGTGAATTTCATTTCAGCAAGTCACAACCACATTGTTCCTAGACAGTGGCTATTAGTCACATACAAGAGACTCTGGATTTGGGGTGGGGAAAGGAGAGGGTAGTGGCCATTTGCTATTTGGTATATGTATTGTTCTTTTTATCCATGTGAATATATAATTTATCAAAATATGTGAAATTGTCATAATGATAAAAAATATAATACCATGCTACTAGGTAGTAAGTTTCATGAGGGTAGGGACTGATTCAAATTCTCCCCAGTGGGTTACACTCCCAAAAGATTCCCCATATTTATTTATATGTAATAATAACAATAATGACGTATAATAATCATTATTCCAAAAGCACATTAGGTGTTCAGTCACATGCTTTTTGATATATGTTTTCTTAGATGGAATTCAAGCTTAGAAACAGGCACTCTTTTGTGTTTGCATTTCTATCTGTATCACCTAACACTGTCTGGCTTTCAGTAGATACTTAATGAATGTTCATTAATTGATTGAAATCTAAATTTCCTATCTCCATAAAAATATTTGAGTCCTCAGCAACACTAACTCTGTATACCATTTTTTGAACTGAATAAAACTCAAAATTCTTTCTGCCATTTTAATGCCATAGACCTTCTTACTGCTAGCTCAACCCTGCTTCCGTGGTCTTTCATTACTAGTCAGCAGGGAACCTACCTAACAAGTTAATGACATCTATGTATTCTTCCCTAAAATAGTTAGGTGATGCAGTGAATAGAGCGTTAGGCTTATAGTCACTAATTCTTTAGGTCAAACCCTCCCTTAGTTTCATTATTAGCTTTATTAACTCTTTGACACTTAAAATGCTTCTAGCCTCTCTTCACTTCAGTTGTCTCCTCTGTAAAAAATGGATAACAATGTCTACATCAGGATAATTGTTAAAATTAAATGACATAATTTATGTAAAATGCTTTGCAATTCTTAAAGTGGTATGTAAAAGCTATTATTTTTGCCAATAATAACCAACACTTTTGTAATATTCTGCAAGCGTTATCCTAATGATAGTTCTGTGAGATGGGGAGTATTATAATCTCCCTATTATATATGAGGAAACCAAGATATAAAGTCATTAAGAGACTCATTTATACCCTAATGAGGCAATGAATCACAATGGGAAGAGTGTTGGACTAAGGAGCAAGACAGATGGGTTCAACTCCTATTTTTGACACTAAGTGTATGACTGAGTTGTATAAGTCAATCACCCTACTTGTGGGCTGCTTTCCCCATTTGAAAAATGGAGATAATGATACCTGTTTTATTTGGTGCACAGGAGAATTGTTAAAAAGAGGTAAGCTCTTAGAGTCACATATAATACTGAAACACAGAAGTAAGAGTGCATTATTTTCACATAACATTTTGGGATTACAGAGTTTTTAATGTGAGAAAAGCATTGACTAACAATAAATAAAAATAAAATAGCTGGCAGAGAGAGAAAGAGAGGAAGAAGAGGGAGGGAGAGACAGGGAGAGAGAGAGAGAGAGAGAGAGAGAGAGAGAGAGAGAGAGAGAGAGAGAGAGAAGTGCTATTATGGACCCAGCTAGTAAGGGTAAAACTGAGATTCGGATCCATGTCTTGAAAATCTAACTTCATTACTATTTTCATTTAGTGCTATCTATAAGTAAAGTTTTATAGTGACTGAAGAATATGAATACATATATGCATACATGTGTATACATGCATGCATATGTATATGTGTGTATATATGTATATATATGTATATATATATATACATATATATATATGTATGTATATATATATATATATATATATATACACTCACACTAGTTGCTGCCCCAGCTGCCTGCTTTCTCTGTCCTTCCCAACTCTGACTAGTCTGACCAACTTCCTTTCAGCTGTACTTCAGATCTGCTTCTTCCTGCTCCACCCTTTTGTGTTCCAACCATTCATCAAGCTCCTCCCACCACAGGCTTCATGTGATTCAAACTTATGTGACTAAGATTTCTATGTGACTTAAACCAGTCACATAGGCCTATTAATGAAGGGGAAAGATCTTCTCATCTAAATTACCATTACAGAAACCTGGATAGTCTACTAGTGCCATGCCAGGAAACATATCTCATTCCATTTGAATCGTCTTATAAAGATTTCAAAGATCATCTAGCAAGGTAAGGTACCAGATACTGAGGTCCTTTCTCAACCTGAACTGCCAAGCATTCAAACTCTTTTATAGAGTATTACTCTGATGGGCTGACTATATTGTTTGAATACCAAATGTATGGCTGCCTAAAAGAATTATTTTTACAGAGTACTCACACAAGGCAAGCATTCACAAGGAGGTTAGAAGAGACAATACAACGACCCTCTCAAGGTCTCTCTGAAGAACTTTGAATCGATTGTGAGACATCAGAGATCCTAGCATAGGACTATTCAGCATGAGAGCACCCATGTCAAAGAAAGCGCTATACTCTATGAGCAAAGCACAATTGCATTAGCTCAAAAGAAACATGAGATGCACAAATTTAGGGACATGTCTACTCCAAATGCTCATGGGGACGATTTGTGCCAGCATGTGATAGGGTTTTCTGATCTCATTTTGGTCTGATCAGCTACCGGCAGATATATTGTACCATGACAATGACATTAAGATGTCATTTTGATCCTCTTCTTCCAGGAAGGACAACAATGAATTGGAGATATAGAATAACAGAATGAGAGAAGCATTCTTGAACATGGATGATGTGATGATACATTTTGCTGGACTAAAGATATCTGTTGCAAAGAAGACCTACTTAGGAAGATAGGTAGTTAGTGCATACTGACAGGCAACAGCAACAAAAAGAATACACACAGAAATGTATTCTTATATACAGTGTTTATATGTGTGTATATATATATATATATATATATATATATATATATACATTTATTCTCTCTATGTATGTATATGTGTGTGTGTGTATTCACAGAAGAAAAATATTAGACAGGGATACAAATTGCATAGTTTTGTTGCCCCCTACTAAATTTAGTAACTATTTCTTTTTAAAAATTAGGTATAACAGTTCAGTTTTCTTGTTCAGCTCAATTAAGGAAACATTTATTTACTTCCTACTAGTCTGTGCTGATGGAAAGTAAAGGAGTATCTGGAAAGTTAAAATGCCATGCTACTATAAAGAAAAGTTTTGGAAGGAATTTAGTGCATCTCTTTCCCACCCTCCAATCAGAGAGGAGAGTCTGAGGGAGCTGAGAAGCTGCTTAGTATTCAGAACTGAATCAATAAGCATGAAGGTGAGATTTCAGTTGAGGAGCTTATCCTGTGTGAGGAGTACCATGTTTTGTGGAAATCAAGTCCAGCAGCACTGCTGATGGAATGTGGACTGTTAGAAGCTGCTTTCTAATTCTTTTCCATATTAAAATATTTGAGGTTGTTAAGGCTTTTGAGTTTTACAAAAATATAGGGAAAAATAACTTCAAAATTTTGCTTCCTTCTTTTTAATGAATTAATTTATTTTTAGTTTTCAACATTCACTTCCACAAGATTTAGATTTCTAAATTCTTCTCCCCATCTCCCTGCTCCCCTCACCTCAAGATAGCATCCTTTCTGATTACCCCTTCCCACAATCTGCCCTGCCTTCTTTCACCACTCTTCTCTCATCCCCTTTCCCTCTATTTTCTTGTAGGGCAAGATAGATTTCTGTACCCCATTGTCTCTATGTCTTATTTCCGAGTTGCATGTAAAAACAATTTTTAACGATTTGTCTTTAAAACTTTGAATTCCAACTTCTCTCCTTTCTTTCAACCACCCCCACTGAGAAGGCAAGCAATTTGATATAGGTTATGCATGTGTACTCCTGCAAAACACTTCCATTATAGTCATGTAAAAAACTCTATTTCCCTCCATTCTATGCGGCCTCCCATTTATTCTATTCTCTCTTTTGACCCTTTTCCTCCTCAAAAGTGTTTACTTCTAATTATCCTTCCTCCTATTTGCCCTACCTTCTATCACATCCCCCTCCCCTGCCCCACTTACCCTCTTCATCCCTACATTCCTATAGGGTAACATAGATTTTCATACCTAATTAAATGTGCATGTTATTCCCTCCTTAAGCCAAATCTGATGAGAGCAAGGTTCACTCTTTCCCTCTTGGCTCCTCCCTCTTCCTCTCCATTGTAAAAGCTTTTTCTTGCCTCTTTTATTTGAGAAATAATTTTTCCCATTTGATTTCTCCTTTTCTCCTCCCAATATATTCCTCTCTCACCCCTTAATTTTATTTTTTTAGATATCATCCCTTCATATTCAATTCACAACGATTCTAATACTGAGAAAACTCTCATTGGTTACAAATATTATCTTTCTATGTAGAAACATAAACAGATCAACTTTAGTAAGTCCCTAATGATTTCTCTTTCCTGTTTAGCTTTTAATGCTTCTCTTGATTCTTGTGTTTGAAAGCCAAATTTTCTATTCAGCTCTGGTCATTCAAAAAGAATGCTTGAAAGTCCTCTATTTCATTTAATGACCATTTTCCCCCTGAAGTATTAAACTCAGTTTTGATGGGTAGGTGATTCTTGGTTTTAATCCTAGTTCCTTTTACCTCTGGAATATCATATTCCAAGGCCTTTGATCCCTTAATTTAGAAGCTGCTAGATTTTGTGTTGTCCTGATTGTTTTTCCACAATACTCAAATTGTTTCTTTCTGGTTGCTTGCACTATTTTCTCCTTGACCTGAGAACTCTAGAATTTGGTTAAAATATTCCTATTTTTCCTTTTTTTTTAAAATTAATTTATTTGTTTTCAGTTTTCAACAATCACTTCCATAAGTTCCAAATTTTCTTCACTCCCTCACCCTCTTTTTCCCCTTCTTCTCCAAGATGGCGTGCAATCTTTTATGGGTTCTACACATATGTTCTTTTTAAACACATTTTCACATTTCTCATGTTGCACAGAAGAATTAAAATGAGTGGGAGAAACCATGATAAAAACCAAACCAAACCAAAACATAACAAAAGAGAAAATAGTCTGCTTCATTCTGTCAGACAATTCCATACTTCTATCTCTGGATGTGAAAGCCATTTTGCCTCAAAAGTACACTGAAAATTTTTTAGGTCCTTGCATTTCTGTGAAGGGTTAAGTCTACCAGAAAAATTCCTTCCACACTCTGGTTGTTGCTGTGTACAAAGTTCTCCTGGTTCTACTCCTTTCACTCAGTATCAGTTCTTATAAGTTTTTTCAAGCTTTTCTGAAGTCCTCCTGTTCATCATTTCTTATAGTATAATAGAATACCATTACACTCATATACCACAACTTGCTCAGTCATTCCCTAATTGATGGACATTCCCCCAATTTCCAGTTCTTGACCATCCACAAAAAGAACTGCTATAAATATTTCTGTACATATAATCTCTTTGGGATATAGTTCTAGGAGCAGTATTGCTGGGTCAAAAGGTATGCATATTTTTGTAGCCCTTTGGGCATAGTTCCAAATTGCTCTCCAGAATGGTTGGATCAGTTCATAGCTCCGCCAACAATGAATCACTGTTCCAACTCTCCCATACCTTCTCCAACATTATAATCTTCCTGTTTTATCATGTTAGCCAGTCTGATAGATGTGATGTGGTAACTCAGAGTAGTTTTGATTTGTATATATCTAATGAAAAGTTATTTAGAGCATTTTTTTCATATGACCATAGGTATCTTTAATTTCTTCCTCTGACAACTGCCTATTCATATGCTTTGATCATTTATCAATTGGGGAATGACTTGTGTTCCTGTAAATTTGATTCAGTTCTATATACATTTTAGAAGTGAGGCATTTATCACAGATACCAGTTGCAAAAATTCTTTTCCAGTTTTCTGCTTCCCTCCTAATCTTGGTTGCATTGGATTTGGTTGTGCAAAAATTTTTCAATTTACTGTAAGGAAAATGATCCATTTTGCATTTCATAATGTTCTCTATTTCTTGTTTGGTCATAAATCTCTCCATTCCCCATAAATCTGACAAATACTCTATCCCTTGCTCCCCTAAGTTGTTTATAGCGTCAACTTTATATGTGGATTGTATACCCATTTAAACTTTATTCTGCTATACAGTGTCAGGCATTTGTCTATGACCCTTTTCTGCCACACTATTATCCAGTTTTCCCAGTAGTTTTTGTCAAACAGTGAGTTCTTATCCCAGAAGCTGGGGTCCTTGGGTTTATCAAACAGTAGACTGCTATATTCATTGACTACTGTGTTTTGTATACCTAACCTAGTCCACTGATCTATCCCTCTATTCCTTAGCCTGCACCAAGTGGTTTTAATGATTTCTGCTTTATAACACAATTTCAGATCTGGTATGGGTAGACCACTTTCCCTAGCATTTCTTTACATTAATTCCTTTGATTTTCTGGATCCTTAGCTCTTCTAGGTGAATTTTGATATTGTTTTTTTCTCTGGCTCTAGAAAATGATTTTCTGGTAGATAGGTATGGCACTGAATAAGTAAACTAATTTAGGTAGAATTATCACATTTCCTTTTTGATACTGGTAATTTGGTTTTCTTCTTTCTTTAAATCAAATTGACCAAAGGTTTATCAATTTTATTGTTTTATTTTTGTTTGTTTGTTTGTTTGTTTTTTACAAAAGCAGCTCTTAGTTTCATTTATTAGTTCAATAGTTTTCTTGATTTTAATTTTATTAATCTCTCCTTTGGTTTTCAGTATGTCCAATTATTTCATTATTTAATGTGGGATTTTCAATTTGTTATTTTCTAGCTTTTTCAGTTGGATACCCAATTCATTGAACTCCTCTTTCTCTATTTTATTTATGTAAGCATTCAATGGTATAAAATTTTCTCTAAGAACTGCTTTTGCTGTATCCTATAAATTTTGGTAGGTTGTCTCATTATTCTTCATTATTCTCTTCATTCCCTGAAATGAAGTAATTGATTATTTCTACGGCTTGTCATTTAACCCACTCATTCTTTAGGATTAGATTGTTTAGTTTACAATTAATTTTTGGTCTAGCTTTCCATGGCCCTTTATTTCATATGATTTTTATTGCATCATGATCTGAAAGGTATGCATTGACTATCTCTGCCTTTCTACACTGGATTGTGAGGTTTTTATACTCTAATAAATGGTCTGTTTTTTTGTATGTGCCATGTATCACTGAGAAGTTATATTTCTTTTTATCCCCATTGAATTTTCTCCAGAGATCAATTGCATCTACCTTATCAAGAATTCTATTCACCTCCTTAACTTCTTTCTTGTTTATTCTGAGGTTAAATTTATCAGATTCAGAGAGGGGATGGTTGAGGTCCTTCAGTAGTATAGTTTTGCTATTTCTTCCTGTAACTCCTTTGACGACTGTTCTAAGAATTTGGATGCTCTAACACTTGTCGCATATTTGTTTAGTAATGATATTATTTCATTGTCTATGGTGCCTTTTAGCAGGATATAGCTTCCTTCCTTATCTCTTTTGATTAGATCTGTTTTTGCTTTTGCTTTCTCTGAGATTAGGATTGCTATCCCTGCTATCTTTTACATCTGTTGAAGCATAATATATTCTGTTTCAACCTTTTACTTTACCCTGTGTGTATTCCCTTGTTTCAAATGTGTTTCTTGCAGACAACACATTGTAGGATTATAGTTTTTAATCTATTCTGCTATTTGACTCTATTTTTGGGAGAGTTCATCTCATTCATATTCACAGTTATGATTACTATTTCTGTCTTTCTTTCCATCCTATTTCCCTCCTTTGTTTATGCTTTTATTTCTCCCTTCTCCTTTCTCCTCTTCAAGAGTGTTACTTTTGACCACAGCCTCCCTCAATCTTCCCTCCCTTCTGTCAGCCTCCCCTCCCTTTTCTTTCCCTTTTCCCTTTCTACTTCTTCCCTCCCTTTTAACCCCTCCCCCTTTTCTTTTCTCCTGTTTTTCCTTTTCCCTGTAGGGCAAGTTAGATTTTTATACTTAACTGAATATGATCCCTCCTTAAACCAAATACAATGAGAGGAAAGCTCAAACAATGCTCATCTCACTCCCCTCTTTTCCTCTACTATAATATGTGTTTATGCCTTTTCCTGTGATACCTCCTTTTCTCTTCTCCTGTTACAATTCCTTTGCACCCTTTACTTATGTTTTGGTGTGAGGTGGGACTGTCTGGAATACCTCCAGTCCTGCACTGGTTCCCTTCAGCCACAGAAAGAGGTACTCTTCTTCTCAATCTCCCTAGCCTCCCAAGCTGAGAGACTTCTGAGCCTTTTCTGCTGATTACATTATTCCAGGTTTTTTCCCGAGGAAATATCCTCTGGGTTTTTCTAGGTCAACAAGGGAAGAGTGAGAGCAGTTACAGCTTACTTCATCACTTTTGCTCCAGGAAGTTCAAGTTCAAAGTGACTTTCAAGCATTTAATCTGTTGGCAGATAGTCTCAGGAGTGGCTGCTGCTGTTACCAGGGACCCTGTGTTTCTCTCTGATTCCATTCCACTGGACTCATCCTGTGGTGATGTTTGATAATCTGCACTGCTGCTTCTGATTCAGTCCACTGGGAGCTGTTCCCGCTCTGCTCTGCTATGGTGAATTCTGTGCTGGTGCAGTCTCTACAAGTTTTCCTTTTGGTATCTCTTTCAGGAGGTGATAGGTGGATTCTTTCAATATCTATTTTACTCTCAAGTTATAGAATATCAAGGCAATTGTCCTTGATAATTTCTTGAAAGATGATATCTAGGCTCTTTTTTTGATCACAGCTTTCAGGATGTGCAATAAGTTTTAAATTCTTTCTCCTGGATCTGTTTTCCAGGTCAGTTGTTTCCCCAGTGAGATAGTTCACATTGACTTCTATTTTTTTTCATTCTTTTGGTTTTGTTTTATAATTTCTTGATTTCTCATAGAGTCATTATCTTCCATCTGCTCCATTTTAATTTTTAAGGAATTGTTTTCTTCAGTAAGTTTTTGGACCTCCTTTTCCATTTGGCTGGTTCTGCTTTTAAGGCATTCTTCTCCTCATTTGTTTTTTTGGATCTCTTTTGCTATTTGAATTAGTCTATTTTTTAAGGTGTTATTTTCTTCGGCATTTTTTGGTCCCTTTTAGTAAGCAGTTGACTGATTTTTTTTATGATTTTCTTGCATCACTCTCATTTCTCTTCCCGATTTTTCCTCTACTTTTCTTACTTGATTTTCAAAATCCTTTTTGAGCTGTTCCACAGTCTAAGACCAACTCATATTTTTCTTGGAGGCTTTGGATGCAGGAGCTTTGACTTTGTTGTCTTCTTCTGGTTGCATGTTTTGATCTTCTTTGTTACCAAAATAAGATTCTTATAGCCTGATTTTCTTTCTAGTTTTTGCTCATTTCCCCAGACAATTACTTCACTTTTGAGCTCTTTGTCAAAGTAATCCTCTGCTTCCAGTGAGGGTTGGGGTGATACTCACAGCAACTTGATTCCCCCACAATCTTTTGGCCTAGAGTTCCAGAAACAGCCACTACTGCTGCCACTGTTGCTGCTGTAACTGTCATGGGCTCCCCAGCCTCATTCACCACCCTGGGGCTTGGACTGGACCACATCATTCTTTCACTCAGGTCCAACAGGTTTTTTTCCACTGACCAAGTTGTCCTTGGTGTTTTGGGATCAAGAAGTCTGGAAACTGCCACAGCTGCCAGTGATTCAGCCTCCTCCTCCCCTCCCCAGGCCAGTCAGGCTCTGTCTGTGCTGACACAGTCCATGTTGGACTGAGCTCTGCTCCCAACCTGGCACAATAGATGTATCCTGTCCACCTTCTAGGCTGTCTTAGGCTGGAAATTTGCTTCACACCATCATTCTGTGGGTTTTGCAGCTCCAGAATTTATTTAGAGTAATTTTTTTTACTGGTATTTGGGGAGTTTTTGAGGGAGAGCTCAAGCAAGTCCCTGCTTTTTCTCCACCATCTTGACTCTGCCCCCAATTCTGTTTCCTTCTTTTCTAGGGTTTGCCCTAATCAGAAGTCATTGCTAGAGGTTCCAAAGCCTTTTGCAGCACAGCTGTATAATATTAATCTACAGGAGGTAAAGTAGTATTCTACTCCACATGTGTTTTGGGAATAAAAGCTGAGTGGGTCAAATTCTCTTCACTTTCTCTTATCTTGATTTCCCTTCAGATCCTGGAGATGGCTCAGAACCCTGAGCTCAAGACCCATGAGCATAGCTGTTCCCCACCCTAAACCCATCAAATCTATTTCCAGCCCCCTTCTCATAGCCATCATTCTAGGAAGCAACCCTTGCGGAAAAGCTGCCTGTATCTTTTGCAGGTGCTGTAGCCACAGCTACTCATCAGTAGCTGGAAAAAAAAGTTCCCACCACCAAAGTTCTTGGCAATGTCAAATGTTTCAGCTTGTGAATCAGATATCATTTTATCAATGAAAAAGGACATTGAGGCAGAGGAATTAGTACCTGCTTTGTTCCCACACTCTAAGGATCATGAGACCTTTCCATCTAATTTGCAGCTGAAATTTTGGATAATGTATCTCTCCCATTAGAATGTGAACTCCTCATAAAGCAGAAACTATATTACTTTTCTATTTATGTCATCAGCACCTAATAAACAAATAAATACTTCATTCATTTACTTATGTCCTGCTGTGACATTTCCCTGAATCCTTAGTATCTGCTTTTCCAGTCACCTTGAAATCACCTTTAAATTCATTTGCTTCTCTAGCTCTGATTGTGAACCTTGGCATCTACCTATGACTTAGTGTTGGATTATAATACCTCATCCATAGTCTGCTTGTGTGTTCATCCTTCATTGCCGAAGAAGACCATGCCATCAGAGACATGACTTGCACTTGACTTTGAGTGAGGGAGGGCTGTGCAGGTCACCAGCCTCACTTTTTCTCCAGAGCCATCTGAATCCAGTGACCAGATATTCATCAGGGTGACTGGAGATGATGCAAGATGAGGCAACTGGGTTAAGTGACTTGCCCAAAGTCACACAGCTAGTGAGCATCCAGTGTCTGAGGTGAGATTTGAACTCAGGTCCTCCTGACTTCTGCACTGGTGCTCTATCCACTGCACCACCTAGCTGCCCTTCAAGAGATTCAAGTCTGCTTGAATCCTGCACTGAATAGTACCCTCTGTTTCTATGATTCTCAGGGCTGATCTTTGTACTTTTTTCACTGTATCCACTAAATAACTGGACTTGAAAATGCTTTCAGGAAACAAGGACATGCAGGCCTGAATGAATCTGGCTCTGGGAGTCCAACCTCATTCTCACAGTGGAGACACAGGACTGATAGGAAAATAAACAGAGATATAAAGACATAAAAGCCCAATCCCAAATCAGTGTGGTCTTTTACCTATGATGTAGTCTCTTATTCCTGAAAACATTCCTTTGTTCATAAATTCTGCTAGCTGCTAGAGCTTCCCCACAAAAACAAACAAAAACTTAAAAGTGTTTGTTGATTGAATGATATAATAAAGCGTTGAGATGAACTGAATAAAAAGCTTCTTAATGGGATCCTTCCTTGACTGAATGTGAAATACCTATTACAAAAACATCAATTATACTTCCCTCTTGGTTATAGCCTCAACATAACCTGGCCTTTATATCCAAATTTGCCTTGTTATCATCAGCCATTTGTTTTTCCCAGTATCTTTATGAAGCACAAGTTGGAGTCAGAAAGACATTCTCCAATGTGCCACTACCACTTGCTTTTCTAATCCCCTCACTAGAGAGCCATTAACATTCAGGCAGACAAATGTGGTACTTTTCACAGGAAATTTCTCCTGGCTATAAAAGACCATAAACTTATAATAATGGGAAATAGATGATTAAATTGGATATGGATCTCTTAATAGGATATTAATTAGTAAAATATTTTACCTTACATTGAAATTGGTTAAGAGCCCTGACCTTAATTGATAAAATCAAATTAATAAGCATTTATAAAGGTATATTTGTGAACAGACAACCCTGTGGGACCATGAAAAACTGATCAGGAGACTGAAAGCTCTGGGAATCAGCTAGTTTCCCAAGTGTTCACAGGTGGAAATAGAGAATATTTGGTTTTGCTGATTCCAAGCCCAGCTCTCAATCCATCTACCTATATACCATGCTAAAAATATTTTCATGAGTAAGGAAGTATTTTTATAGAAAGTCAAATGTGTACTTCAAAAATTTAGACCTCTTTCATTGTCTTTATGCTAAATAAGTTGTGGGACTTGTGGCTACAACTTAAGTGGCCCTAATCAAAGTAGATTCCTCCCTAATCATTCCCACAAGGTGTCCCCAGAAGAGTCTACCACATCTGTTAGTCAATTAGTTCCTTGTTCCAGCCAGCTAAGTAGAAAGAAGAGTACATGGAAGGTTTTACTACAATGAAACAGAGGAACCCTGACCAAAGGTGGGAAAATAAATTAATTGAACTGGTTTTGTTGACAAATTAATTTTATTTAAGATATTTAGTACATCTTCATAACAAATGCATCACTAATTTCCTTATTATTATTATTAACTTTTGTAAGCTAACAAAATGTTTGGGACTTAAGACTGAATATAGGCAATGGCCATATTAGTTGTTTTCTAGAGTTTAAAATTTCTAGGGATCAAGAAGCAGCTGCATACTTTTCCCATCCTTTCCCAGTTTGTTCTAAAGACTTTGTCAGCTGAGAGCTGAGAGATCCTACCTATAAGTACATATATTTATACGTATTTTGGAATAGAGAACTAATTTCTTCTATTACTGACGATTGACAATTGTTTTGCAAGTTAGAATCTTAAAGGGTAGAGTTCTTGAGAGGTTAAGTGACTTGCCTCAAAGTCACACAGCTGGTTTGGGTTGGAGATTGGACTCAAACCCAGTTCTGAAACTATTTGCTACTTCTTCCAGTGATATTATACGAAGACAGAGAGGAATTCAGATTCACTAAAAAAAAAAAAAAAAAAGACTTTTAGGAGGGAGATTTTCGGTTTTCCCTGCTAACTGGTGCCAGAATTTCATAGGTCCCTTCATGATATTTAGACAGATTCATGCTGAGTTTAAAATATGCTGAAGTATGATGAGGATAGGAAACATAAAGGTGGAAGAGCACCTAAGCAAAGAATGTCTTTGTAAGTACCTCTGATTATTTCTTTCAAAAGTCAAGCTTGATAAAGTCCTCTGTTAACTGGAGCTTTTAAAGCTAATAAAAGTTTATATTTGCTTAAGAAAGGGGAGGGAAATTTAAAGCCTATTAACTCTAAAGTGAAACTGGATGATAGGAATACACAATGTAGAATTATACAAATGCTTGTTGAAATTTACACAGTCCCATATAAATGAATGGAGATGAGGGGAGAAAACCAGTATAAACTCTGGCAAGACCTAGCTTTAGGAAGTTAAGGAAATTTTCCTTAGGCGGGGGATTATTGGTGTGTGGAACAGGCTACTGAAGGCAGCAATAAAATCTGTAACCATGAGCACACTGGAAATGATTTAGACATTTAGAGAGAACAGTTTATAGCCTTTAAACACTAGCTGGGTAAGTGGAGAAATCTTTATGCACCATATGGGCCCTTTCCTTCTGAAAGGAGCCCATGAAAACCACAGCACAGTAGGGGGTCCATTTTTTTATTTCCTATCCAATGCTTTCTCCTTTCTTTAACGAAATAATTAAAAGATGAAGATAAGTAAAAATCAATGACAATAATACTTAAGGTAAATGCTGACTGAGCCTAGCAAGGACTGCTGAGCCATCAGAGTGTATGGTGAAATATAAACATTGAGGCTGCATCATTGTTTTCACTTGACAAGAAGACAAGCAAATGGGACAGAGAGGGGCAGGAGGAGGAAGAGGAAGAGGGAGAGGGAGGGGGCGAGAGAGAGAGAGAGAGAGAGAGAGAGAGAGAGAGAGAGAGAGAGGGAGAGAGAGATTACAGTATGACAAAACTGATTAGTAGCATTTAACTGTTCAAATGATCAGAAGGAATCACTCCAAGATTAATAGGCTATGGTGACATGCATAAATTATAAATCTTTCTTCAATTATTTCCCAACATGGCTGTGTTCAAATTTCTCATCATATGAATCCACTTGATGGCACGCCACAAAGATAAGGCCTATATTATACATGTGAAATGAAGAAGAGAATGGAGAGAAACATATAGGTATTTTGAAGTTCATCATCATCACCATCATGGTCATCACCATCATCCTATTTCTTCCAGAACTCCAGAACTTCCAGAACTATGTTAGCATAATAATGATGATCATAATAATAGCTGGTATTTCATATAATCTTTTAGGTTGTACAAAGTATTTGAACACCATATTTTTTGTTACTCTCAGCAATATGATGATCTGGACAGTGCAGGTATTACTATCCCATTTTGCAGGTGAAGAAGGAGAGACAATATGGTAGAGTGGATTTGGGATAATTTTGGAGTCAGGAAGAACTAAGATTAAGTTGTCCCACTGAAAAATCCTACCCATGTGACCATGGAAAATTTGCTTAAACTCTGTGTCCCCAAGTATTCCCTTTATCATCAACCAATAACAGCAAAAACAGCTAACACATATAACACTTTGAGGTCTGCAAAGTGCTTTATAAATTATCTTATCTGATCCTCACAACTCTGTGAGGTATGTGCTCCAATTATCTCTATTTTATGGATGGGACAACTGAGGCTGTGGGCTATTAAATGACTTGCCTAGAGTTACAAAACTCCTAAGTATCTGAGGGATAATTTAAACCCTGATCTTCCTGACTCTAGCCTTGAGCTTTGTCCAGGATGCCAGCTAGTTGCCTCAAAATAGAGCTGGCCATTTAATTTGATAGGAATGGAATGAGATTGATGAGATTAATCTATTAATTAATGAGGCTAATAAGATTAGCCTCTCACATGGCAGACTAGAATACCGCCACTCAATGACAAATTCAGTTATACATTACAGCTGAGTTGTATTTATTAAATCACAGGGACAAAGAAAGATTGAGAAAACTGAGGCATAGAAAGGTTAAAGAGCCTGGTGGGAGCAATCAAACCTGTGCCTTGTGACTTCAAAATCCATGGTCTTATCATTGGGGTACAGCTACATCCCTGGCAAGGAAAAATACATGAGGTTTGTCTTCTACTCACTTGCATTAAGCCGTGTAATAGCTACCTCCTTGTTAGACTTTGTGTAGGTTGGTCTGGAGGAAGTGAGGATTCACAGTCTGAACATCATGAAAACTTTTGAGTCAGGTTTGCCATTTACTTAAACTGCTTCTGATATAAAGCTCAGAAAATCTTGAAGGTGTATGTCATGCCAATAGTGTTTGTAGTGCTTAGGACATTAAAGCAATAACTTTTTACCCACATGGGTCATCTGTAAATATCCACTCTCAGAGAGATTTTTATTTTTGAGGAAAAATGAGACTTTCTGAGCATTGTGGTACTGAAAACCACCTTGTGCCTGCTGAATCTCTAAGGACTAGTCTTGGATATCTGTTCTGCAGTCATCAATACACAAGGAGTTGGTGATTTTACTATCAACCACCTGTAGATATATAACAGGGCAGCTTTTGCTACAGAGTAAAGCCAAAGGTGCTTATACGGGTTATAAAAAGCAGACATTTTAAAAAAGGGTTCCTTCAAAAACCAAAGCAAAAAACAAAACAAAACAAAAAAAACATTTTCTCATATTCCAAATGCTTCACAAATGCAGGGGGATATTTATGAGGAATTTCAGTATCAAAGATGAACACGAAATGTTTTAAAAAGCAGAATATACTTTTCAGACAGTCAATTCCTCCACTCATATCTTTGGTCATCTGATATAACATTCACTTTCAATTTTTTACTGGTAAAAATTCATGCAATCATTTTCTTAAGCTAATGGATATGCTAGCTAAAATTGGATTTTGGAATCTCAAATATCTTGAATAAGATTAGCATCATTTTGTCCCATGACTGTGTGTACTTGCAGTGCTTAGAGAGTTACATGAGAATTGTATTTAGTGTTTTGAAGTTTTCCCAGGGTATTTAAAATATTAAAGATTTACAATAATTAAAAGTGATTTTAAAATATTGTATAATTATATACATAGATATGTTCATATATATATGGTGATGGTCCATGTTATATTATATATATTTATAAATATATAAACACACACATGTATATGTGTATGTGTGTATGTATATATGTATGTATATATAATGACCAGTAACCATCCTGCAAAGGTTCCCGAAGTGGGCGATATTACGCCCTGGGGGCACTGGAATGATGCAGGGCAGTAAGAGCCTTGGAGGACCCTGAATTAAAGAAGATAAGAAAATTTTTTAAAAACCGTTCGCACATGTTTCATCAGCTATGTAATAGAGTTAAGGTCTTAGTAATTACATTATTTTCCAAATAAATTCACAAAAGAGTTAGAACCAATCTGTGGTCAAGTCCACCAACAGGTCTTAACAAATAAATGCAGGCAGGTTAGCTTGTCGGGAAGTCCAGCATGCGTAGGCAGTAATATATGCATATAATGACTTGTTTACAATGCAATACTAAATGGTTACATGACGCATCATCAAAATTTCAATGCAGGAAAACACCCATAAATTTACAATAAATTATTAAACTTGCAATTTGTCATTTTTTAAAAATATATTTTGAATTTTTTAAATGATGCAAATTTAAAGCAAAATTAGAGGGTTAAAGAAAGTAGATTTCCAAGGAGGTGCTGAGTAATTTTTTTTTTTTTGAGGAGGGGGCAGTAGGTCAAATAAATTTGGAAAACTCTGGTATGGTCTTTTCATATTCTATTTATGTCTACATGATAGATTGACTCTATTTTATAAAAAAAAAAAAAGTCAAATTAGTGATTTAATGATGTGGTGGGGCTTAATATGCTCCAAAATGTTAAATTCATGCTTGATCTACTTAAGTATATCCATATTAATTATATTGCTATTTTATTTTCTTTATTACTGTTTTTTCTTGAATTGTTCAGTCCTTGGAATTTATAGGCTTCTGTCTAGAAGAGCTTGACAAATACAGAATACCATGGGATAAAAGTAAAATTCGATGTTTCTTTTCTGGATTTCCTCTACCCTTCTGTTCAGAAGTGACTTCTTTTTCCTTTAACAAGTACAGCTACCTTCTTTCACTTAAATATACCTCAGGTTGAGATGTGGGTAGGAGATCAGTTGGATTTTCTGTAAGTAATCTGTTGGAAAGTGTATTATTTCCATGTGAGCTTGAATCTTTCCATCAAATCTTCCTTGGTGAACTTCAGACTTTATCTCTGAAAAAGGGGTATCTCTGGGTCTCTAGGTAGAAAAAGACCAGAGTGATCCTAAAAATGTCAGTCATTTTGGTAATTCTGAAAAAGCTCTAGATAGTCAGTGCTTTGTAACAATATTTATGTCAATGTCCACATGACCATTAAACCTAGGCCCTTGTATGTTCTTTATATTTAACAAAAAAAAAGAATAATAATTAGCAGCTTCATATTTATAAAGTGTTCAAATATATCATCTTATTTGATCAACAAAACAACTCTGTAAAGTAGATGCTATTATTATACCCATTTTACACATGGGGAAACTAAGACTCAGGGAAGTCAGATGACTTTCCTAGGTTCTGACAGCTGTTAAGTATCTGAGGTTAGATTTTTAACTCATGTCTCTCTAACTCCAAATTTAGCCCTCTGCCCCCTGTACCATCTAAGTGTTATCTAGAGCAACCTAAATATGAAAGAGGTTTCCATTTTAACATATTTGTCAAATAGTCATCCAGCTTGAAAAACTCTAATGAGTAAGAATGCACCAACCTCTCACGGCAACCCAATTCTATTAATGGACAGTTCTAATTGTCAGGAAATTTGACATTCAATCCCCGAGTAGGTAGGTTATTCTTTAAGTTACATTCTCCTCTTAAAAATAATTATGTAAAAAGGATTGGATTCTTTATTAGTGAATTATCCCAACAGTCTAAATGTGTCATATTAATATTATGTGTTTGTGTTGACCAGCAGTCAACTATACTAGATGCTAGTTAGTAACTTCATGACATGTAGTGAGAAAGATGTGAATCTGAGCCCTGCATAAGGATCTTACTAGCTGTGTACAGTGGGATTTGGTTGGAGTTAATTTGGTGACATGGTACATGTTCCCAAGGACCGTCCAGCATGGTGTTCCCATATCAAAGAAGGCATTGTATTCTATAAGCAAGGCAGAATTGCAGTAGCTCAAAAGGAGTGCGAGATGTGCAAATTTAGAGAATCCACCCCAAATGTTCATATGGACTATTTGTGCCCAATCTGGGGTGGAACATTCCAGGCTTGCATTGGTCTGATCAGTCACAGTCATAAACACTATAAATTAACTCTAACACAATGATGTCCTTTTGGTCCTCTTAGAGAAGAAGGGACAGCAACAAACGCTGGGAAAGTTTCTTAAAGTCTCTTTGCCTCTATTTCATCATCTGCTAAAAAGCAAAGTTTGGGCTCAGTGGCTGTTGAGGACCCTTCCAGAGCTAAGTCAATGACCCTATCAAATCTAACTTTTAACATCTACCATTAATCACACAACTATGTTTATAGAAAAATAGACTACAGCAAGCACACATACATCAGATTTTAATAGAAATATTATTTCTTTGTAGTAAACGCAAATGGGGAACACTTCTAAACTGAAAATGGAATCATTTTGTTTCCTCCCTTGAGTCTCCATATGGGCAGCTTTGTGAATGGGGAAAGACTGTCTGTTAATGAGTCCATTTGCTCACCCAACCATCTGTCTTCAAGTATTCAAAATATTCAAACCCAGTTCTGGTTTCTTACTAAAAGAGATTTCTTGATATTGATGTTTGTTTGTACTTTGGCAGCTAACAGACAGAACAGGTTAGTGAATAATTATCATTTTGAAAACCTTTGCCTTAAAAAACAACCTTGTTTTACAGCATCAGTAGAGTTCATAGAAAGGCAAAATTCCAGAGTTAGGAAGTAACTTAGAGACCATGCAATCCAACACTAACTTGAAATAAGGATTCCTTCTAAAATAGAGTTCAACTTTTATTTGAAGACCTCCAATAGCTACAGGCAGCTAGTTGGCACGTTGGATAGAGAGCCAGACTTGGAGTTAGGAAGACCTCAGTTCAAATCTGGCCTTATACACTAGCTCTGTGAGCCCAGTCAAGTCTCTTCACCCTGTTTGCTTCAGTTTCCTCATCTGTAAAATAAAGTAGAGTAGGAAATGACAAACCATTCCAGTATCTCTGCCAAGAATCCCCCTGCAGCAGCAAGGACCCTGACATACACAGGATGGCCTTCTAGCACAGGTTCTTAGATCTGCTTTTCTAAAAGGAAAGAAACTTTTGAGGGGTCAACAAGCTTTTTTAATCGTATATACCAACAAAAAAAATACAAGCAGAGAAATAAAGACCAACAGATAAGGCTTCTAACTGTCTGACCATAAGCAATACATACATCAGAGATCAACACACAGATCCAACTATCTGACCATTGCATTCATACATAGTTATCAGAGAGAGAAGCCCCAACAAATGGAGGTGGGGGTCCTTAATGGTTAGGAGTCTCATTTAGCACACTAACCTTCTCTCAAAGAGTAAGCCCCCAAAGCAAAATCTCACCTCAGAGTATATATACACTTTTCAGATCTGGAGGGCATCATGACCCACTTGACCCAGTGCCTCATTAGAAATTAACAAAAGGTGTGGACCTACCTACAAAACAAGCTTCCCCTAATCAAGCTTACCTTAATGTGCTCTAGCTGAGGTCTATTCATGGGCAGGGAGGATCTTTAACTCACATTATTAGATCCTCTTACTGCCCCCCAAAAAAAGGGGTCGTGAAAAATCAGATAACTGAAATTATTGAAAAAAAATACCTTACAGGGACATCTTGTTCTATTGATTTTTAGGAAGTTTTTTTTTCCTTGTACAGGATCATAGATTTAGACTTGGAAGTGACTTTAGGTGCTGAGTCCAATCTCATTTTATAGACCAACTTGCAAAGGGTCTTCAGCTAGTAAGTGTCTAAGATTGGATCTGAACTCAAGTCTTCCTAACTCTAGGTTATGGTACTCTCTCCCCTATGCCATTTAGCTTCCTAAATTTTCTTTTTACCTTCTTCTACCTGTTGCCTCTGTTTCTTCCCTCTGAGACAGGGCAGAATAGGTTGAATGCTTATTTTACCTAAAAACCTTTCAAATACTTAAGTCATCTCTTCACATGGAATCAGTTTAGCTCCATCAACTTATCTACCTAATGTCTGGTCTCAGGGCCCTGGACTATCCAAATTGCCTTGCTCAGGAGTGCAGTGGGTCCACAGTAAGAGTAAATTTACTTAATGTTAAGGCAGCAAAATTATTTGTGACTAACACAATAAATGGATAAGATGACAATAGATAAAAACCATTTAACCCTTTTCTCTGCAATCAATGAGTAATATTCTCCATATTTTCAAGATCATCTGAATTTCAGTACCTGAATCCAGTTAAAAATCTATAAATGAAATTACAAACTTTCTGAGCATGAGAATTATTTTAACACTGAAAAAATACTGCAAATTCCCATCAAAGAAAGTTACTATGAATTTAATCTATATGTTACTAATTATAACATTAGGTTAGCTGAAAATAGTCCTGTGTGGATATGTACGTATAGTTATTGAATCATTTTTCAGTTATGTCTGACTCTTTGTAACCCCATTTTGAGTTTTCTTGGCAAAGATACTGGAGTGGTTTGCTATTTAGTTCTCCAGTTCATTTTATAGATGAGAAAACTGAGGTAAATAGTGTTGAGTGACATACTCAACATCTGAGGTAAATATCTGAGGCCAGATTTGAACTCAGCCAGAGGAATCTTCCTTACTCTTGCCCCAGCACTCTATCCATTGTGCTCCTATTTACCTTGTGTGTGTGTATTTGTGTGTATGTAAATATATGTATATGTACATTTTTGTACATACATAGCGATAGAGAGACATATTATGTTTTCATAAGATTATATAAATTCTAGAAAATACTCAGTCTACAGAAAGTATGTGTGCTTGCATAATGAAGGATTGGTTTGGTCAATGAGATCCCAGGACTTATGAGCATGCAGTCAGTTCTGCATGAAGCACTCCCCATGTATTTTGAGAAACAGTGAAGATACTGTTTCTGGTATTTTTATCATGGGGAAAATTCCTTTTGCATGCATGCTAGATTCCAGTCTATCAGGCAATCAATAAGCTCCTCTTCATATTATAAATGCTCAAATCCATATGGAGATTATGGAAGGCAACCCTATGGAACACTACTTTCTTCAGTGAGCTAAATCAAGTTGAAAATGACAATGTTTATTGAACATATAGAGTCATAAACCCCTTGCAATGACTTCTCTGCCCATGGTATATGCTTACAATATTTTTTCCTCTTTTTCTCCAATCTGAACTCCCACCTCTCAAGATATGTGGAAAATTAAGTCAATGAAATTATCTTTTTTCTATGATGTTTCAGAATACATCTACATATATTTTCACCACAGTAAAATATGTGGTTATGTATATATGATTATAAAATTAAAATTTAAAGCTGAAAGATATCTTTAATTAGATCTAATTCAGTTCTCTCATTTTGTAATTGAGGAATTTGAGGCCTAATGACTTGCATAAAGTCATTCTGGTAGAAAGAACAGTAAGTAAATAAACAAAAAAATATAAAGAACAATAAATTGAACTCTGGGCCTTTGGACTACAAATTCATATAATCATTTAATTGATAAACATTCATTAAGCATGTACTATCTGCCAGGCACTGAGCTAAGTACTTGGGTTACAAGAAAAGGAAAAAGACAGTCCCTGCCCTCAAGGAACTCACTGTTTAAGGAAGGAAACAACAAACAAAAAAAAATATAGGAAGCAAACCATATACAGGGTAAATAGGAAATAATTGACAGAGGAGACACTAGAATTAAGAGATGTTAGGGACTTCAAGTAGAAGATGGGATTTTAATTGGTAATTAAAGGAAGCCAAGATGGTCAGTAGGCTGAGTGCATTTTCAATTCTAATCTGTAGTGTCCCAATTAAGAGCTATGACATAAGACCTTTTTTTAATTTTTTTTTTTAATTTCTTGGTTGGCTTATCTTTCGATGGATTTAGGTAGGTTGACGACTAAAAAGTAACAAGTGAGAATATGCTTATTTGTTGCTCTACCACAAGACAGGACATAAGAGTTCCAGAAGACTAGATAGTAAACTACACTCAGAGTGAACTCCTTTGAGATTTAGAGATACACAATCTTTGACCTTGATGCTGCTGTGGCCTTTTAAGGTCTAGAGAAGGTACTGGGACTATTGTAGACACTTCAACAAGATTAAAGACAGATAATTGGCTTTGTTGCTTTGAGCATCTAAAACTATGGTAATGAGACACAGAGCATCATTTAGAAATGGTTGCCATGTATAATTTTGTTTAATTGAACTTATAACATCATTTGATCATAGATTTAGAACTGGAAGGGACCTTAGACTTCACTAAGTCCAACTAATTATCAGTTTTTGTCAAAATAGGTACTTTGCACTACAGGTTTCCTTTTTATGTTAATGTGGGCATTTGCTAATCCTTAACATTTATTGGTTGATTCATTGATGGATTCTGAAGGAAAGTATAAAATAATAAGGTAACTGTCTTTTTAATTTTTTCCCTCCATTGCTTCCAAGGTTTTAGTGTTACCCATTGCCATGAATATCCATTTGGAGAGAAACAATTAATTTTCCTATTATAGAAATGACAAAGGGTAGGTAGTATGGTAAATATTCCCACTATTGCTACGTAAGCAGAAGTGATTTTTGGTTAAATTGAGAATGGCCTCAATCCTACATTAACCTTTGGGTATAAATTCACAGTAAATGTACAATCTGCAGTTCTAGGCACATAAACTTTTTCTAGGTTTCAAAAAGATTAGGCATATTTTGACTGTCTTATTCTAGGTGTCAAGCCACAGGGGAAAAAAATTAAACAAATGTTTTTCCTCTAATACACTAAATTGCTTTACTGTGAATCAGGCATCTTATCTGGACAGTTTTTTCCCCATACTTTTAGTCAGTCCATTCACTGAAACCTTCCTGAGGACCTGTGGAATCTTTAATAATGCAGTAAGGACTAATGAATAGTTCTCGATGCATGGATAGAATGTAACTTGTTACGTTCTGGGCTCAGTGATGAACTATTGTTTCATCATAAACTTATCCTTGCAGTCAGAAGCTTCTTTACACATAAATAGCTAGCTATTTATTTGCATAGCACATATATTCTGAAAAGAAAACAATTACAGGCTATTCAAGAAATTAAGTAATTCTCATACTACTTAAAGTCTTTATAAAAAAAGTTTCTGATGGATTTACAGATAAACCACAGTAAATTTAAATCTAGAACTTAATGAACACTTAATTAAAAAATCTGAAGTGTTCTACTATAATGGAAAAATAATCAGTATTATTTTCATTCAGTAGTGATAGTGAGTTTCAATGTACTAAACTAAGTCGTTTACTTACTTTGTTGGAGAGATACTTAAAAAGGATAATAGGAAGAGTAAACACAATATGATTCTTAATGGCCTTGTAAGTATAGTTTTGAATACTCTGACCTCAAGTAAATACCTTTATCACATTGTACTTTCTCTGGCTGTGTCAATGAAATTCTAAGTTCCTGATGGAAACCCACCTGACCTGCCCTTACATCAATAGGTCTTGGGTTGCCAGAGATAGATTACCACCTCATAACATATGGTTATGATTCAGCTTCTCTTGCAATATTAGGGGGCAATCCTTTTGTGGGGGAGATACTTTAATTTTGGAGTTCCTAAATCCCCATCCATGCGCTTCTCATTTTTCCAAAATCAATCACCATGATACCACTAGTTTTTGAACATAAAATATTTACTTAGTAATAAATTAGAAGCAAGAATAATTATTACAGCACAGTTATTCCATATAAGTCAAATGAAAGACTAATCGATACATCATAGTGTACACATAAGTTCAGGGGACACTCTGGATGATTCACAAATATACAGTTTCCCTAGGAGAAAGTGGGTATACACTCTAGAAACCTAAGAGGAAGGCTCGTGAGTGAGGAAAATGCATTCAGGGCAACCCACAGTTCCTAAAACAGGTCTTGATTTCTTTGGTTCCTTCACAAACATTCTGACCCACATGAAGCTGTTTCTCTACTGGCTGTGCCGCTTCTTGTCTTGCTAGGCAAAACTATTCTTCTGTTCTTGAACAGATGAATCTATGACAAGCTCTTTTAACTCACAATCACTCTTAAGAGGATACTGAGTGAGTGCTATGCTATTTTAGTAACTAGCAGTCCTTTTAGCCAAGAGAGCTACAAAGTTCCTCAAGTTGTCATTCTGGGACAAGTCAGAGAAGCTCAGCCAGCTTTTCATTCATCAGGTTTTGAAGTTGTCCAGTTAGCTCTTATTATCTTGTTACAGGAAACAAAACATTCAGAAAACTGAAATTAATTTTTCCTATATTGAAAACAAGCTGATCCAGCTCCATATACCATTGGATTCTGCACTACCCAATGAGCTATCAGCATCTTGTTACAGAAAAGATCAAGGCAAAATCTATCTTTTCTAATTTCTTTTCCCCCTCATATCAATAGAAGCAGAGTAGATCTATCAGGTACTTCTGAGAGGTTTTACCTTTCTCAGAATGTAGGTGACATTAACAAGTAATGACTGAAAACTCAAGAGTCCCATCTTCTAAAATTATCAGGCTCCCACCTGACACTCCCAGCTTTTTCTTCAGCCAATGAATAAGGCTGCAAGGGATGCAGAATAGACATTTCTAGCCTTATCTTCTTTGACCCTTCTCCAAGAAAAAAACTTTCATTCCTGCCAGGTACTTTTTCTCAGAGATAGTTCTTGGGGTCTCAGTTATAGCCACTCACCACATATGGTCCTTCGCTAAACTTGGGGCCTTTCACGTGGGCGGTCTGTTTGGGAATATAAAATTTTGGTTGTTTATATTTTGTAAGCTATCTGGGGGTTTAGGTACTATTTTTTTCTCTAAAAGCAAGGACAATTTATTTTTGTCTTTGTGATTTTTTGAAACATAGCTCTCAGAAAAACAGACTTTTCAAAAAAATAATGATTTCAAAGGAGCCCAATGATTCTCTGAACTAGGTTTCAAATGGGGCTACTTGACTACGCTTTAAACCCCAAATCACTCTGGCTTTCTCTGAATAGCCAAAAATAACCTTGAGCACAAGCATCCATTGCTCATTCTTATGATTTTGATGCCTTACAACTTGAGCGATGCCTGAGATTTTACATGCCTGAGTGTTAATAGCAATTGTTTTCTGTTGGATCCAGAAACTCTGAAATTCTTCCCCTCCCAGACTGATATTATTGTGAAAGTCAAAGACCATCTTTTGTCTCAGTTCTTAACTAGTCCTTAGTCACTGAATGAGCCTTACCTCACACAAAGGGAGGCCAGGGAAAGTCCTTATTTTGAAAGGCCAAGGTTACCCACTGCATCCCAGGCCTTCTCCAATCATCCTGACTTTTGTCTTGTGACTGGACTTCTATGACTTTGGAGAAGAGGCTGATAACTTTGCACTTAAATCCAATTTGTACTTAAATCCAACTCATGCCCATGTCAAGACTACCTCTTCCAGAATGAAGGAAAAACAATTACACCAATATAAGCCAATGTTTCTTTTTTTAAAAGCTTCCTCTCAAGTATAGCAGCCAAAATCTTACTATTAGTTCATTATTTCTGAAATTTTCTTAATTTCTCTTCTCTTTCCTTCTTAATAGCTCCTTTTTATCTACTCTTCTGATAGGTTCTTCATGGCCTCTAATGGTTAAAATCTGAATCTCCTAGTGGTCAGTGACTCATTGTTTCCTTTTAAGATAAAGCATGCTAAATTCAGTACTTTTCTCCTTTCCCTTCTTGGTTTCACCCTTTTTCTTTACACAATACCCTCTCTCTTCATAAATTGTCTGTTAAGGCAGTCAAACTGTTTACATACAAAACAGGCAATAGCTTACACACACATATACACATATGTATACATAAGTGTATAGATATGTTTATATGTGTATATGCACATATATGTGTGGATAGATATATGCATTTGTGTATATACACACATATATGTGTGTATGTATGTATATGTGTGTGAGATATATGTATGTATAGATACATATATAGATATAGATATAAATTAACTTCATGCAGAATATAGTCACAAATACTTAATTCAGGGTTTCATGTCAGTATCAGACATGGACTCTAAAACTCCATGTCACTTCCTTGTCTTTACATGCTAGTATAATTAGCCAATTTGCAGGATGATCAAATTCAACTTATAAAATCAGCTTCAGATTTTGACAGAATTGATGAAATCAGGCAGTTGATAGGTCTATGTCATCAAAATGGTCAAACTCCTAGCCTTAGATAGGGTCATTGAAAATTCAGATGAGAAAAAGACTTTGAGATTCCTTAGTTTAACAGTCTTCTTATTGTAAGATAGAAGCCTGATTCAGTAAAAAAACTAGTGGGAGTCAGGAGATCTGGAATCAAAGTCCACTTCAGTCATACTCTATTCAAAGACAAAAGGTATCATGAATATAGAAGAATAAAATATACACCCATTAATAAGATCATTAACTCATTGGTTTAAACTGTTTAGTGAATTTTTTTACAAAATTCCAAATTGCTTTTCATAATAGTTGATGAATTCATGGCTCTACCAAGCTCTCTGCTTCTCTTAGACTGTCACTACTTTTACAATCTATGGCCATAGAATCATACCTATTATTTCTATGAATGCTCAGAAATCTTCTAGGTCTAGGATATATGTCTGCTTATGTCAAGAATTCTTTTCCTTAACCATAACAAACTCTAGGATACCTTTCTATCAAGGTTTCCATCAATTTCACTGCATCAAAATATTTGTCCTTTTTCTCAGTCCTGGACCTTCTGAGAAATGAAATTGTCAATGAGAAAAGTAAAGAATTTGGCAGATGCTCTGCTGTTGGTGGAATGAGATTTACTGGCAGATGTCTAGGTACTTCCATTTCCCTATTGCTATTATAGTTTTCCTCTGTTCCAGGATAAGAATTTGTATTAGCAAAGCATCACCATTAGCTTCCATCTGGCTAGGTATTCCTTAGGGACCTATGCTGGTAGTTGCATAGAGATTCAAAGCTCTGGGGATCAAGGAGGCCTATTCTACAGAGAAGAAGAAGAGGGACTGGGGGAGAGAGGCCACATGTATTTGTTGCTTTAGAGCAACAGATATAGAAGGCATCATTTCACCCAAAGGACAGAGCCAGCTGTTATATCCTACTAGTGAACCAGCATCCTACAAATCAGAGAAAATACATTAAAGAGGAGAACGAGAGAAAAAGAGTTATGGTCTAGATCTCTTTATCCTCCCTAGAAGAAAAATGGAAGTGATTGCCAAAGGTCACCCTGAAATCCACAAGTGGGATCTTTGGCTTTCAATTAGAAAAGTACATTTATTCCTTCAAGGAGCCAAGGGATAAGTTGGGCAGTGCTTTCTCAGGTGAATGGTCAACAAGACCTGGAGTGAAAGAAAAACACTAAATCACTGTGAAAACATCAAAATGATTGAAAACGGATGTTGCAAAATTACAGAGGATAAGCTTGCCCTCCCTAAAGAAGAAATATGTGCAGAGATGGGAACCTTATGGGAACAGAACATTGCATATGCTTTTTTTTCTAAGTTTCTAATCAGTTTTGCTGTTCACTGTAAATCTAGACTCATGGTCTGGTTGAAGCCCCTAGGATTCTGTCAAAGCCAGTCTGTGCTGTGGAAAGAACACTAGATTCATCCTGATGTCCAGTCTTACATTTATCACTGACTCTGAGCAAATCATTTCATTTGGCTAAGTTTCACTTTCCCTATTTGTAAAAGGGAGCTAATAATGACTGTAGTCTTTACCTTACAAGGTTATTGTGATAAATAAATGAGATAATATGGATAAAAATCCTTTGAAAACCTTAAATGTTATGTAAATGTCAGTTACTATTACTGTGGTTTCTGTTGTCACTACTACTACTAATGCTAGTCAGTAAATAAACACTTATGAAGCACCTACTACATCAGGTACTGTGCCAAGCACTGGGGACAAAAACATGGGCAAAAAAAGACAGTTACTGCCCTTAAGGAGCTTCCAATCTAATGAGTAAAGACAATTCAGAAAAGGAAGCTGAAAAGCAGAAGAAGGGGTGCTAGAAAGGTATCAGACATGGAGACATTGTGAAAAGTCAGAAAAGTCCTGAAGTGATATAACCACATGTGAGAAATTAGATGTTCTATATTCTGATCTGGGTTCCCTCCTTAAATGGAAGTTTAGGAATTCATGGCTCCACCTTCCAATCAGAGGGTCATACTGCCACAATACTTACTTTGACAGAGCTATATGAGTTACTTGAGACAAAAAATATTTTTTGTTTTAATTTTGTGACACTGAAAGTCTCAATAAGCTTGCCTTCTCCAAAGAAGAAATATGTGGAGATGGCTCCCCCATCTCTTTTGCAGAGATGGGGACCTCTATTGGAACTAGCCTGACCTTAATCAAATGAAACTGTATTGAGATGCTTTCCTCACAGTTGTCAGGTCAGTGCCAGATTTTGTGTCATATACACTTTTCAATGTATTTTTTCTATTGTGGTTTTGAAGATTATATATTACTTTCTAAGCAATGAGTAAATGTTTTAGTCCATACAAAGTAAACATTATATGGCACTAAAGATATAGCAGTGATTCTTAATTTGTAGAAGTCAGGCATTTCAAAGATCACATTAAAGAAAATCAGTTATACCAAATTGTAAAGGAAAGTGTGGTCAAAAACAAACAAACAAAAAATGTCAAGAACTGACAAACTATTCCTTCGTGTAGCTTAATATTGTTATTATTTCTGAGGTGTTTCAATTGTGTTTGATTCATTGTGATACCCATTTTTGGGCAAAGATATTGGAGTGATTTGCATTTGCCTCTGTAGCTCATTTTATAGAAGAGGAACTGAGGCAAAGAGGGTTAAGTGACTTGCCCAGGATCACACTGCTAGTAAGTGTCTGAGGCTGGATTTGAACTACAGAAGATGTATCTTCCTAATTAACCCTCATTAAAACAATGACCACAACTATAACAACATTGAACCCAATGAGGAACCTGTAAAGTGGAGGAATTGTTATTAATTCCTTTAATGAGCAGGACATATTTTTTTGAAATTCAAAGAATAGTAAGAAGATCAGTTTTAAAACAACAGCCGTCACTTTTTTAAAAAATCCATTATCATATAAAGTCCAGGTGATCTTGCAAGACTTGGACATACGTGTCACATGCCACAAAACATGTTTGGTAGATTTATTTTTCTTTTCAGTTTCTCATGGGCCCAGAAGTCTTGCACACATTGAGAGAATGATGAACTCTAATAAATCTATTGATAAACTGAGAAGCATAATTGTTTGGGAATTATAGAAATTCCTAAATGAGGATAAAATTATGAAGCATGGCCTTGCCTAATGCCATACATAACAAATATATCCAAAAGAAGGAAGGAAATGTTTCAGTGGCTTGGGATATGCTGATAAATGCTTAACAATTGATTCCCTAGGTATACATACTTTTAAATTGTATCCACATTATTAACATTTTCTTAAGTTTGGACAATGAACAAAATAATAAATTAAACAGTGATTTGTCAATTTCCTAAATACAAATGTTCACCCTGAAAACTTAACAATCAGCTCTAGAGATCCAGTTTGAGCTGGCTTCCCTATTTAAATTCCATTGGAAATCTATGGGTTACAACGAAGGCTAGATTTGAGAAAATGAAGTTTTGTCAAAGTTCTAAGGTGATTATGTAGTTTCATGGTGAACTAAAGGATATATGCCAACATTTTATAAACAATGACAAATCAAGTTGAAAAAAAGGACTACTAAAGGGGGATATATTTCATAGTAGACATTTTACTTTTAATATAAACAAGTTATAAGGTTTGTTGTATGTCTATCAATTTGATTACTTTGTCCCAGTAAATTGGTATAATACTTCTGTATAAAAATGCTAATACTACTATGTAAAATGCAAATTTTGTGATGCAGATGAAGGGTTACTCTCATTTTGCTTGGGCTCAGATACTAGAACCAGAGGGAATGGGCAAAAGTTTCCAAATGGTAGATTTTGGATGGATGTAAAGAAAAGCTTTATAGCAATTAAAACTTTACTAAAGTAGGATGGGCCGCCAGTGAGGTAGCAGGTCCTGTCTATCTCACTGGAGGTGTTCAAACAAAGGGATCAATTGGGTTGGACAGCTGTATGACATCTTGTGATTCTCTGTGACACTCCCTGCTAAACTCTTCTAATCTATTTAGTTGGCTCTTCTTTGATCCACTAAGTGTCAGTCCAGTAATCTTTTTCCCCGCAGTCATCTCTAGATACCATTCTCAAGTACACAGAGACCCTTGGCCAGAATATTTGAAAAACCCTCTTGCTTGTTTTGTTTATTGTTTTTCTGCTTATTTTCAGGACCTCTGGGCTTCTAAAGGCTTCTAGGAAGCCTGCCTGCAGAGACACTGGCTTCAGATTTATACACAGATGAGGCTCCCATAGAAAGCTAGTTGAGTCCCCTTTGAAAGATAGCTTAAATAAAAAGGATACGGGCTCAAAGCTTCCCATGAGGCTTAGTAAACACTTTTGTGGTGGTTTAATCTGTTTGTTTCGAGGCATAAAGCAGCTTTCCCATCTCTATGCCCTTTACACAGGCTTTCCCGTAGGCATAGAATTCACTCCCTCCGTTCCTCTATGCTTTCCAACCCTCAGCTTCTTTCAAGGCTCAAATCAGTCACCACCAAGTCCTTTGTCAAAACCTTTTTCTGATATTTCTCCCCTACATCTTCAGTGCTTTTGCCCTTCTCAAGTTATTTTATATTTACTCCCATGTGTACACAGTAGTTATCATTTCCTCGTTGTCTTTGCAACCCTAACCATAGTCATTGTACATTAGTCATGGCACACACAGTGCTCATGGCATAAAGGAGAAGAGAATCGGCCTTTTCAAGTCCTTTTCAAGACCGTGAATTTAGTAAGGACAGTATTTTTTGCTATTTGCGGAAGTCTTTCTAAGTTGTTTTATCTGATTATTCATCAAGCTAAATACTCCTTTGGACTATCTTAACAATTCTCTTTGTAAAACATTGAATGAAAATCTGAAACCTATCAGTGTCTAAAGTTACCCCATTCTCCCTGTATAGCCAAACATGACATTTTAACATCCTCAACAAAATCCTATGGATGGGGCTGGAGGAGTCATATTCAAGTGTTGAATATCGAGGAGTAACTATTAAAAGTCAGTTGTATGAGTTAAGTTCTACCTGCCATATATAATAAAGCTATATCTACTTATCTATATACTAACATATATGTATGTATACATAATCACTGTAATGCATATAGGTACACATATGTATATATGTGTGTGTATATGTCTATATCTATCTGTCTTTCTATGTATCTATCCCATGCATGATAAGTTAATATTTTATCACTTAAAGGTCTTTCAGTCTCAGTAAATACTTGTGTCAAATTAAAGAATTCAGTGGGATGAAATTCTTCCTCAATTTAAGCTATAGGGGAATTTTGAACATTCTCTTTAAAAATTCCATCTCTACCCTGATCTTGCTGACTGACTCTCCTAACCTTTTTAGCTGGCACAACTGAATTCTTTCCACTGTGGGAAAGTGGATGAAGGCAGTAGGTGTGAAACGGTAGTCTTTCATTTGAATTGTTCCTATACATACTGCAAATGTCACATTAAAAAATGGTACCCACTAGAACCAGATACAGAGCTGATGATCTGAAACCCTCCATCAATATATAAAAGGTTGAAAAAAACAATTAATCTCTTGTAGCTTTTATATTAGGTTTGTTGCTGTTGAGTAGTTTCAGTCCTGTGCGACTCTTCATGATTCCATTTTTTTTTTTTTTTGGCAAAAATACTGGAGTGGTTTGCCATTTTCTTATTTTACATATGAGGAAACTGAGGCAAAGTGTTAAGTGACTTACCCAGGGTCACATAGCTAGTAAGTGTCTGAAGGAGAGAGAGAGAGACAGAGGCAGAGAAACAGGGACAGAAAAAGACAAGGGGAGGAGGGGGAGTGGACTAATAATAATCCCTTACACTGACCTAGTGCTTTACAGCTTAAAAGAAAGTTTTCACATTCATTATTTTACATGCATTTTATGTGAATCTTGCAGTAGCCCCCTTGATGTGGTATAGACTCTGGAAACCTCCTAGAACTCTCCTAGAACCGTCCCACTTAATCTGGTTTTTCATACCCAAATCTGTTACCCTTAACATAGTCTGGCCCTCCATTGTCTGTTACCTCTGGATTGCTTGGCCTGCTTTCCACCCCAACACTCCATGGTCTTGTGACCTTCCTAGTGCCTCCAGCAGTTTCCCACCCTTGACCACATCAGAATCTCACTCTTCTGACCTGTAGTCATCCCAGTTCCATTAAGATCCTCCTGGGACTCCTCCTCAAGAACCTTCCTAAACCCCTCCTCCCATCACCACAGACCATTAGCCTACCCCAGATCCCTTCCATGGTCTTTCTGTACAGAAGTTCCATTTTGCCTCCACCAAGGCACTCAGATTCAATCCAACTCTGATTCTGTCTTGCTGACTTTCTATCTGGCCCATTTGTCAATAGAAGTGTCACAAATGCTTAGGTTTCTTAAGTCTCAACCCAATAATGACAAATCTTTAATAAACTTTGTTTTACTTTGGCTGAAAGAAGGCTTAACTCAAATTCATTCTGCAGGACCCAGTGAAGAGTATTTTGGGATCCAAAGCATTTCAAACCACTACATTATGGTTCCCTGACCTCAACACCCTGAGATAGGCAGAGGTAGGGAAGGTAACATTTGCCCCATTTTTCAGAGGACCAAATTGAGCTATAAAGATGTTACATAATTTGTTCAAGGTCACAGAGTGAATCTGATATGAGAATCTAATTCTGGGATTCTTCCTCAAGACTTTTTCAATAATATCACATTCTCATAACTTCTTTCACACCTTTTAACCAGTGTATGCTTTTGCAGAGGCAGAGAAGATTGAGGATATTAACTTTGTTGGAAAACCCTAAGTATTCCTCACATGCTGAAAAATGCTTGAAATTCACCTTTAATAATATACTTTTCCAGAATATATAGTATTGAAGTGGATGTTATCTGCCCCCCATCCCCGGAGTCCCTGGGTTGAGAAATGTCTGTTGAGTTTCTAGGCAGAGTTGGGCCCCCTCTCTGTTGTAACAGCTACTCTCTGTTGTACCCCTTTGCCTAGGCAGCCACTCTCTGTTGTGCCCCTTTGCCTAGCAGCCCCTAGTAGCCCCCCTCTCTGTTGTAACAGGCACTCTCTGTTGTGCCCCCTTGCCTAGCAGCAACTTGGGCTCCTGTCAAAACTGTTCTGTGAGATATGTTTGCTGTCAAAACCGCAAGGCTATACCAGAAAGTGTCAAAATGCTTAAAAGGCACACACACACCTTGCTCAGGGCTGCCTCCTCTGGGTTTTTCCATGAGACAGCCACTGGCTAATAAAGATGCTCCCAAATTCTCAATTGACTCTTGACTGTGCTTTTTCTCAGTCTGTCCATTTCACTTGGAGGCCCCAGTGAGATAGCCTTTGGTTTTGTATGCACAGGCAACCTGCCTGTGTTTTTTCTCGGTCTGTTCAACCGAGATAGCCTTTGGCTCTGTGTGCACAGGCAAACTGTCTGCCCTGGATGGCTGGATTGAGCTTTGACTTCAGGGGGTGGATACTGGAATGATGTTCCCCGGCCTGATCTCAAAGCACAGCCATGCGAACCAGGCTCCCGGTAGCCCAATTCCTCTGATCTGGCCATTTTGAGCATCCTGTCTGTCTTGGTGAGTACTCTTGTAAAGTAAGTAGCAAGGCTGGATGCAGCAGGAAATGCCCTTACTGACCTCCGTGGGATGCCATGTGAGAGTCTTGGTTGTCTGACTTTCCTGTTTTGGGTTTTTCTGAGAGTCTGGCTTTCTTGTTTTGAATTTCTGAGAGTCCTGACTGCCTGACTGTGTCTGCCCGTGCATTCTGTCTGTCTCCTGCTTTGTGTTTCTGAGAGTCTGGCTCTCCTGTTTTGGGTTTCTGAGAGTCCTGACTGCCTGACTGTGTCTGCCTGTACATTCTGTCTGTCTCTTGTATTGTGTTTCTGTTTAATCAGACTTTGTGCCTTACTCTCCTTTCCCAGTCTCATGGGCCAAGGACAATCAGGTCCCGAGACCCCGTTGCAATTCATGATAAAATGTTTTAAACAATTCCAACGAGCTGCAGCTGGTTATGGGTACAAAGTCTCCAAGGAAAAATTAACTTTATTCTGTCAACAGGAATGGCCCACCTTCGGGGTGGATTGGCCACCAGAGGGGACTTTTGATAAATCCATTGCAGGGCGGGTGCGGAGAATAGTGAATGGGGATCTGGGTCATCTGGATCAGATCCCATATATCAGCATCTGGATAGATTTGATTCCCCGTCCTAACCCTAAGGTCTCTCTAACCCTAAGGACTCTCTAAAGCCCCCCCTTTCTGTTAAGATTCAGGTGCTGCAGCGGAACCATCAGCCAGAATCCAAAATAAATACAGTGGCATCCTGAGCCCAGCACTACCTCTATCCAGTGCTTCCTCCCGACCTTGAATAATTGGAAGCAGCAAAATCCCTCCCTTTTTCATTCCATTTCAGATACAACCAAAAGGTAGTTAAGTGAAACATGTCACTTCTAATTGGATGTTTAAGACAGGTAAGAATTTGTTGTGTTATTTAGCACTAAGACAAATTGAGAAAATGCAGAAATCTGAAAATGAAAAGCTTTGAACTCCCAAGTGGAAAGGAGGAGACTAGGCGGCACTGGACTTTGTTCCAGAGTCTCCCTCACTTCCACTTGCAGTTTCACAACATTTTCTTTCAAGAACATTTTTAAGGAGTGGACACAGATATGAAATTTTCTTGAGTAAAAGTTAGAACCATTAAGATTTTTATTTTACTCTATAATCCAGAAATGGTGTTAGAGAAAGCAATTTGTAATCTGAATTTTGTTGAAACTAAAAGATGTTGGAAAAATTGTGTAAAGTCAGTTATCTCATAATGTTTTATAATTGCCATTTAGAAAACCAGGTATTTTCACCTTTGCTTGTTGAAGTTACAGCTAAAATAATTTGGTTATCATCTATAAAAGTTGTAAGATTGTTGATTAAGTTTTTGAAATTGCTGTTTTAATGCTAAACCTAAAATTGTTAATTGAATGGAATAAAAATTTATTTAGACTGGTTCTGCCCATTCAGAACAGTCCTCCTATATGTTTGGGGGTTGGCAGGCATGGGATCCATGCCAATTCCTTTTATTCTGTAAAATTGCCAAGGCCCCTTTCATGTGGACAAGGTCATTAGTCCTAAGAAAATTGTTTGGCTTACAATGAATGTGACTTGCTCAAAAGTTGTAATATACAGAAAGGATTTTTAAGAATTGGCTTTTATATCAGGACAAGTTTTAAATTTGAGAAGGAAGGATCTTAAATGAAATCTCTTATGCATGTGAGTCCTGTTAATCTTCATTGCTTATTTAAACTCCATGGAAATACAAATAACTGCATTTGGCTTTAAGTTGGGATTAGTGAAACTTGCTGTTTAAGGTAAAAGCATTTGGGACCATAAATATTTTTGTTTAAGTTTCAATTTGGGTATAGTTGTCTGCATGAAATCAGTATCTGAAAGAATATGTCACAAGTTACTCAGAGGGACTGTGATCCTGCATTCTGTACAGTTATCAGGTGAAATTTGTATCTGGAGAGGAAACATCGAGGGGACAATTCTAGACTCAATCTGGGATGGGATCCTCCTGGTCAGTTTCCCCACTGTGTCCTTTTATAAAGGAATGTTTCCCATCTGACTGTTCCTGAGTCTGGCTATAATACAGATACTGCATGATTGGAAAATTTCACTCCTATCTGAATTCAAACAGAGTCAAAGATGTTTTATATTTAGGAATTCTGTAATACCTAAGAATTTGGTTTGTTATAATACTTTGGGAAAAGTTTTTGTTTTCTTCAAGAGTGAATATAATCAGAAAAAGATAAACAAGCCAAGGAAACAACAATGATCATCTATTCAGTTGTGAGATTCAACTTAGAAATCTCTTTTGCTTAAGACAATACAGCTCTGCTAGTGAACAGTAATAACTTATGCACTATCTTGTCTATGGTGGAAATATAAAGGAAACTGAAGCAGTCTGAATGATCAGTTCCAGAGATTTGGAAAGCTAAATACAAGCTTGATCAAAACATATAGAAAGCAGATAAGGAGGTTGGGGACAAATGGGAATCATCCAAGCCCCTCCTATCCCTAGATAGTTACTAAGTATGTCAAGAGAGTGTGAGGAAGTCTGACAGTATTCTCACACACACCTTGCTTCTAGTTATTTTATTCTTACTCCTTTTGGTCCTTGTTTGTTTAATCTCTGTGCCAGATTTGTGTCTTCTAGGTTTCTTTGTCCAAGACCATCACCTATCACCCTCTGAATCGTCAAATTCCTCATACTGGTTAAAGACCCAACCCCTCCAATGTTGGGACCCTGTGAGGCAGGGTCAGCTCTACGTCCAGTCTCAGCAGGAAGCAGTTTCAGGAGCCGAGACCTTCATCCCTTATCCCAAAATATGTTGGGTCCCATCTGCTTAAAGGGGGACAGGGTGGGGTGCTTGAGTGCATGTACTTGGGCCCCAGAGTTCAGGCCAGGTAGAAAGGATGAATAGGACCCTGAAGGAGCATATTGCTAAGCTTAAGGTTGAAACTGGTGAGACCTGGGTGAGTCTCCTTCCTTTTGCCCTGCTTCGGGCTAGGTGTACCCCCAATCCCGCGGCTCTCTCTCTGTTCCCCTTCGAAATCATGTTCGGAGTAGCCCCTCCCCAGGTGTTCCTCAAGTTGTTGATTCTGAATATTGGCTTCCCTACTTTTCTTATGTTGCCCTCCTTAAGTCCTTACAGGCTCTGTGCTCTCCAGAGTGCTCTCACATCTTTATATCAAGCAACAACTACCCGAGGCCTAGGAGACCCGGCCGTTTTGACTGTATGGCCAGGCAATTGAGTCTTCACAAGAAAACTACCCCGGGGATCCTCACCTGAACCTTGGTGATCCTCACTTGAACCTCGGTGGACCAGGCCTTTTCAAGTGATCCTGTCAAATCCATCAGCGGTTAAGGTAGAAGGATGCAAGGCATGGATACATCGTTCACACGTCAAGCCAGTGGCACCACTGTCTGCCCAGTAGATAGCACATCTGGCTGGAGACCTCAAGCTCCATCTTAAAAGAACATGATTGTTCTGTTATTCTCCCTCCCTTTGTTTCTCCTTTTTCCTACAGGCTGCTCCAGGAACTATCAACCCATCCTTTACTTGTGGACTCTAAGCAAGACTAGCAATGGGACGATTATTGCTCAGATTTCCTCCTTTGTGGCTGTCAGTTTTCACTTCGATCTGTGCACCCTTTGGCCTCTGATGAGTCCCCCATTTAAATTAGTTACATGAAAAGGGGGGAGTGAAGTGGACTTTATCCCCCCCCCGGTTTCTAGGCAGAGTTGGGCCCCCTCTCTGTTGTAGCAGCCACTCTCTGTTGTGCCCCCTTGCCTAGCAGCAACTTGGGCCCCTGTCAAAACTGTTCTGTGAGATATTTTTGCTGTCAAGGTTGTACCAGGAGGTGCCAAAATGCTTAAAAGGCACACACACACCTTGTTCGGGGTTGCCTCCTCTGGGTTTTCCCATGAGACAGCCGCCGGCTAATAATGACGCTCCCAAATTCTCAATTGACTCTTGCCTGTGCTTTTTTTTCTCGGTCCGTCCATTTCAGTATTGCTTCCTATTAATATGTACACTTTTGGAAAGGATACTACATTAAGGCAATTATCAGTCATTATCAATCATACTCTTTGTCTCATTGAATCACTTTCAACCTAGTAAGTGAGGAGGAAGATTATCTTTGTCCTTTACTTTTGAATAGCACTGTGACATCAGGAAACTGATGCCATGATATGCAAATGAATTCGATTTAAGTGAGGAGGCCCCTGCAAAGTCACCAGTCAAAGTCATCCTCTCCTCAGGATCCATTGTGTTCAGTGGCAAGATATAGATCAAGAAGACTGGAACTGACCCTAGATGTACTGGGAGACCTTGGCCTTTTCATTTATTTATTTATTTATTTTTATTTTATTTTATTTTATTAATTTATTTACTTAACTTTTAACATTCATTTTAACAAAATTTTGGGTTCCAAATTTTCTCCCCTTTTGTCCCTTCCTCCCAAAACGCCAAGCATTCTAATTGCCCCTATGACCAATCTGCTCTCTCTTCTATCATCCCTCTCTGCCCTTGTCTCCAACTTCTCTTTTGTCCTGTAGGGCCAGATAACTTTCTGTACCCCATTACCTCTATTTCTTATTTCCTAGTGGCAAGAACGTTACTCGACAGTTGTTCCTAAAACTTTGAGTTCCAACTTCTTTACCTCCCTCCCTCCCCACCCCTTCCCTTTGGAAGGCCAGCAATTCAATATAGGCCAAATCTGTGTAGTTTTGCAAATGACTTCCATAATAGTTGTGTTGTATAAGGCTAACTATATTTCCCTCCATCCTATCCTGTCCCCCATTACTTCTATTCTCTTTTGATCCTGTCCCTCCCCATGAGTGTTGACCTCATATTGCTCCCTCCTCCCCATGCCCTCCCTTCCATCATCCCCCCCACTCTGCTTATCCCCTTATCCCCCACTTTCCTGTATTGTAAGATAGGTTTTCATACCAAAATGAGTGTGCATTTTATTCCTTCCTTTAGTGGAATATGATGAGAGTAAACTTCATGTTTTTCTCTTACCTCCCTTCTTTATCGCTCCACTAATAAGTCTTTTGCTTGCCTCTTTTATGAGAGATAATTTGCCCCATTCCATTTCTCCCTCTCTCCTCCCAATATATTTCTCTCTCACTGCTTGATTTCATTTTTTTAAGATATGATCCCATCCTATTCAATTCACTCTGTGCACTCTGTCTCTATGTCTGTGTGCGTGTGCGTGTGCATGTGTGTGTGTGTAATCCCACCCAGTACCCAGATACTGAAAAGTTTCAAGAGTTACAAATATTGTCTTTCCATGTAGGAATGTAAACAGTTCAACTTTAGTAAGTCCCTTATGACTTCTCTTTGCTGTTCACCTTTTCATGCTTCTGTTCATTCTTGTGTTTGAAAGGCAAATTTTCTTTTCAGCTCTGGTCTTTTCATCAAGAATGCTTGAAAGTCCTCTATTTCATTGAAAGACCAATTTTTCCCCTGGAGTATTATACTCAGTTTTGCTGGGTAGGTGATTCTTGGTTTTAGTCCTAGTTCCTTTGACTTCTGGAATATCCTATTCCATGCCCTTCGATCCCTTAATGTAGAAGCTGCTAGGTCTTGCGTTATCCTGATTGTATTTCCACAATACTTGAATTGTTTCTTTCTGGCTGCTTGCAATATTTTCTCCTTGACCTGGGAACTCTGGAATTTGGCCACAATGTTCCTAGGAGTTTCTCTTTTTGGATCTCTTTCAGGTGGTGTTCTATGGATTCCCTGAATATTTATTTTGCCCTCTGGTTCTAGAATCTCAGAGCAGTTTTCCTTGATAATTTCATGAAAGACGATATCTAGGCTCTTTTTTTGATCATGGCTTTCAGGTAGTCCCATAATTTTTAAATTGTCTGTCCTGAATCTATTTTCCAGGTCAGTTGTTTTTCCAATGAGATATTTCACATTATCTTCCATTTTTTCATTCTTTGGTTTTGTTTTGTGATTTCTTGGTTTCTCATAAAGTCATTAGCCTCCATCTGTTCCATTCTAATTTTGAAAGAACTATTTTCTTCAGTGAGCTTTTGAATCTCCTTTTCCATTTGGCTAATTCTGCTTTTGAAAGCATTCTTCTCCTCATTGGCTTCTTGAACCTCCTTTGCCAATTGAGTTAGCGTATTTTTCAGGGTGTTATTTTCTTCAGAATTTTTTTGGGTCTCCTTTACAGGGTGCTGATCTGCTGTTCATACTTTGCTTGCATATCTTTGGTTACTCTTTCCAGTTTTTCCTCCAGTCCTCTAACATAATTTTCAAAATTTTCTAAGCTCTTTTTGAGCTTTTCCATGGTCTGATCCCATTGAGTGGGATGGGATACAGAAGCACTGACTTCCGTGTCTTTCCCTGATGGTGAGCACCACTCTTCCTCATCAGAAAGGAGGGGAGGAGAAACCTGTTCACCAAGAAAGTAACCCTCTATAGTCTTGGTTTTTTTCCCTTTTCTGGGCATTTTCCCAGCCAGTGACTTGACCTCTGAATATTCTCCTCACGCCCACCTCGCCTCCAAATCCTCCCAGCCAGTGTTTGGGGTCTGAGATTCAAATGCTGCTTCCCAGCCTCAGGGCTTTGGGCGGGGGCAGGGCTACTATTCAGTGTGATATCAAGTTCAGCTGCCTGGGTGAGGGCAGGGCCACCTCACGGACTCAGTTCCTTCAAGGGGTTTATGCAGAGACCTTCAACAATGGATGCAGGCTCCTGCCTGTTTGGGGAGCCCCGGGCTGCTCCCGCCTCCGCTGTTGCCTCCCAAGGGGGCCTGAGTTATGGGGGTATCCCACTCCCCTCTCGACACACCAAAGAGACCTTCTCACCGACCTCCGTCACCTGTGGGTGGAGGGACCCGCATGGCTGCTGGAGATCCTATCCCTGAGGCCCGCTTGGATCTGCTCCTCTCAGTGGCATGGCCGGGGCAGGGCTGTGCTGGGCTCCGCGTCCGCAGCGCGACAGACCTTTTGCGAGAGGTTTGCAGATCCCTCTGGAACAGAAATCTCCTTCACTCCACTGTTCTGTGGCCTCTGCTGCTCCAAAATTCGCCGTGAGTTACTTTATACAGATGTTCTGTGGGTTGTGGGTTCGGAGCTATGTGTATGTGCGTGTTTCTACTCCGCCATCTTGGTTCCGCCTGACGACCTTGGCCTTTTTAAACTGAAATCTCTCCTGGGTCTCAGTTTGACTGAGGCAATATACTTTCAGTGATTAGGGATAGTGAGAAGAGGATAGATTTTGATGGAAGAAAATAGCAGAAAGAAACTGAACACACATGGTACCTATTTACAAGGTTTGATGGTGAGGGGTAGAGGCTAGGGACAGTCATGTGCTAGGAGGGTCCTGGCAAGAACTGAGGAAGCTTTAAGAGAAAAAAATACTTCATGCAAATTCTTTTTCCTTTCAAAATTCTGCCTGGGGCAAGCTGAGTTTCTTAGGAGCTCTCCAAATGAGTAGGTTTGTAGAAATGCAGACATCTCCTTAGGGACAGAAGCAAAATACAAATGTAGTCAGACTTCTAAATTCCAGTCTCTAGGACACATAATCTTCAATTCCAACCACACCTAAAAGCAGGCTTGTAAGGGAATTTGTTACCAGGGGAAATGTGGACTGAGGCCTCCAGGGAATAGAGAAACTACCTGTTTTAGTTGATCTCTGTGCAATATATACTTTAGACTATCTTGGAAATAGGTGATCAGAGGCTTTGAAGTTCCTTCCTATTATTTTTAGTATAATATTGAGGTTTATTGAAATTATCCTGACAAGGTACATTGACCAAATTGATTTTTCCTTCCTGGTTACACCAGAAGCATTTTGTAAGCCATAGAAACCATTCTCTGGGAGAGGTGAGAAATAAATTTTTCTTTTGGGATAAAGGGGTGAAGTCTTTAGTATTGCTAAGCCCTATATTTTCAGTTTCATGTCCTTTGATTCTGACCAACTGTGTTCCTACCTCCTTTTCAGCTCTGATACCTATGAAGTCCCTTAGGAAGATGTATAACTGATGGATAACTTCAGCATAATAGAGTGAGTAGAATAGCCCTGTAAGAATGAGAGTCATTCTCTTCCCACTTTCTATATCTGTACCTTTATTGGAGCAAATTTACTCTGGAAGTTCCTCTATGGGTTGGGAAGTTTTAGGTGGATGGCCTCATTTCACTTTCATATCGCCAAATATTCATAATTTTACCAAGTGTAGACATATCCTCCACTAATTCAAGATCATAGCTCCTCTCCACACCTCAATAGACACATTCTTGGGAACAAAACAAAATGACTCTTTGGTGACAAGATCACAGTGATTGACTATTCTAAACTTCTCTAGACTGAGAATGATTCTTGTTAATAGTAAGAAAGGGCCTCTCAGAATTTGCAGTGCACTTCATGGGATACAGGCTCTGGGAGACCTCTAGAACTCTCTTTAAATCTTTCTACTTGATCTGGCTTTTGCCTGAAATCAGAAGCCTTTCATTATCACCTCCTTGCTTCTGGCTACTTCCTATCCTTGATTCTATCAAAATATCTTTAACCTAGCCTAGTCCTCCATTGTCTGTTACCTCCAGATTACTGCTACCTACTTCTCACACTTGATCTCATCAAAATCCCATTCTTTTTGAGTCTGACCTCCAGTTACCCCAATCCAATCAAGATCCTCCTTGGACTCCTCCTCAAGACCCTCTCTAGTCCCCTCCTCTCTGACTACTAGACCACCACTAGATCCTTCCCACAGTCATTCTGTATATAGATCCTTCTCATATCCATGAAGGTATTCAGAGTCAATCTAGCTGAGATTCTATCTGGGTCACTTGTAAATACAAGTGTCACATATGGTAAGGCTTCTTAAGAGTCAAAACAATATGGTAGATCTTAAATAAATTTTCTTTTTCTTTGGATAAAAAGAAGCCTTGAGTTGGTCAGAATCACTCAGGCAGGGCCTGGAGTGTTGGTATTTGGGGGTCTCAAGCACTCCAAATCTCAACACACTGACAGCCTTCTAGAATGCAGGGTTAATATGTTTAACATGTTCAGTCACTTTTCAATAGTGTCCAACTCTTTGTGACCCCATTTGGGGTTTTCTTGGCAAAGGTACTGGAGTGGTTTGCCATTTCCTTCTCCAGCTCATTTTACAGATGAGGAAATTGAGGCAAACAGGGCTAAGTGATTGCTGAGGGTCACTGTGCCAGTAAGTGTCTAAGGCCAGATTTGAACTAAGGAAGATGAATTTTTCCTACTCTTAGTTGCCCACTGTTTGACAGTTATCTCTTAATTTTTTACGGTATTGTTCCTTGATCATCCAGTTAATGTTCTTGTTTTTCTAATTTGCATTTGTTTGTTTTTAATATACAGTCAGTTCTACTGTAAAGCATGTTTTGAAAAAGAGAATTTGCTCCAACATAATTGATATATTAGGTAACATTTTTAGCATAATATATATTTCAAGTTGGCTTCTGTAGGCTTTCTTCCACAAGAAAGAGTGAGAATGCAGAAAAGTTCACCATTTCACAATAACTCACAACTTGTAATCCTTCAAGCACTCACTTCTGTCAGTAAACTTCAAGTGTTTGTCAAGGTAAAATGCCATGTTTAGAATACATTTTCCACTGTAGTAGGAACTGGGAGTTGAGAAGAGATTGACTGGATCTCCCACCCCCTTCTCCCTTGTTGTCTGGTCCTGAGGCTTAGAGTTGCAATAGCCAGAGGCTTGCCTAAGTTGTTCATGTAGCCCTTAATGGACAGGGTCACTATTCGTTGTAATATTTATATATTTTCATGCATGTATTTAACATGTATAAAAGTATTCTACTGTTGTTATTAGGTTCCTATCTTTTATCCTACCTCTGATACAAGTTTTGAAATTATTTACATATTTTTAAATATTTACTTACGTAATATGTATATATTTCTTAACCACTTAACATGTATGAAACTGTGCTGACATTAGTATTGGGTGTAGAGTGTAAAATTTAACCAACAAATAAAATAAGGCCTTTTTTCTGAGTATATCGTTTATTAACATGGTGTGTTATCTATTAATAGAGGACAGGTCAGTGGCACGGCTTTTTGTGCCAAATACCCAGAGCAATAATCAAAGGCATCTTTTATACCTAGGTATGTCTTCCTTCTGATTTTTCTGACAGTACATCATTGCTAGGACCTCCCCTGGCAATCCTGATTGGAAAATATTTTAGGGAGGAGATAGGCCAATAGTTCTCAGCTCCTTCCCATCTTTAGGAGTGGTGAAATCAGTGACCTGACCCTCAAATGTGGTCAATGCCTTTCAGACTCCTAAGGAATGAAATGTTATCTGGTTTATGAAATCCTGCTGTCTTTAGCAAATTTGATCAGAAAAACAGAAATCATTTCAGCCAGACTTTTACTGTCTTGCTCTCCCTTTTGTAGACCTAGTCACCCCAAATTTTGATAAGGGGCCTAGCAAAGACAAAGGGCCATGTTCCACCAGAAAGACCTAACCCTGGCTGGCCTTCTTTACTGGGTAAACAAAAGCAAGTGTCCTTCCAAGTTGGGGGCTAGAGTGATTACATTACTTGGGTCATACCCTTCAGAGACTGCCAGGCTTCTCAGGAGTGGGTTCCTGACAAAAGTAGGAGAAAAAGGATAGATCACAATTAAATGATTGATTATTAATATAATAATATTAATTTTCCTCATAGGTTACTATCTTTTTTATTATAATGTGTGAATGATGACTTTTTTTGAGCATTTATGCTTCTAACTCCATTCCCCCTCCTCCCAAAAAAACTCTATGGCTTTAATTAAATGATTTTGCATAGCGCAGTGCTTTGGGGGAATATGTATGTCAGATTATAACAGAACTGATCTATACACATTTCATTTTATTACAGCAGTCCTATGTATTTTATTTTATGCATTTAAAAGCATCATTCTAAGAAGGACTCCAGTCAATATAGTTTATGACACATGCAAAAAAATGTCAAGAACTCCTCAATTAGATGATATTGAAGATTTTCCCTGTCACTATAATAACGATATATGTCTGGGTTCTTTGTTGTTTCCTTTGATGCTTTTCAGCCTACTTCTTAACTTTAAACTTTATGTTAGTATTGGGTTCTGCTCACTTCTGTTCACTATCCTGAGCTTCTGTCTTTTTTATGTCTTTCTGCTGCTTTCACAATTCAGTCTTGGGACCTGTAGGTTTTCATTGCTTTCAAAGTGGTATGATCAGGGGAGAGGTCTGTTTATTGGTCTCTTACTTTGCCTGCAACATTCCCAGAGGGTCTTCAGGTTCTGAGGGACTGAACTGATGGATGCCCCTTGGTTTTGGTCATTTGCTCTAATTTATTCCACAGCAGGCTTATGTGCAGGGATAGAGGTCCAGCCTGAGTCCCCACTCCTCTAAGTGTTCTTGCGCTCAGAGCCACAAAGCTGCATCTCTGAAACTTGTTCCTTGTTCCTTTTATAGGTATGATCTGTGTTCCTTCACTACCGACCCTTCTCTGCCCTTGAACTGCATAATGAGTGACAGTTACTAGATGAAACCTTTTCTGATCTCAGAGATAATATAAGGGTCCCTGAATCTCTTTCTTCTCATACGCTTCCTGTTCTCATGTTCAGTTCTCTTACCATCCTTGGATTCTAGAATGATTCCCACTGCTCCTGGGGCTACCTCTGCCACCACTGCTATCCTGGTCAGGAAAAAAAACAAAACAACGGATTGCTGTATTTTGTTCTTGTATTTCCTTCTCAGAATTTGATTTGGCACATTTTCTAAGTTATTGTGGAGGAGCTAAGGCAAAGTCTCTGCTGCTCATTCTGTCATTTTGACTGCTCCCTGCTCACAGTCTCTAAAACTCAAAATTCTCAGGACTTTATTCATTTTCTTTACCCCTAAACTAGGCAGAAACACCACACAGTTAGGTGGTGAGTTGATAGAGCGTCAGGCCTGAAATCAGGAATACTCATGTTGGTAAGTTCAAATTCATCTTCAGACACTTTCTAGCTGTTTGACCCTGGGTAAGTCACTTAAACCTGTTTGCTGCAGTTTCTTCATCTGTAAAATAAGTTGGAGAAGGAAATGGCAAACCATTTCAGTATCTTTGCCAAGTAAAACTCAAATTGGGTCACAGAGTTGAACACCACTGGAAAATGACACAATAAAAACCTCTAAATTTACCACTCCTCAAATTTCCATATTTCTGATGAAGGCATCATTCTACTTCCTGTCACCCAGATAACCCTATCTAGAAGTCTTCTACTCTCCTCTATATCTCACCTCCAACTGGCTGGCTCACTCTGTCTTATGGCTGTCCAATCCATTAACAGGAACAATAATCTTCTTAAAGGACACGACTGACCTTGGCGCTCCCTTACTAAAGAACTTTCTAACTTTGATAAAATTCAGATTCCTCAGTTTGTCATATAAATCTTTTCATAGTCTGGCTCCAGCCAATCTTTGCAGGCTAATTGTGCATTATTCCCCTTTAGAAAGACAATGTTCCAGCTAAACTGACCTACTTCTCAATTCTTAAATTTGGGACTTTATCGCCTGCTTCTTTTCTTTGTGCAGTTTGTATTTCAATCCCGGATGGTGTGCATGCCTCCTTATTTGGGTCTTTTAGAGGAGTGCCCAAGTTGGTTAGAGTAGGGCAGGGTTAAATATATTTCATTGGGGAGGGAGTATCATTTGAGGCACAGTAGAGAACAGTTATATAAGTGACTTTGTATAACTGAAAGTCCCTAGAGAAGACTAGGGAAGTCTCTGAAGTGGTCATAATAGGGATCTTCTTTTTTTCTCCTCACTTTTCTTTTTTTAACTGGTTTTATAGTCCTTTTTAAACTGGTTCCAGTCTCTTTTGGGCAATTTGCAGCCTTGGGATCTTGTAAGGTCAGTTGCATTCAACATCTTCCTCTCTCTCTCTCCTTTGTTAAGGGGGATTCAGTTGCTGACCAAGGGAGGCATTGAAGTGATGGATGAATTCACAAGAACCACTGGGGGTGGTCTCCTTCAGCAGTCAGACCTTACAAGGAAGAAACAGAAAGCAAAGGATAACCCACTCCTGTTGTCTGTTACATCAGTCCATCATATCTTAAGGCTCAGACATCCCATGTAGCTGTCTGGTTACTGAGAAACCTCCTACTGAAGTCATGTAATCTTCTGGAAATCTCCTCTCCTAGGCATTCTGGAATAGGCAGGCTCTCAGAGGAGCTTCTTTCATGAAAATATTTGAGTGATTTGGCAATGATGTTAAATATCTATGTGATAATGAACAGTAGTAAAATGTACATACAAATCTATAGGTGATAAATCTACAATCACTTTCTCAAGGAACAGGTGACTTTAAGTTTTTACATACATGCATATACATATATATATACATATATATATATATATATGCAGAATTGGCCCCCCACCATTTAACACAGACAGTACTTTGCATGTGCTTGATTTTAAATTACTGCAAACCATTCAGTAAAGAACTTACTGGTCCATGCTGTCATCAACAACAGGTATGCAGCATTACTGAACTGGCTGAAAAGTCTTAATGGTCTTTAAATAATTTGGCATTGATGGATAGAGCAGTGGTGAAAGTTAATCTCATTAGCCATCTTTATTTAATTAAATGTACAATATGCTTTTAGTGGCATCTTTTTACATTTTCATAAGAAATTAATTGCAAAACTAATTATCAGAAATTTCTTGAGTAAGTATACATACTACCAGGGCTGCTTATAACTATTTTAGTATTGGGGAAGACTTAGAGGTACTTAATTATCTTTCAGATAAGAAAGAAAATATAGAAATAAAGGATACTTCATTAATGGAGGTTCTAAGTCATACTTGGCATGAAGATGCCTAAAAATACTGTAATAGTGACATAGTTAAGACAACATTGAAAAAGTAGATAGATAAAAGCTAAAAACAGAAGAAAAGCTACCAAGTAAACCGAACAATGACACAAAATAATTTTAATGGAAGGAAAAAGATTAAAATAGTGTAAATGGGCTTTAAAACATAAATACAAAATCGTGGTAAACCAAATTCCAGCTGAATATCCTATCATGAAATAAAATAATCTTTCTACACATATTTTCTACCATTCTAAGACAGAAAGCAAGATAATTTGTGATACTCTTCTGCACCAATTATTTTAAAATTTTGATTTTAATAAAAGACATTGTGATTTACTAAGTGCTTGCTCAAGCACCTATTAATGAAACAATATCAAATAAATACACGCAGTCATCATAATATTTGAATTCAAAGAACATGAAAACTCAAAATGTATATAAAGCTTACAGGAAAAAAGGGAAATAACTCATTTCCTCCTTAGGTGTATGAAATGGTGCCAAGGATTTAATAACAACACCCTTTGCAAGTAGGAGACTTCTATGTTTAATGATCATGTAATGAATTCACCCAAAAGATGTTTATTTTAACAAAAGGCTGTGATGGGGTGGCTGAATACAGTAAGTAAATAATTCCAGATTGTATCAAATGAGTTGTCTATAAACATGTTCAAATGAAACTGGATATTATACCCAAATAGACCACTGTGCTCAAATCCTCTTTCAAATCCTTGTAAAATTTGCTTGCATTTCAGACAATACTTTATATACAAGTGTTGATCACATATTAGGTTGTAAATCAAAGTAAAAAAAAATTGAAATTCTCTTTGAGGTAGTGCAGAATATTTATTCTCCTCTAAGGTTAATCCCTTTCCTTAAAACAAGCTGAAGATGTTTTGGAATTAATTATGAAACCATCTTCATATACATACACCCATACATATTCTACACAGAGAAATATAATATATTTGTGTATGTATCTATGTATATGTGTGTGTGTGTGTGTGTGTGTGTATATATATGTGTGTGTGTGTGTGTGTGTGTGTGTGTGTGTGTGTGTGTATGTGTGTGTGTGGGTTCTGGTCCCATAAACTTTTACAACATTGTCTAACTATCCCCGTACCATTTAAAAAAAAAATTAGGATCTTATCTTATACATGAATATATAGTTATAAACATGCAGATAACATGACCAAATATTTATTTAGTTGTTCAGGGTACAGAGTCTCAAACTGAAAACAGTGGGAGTCCTAAGGTAGTGCAACAACAATTATATAAAGAAGGACTTGCCCTGGTTATATTTTGCTAGAAGAGATAGAAAAAAGGTTAGGACTCAGTGTAGTGGCCTCTAAGGCAAAGCCCAAGGACACTGAATGACTTCCTTACTTCCAACTGACTTAAGGTTAGAATAGAATAAGTAGTCAAGTGTATATATGATAGAATACCACAACTAGGCTCAGAATTAATCAGGTGGTAACATTTCTTATATGGGAAGCTGGGCTAAGAGGGTCCTACCTTAACCTTCCCAACCCTTTTACCAGGGACAGCTATTTACTGGCTGTAGGTCAAAGACTACACTCCAGTTGAGCTGCTGGCATTTTACCTGGAGCAGTGAAATACTGGCTCAGGGGCACAACAAATCTGAAAATGAAGCTCAGAAAGAAAATTCATTGCCCCCGAAGGTTTTATGTCAATCAGCAAAGTCTCACTGATCTCCGTTGGAGTGGATATATTTGTTATTAACACCATCCAGCGGTTGAAATAAATTAGCTAGCAAATAAAATGTCATCAGACCTTCAAAAGTCATATAAAAGATTTTGCATCACATTGCTTTCTTGTAATATTCCCCTTTCTCAAATATAGTTTAAAATTCAACTTCCTGTAAAAAGGCACTTTTTAGAATTGAACAAAGTTACTAACGCTTCTGAACATATATATATATATATGTCTCACATATCTTACTTGATAAAACAAAGAGATTTTTTAATGCATTCAATGAAAATAATTAGCAACTTGGAGACAATTCTTCAACAAGTGAATTTTTATCTAAATAAAAGAGAAGCCTTTCTTCCAGCTATGCTAGTGTTACCACATTTCACATCCTACATATGTAATTGATCTTTACATTACAGTATTAGCAAATACATATAAAGTTTTAACAATTCAGTTCCATGGCTATTATCATTAGGTTAACTTAAAGCATGGTGGGCCAAGGAGCATAAGTCATTGCTACTAGAATTCTCCTAAGTATAGGGATGACTTGTAGCCCACGTAAAACCTCTGTGGATTTGGTCCGATGATGTCAGGGAGTGACTCATCTCAAGTTCTGAGAGAGTTTTCACAAAGAGAGTTAAAACAATGAATGGAGCACTGAAAACCACAATAGCCAGCATTTGCATAATATTTGATGCATCTTATGAACAGACTGATGTGAAGTACTATACAAACCATCCCGAGACGTGGGTGGCCAGGATTATTGTATACTGATATAACCTCTCTTTATTTCCTCAGTATGGGAGTGTATGAGGTATCAAGGAGGACTACCACCTCTGGTATAAGGGCTTCATAAGCCTGTTTAAGGCTGCTTACACAGACACACATGTATGTGTGCATATGTATATGTATGTGTTTATATGTATGTATGAATATTCCTTTAGCAATCCATACCTTTCTCATTTCCTTTTTTCTTTACTTGTTCAAATCCCACATTCTTCAAATTTCAACTATATCTCAGACGACATTCACTCCACTGAATATTTCCTTTTTAGTTTTTGTACTTATAATCATTAAACAAAATTAATCATTTACTAAAGACTTTTATTCTCAAGGTGCTATATTGACTCTCAATATACCTATAACAATTACATTGTTGCATTATGGCCAGCCAATTACAATTCTGCCATTCCCAAAAAGATGGAGACACCAAAAACTAGTTAAGAGGTTCTTGGCAATTATTTAAAAAAAAAAAGAGAAAAAGAAAAAAAAACTATAACAACTTATAAAAACTTAACCTATTCTAGTAACAAGTTCTAGCATAATATTCACTGAAGTAACACAAAGCATTTTTCTAAATAAATATCATGTACATTTCAAGTTAATTTCTTAAAGAAGCTGTGTGTGTGTGTGTGTGTGTGTGTGTGCACTCGTGAAAAGAAAAGCAATTCTTAAAAAGTTAAATACATAATGTATTATAAAAATGGTTAGGAGTCATATATAAATTACAGCAAAACTCCTAAGTTCAAACATACACCACTAACCATCATATTGATTTGTAAAACTCTCAAGTATCCAATTAAATGTTCTAGTCAAATCCTGTTTAACTTTTGATTTGTCCCAGATTCACACACACTTTTTGGTTGTTTTCTCTTTTTGTAATAGTAATTTAAATGGAAAGATCTTTCCCATTCATTAATAAGTCCGTATGATCCGCTTAAATCACCTGGAAACCTATGTGGCTGGTGGTGTGAGGAACTTGCTGACCAGGTGGAACAGGAAGGGTGGAGCAGAACTGGAAGGAAGTGAATGAGCATGGTCAGGGCAGAGGAGAGAGAATTCTGGCAGGTACAGGAGGCAAGGCTCAGGCTTCTGAGTATTTGCTTGGGAAAAGGCCCTGACTGAGGGGGGAGGCTTGGGAATGGCTTTGGCCCCTGCAGTGATCATGTTTATTAACTTCTTGGTCATCATGACAGATTTTTATTTCTGGTTCTGGGACTTGGCTTTCTGGTGTCTAAATAAATGTTTTTCTTCTGCTTTCTATATGGAGAGTCTTTTATACTTTGCGATTGAGAACCATGCTGGCATATTTATAGTCACCACCAGTGTGGTGAATATTGCCTTGGCGATACATTTCTCTCTGAGTTAACACTTAACGCTGTTTGGTGGCTAAGAAGCCAGACGGTTCCCCAGATATAAACTGAATATAATCTACAAAAATTGGATTGAATTAAACCTAGATTTATAATTTGTAATATTCAAGATCAATTCCCAATTAAAATTTTACTTAACAAGAAAAAAATTGTTTAAAAGCAAGTTAAAGAAAGGTAAATTGTAGTCACCTGCCTCTCTTTGTAAATTACTTCTCTGACAATCCTATCAGGGAGATTTGCATAACTCAGTAAGCCACATTATCAAAGGAAAGGGGATGTTCAAAGTAATTTGTTGGGGAGAGTAAGGGAAGCATCTGGAGGAAAAAAAAAACATTACAAATTGTTTCTTTCTCAGCACTGTTTTTGCTCCTATTGGCTTCCATTATGTACTATTACCACACTCTGCCTCCCCACCCCCACTCAGACCACAAGAAGAAGTAAAAAAAAGCAACTGGCTTTGTACTCAGGGTTTTACACACACACACACACACACACACACACACACACACACACACACACACACACAATACACACAGAACAATTAACAAAAGTGCTCCTCCACAAAGGCAGACAAAAAATACAAAGCATAGACTCAGCAGTTGTCCTTTTATAGAGACCTCTCAGAATTGCCACATATGGTCCAAAATTATGGAATGGACCCCAAACTGCCCGTGGGACTTTTAACAAATCTTTGGCTAAAGAGCCAAGAAATTGGCTGAAAAGAGACAGAAGTTCAGGAAATACGAGACACATATACCCAGGATGAATCAGAGTCCAATCCAGACTGGAACACTGATGGTCCCTGCTGATACTGAGAACTTGAGGTCAAAAGTGGTAGCCAGTCAGTCGGCAGCCTTTGAACCTCACTTCTTGACACCATATATGTCAACCTAAAATGAATTAACAAAGAAAAAAGACAGCAAAACAGAGGATCTTTTAATCAAGGCAAGGGAATTGTAATTCAGAACCACCATGCAATACCAGGGTGCATGAGTGCTCAAGAGGGGCAGAGGGGAGCAGGGTTAAATACATTTCAAGAAGAAGGGAGTCTCATGGTAGCACAGATAGGAGAAGCTGTTATGGGAAGTTGTTTTGCCTAACAACTGAAAGTCCACAAGAAAATGGTCGGGGAGGCTCTGCAACCATAAATATCTTATCAGAATGGGGATCCTTTTTGTTCTTATCTTTTTTTTAACTGGTTTCAGTAGTTCTCTTGGGCAATTTGCAGCCCTGGGATCATGAAAAGTCAACTGCCTTCAACAGTGGGCATCTTGTTCCATGGAGTTGTGACCAGGCAAAGCTATAGATGAAAAGTGGAGAGAGCATCTCATTTCTTTTATCATTTTTGGTCTTTCTGCCTCCCATAATCATGTGTTTATGTAAATGGGTTCATGCTACATGTCCTCAGCAGGGATATCATCTTCTTAGTGCCATGTGTCTTTATATATCCCAGCATCTAGTATAGTGCCTCTCTTTGAAAACTCTTTCATCTAAGCTTCAGTTATGCTGCAAAAGTACCCTCTCCTTCATCCTCCTCCCTCATCTTCCATTCCCCACACCAAGTTCTACAGCCATGGACTATGATCAAATCAATCCTGCCACTATTCTAGAATGGCTCCACTCACTAATGCTTGCTCTCTTGATCAAAGTGTCTGTCCTTGATCACCACTCCCCTTTATTTTTCACATTAGAATTTGAATTCCTATAGGGCAGGGATTGTCTGTATGTCTGTATCTCAAGCATTCATAATAGTCCTTGGCACTTAGTAGGCATTTAGAAACTTTTTTCTCCTTATTTTTTTATTCACCCCTTCATTTATTAATCTACTCATTTATTTATTTACTTGCTCATTCATTTATTTGTCTGTTTCTTCATTCATTCACCTGTGATTCAGAGTACATAGTTTCATATCCAATCTCTGAAACTTATGACCTATGTGATTATGGACAAGTCACTTAATGTTTCTGGGTCTCAATTTTTTCATCTGTAAAATTAATGAGTTGGATGAGATGGCCTCTCAGGCCCCTTCAAACCCTAGATGTGTGGTCTTGTGAAATCAATGCTTCTAGGAATTATTGTTTGAGTTATATCTCTATCTTCTTCTTCTCAGGTATAGCCTTTAAGACTTTGCAAATATTTTGCTAAAAACTGGATATGACATTTTGTTTTGACTAGAAACGTCTTACAGCATTTCTCCCAATCTAAACGTATAGCAAACCTGTCAGAAATGTGGTTAATGTAGCATTACTTGCTCTTGATGAAAACATACCAGCTTTAAGAGATCACTGCTTCCCTTTATATGTGCTCAGAAACCATCTATTTAGTATGATGTTCTAGAATACTAACAGTAGTAAAAGTTAAGTCCCCAATACTGTAATAGTTTAAAGAACTGACTCTTTCCTTATTTGGGGGGAGGGGAGAGAATCAGGACAAAATTTCCCCAATTCCAGTACTGTAGAATCTTTTCTATTCTCCACCATTTTAAAAAAATATAAATCATAGGCAGTACCTCAGGAATCTCTTCTACCACTTCTTTTCAATGTGGGTGTAGTTTGTCCAGACATCATGAAAATCTCACTGATGGCAGATAGGTTCTCTCCTAGATCCTTGCTATCTTTCCAATCTTCTTACAACTTATTCTTTTCTAGATAGTCTCTGACTCAGTGACACTGACTTCTTTTTCTATTCTCCACATAGCACAGTCTATCTCAGCACAATCTGTTTGATGGCTGGACATTTTCATTGACTGTCCCCCCATATTTGGAATACTCTCCCTCCCCATTGCTACTTCCTTCCAGTACCAGCTAAAATTCTATCTTCAATAGCAAACATGTTCTGAACCCCTTCAATGCTAATACCTTCCCTCAGAGCATTATTTCCACTTTATCTGGTATATATCTTCTTTGTTCATATTTTTTTTACATGTTTTTCCCCCTTAGACTGTAAGTTCCTTGAGAACAGGGACACTTTTCTATTTCTTTGCATCCCCAGTGTTGATTTAGCACAGTGCCTGGTGCACAGGAGGCACTTAATAGTTGTTAACTAACTGACATGTTCCCTTACCTTTTGCTAACTTCCTCTAGATTTCAGCTTCCAGTTAACTTTATTTTCCCATCACACATTTTGATAATCATTCCCCTCAGGGAGATTACAAGAGCAAAATAAGGAGTTTGTTTTTCCTTTTCTATGGAATCTATCATGATTGTCCTATACACTCCGAGAGTAGTACTATTTTCTCTTCTGTTTTCTCTTAGTAGAAATATTAAAAGACCCTTGTGTTAATAGCCACTATCACCATCCTTAGCTCTTTCTGGCATTTAACCTTGATACCATTCCTTCAGAAGTATTTTCCTCCAGGTTTAGCTGAGACTAGTCCATTGATTCTGGGTCAAAATTGGATAATAGATCATAAATTAGATTTAGAATGGGAAGGAACTTCAGAGGCCTTCTAGTCTAACCTCCTAATTTTAGAGATGAGGAAACTGAGGGCCAGGGATGCTAAGTGATTTGCTCATGGTCAAACAAGTAATAAAAATTATTGGGGATAATTAGAACATAATGAAGCTCTTATGAACCATAAAATTTCATTAAACACATTTATTTGCAATTAGGTTGAAGTGGTATAATTTACAAAAAGAAAAAAAAGATGCTGAACCTATCTGACTCTAGATTTGCCAGGTCTGCAAAATGCTAGGTCAAAAGAAAAAATTACCCCATAGGACAATGGGAATTCTGCCAAACTTCCAGCCTTTCCAAAGGCTAGACTCAGTAAAAAAAGGAAGCTATGCTAGTGATCTGAACATATCACTCCCGATTAACAAAGTACTGAGAGCAGTCTCCCTGCACCTCTTAGGAAAACCTGGTTTTTCTAATAAAATACACACTGTTGATAGCACAAAGGCCATGGAAGAATTTTGCCCTGATCTTGAATTATATGCCTTTATTTCTATCTTATTTTTAAGTATATAAATAAAGCAGTGAGTTTCCTATGCATTCACCTGCATCTCCTTAGAATGTTATGCACTGAATTCATTTTATGTAGTATGCATTTAATAAATCTTTGTTGACTGATTGATGATAATGAAGTTTATGGTGATGATGGTCTCTCTAGATTCCAAAGTATGTTAATAAAAAATGAATATGGGATATCAAAATATTCTAAGGACTGAAATAAAATAAAAACAGCAGATATTTAATAAATATTTGTTATGAGTAATGTACCATGTAAGATTAAATGAAAAATCCAAAAATAAATAATAAATCATCATCCTTGCTCTCCAAGACCCTATTTTTTTTTATTGGGTGGGATAAAACAGACAAATCAGTATAATATCAAACAGAGCATAAGTAAACAAGAAATACAAACAAATATGATGTAGGGCCTGAGAAGAGAAAAATGATTTCAGAATATGGTGGTAGAGATAAGGAAAGACTTCAGGGTAATGGTATGCTTAAAACTAAAACAAATTAATTGATGTTTTTTAGTTACACAATACAGCTGTTTCCTGATATATGTCTCCCCTCTTTTAGCCCCACCCCCTTCAATAAAGAAAATTATTGAGTAAACCAGCTAAGACAGAGAGAGCATCTTATAACAATTCTCCTATGACCTCACTCACCTCCATATGACTTGCTAGACCAATGGATCTTTATCATGGGGTCTATATGTTCATTGCAACCAGACTAGTTTATCTGCATTGTTTAATCATTTCTTTCTACATATTCTCTAGAGATGGTCTAACTAATATACTGGAGTAGATGGTGCGGTATAGAACGCAATATAGTAGAGAATTTGGGGTACCACCAAATTGTGGTGAGCCTTTTACTATTCATCAAAAATGATCTGTTCTGTGAAAAGCTCAAATTTTCACCAGCCTCTCAGTCTGCTCTCTTTATGTCAGCCAGCTGAGGTAACTTAATTGACCACATGTCCTTGAAATCTTACTATAACACTGACCACAGGGTTCAGGTCAAGTAACCAGCTGAATGCTGAAATTACCTTAGAGGAAGTCCTTCTTTTGATCATTTAGTAACTAAAAAGCCATGAACTTGTCCATTTGTCTCCACATATATTCCAATATAGTAAGCCCAACCTTTTGTATCTTTTAATCCTTCAAATGGTACCAGCACAATACTTGGACTGTCTGCTGGTCCTCATTCTTTATACATGATTGCCTCATTTTCTTTTTTCTTTTATACCTCCTTTCATAAGAAAATCATATTTTGAGGCATGTTGCTTAATCTACCATATACTCAAAATTTGCCTTTAGATAACCTTTGATTTAGATTCTTTTGAGATCATAGTGTGTTACAAAATACTCAAATGTGGTAGAGTAACCAGAATATTGGTTGGTTTTTTTTTAAAGTAGCTAATAGATGTTTTTGGGGGGGTGGGGGAAAGATAGAAGTAGAGATAAGAAGAAACAAAACATTGAGCACTCAGGATCACTGAAGTAACTGTGCAATTTACTAAATGAGTTTCTGCCTGATACAATCTTGGAGAAACCAGGACATGCATCTATGAACCAATTCAAGGTCTCTATAATTCTAATTGCATATTGTAATTTGGGCAAGGAATTTTTTTCCCTTCACTTTGTTTCTCTAGTATAGTTGATAAGATCCATCTCAAATGACTGTCATTTTCATTGATGAGACTTCCTACCATTCTAGTGCTTGATACTATTAGTACAATATCATCTCTAAATACTAGCAAGTAGAGGGAAAGGTATGTATATCTGGATTAATATTTCTTTGCAATTAGATATTAATGAGAAATTTGTAGAACATGATACATAAATTCACATGAAACACTGAGTTTATTCTAATCCTTTCATAGTAACAATATTTAATTACAAGATATAAGATAAGATGATAGGATCTATAAAAAAAAATTAAACAACCCTCCATGTGTTTATTGTTAGAAACATCCATCTTTCCCTCTTTCTACCCACTGCTCAAATCAAATCTTTCTGTATGAAGATAATTTTGTCAGGTCCAATTTCTTTTCATCTATATTATATGATATTAATATTTTAGATTCTTAATGTATGGTCCAAGAAGGCAAGAACCACTAAGGAAGACTTATAGAAATAGTAATACTAAAAAATAAAAACTGGTTCCTTGAGAATATCTCCATGTATGTCATTAGCTAAACAGCAAAAATGGATTGAATCTGCTGCTCAAGGCAGTGGAGGAAGAAAGTTTGTATTGTGAATGGTTAAGATTTCATATAGAATAGACATTAGAAAAATAATTTTATAAAAGACATTCAGGATATCCATATTTTAAGACCCCTTCAGGGCAGAAAACTAATGAAACCTAAAGTCTTTGTAGGTATTGCTCAAATAAATCACCAGAGAAATTCCAGATTGGTTCTGAGGTTGTTGTCATCCTTTTGGGGAAAGGTAGATGAAAGTACTTAGTCCTTATAAATTTTAAGCAGACTTAAAGTCAAGGAAATTATCTTTGACCCTTGAAGGAAGAAATTCAGCCTACCATTCACCTATAGAGGGTTAATTGCAAAGTATCAAATGTAGCCTGGTATGACATTTGTGGAAAGTGACGAGCTCTTTATACTCAGACTCATGCAAGGGAACGATAAGTGTTTTCTAATCCTATGAAGAATGGACAAGGAAAACTGTGCTTTCAGTGATAAAGAGACCTACAAACTATAAAGGCAAGTAGGTGGATCATTGAATAGACTGCTGAAGCTGTAGAAATGAAGACGGCATTAAATCCTACCTTACACATTTAATAGTTATGTGATTCTGGGAAGTCACTTAATATCTCTCCTTGCCTCAATTTCTTCATCTATAAAATGAGGATAATAAGAGCTACAACCAATGTTGTGAAGATAAAAAGAGACAATATTTCTAAAGTGCTACATAAATAATATGATCCATCTTATCATCATCATTATTATCATTATAATCAATGAGGAACTACTTCCGTCAATAAAGACTGGCCCTTTCTTTTCCACATATAGTGTTACATAGAGTAAAAGTATCAAACTCTAGGCTTTATGGGTCACCCAAACTCCCAGAACCACATTAAAATATAATTGAACTACATTAAATAGAATAAAAATAAAATGGAATGTAGACAGTGTTAATTTGTAGTTTTCTATATCAATATGGGATCCACAGACATCTTTTCTATTTGAGTTTGACACCACTAGCCAAGATCATTGAAAAATTAAATGACTTCAC